>NC_135738.1:26312500-26912500 GCF_041903045.1 Epinephelus lanceolatus
CTTATTTATGTCTTATTATAGCTACAGCGGGGCCAGGCCACAGACACAGTCACCGGGGACACAATGATGAACTACTCGACAAGACAGCCTGCTCACTCCTGGGAAGACACACTCCCTCTATTCCCCACTCCTCCACTCCTTCGCCTTCTCCTTTAACACTTCCCTCTCCCTCCAGTCTCCTGCTTGTTTTTAACCCTTTTCTCCCTTTCCCTTCAACAACCTCATTCTGTCTCTGTCCCTCCTCCACATCCAGAACTCTTTCCGCTGCATCCTGATTCAATCTCAACTCCTCTCCTGCTTTCCCCCCCATCATCCTTCCCCAGCCTCTCTGCAACACACGGAGCAGAGAGGATTCTAGTGTAAACAGGGAGTTACCCAAAGGTGCTGCAGTCGGGTGGAACGGCAGGCAGGTGACATGATTAAGACATCCCCTTTCTCCCTCAAGCACACACAGAGAACCTCTCGCTCTTTCCTCTTACACTCCCTCTGTTGTTTCTAATCCTCTCTTCCTCTCTCTCGTGGGGTGACCTGCAGAGGTGGATGTGACTGAGCTCATTACCTGCCTTAATGAGAAGACAGCACCACTGAGACAGCAGCTGCAACTTACCTGAACACTGCACACACACACACTCACAGGAGAACGCATGTAAATACCTGCTACTAACCACTGAGACGAGCAAATGCGCTTGATTATACCTCAGAGAGAGAAAGACTCAAAGTGAGAGAGAGATGAAGGAGGGAGGTGTGTGAAGTCTCCCCGGCTTGCTGTTGATACCACCGGCTCTCTGCTGTATCTTAGTTGTTGTTTTATGGAATTACCCTTGTACCAACATGCTCTTCCTGTGAGTAAAGCTTTTTTTGCCTGGTTCAGGAAAATTAATGTCTATGAGCGCAATACAATCCATCATAGGTTGAAAGCAGAGGTCATTCAGGAAATGATAGCAGGCAAGATAGGCTTCTCCTCCATGTACACACACACACACAGATGGAGAGAGAGAGAGAGAGTGTGTGTAAGGAGGATATAGAAACATGGGGGGCAAAGGATCCTTGAATCACCAAACCTTTCTCCCATTTTACTCTTTGACTTTGGTAAGTTAGAGAGGGTAAGAAGAGGCCCAAGGAAGTTACGTGTTTCAGCTTGTGGATGTAACACAGGGGACAAGTTTTGGCACTGATACAAAAACAATACTTATTTGATACCTTACTCTGAGAGATCTTTTTTAAAATTCTACCAAACCTTTCCTTTTTTAAAAAAAAATATATAATAATTGAAGCCAGAGTTCTCAAATGTTAAGTGACTAGAGACTAGACAGACTAGAGACTAGACATGAACTACAATCAAATGGTCTAAAATTGGCACATTTTTTCATTTATCCAAGGCTGTAGCCTTGACATGGGTCAACCTGTGGCACATGTTTATTGGGCTGTTGTGGTGAAGGAATTTCCCCTGGGTGGCGCAACAGCATGATATTCCTTATTATGACCTTTTTTTTTTGTTTGTTTTCACAAATGATTTCATTTATCCTGATTTTAGTGCTTTATAAATACGCTTCATTGTGATGCTGTTATTAGGTATTGTGTTGCTTTCTAAATGACAACAATGGCATACACTTAAAACAAATTAAATACTTGTTCTTTGTTAAATGTATAATGCAGGAGGGCAATGAGGTGCAATAAGGGACACAGCATTTCTTTAGCTGAGACGTTTTGATTTTGTCTGGTTGCTATGATACGGAACACCCGTGGAAGTAAAAATGTCGGCACAAGGTACAGTTCGGAGTTGTGCTGGCCATCTCTCTGGCTGAAGGGAAGGCTGAAGCCCCTGGTGAAAGAGGACGGACCCGTCGGCCTGTGTGGGTTTAGTATTAATTTCTCCCCCTTTGTTGTTGTTGAGCAATGTGATGGTTGGTTTTTGTGGTATTCGTCCTGCCTCTCCTACACTGGGATTGGACTACTTGGTATAGAAGTGACAGTCGGGGCGCCCTCTAGCTCACCAGGTAAAGCACATGCCCCTTGTAGGCTGAAAAAAAAAAAACCAAAAAAAAAACCGCATACATACTGTAGCTGCAGTGGTGGTTGCCTCTACGGTTGGCTTGTCAGTAGTGCAGTATTACAATACTGCGGGTACAGTGATAGCCCTACACGTCAATGCATCAGGATACGCCACCGTCCTATTCACCAATGTCAACACACATCAACTACTTAGAAAAGCAGGAATTTTATCACATTGGCTCCCTGACTCAGAACATCTTGCCTACTCTACCACCACCACTTATTCTCCCTGTATGATGCGTCCAGTGATTCATGTGTCAGTCAATGCGCATCAAATGATACAGCCCTCCCCAGTGCGACCAGTGTGTGCTGCATTTTAAAGGTTCACTTGTGTTTTTGACCACTACTAGCACTCCAGAGTTAGTCCCTTTTAGTTTGTATCACATGCACAAAGATGCGCAAGTGACGATATACACATTCCTGCTGACAATTTCACACTATTCCACTGATGCCCAGTTGGTGGTGGTGGTAATAGGTCCAGAAATACAATAATGTGCCAAAGAGGCAGGGAAGAAGAGTGCAAGCTGGCAAACATGGTAAACCATGCTAATTTCTTAAAAAACAACAACTTTAAAAATCTGTTTTTTAAATGTTTTATGAGAAAGAGAATGCATTCACCATGTTAGTCAGGCCTCAAGGATACACACAATACCTACAGTAGATGAGTAACACCGTAACACTTTGTTTGCAGAAAACCTTTAACCGGTGAATCTCATCAACCATTTGAGGCCAGCATTTAGTCAGGTACCAAAAATTATTGATATTTCATACCTAGCCCTACATGTGACATTGTTTGTAATTTATTTACAGTTTATTGACCGTGCCATCAACTTGGTATGTACAGCATGTGTCCATCTCTGCGATTATTGATGAATGACTTAAATGTAAAACCTCAAATCAGACATATAATGAGAGCGCCATCAGCACGTGCAGGTAGGGCTGTCATAGAGTCCCAGAGCTGCACTCTCTTGTGGGGGCTCAAGGGGGTCAAGGCCACACACACACACACACACGTGCAGGAGACACCCTTCTCATCCCTCCCCACATGTGAAGTTGTTGACAGATTAATCACATGCATTAATTATTGACAGTAACTTCAATGTGAAAAGCAAACATCTGTCACCCTCGCCCTGTTTTAAATCATTTATACCTTCCCTACATGGATAATCATATGGCTATTGATTAAGATACTTACAGCACAAGGGCGTATTGATAACACATACGTGCACGCAGCCTTACATTCCAGATGAGCTTGGCACACGGATGGAGAAAGGAAGGAATCCAAATCCGTCTAAAGTGGACACACATCTGAGCTTCTGCAAAAGCACACACATACTGTACCTGCGTGTGAGTGAACACACACTCACACACTCACACACACACACACACAGACCAGCGCTGTCCTATATAATGCAGCACGTGGAATTTCTTGAAACTGTGCGAGAGGATGACATGGAAAGAAGGACATGTTGACATGGGGATAAAGACAGACGAAGAGAGCTAAGCCATGTCCTAAAAATGGACAGATGAGGGCCTCTCTCTCTCTCTCTCTCTCTCTCTCTCTCTCTCTCTCTCTCTCTCTCTCACTCTCTCACTCTCGGAGATGGAGAGAGGGGGTTTTATCTGTCTGACAGAGTGAAGGATGTGTGGTCAGGTTCTGCTCTGATGCTCCTGTCCTTTTAGTAAATCAGCCTTCACTGTTGTCACCTGGCCCACCCATGGTCACACATCACTGGTGTCACCCTTACATGATGCCAAACCCCTCCACCACCATCACCACCACCATCACACACACTCACACACAATTGTAGATGTATAGTTTCCCTTACTTAAGCCAATGAGACGGAGACAAACAAACCAAAGTGACCGAGTGAAGAAACCACAGAGCAAATGAACAGCTGGTCTGAAAAGATGGAGGTTCTGTGTTGAGGTGTACAAATGATAATCGGTCTCAATTTTTTGAATAATGGTTCGCTCTGAAAAATGTCCTCCTGCTTTTGTTAATGCCTTCCACTTAACCTTAACAGAAGGTGTATTCAGCAGCATAAGCCATGAATAAAAACACCAGCTGGATGATCTACTGTACTCAGAATATTCCTGCCAATTATCACCGTGAGAAAGACACCACGCACCAGGAACTGTGTAACGGCTTGTCATTTCTAAAAAGGTCTTTTTTAAATTCAAGTGGAGATAGATTTTGAAACCTGTTAAATCTAAATTAATCTTGGTAATATGTATCACATTATCTCCAAACATGTCACATGGTGCACAGCATCTTAAAGTCAATTTAGGGGATTATGTGGCATCTTGCAAAAAGGATTGCAACCAGGTGAAACTTTTCCTAGCTAGAATTCCTTTGGTGTTCATTGTTTAGAGGGTTTTAAGTGAGAGCTGAATTACCCACAGAGGTCTCATCCTCTCCAAAACAAACAGACCAGGTGATTAAAACCAGTAAAAACACTGAATAAAGCAGTATCACATTACAAATCATTGTTGTTCCAATGCTGCTCATCGCAGATAGTCTGTTTGGTTTGTCTGTTCCTGGCTACCAGAAGGAAAACACAGCGATTCTTATTTTTAGGTGATTATACACTAAAGAAAATATTCAATTTGTGCCAATATATCTCCCTAAATCCTACACACTGGACCTTTAAATATAAAGAAGATAAAACAAACAGGTTCATTTTAAGCTTTCAGATGTATTCAAGTAATCAAACAACTTAATCATTTTTGTTCTACTTTTCTAAAAAAATCTTTAATAGAAAACAGCAAAAGCAATATGTTCTCCCAGAATGAAAATAAACTGAGTAACACTAATAAAAATTTTGAGAGAATTAAATTGCTGCAGTATAATACTGTTTTTTCTCCTTCACAAGGCTCTGATGAAATAAGCCGTGTTTTATGACACCAAGAAAATGACTAAACTCACATGTACTTTAAAGTTTTAAACATCTGAGGTATAGTTATTGCAGAGATGCCATTATCTCTATAAGTGCTCCTCAGACATCAGTAATCTATCCGTGCTGCAGATAATCACAACGATGGGAGAGGGTAGAGGGATCAATGCGGCCCTCTCACAAGATCTATTGCTTTCTCATCGATTTCCCCCTCTGATCAGCCTCTCTGAGATCAACCGCACTTCCTGTGAGATGGTGCTGCAGCCTAGAACCAGACGTGATGAAGGAGTAATAATGTGCTTCCTCTCACTGCATTATGTCATCGCTTGGTATTACATCATCACAAGTGTAGAGGGCCAGGCTCTGTCTTTTTTTGGCACATTACAGGGAAATGAACTGTGTCACCATTAAAAAGCTGATGAATTACAGTAAGAATATTTTAACTACCTGCAACACTGGTTGCATCCATGTAAGTACTTTCGGTTACAGAATTTCTATTTATTTAAAGGGATACTTTGCTCAGCTTTGTATCATAAAAAAATGGGTAGTATATTTAAATAAACTGTGGTAAATTTCCTTCAATTTTACCAGTGCCCAGATCTCCCTGGCTCTAGGGCTGTTGCTCAAAGTACAGATTGTACCACATTTTCGATGCCCCCCTCTCAGTCTCAAACTCAGAGTGAAATCTGATCAAACTGTAAAACTAGGCAGTGCTGATCGAAAACAAACCAAGATTCTGTTGCTTTATTGCCTATTACTCACCAAAATGTCTTCAGAAAAACTGAGATCAAACAGTAAAACTAAGCAGTTCCGATGGAATAAGAATCAAGATTCTGTTGCTGCATTGTCTATTTCCCTTCTCAAATACTTTTAGAAACATATTTTAGCTTAATGTTCAACTGTAATTCAAGACTGTGTGTTATCAACCGGTCGCAACGTTGTTTCCTGTGTCAAAACGGCCAAACTCACATTATGTCACTCACAAGCGGGAGTGTTTATTGGTCCGGTGCAGCACAGTGCATTCTGGAAGTTGTTGGTTTTTATACCTCTTGAGCAAAAGCGAATGCAACAGCCCTTTTTCCTCCTTTTTTTCTCTCTGATCGTGTAGCATTAATTTCATAAGTTTTTGCATATTTCTAAAGCATAGACAGCTTGATTTTATGAGATGACCATCCCTGCAGCAGTGAAATACTTTTTTAAGATACTGTTAGTACTGTGAGGACCCATGGCATATCTGTGGGCAGGGCACAAGCGTGCACAGGCCTCAGAGAAAAGGCATGCACCTGCACAAAGACAGAGCCATACAAAGGTGACCTATGACCTGTCAGCACCTTGAAATTTAAGGCTTGCAGATAAATTCATAGATATTGAAGTTTTTTTTGTTTTGTATTCCATTTAATAGTGTTGTATCTGATCTATTTTATTCTGTTCTATTGTAATTGACTTTAGTACTTTTCTTTTTTTCCTCTTTTTATTATTATTTTCATTATTATTATTTCATAATTATTTTTTTATATTATTTTTCATTTTTATTATTATTTTCATTATTCTTATTTTGTAATTTTTTTTAACTTTTATTTATTTTATTTTATTTTTAGTTTTATTTTAGTTTTATTTTTTATTTTTTTTTATTCATGTCTGTTCTTGTGGTAGTTATTTGTTGCTGTTATTCCTTGGTTTGCAGTAGTTCTGAAACACAGATATCTTTTTAAATTTTGATGCTATACAGCACTTTGTGACTTTGTTATCAACTACTGAGTGTATCTGTATATTTCTAATGTGAGATATGAGCATTTGCAGGCTGAGAAAAACAAAAGAGACAAAAACAATTATCAGTATGAAGGTTTATAAATTAGTGTATGCATGCATGAATATGTGGTGTGGTTAATCACATAAAGAAACGCTTTGCAGAGGGAATTCTAACCAATTTTTTTGATAAAAAAGAATACATAAGAACTTAAAGTCAGTGTAAGACCGAGCCAATTAAGTCAAATTTCATCAGATGATACCAGACTTATAATCAATAAAGCATGCATGGCTAATCAAATTAAAGCTACGTGCTGTCTAAAATGTTTGTGTTCTGTGATTTCGTACTTAACATTAATCCCATTCAAACAGATTGTTCTTTAAATGGAAACAAATGAAAGCTGCTGAATAAAGAGTCATTAATGTGCCCATAAAAAAAATGAAGAGTGGTACAATGCCCACTACAACATGCTAGTACCAGTTACCTATATTACTCCCCCACTCTTCTCATATGCATCGTGCAGGACAAAGTCATATACACCCCCGCTCCCACAGCCTCCACCCTCCTCCTCCTCCTTCTCCTCCCCTGGGCTCTCCTCTGTGATTGGAATGAAAGGTAATGGTCCTGAAAGAGGAAGAAAGGAGACTTTCCTCCACTCTTATCTCTTAACACCGACAGTCAGTGGAGCAAACTCTCGCACACACACTCACACAGTCAGATGCATCCTTATGTATGCACACACACACACACACACACACACACACACACACACACACACACACACACAAACTGTATATCTGCTGCAGGATGATGGCAGAAATAACATTGGTTTAATTGTGAAACACATCAAAGGAAAAACACATCTCGCATGAGGCATCTCAGAGGATGAAACAGTATCGTAATAGTAACAGTTTTGTCTCTTTGAGAGAATATACATGAAAAAAAAATCCGGAAAGATGTAATGCTAAACAGATACAAAGTAATTTAATAGGAAGTTTAAAATATTCATAAATATTGAATTAATCATTTATAATAGATCTTAAATTAACTGCCGTCCTTGAAGTATTAGATGTGAGGAGAGAAGCCAGAGAGAGAAAGTCTGTGATAGAAAAAGAGAACGATAAAGAATGAGCCCTCTAGACATTTTTCCTTCCCTGTGCTAACATCTCCTCCGTCTGATGAATGAATATTCATGTTTGATCCAGACACTGCTGCTCAACAAAGGCAGGGAAAGCCCTAAAACAGATATCGCTCCACTTCTGATGTAGCAACAGCACTCAGAGAGCCTGTCTACAGCTCAGTGGAGATCAGGTTAATATTTATCCTACGTCACTGTGTGTGTCTGAGTCTGTGATGAAGTCTCAGACAGTGGATGAGGTGATGCACCATGTCTGTACACAGGAAAATCTGGACCACACATTTTGCTGTAGGCCTTGTGTTTTGACGTGTTGCTCTGCACATGTATTTGTGTGTGTGAATGTGTGTGGGACAGACGGTGGAGTTAAGGACAGTGAAGGCTGCTCTGATCACATCCTCACTGCTGTTCCTGCTGACGCAGCATCCTGCTACTGGAATCTAGCTGGTGACCTGAAACTATTCACTCACTTCCCCTGAAATCCCCCTGCGTTAGCGTGTGTGTGTGTGTGTGTGTGTGTGTGCGCGTGTGTGAATAAGGGCTGAGTTGGCGTTCTGTGAGCCTCTCAGAGATAGCAGTGTCTTACAGTAGATTACAGTGGATTCAATCCATACGCCCACCAGGCTCAACTAGACCAGTTCTCTATTCCTGTCTATCCCACAGCATAAGGGGGATAATAACAGGGGAAAACACACACACGCACACACACACACACACACACATATATATATATATATATATATATATATACAGCATGAATACAGACACCCTCAAAAATAAGGCTGGCAACAGAGGGGGAACTCACTAACAACTGGAGTTGGAGTAATACAATACCAGTTACTCTATATGAATATTATATCAGTACTATGGCTGTCAGTCTGTCAGTCTGAATGTGTACTGTATTCATCATGGCTCACACACTGATCGAGGGGTGGAATCCCTCATCACAAACTCACATAAGGTTGCCACACCCCCTCCTCCTCACGGTGCGAGGATATGAATGACATTCCTGTCGGTATTTTGAAGAAAAGGTGGCGTTCACTATAGTGGCAACAATACACAGAGCAACTGTTTTGAGCATCTATGATGAGCAACAGCATTTGGTGAGTTACCTAAGTGTCGTTATTAGAGTCATTTAGTCACAAGTTACCAAAAAACTGAGTGATAAGTCAATAAACTAACTTCTGTGCCTACAGAAGATGCCTCACTTTATCAATTTATCAGGGTGGGTTTTTGGACTTTTTGTCCTTTAATGACAAGGAGCAGTTTGGGATGTAAGAGGGGGAGAGAGAGGGGATGACATGCAGCAAGAGGCCGCAGGTTGGAATCGAGCCCATGGCCACTGCAGCAAGGACACCGCCTTTGTGCTATGGGATGCCCGCCCTACCCTCTGAGCTACTGGGCACCCCCAATTTATCAGGTTGTAATATTTAACAGACTGTCTTACTTTTCTTTTTTCTATTATTACAAATCTTTTTTTTTATTCCTGTATAAATCTGTTTATTTTAAGTGTTCTGCTCTAGTAATGTATGATGGCTATTGGTCTTAATTATGATACTATACATATATAGACTAAATATCTAAAATGATTAAGTCATTAAAAGCAAAAGAAAGAGTGTCTATTTGCACCTTGGTGAGAACAGTCACAATGCGGCTACTTGGCTATCTACACCCATCCCTGTGATGTGTTATGGATTCCAGTGCATGCTGTCACGTTGACACGCCAGGGTCAGAAGGGATAGGGATTAGGGCAGAGAGGTCATGGTTAGGGTGGTGCCAGCCAATCGTGGATATTCTCTGAGAGTAAAGTTTTAAACTTATGAGAAATAAAAGTTACAAATATACTGCCAGAAAGTCAGGTGACGTAGTATAAGGAGTGTCCACAGTCCATAGAGTGATTAAAACGTGGTGGGTGAGTGGGTGAAGCACAGGACTTTCACACAGGAGACTGGGGCTTGACCTGTGCAAGTCAATGTTGGCTTATTATTTTTAGACTTTGCTGACTTATTATTTTCAATTTTTAGAATGTATAAAGATGCTGAATGTATATTGTGCACATAAACTTTAGCAGAATAGAGGAACAGACCCGTTCGTATTAACATTTTATTCTGACATTGCTAGGATGCCCAGGAATATACACCTGAGTAATAGGTGCAAACAGCATTGTCAGCTGCAGACACCTGTCCACAAATAGCATCTTCCCAAAAAAATGTTTTATTTGTTGTTTGTTGATTAAAGATCACAATAATCATTGGTTTGGTTTAATTTATGTTTTATGTTTTTCTTGCGTTTCTAACTGCCTGTTGCTATTGTTTCCTTACATGCACTGATTTGTTTATCAGTACCCTAAAACCGACAAAAACGTTTCCTACAACTGCTATACTGGGAAGTAAGTATACAAGACGGGGCAAAACTAAAAGAGAGCAAATGAGAAATAATAGGAGAGAGGGAGAAACTTTGACGTCTTGTTCCTTGACAGATGTTGAGTGTGTGCTGTTGTGTGTGACAGGAAAACAAGAGGTGCGTGAAGAAGAGCTCAGGTTAGTTTAGATACACATTCAGTTCATCTGAGAGTGCAGGGAAGAGAGTGAGGAGATAGGGTGAGGGCAGAGGGGTTAATAAGGCAGTGGGAATAATACAAGCGTTGGCAGCTCAGTGTGTCAGTTAGCCCCCTGAAAGAGCAGGAGTCACACACACACACATACACACACACACAGCAGGAGAGAAGGACACAGACTGCTCAGTATGCAGCCCTGACATTGTCCACATCTGATACGGGACATTAGCCCCTAACTCCCTCCATACACCGCTGCCCTTCACTTTATATTACTTTATGTTAATAGAAAAATATTACATACAACATCATTTGTCTTTGTTACCACGGCACCCCACAACTGATTTAAATGCATGTGTTTACCTCTACAGACAGGTGAAGACAGGGGGAAGGGTGGGTGACTGACTGTGTGTGTGTCTATGCATGCGTGTGTGTGCAACTGTGTGTGGTGATGTGTGTGTGTGTGTGTTTGTAATAGGGAAGGGTACAAATGCGCACATCTCATTCACATTTATCGATCTTACCCACCTCTCACCAGGACCATGCTGTAACATATATGTGTGTGTGTCTATCTGTATAAGCATAATGTGTGTGTTGCTGTGTAGATGGGTGTTGAGTGCAAGACTCTGACATCACCTGCCATCACACCTAACTCCACCTGCACACTGAACTCTGGTTCAATCAATCTGAGGCAAAGAATAATGTAAGATGATCGTGTTTCAAAAACTAATTTTGTACACTTTTATTTTTCAAGATTTGTTTGTTTTATATTGGTAATCAGACAACAACAAACAACGTTTGTTGGCGCTTTTGTAGCACTCAAAGTCTGGTGTTTTTTTTGATGATATCTATAATGTTTTCCCAACCATAACCAAGTAGTTTTGATACCTAAACCTAACTGCCAACCCCTTCTGACCATCACGTTTGTGCCTCTCAAAGCCAGGTGTATTTTGGCTGCATCCATGAATCTTTTTACCATCCTTTTTACCGTGGACCCCATCTTACTGCTGAACCCTTCTGCATCAAAATACGATGCAAAAGACTGTCCCTGATGTCATTTTAGTAACGCCCCGTCTTCTGCCCAAGCAGCAAAATATGACGCGTGGGGATGAGATTGTGTTTGTTCAGGTGTGGATGTGGGTGGGTGCAAAGTGGGGATTTTGAATAATGAGAAACATGTTTTTTGTTTTTGTTTTTGTTTTTTTTTTTACCAGTAAACCTGTATTAAATTAACTTAGTAATATGTTAACTAAAATAGGTGTGCACATGACTAAAACCTGACACAGTTCTGATCTTTACAGTGCATTTAATCAACAACGCACTCTGTCATAAGAAGACAGGAACTATAAAAGCAACAGAATTTCACTCCACTGTGTCAGAGGCAACTCACATGTGTGTAGACTCACTTAAAAAACAAGCTTTCAACATTAGTTGCCACATATAGAAAGGTGGGGATAAGACATGTGACAGACAGGTCAATGTCAGACTGTCTCACACCACAGCGTCTCACTCATGATGTCCTCTCTGACCTGATGGGCTCACTTCAGAAGCTTAGAGGTCACCTAAACCTGCCTGTCTGGGACTGTGTGTGTGACCGCGTGAGTATGTATATATGTGTGTATGTACTGTTTGCCACTACAACATTCTCTGTGGGCTATCATCAGTGTTCCCATTAATCCATAAGTCAATGGATCAATGCTGAGTTGCAACTGAGGCTGAAAGCTCTCAGCCGTATCGACCTGTCATTTGAGACCCTGATGATCACTGGACTTAAATGTAAATGCCACCTTAACATCAGTCAGACTAACAATTTACGTGCATGGTCTCTATCCATGCACTTTAAGGAGGGGGCGTCTTGTCCATATCCTATCTTAGATTTCAAAGGTTATTACTTTGACCTGTGTTTTGGTGGTTGCTGGGTTCAAAGGTGCAAGGACTTGTTCTTCATATCAGAGCTATATGCATGCCATATTGTGAGACTACTGATCTTGCAAGCAAGTAAATGTGGGTACATTGTCATGCATGTAAATGGTGTGGCATTAACAGAGTGCGAGGGCCTTCTGCTGTAAACGATCCTGCACTCTGTCATCTCTGGGATGTCAAAGCTCATACGTTACACCGTTAAAACACAACCATAACTCTACCACCCCATGCTAATCCTACAGCACACTAATATGTACGCGAGTATGTGTGCATGTGTGTGCTGTGCATGAGTATTACATGTGTGTGTTTATGGTACATACTGCTCAATCCCTTTAGTGCTGATTATGAAGGTGTAGATTGATAGTTGGCCTCGACACGGTGTTTAATCATATTGGCATTCCAAAGCAAAGAAAAATGGCAGTTGTAATGAATTAGCACAGTGACATCATGTAGGGGTCATTCATTAGCAGCGGTTCAGAAACTGAGAAGAGGTGCAAGACTGAGGAATTGGATGGGTGGCACTGGAATAATGTGAAGGGTCTAAAAAGGGTCAGTTGGAGTTATTCTGATAAGCGTTTTTCACCTTGTGTGCTGAAACAAAGTCTATAAGAAAGCAAGAAGGACACAGCAAGTTGAAGGTCAGAGGCAACTCTACTACCATGAGAGAAAAGCTCAAGACCCAACTGGGTTGCAGAAATCTGTCTGTATACTGTAGATGCCCACTGGGGAGTTGCAGAGCTGCCTGAAAGGTTCACATCATGACACACAAGTGGTAGAGATGTATTCTTCAAGACAGATCTGACCTTGGATTTGGCAATATGTTACAATTTTCCAACCAGCCACCATTATCTCAACAACCGTCGACTGTCAATACATTTGCACGAATGTGTGCCTATGTTGTCGAGTAGGTCCCATTTTTGCTCATAGCTCAGTTGGAAAAGCTCTGCTTAAGTGATTGTGTATGCAGTTTATTCTCAGATAATGTTACATTAGACATCAAATTTACTTTTCACTTTCCCAACAACTGCAACTGCATGAGGCATTCCACTTGCCCAGTCACAGAGTTTAGTTGCCCCAGGCAAGCCTGTCTATCTCTGCTGCCCACTGAGCAGTGGCTCTCAGTCGTTCTTTGGAGGCAGACCTTTAAATCAGCAAAATAAAATGACAAAAATCCCCCCAAAAAACAACCTGTACTCAGCCAGTTGCCGATAGTCAGTATATTCGTCCGATCTCCAAGCCTTAGTCTGATCCATACAGCTTTGATTTACCCCAAGTCACTGTTCGTTAGTTAGAGCCAACCGCTTACCCATTAAACCAGTCAATATTGACAATAAACCAAAACAAAAGGACTGTACACACCAGAATACTTCAAGAGAAGGGCCTGTTGGGTGCTTGAACAATGTCTGAAACCCCCTTCACACCTTTCCAATGTCACTTGCAACTGAGGGCAACACAATGACTGCCATACAGGACAGACTGTATGAATATGTGCTCTATTAAACCAGGCCCCCAGGAAGTGCGCAGGGCTTTGAAGCCAATTTTCTTGGTGGCCAAACAGTTTAAATGCACTGTCACATGATGCTTTTTGGCCCAAAAAGACATTTTACCATTTACTTAAATGGCAAAAGAGACATCTATAAATTAGATACATTTTTTTTGAGCGTCACAACCCCCATGAAATGACTATTATTAATCCGTTCAGTCTGATAACATTTTGAAAATCTAGAAAAGCCGCACAATTTAATAATTTATCCCCATTCAAGTTAATGTAGCGCTACACTGGAAGTAGCCGGCTTGGCCAACAGTAGGCTCTTGTGCACCCATTCCATGGGCTACACAGTCCAGAGGCAGTGCCGATCATCTAGGGTTTTTTTTATACAGGGCAGATTAACTTTTTTTGGCTTCATGCACCACTGAGCAACTCTCATAGGAATGAACGGGATCCCACCCTGTATCCAGGTCTCTGTATATATCTGTGCATTAAACACATTTTGTCCATCCCTCTTTCAACCCCCTTGGCTACAAACTAATTTTCTTTCGAACATGGATGACAGGACAGACACAACATTCTTTTGAGCATATCCCAGGCCTAATGCCACCATTGGATTCTAACAACCACAAGATTAACTGGACAATAAAACGACCAAATGACCTCACAGAGGAGAATTGGACATGAGTCTATCACTTTTAAAAGGTCTCCCAAAAGTGGCACAGTATTAATCACACAACACTTCAGCCTTTCATAGGCTGGTGAGCATGTCCTGACCAATACAGATTTCTGCAGCTCCTCAGTACTCATATGGACACAGGAGGAATTCATGTCTCTCACACAGCTACACACACACACACACACACACACACACACACACACTATAAACGAAACAGGAAGAAGACAGAGAAGATGGGATACTGGGAGGAGGGTATAAGAGCTTGTGCTCATTACAATCAATTAGGGTCAAGTTGAGAGCAGAGCTGGGTGGTGAGAGGGGGGAGGGAAAATGGGAGGCAGCAGAGAGGAAGGACGAGGGCTAGGGGGTGGCATCCTGGCAAATGTGGAAAGAGGGCCAATTAAAGTGAAAGCAAGGGGAAATATGAATGATTTAGAGCTTAAACACACATGGGGGGGACCACGCATATCTATGTAAAGCATGCATCTATTGAATGTAATGTCAAGCTCGGTGTAATCCTACAGAGCTGCAGCGCTGTGTGTTTTGTTAGTTTGGACATAAACCCTAATAACTAAAGGATGAGTGAGTTGCCTACATGAAAGCATATGTCAGCCTCCTCCCATAAACTCTTTGAACTCTACAGCTTTAGTGTCACACACTTCACTTCTGTTTGACTATGAAATGAATCACTCAGTCAAGGTTGGAAACAGTTTCTTAGTTTGAGGAGAAAAGAGAGGAATTGACGTGAGTTCAAGCTGAAATGATAATCCTCAATGTTATATCACCACCTTCAGCCACTGAGCTGGATTGCCAATTACCTAAACCGAAGGACCTGAACGAGACACAGCCACCTCTAATGGCCTCTAGATTCAAAACATAAATTCAACAGATTAGCGAGTCTGTGGAAACACTAACTCAAATATCTTCTACTAGAGGTAAGCAGTTACCTGACATTGTCAACGGACTGCTCTGATTAATTACTGCGAAGACGAGCATACGATGTGATCGATCGGTCAAATACCTGCTGCGCTGAATCACACAGATCCTGATGCATTTCATCTTGGTTTAATGGAGTTACTTAATGAGTGTTTAAACAATCACCTCACTCATTAAATATGTGGTCTTTGCTGTGCGATGTGTGATTGGTAGAAGAAAACAAACTACGGTCAAATCTGCACCTGGAAAAACTTCTTTAGTAGTCAATAAGCTCAAGTGTGAAAATCTGGGGACTTAAAGAAAACATGATACTTGTAACCTCAAAATAAAATAAAAAAGCACTCACCCTCATACATCTCTTTCCCTCTCACACACCCACACACACACACGCTCACACAGAGTGCAGCCTTATGTGTGTTTGACTCATCTAAGTGAGATAATCCAGTTTTCCGGATGAATTCGCCTTTGTGTCCCGAGGGCAAAGATTAAGATAAAGATATTAAACAAACAAGAAGTCCAACTCTCCCCTTCCCCCAGCTGCCCATCCCCCCCCCCCCCCCCCCCCCTTCAGTATCAGCTTCTTCCCTCCCCCATCACATCCTCCCCTTCCTGTGGCCAAGCCAAGCTTGTTGCTTCCCTTTTCCGCTACACTCAGGCTCCATAAAGACAGCAGGTCTGACTGTACTTGCTCCAGAGAGGTGCAGGTCCTGAGCCGTCAGTCATATGGTAAGTCAGTTAGGTAATGCACAAGGAGAGGGGTGAGTGTGCTGATGTGAAATGAAGCTCACTCCCCCCTCTGCTCTGCTCTTGTGGCAGGGTTGACTGGCTCCAGATCAGGAGAATAAGAAAACATGTCAAAGGCATTATCAACAGTACCACAGCTATGACTGAGCTGCCTTTAGAGGGGAGAGACAGGGTGAAAGAGAGAGCAGCTCTGCTATCTTCAATTCTATTTAGCGCTGTAGAGACAAGAGCCAGATTATTTTGGCACTGTGAGTGACCAGAAATTGCAGAAGACTTTACAGACTGAGTAACCACAGCCCAGCCATTGAGACTGGCTGACACTGACAAACCAAAAAAAGACAGTTCTGCCAACAACAAGTGGTAGAAACAGAGAATCACGTCCTGCTACTGCAGCCTGTTTAAAGACAGAAGAAGTTCTTTACCACAGGTTCACAGGTATATATCAGCTCCAGCTCCAATCAGCAGTCACCTGTGTGGATCTGCTAATTTTTGCCCCTTTGTTGCAATGGAATAACGTGCCACCACAAAATACTGTCTGTCTTTGTCAAAGTAGTGCTAGAACATTATTTCAGATTTAGTCGGTATTGAGTCTGAGAGAGAAACCGAATAAGGAAGAGATATAAAAAAGAAGTAACCATTAACATTTTCACTGGCCTCCATGCTGCCTTCTGCTGTTTACTAACCTGTTTCCCTGCCCGTCTGTGACATCGAACGTGATATACCAGAAAAAAAGCCCAGAAAGGCTGACTCAACAGCTGCAGAGCCATGTACATGACTCTGGTCTACCGGCAATGGGAAAGCGGTATATCGCCTGTTTTTAAAGGGCTTTTCCACATTTATGAAAACCTGCATACATGCGCTAATTTATTGGAAAAGGGATATTAGACCAAAAAAAAATGTCAATATAGTGACGTTTTATGCAATTTAAGTGCAAATTAAGAAACACATTCATCAACACAAGTCATGCATAGAGCAAAAATAAATGTGATGCAAATACAGAAAACACAGACAAACAAGAAAACACTGCAAGTTGTACTCAGTAACTTAACTAAAAAAAAGTCTGCAGGGGACCCTGAAACCTGACACATGCTTTTACATTAGCAAAAGGTTAATGCTTTGTGTGTGGCCCATTATATTAGAATCAATCAAAAAGAATTTTAAAACTAAAACATTTACTAGTTTTTAATGTTTCCTGGAAATGTCTGTTGTGTTGGACTCACATTATTACTGTGTGTTTCTTTTTGACCCATATGCAGTGTCAGATTGGTGAATGCGTTTCTTAATTTTCCAAACAGTTGTTTTTCTAAATGCTGCCTGAGCAACATCAGAGTGGTAAAGATCTCTTTCTTTTCTCGTTTGCTTAACTGGCATTACAAGAACTCTCCCAGCCACTATTGCATACAGGGTTGTAACTACTTGTTATTTTTAGGGGTGCACGATATATATATCAGGTCGATAAACTATTAGCCGTTAATGGGACATTTTTATAATCATGCATTATTCTCGTAATTAAAATTACAGCTGCAAATTAGCGCCGAAAATATGAAGCCAGACTGCTTCCATCAACTTAACAAGGGCAGCATCTACACACCCTGACACAGTGGGTGGCGGTACATGTACCTTTAAATTTGGTTTGCGAACCACCAATAAACACAGAGAAGAAGAACGCTGTCAAGAAGGCAAATATGTTGCGGTGTGGACGTCTTTCACAGCCTCAGAGGAAGACGACAGGATAGCGCTGAGGGTCTGATCTCTGACCGCCTGACATCGGTTAGACACTGCACTGAAAGACTGAGCCATGGAATATTAAATCATCTATATTGCCTCGCTACATCTTGGCCTTTCTTACCCTCAGGTGTACATAAACTACAGGTTATACACTTTTTTAAAAATACAAAAATGTGAAATTATCGGTTATTGGTTGTCACTCATGAGAAGCATGTAATTATCGGTTACCGGTTTTGGTTGATAAAATCCATATGGATGCATCCCCAGTTATTTCACTTATCTTACAATTGGGATCATTATATTTTGAGATTTCCCTCCAGAAACTGTTTAAATGACGCTGTGAGCCACCCAGATGTTGATACATCTCATCATGTGATCAATTTAGTTAGCAGATGACAATCTAACCCTTATTAACTAATACTTCATATTATCTGTATGGCATGTGTGAGGGAGGTCAATATTTTATTTCACAGCAGGAAACCTTCAGCTTAGATTGTACATTTGGAGACAGTGATGGCAATGAAGCAAATCTGAATGTAAATTTGAGAGGCTTTGAGTACCAGTTTGAATGCCTTCAGAGACACAGAGAGAGAAAACACGTTCTCTCTTAATAGACTGGTTTGTAGGAGGTGTGTGTGTGTGAGAGAGAGAGAGAGAGAGAGAGAGAGAGAGAGAGAGAGAGAGAGAGAGATGGGGTTTGAGGGGAGAAAGTCTTTGCTGAAAATCTCTCTCTATCTCTCTCTCTCTCTCTCCCGCTCTCTGTAGGAAGACATCAAACAAACACACCTGCTCCCCGGACCAATCCCCTCAGCACTGCCCCAACTCTCTGCCTGCCTCCGCCATATACGCACACACTCCCATTCCTCATTACACACAACCGCACACAAAACACATAAACGTACACACACTCACACATGCGCACACACAGTCCCATTCCTCATTACACACATCGAGAGCAGAGCAGTGAGAGATCGCGGAGAGCGAGCGGGAGCGGTGCTTTGGTGTAATGGGAGGAAATGTTGGTGTTTCATCTGGAATTGATGAGGTCTTGTTTCAGCGGCTCTCCCCGGAGCAGGGCCGCTGAGCGCTGGCTGTGTAAATGAAAGGAGCAGCCGAGACTGGACCGGAGGAGCAGAGAGCCAGTCGATAGAGCTACTGGAGAGTCATACTGAACTGCTTAGAGACTCGAAGCTTTAGGAATAGGAGGAGGGCTGTTTCACAAAATAAAATGTCTATATTGGTAACTGACGGGCGGTACAGATAGAGCAGTTTAAAAAAAGGATGAAGCACAGGAAAAAAATGTAATGTTTTCCTGGAAATGCAGCTTATAAATGTGGGATATGCTCTGTGATGAAATCAGATTTTTATCATCCCAGCAAACATTGTGAGAAAAATAAACACTAAACACAATAAAAGCACAGTTCATGATAAAACAGAAAACAGAGCAAGAGGGTAGTGGCAATAAGTGCTAAAGAGTTTAAAAAACTCCAGTCTACTTAATTATATATTTACATTTTTTACACTACATCCATTTTTATATATGCATCTTTTTCATCATTTAACTTTTTTCCTCATCCACTCGTTCTTCAAGCTCTTCGCTGTAACTGGCTCTTCAAACAAAATGACAGGCAGTGATAAACCCTGACCCAGTATGTAAAGATGAGCAAGAGACGACTTGTGCATGAGCACGTATCTTGAATGATGTAAGAGGTCTTAGATCTAATAAAGCCAGTGTGGAGGCTGATGTAAATGCTTGTTCTAATAAAACCCTGGTGTTAGGGGGTGTGCAGAAGCAGATCTAAGTGCTTGTTATAATCAGGCTCAACTGTACTCTCCAGTCAGAGAGTGTTGTCTCAGGTTAAGCAGACAGAGATGAAAGGAGGAAGAAAAGGTCACCTCTACAGACAGACTGTAATCTATTAAGTACTGAAGAGACAGACACAGATTTTCAAACTATAACTACGACAATCAGAAGAAGAAGTGATAACTTCTTGGAAAGGGGGTATTTTAGAATCACTTTAGATAAAAGTATATTTTGTCTTATACTTTGATTTATAAATCCATACAGATTTAAAGTATTTAAAGTATTTCACTGCTGGAAAGATGGTCTTTTTTATTAAACTGGTCTGTCTACACAGTAGAAAGACGAAAATACTTTTGAAATTGTGCTACATGACCAGAGAAAACAGGGGAAAAGGGCTGTGGCATTTGCTTTTGGGTGATGTAAAGCAAGTCTGACTGTTTTTCTACAGGAAACAATATGGCAGGTAACAAACAATCTCAAAGTAAAGTTTAACAGTAAACTGAAACATGTTTCTGAAAACATTTTAGGTGAGAAATAGGCAATGCAGTAGCAAAATCTTGGTTTCTACTCAGCACTGCTTAGTTTCAGACTGGAAACCCACTTTCTGTTGACAAATTCTCTGATTACAGCTAAACAGTGCACTAAAATATGTTTCTGAAGACATTAAAGGCAAGAAATAAACAATACAGTAGCAGAATCTTGGTTTATATTTGATCAGCACTGCCTAGTTTAACAGTTTGATCAGAGTTTGGTCTGAATTCCAATCCGCTTCTGTACTGTCTGTGTCCATGGTGGTGGGCATACGCAAATGCGGAAGTACAATGTATAGTTCAAGCAACAGCCCAAGAGCCAGCAAAAATCAACTAGCGGATATAAGAGAAAAAGTAGGAGGATGGACCAGTAGAATGGAGGGAAGTTTACAGTTCATTTATGCATACAAGCTAAAGTACATTCGTATAACGCTTGTTGAAAATCGGCAATGTATCCCTTTAAGTTTATATCATAGCATGTTTCTAGGTTATAAAGGTCCCCAGGGCCACGTAATATCAACAAAATAGAGGCACAACATAAAGTAATAAACAGAGCTGGAGCATGCATTGAATCCAAGAGCATGCAGTGAAAGTACAGGAAAAACATCCAAACAACTGAAAATAAATACACACTCATACTCAGTAACGCCTCATCTCCAGTGCCGTCCCCACTACAGCAGAATGAATGTTAAAACACAAATATACTCACAAGAGGACAGCCCACAAACAGCAGCATTCATCTGCAGTGTTAGTGAGAATAAGCAGCATGAGTGTTTGTGTAATCATCGGTAAAAGCTTGTCTCCAAAAGATAAAGCAGTTCAGACAGAAGGAGGGAATCAAATCAAACATTTTGGACTGGGACAAACAGAAAGAGGCCCATTAGTCAGATCAAACATGTAGGCAGTCCAACAGTGCTCACACATGGCCTTGTATGGGACAGCTGTTATGAGTGTTGGCTAAGACTTGACTGACACATACAAAGAGAAAGAGATGGAGAAGACGAGGGTGAAAGCCGCAATTTAAGCCTCTGACTCGTCATTCATAACTGACCAAACAAAATGCACTTCAGTCTGCATACACACAGATCACACAGACAGATAAACAGTACACAGGGCCATCTCAGCCTGACTGGGCTAAGAGAGAAGAGATTAATTAACATTTTTATGTAAATGAGGCGTTTGTGTCTAATTATTTCTGTTATTCCAGCAGCAGCAGCAGGCTTTGATGTGCCAGCGGTGGATTTAAATAGAGGGAGATTTCCATCACATCCTCCCTCTGCGTCACAGCCAGGCAGGAGACAGAGACAGCAGAGATTACACACTCCGCCGGGACACACACATACACACTGTCTCATCTTGCACACACATTTTCACACGCGCACACGGTTATTTCACCTCAGAGGAAAAGTCCTTATGCATTTCTGTGTATTTGTTGCCAATGCCTTCACATGTTTACAAACCCACCCTAGCCCCCCCATCCTCCCAGTTGAGTGTCGGAGATGTGGAACCCTTAATTGGCAGAGCATTCATCAGTGTGTTATCTATCTGAGGGAGAGAGGGCCTCCATGGCCTGTTTGGTGCTAGTTTATGAGCTGATATTAAAGGCTGTTAAAGTACATAAAGGGGATAAACTTTTACAACCTGAACTTATAGCCAGAAACACAGGCAGCGTCATAAAGGGCCGATGTACACTCTGCGCACACCGCACCACCAGGTCAAAGAGTCTACAGTAACTCTGGAGTATCTGTGGATCTGGAAGAAATGGGTCTGCTTTGTCTGAACAACAGGAGACTCTCAAAAAAACAACAAAAAGAAACAATGGTGTGTCAGGACCGAGGCAGTTTCAAATGAATTTATGCCCCTTCTACAGTGGGAGCTATAATTAAAAAGTTAAAGGTACCCTGTGGAGTTTTTGACCACAAGTAGTGCTATGGAGCGATGTTTATACGACTGGGTCCCTGTTTTGTTTGTATTGGGCACAGCACAGGGACACACATGAACATACACAAGCATGTGGGCGATACTATATACGTTTGTATAGCCGGTTTCAAGCCACTGCGCTGATCGACAGTTAGCGAAGCAACATGCAAAGAATTGGAAAGGCCATAAACACCATGCAGGATTTCAACTACTCAAAAATTTGCAAATGTTTTGCAGGCAATCAAGACATATTTTAGATTTCAAGAACACACATAATGTGTTTTTGTAAGAAACACTAAATCTGAAAACTCCAGAGGGCACCTTTAAATGTATAATTGTGATACCTAATACTACATTGATAGGTCTGACGTCGACACAGAAATTAAACATTTAAAAGCATTTATTTATTATTTATTTTATTTGTTTATTTAACAGGGACGGTGCACAGCTCTAAGCCATACCAGAGTTAGCTACTAGCATCATAGGAGGTTGAAACTATTAAAGTCAACAGGAATGTTATTCTGATATTTTTGTTCATTATGACGACAGGTCACAACATTTATCTCTGTTGTAGAGAATTGGCAAATGAAGACTTGAAGACTTCTTTTTGTTTTTCCATTAATTTTGACTCAAAATCGAGTGTTTGTGATGATTTCTGATACATTTCTTTAAACTAAAACTTTAAGTTGTTTTTAAAAGCTGTAGGGAAATTGTTCTCCTTGCCCCCAATCAGTTTCACTCTTGTTGAGGTCTGGGTTTCCCAAATCTCCCCAATGGAGACGGTGAGTAAAATGTCAGCATAGCAAACAGTCATGACAGAGAAAAAACATGAGGTTGACAACAGCCCAATCACCAAAACAAATAAATTTCTGCAAACCACAGATATTTCACATTTGTGCATTATTTTGTTGCTGATACCTTGAAACTTTACGTTTCTCAACAACCCTGTGGTGAAGATGAGGTTAGGTTTAGGCACAAAAAACACTTGCTTAGGGTTAAGACAGATCATGTTTTGGCTTAAAACACCCATGTTTGGTGGCACAAAAGCACCTGGAAAAGCAGGGACAGGTCGGTGAAAAACACCTCGGTTTGGTGCCACAAACACTGGTGGAAATGATGTAAGGAGTCGCCAAAAAACAACAGGTGTTGTTGTTTGTTGGTTTCAAACAGTGGTCTACAGCCTGGCAGGTGTCTCGCTTAGGTGACACACCATCAACCTTCCCCTCTACCTCCTAGTGACAAAATTAGCTTATAGATATATATACAATGCAAACATTTTCTTCTGGCGACTAGGCTGTTGACAAACACCTAAATTTCCCTTTGACTCTTTGGTTTTATTTTGATGAAACCTAACTTCATTCATAGAGTGAAAGGTTAAGTCAAGGTCTTTCTTTCTTTGCATATTCTCTTTCCTTCCCCATTGGCTCTCAGCCAGGAATGTGATGCGTCGGGAGAGCAGTGGAAACTTAAAAGGGGTGACACCCAACAATATGGCCAGGCTTGTGAGGAGGCACGGAGGATACTGACGAAGGACTGCTGACAAAGAGGCAGTCTGAGTGAAAAAGAAAGGCAGACATAAAGAGGGAGACAAAGTGTCAGAAAAGGAAGAGGCGCTGTGACTGTGGGAGAAAACACATCTAAGAACTGTGTACAAACAGGGATCAGAGAGGCAGAGAAATGAGGGTTATTCCTGAAGGGGCTTTTGCTTCTGATCCTACAAGTGTTCCCTCCACACCTGCTATAATAATGTGAAGGCTTGAAACAAACATTGTGATAACGCCATGACACTGTATCCTGTCACTCTGAGCCTGAGGGAGCCAAAAATACCAGGTACCCCTCTCTTTCATAACTCCTGACACCTGACACTGCCTGGTCTCCTCTTGAGTTCCCCCAGCTTACATTCATCCTCACATTGCTGACAGGTGATTCACACTCACCCTCTAACATGTACTCCACACATATTCCTGCATGTACCTGCATGTGCGTCGGCGTGCGTTTCAACCGCATTACAAGATATTCGTTCTATTCATAACATACTGCAATGTTGGGGAAGTTATATTCTCCACTGACTCCACAGATAAGAGCCTCACTTCAATTACATGTAGTGAACCCAGCAGGGCTCTAATCTGCATGTTAGCATAAGGATAACTAGCTTTCTCTCTCTGTCCAATCTCCCCCCTTTTCTTTTCTGTCTGACATTTCATGTGCTGCTGATAGGGATCACAAAGTGTATTATCACAGAGAGTATGGGCTGTGCTATCAAAGTGGGGTGTACTACTGGCTGTCTGTGCATGTGTGAGCACATGGCATACGGGTATGTGTTTGTGGGCAACCCGGTCTCACTCACAACTTGTCAAATACCGAAGCTTGGTTAGTAGAACCTCATGTGTGATACCGATGCACCAAGGCACCCTTTAGCAGTGGTGTAAGACACACCGGGCGGAGGTATTTTTTGACACTATGAGCAACTGCCATAGAAAAAGAGTGAGAGTCTGCATAGAGTGGGCAGAAATGGAGGTGGATGATGTTTTAATTGCCTAAACCTAAACAATTTTTTCCCTTTGTTGTAAGTTTATTTTGCAAAGTAACTGTATGCATTTCACAAGCTGAATCTGTACATTTCCTGTGAGAACGGAAATTTGTTTTGAAAAGACACAATGCATATAACAAGCATAAATTGCCACGCCATCCCTGAGCATCCAAGACTGACGCAGGAAGGTACCAAAGCATCATAGGTTGACGTGTAGGCCCACTGACTGATTGTCCAACCCAGGTCACACTCCGAACCTGTCGAAATCTGGCGCTTGGTCAGTGACTTCTGGCGTCAGACAGTAACAAAGAAGCCGTCCTTTTGTGTCAGCATGATAAGCCGCCAGTTGCCATTATTGTTTGGGGGAAATGCGGTGGGACAACAATAAAAATGAAGTTGGCAGAACTCCGAATAGGGTGAGCAGGAGGGACGGTGGATGGTGTCCCACAGCCACCAGCTTTCACCCGTGAGGCCGGTGTTTGCTTCCCGTTTGAATGTAAAGCCAAACTCTGTTCTTTTTCCGAAACCCAACCACATGCTTTTGTTGCCTGAAATGTTACCACGTGCATTTGTTGTTGAAGGTAAAGACAACGTCAATTTGCAGTGTTATACTGACATAGTGCGATTATTCTGAAAGAGACTGTATGCAAACTGTAAATTCCCTATGAAAATGGAAATATAATTTGGAAACAGACAATGCATGCAACAGGCCGAACTTGACACAGTGTCCCAGGACGTCAACAACCAACACACCCAGGGTACCTTGCATATTGTTTTTCGAAGTGGAAAGTCCATGAACAAATGTCGATATGTGACGAGTTCGGAGTGAGAATGTGCTGAAGTGTTGGTATTAGATGAGCTGGAAGTGAGAATATTTTGCTGTGGGGTTAATAAACTGACTATTCAGATGTTTAAAACAGTCCAAAAAGCCCTGATCTGGTGACCATCACTTCCCTTTGGTATTGGCTTTGTAAAGTGAAGGTTTATGGTGAGTTCATTTTTTTCCAGCCCCCATCATTGCTTTATAGCTCTGCATAGTCATATGTTATTTCGGGGAGAATCTGTCTTGTTAAAGGTCTTTGCAGTGAAATATGCGCAGAGATTATGAAAGCTGTTTTGATATCATGCATGAGATTACAAACAGGGCAATGCAACACAAATAA
Organism: Epinephelus lanceolatus; assembly: GCF_041903045.1. NCBI lineage: Eukaryota > Metazoa > Chordata > Actinopteri > Perciformes > Serranidae > Epinephelus > Epinephelus lanceolatus. The sequence goes on from NC_135738.1 coordinate 26,338,332, forward strand.
TGTCTCATGAGAATACATATCATGCAAATAGAAATCCAGATGTGTCAAGTTCTCTTCACGGTGCTCTCTCTGGAGTGACAGCCTAACTGCTCATTATGTTATATGTTCAGCTTTTCTGAATGGTCCATTTTCCATTTCCAGTGTTGAAGTCTGCTCATAGAGGCCATTGATCCAAAGACAAGCTGCCTTGACTGATTGCTGGGAGGAAACTCTGGCATTATGGGCATCTGTGTGTATGTGTGTGTGAGTGTGTGAGTGTGAGAGAGAGTGTGTGAGTGTAGAAGGAGGCAAAGCGGGTATTAGTCTGATGAAGTCATACAGGAAATCAATGTCGTATTGAAAGGAGAAAAATGCCCTGCCCAGGGGTGGTTGCACACGGGCCCGCACACAAACACACAGACACACTTAACAATGAGATGAAGTGTGATGTGCTATGAGCGAAAAAGACAAAAGGCTTGATACTGAAAAATTAGCTGGTGATATGTCAAGTTCAAGTACAAGGCTAAGGAGAGAGAAAGGCTGCAGATGCTTTCACATGCTCCCACAAGTGTCCTTATTTCTCCAGTTGTGTTGGTGATACGTTACAACCCAACATTTATGTCTCTGTAAGTGTGCACATGTATTTCAGACTATAGGCGTCTATATGAGAAACTGTGTGCATTCTGTATATCAAAAGGCACAGAGTGCAGGGTCGGCTCCAGGAGAGCAAGTGTTTAATAATGTATGGGGCCCAGAGACAGGGCCCTATAGATGGAGTTGGACTGGGTGACTGAATTGTCAAGACACACACAGATCTACACACACACAAAAGAAAACTAACACACACAAACTACGCTCCATCTTGTTCACACCAACATACACACATAAACATACACAGCAGTCCATCTTAGCCGCGCTCCTCTTGATCTCCACTCCGACCACATCAATTGTTAATAAAGCCGGGGCCCAGGCTGATTACTAAAGATTATTCCGCTGTTTATTCTGATCAATAGAGCATTTCTATTCCTGCAGGCCCTCATGGAGATGTTTGAAGGAGCAAACGAGGGAGGAAAGCAAAGACAGAGAGACAGTGAGAGAAAGAGGTGCGCCTATATCTTAATGACTTTAGTCGCAGCAGTGTCTCTGGTGCCTGCTGGAGCTCAGAGCTCAGAGGGGAAGTTAGGTAGATCTTAGCCTTGGGCTACAGCTCATGATTTCTACCGGCAACTTCAGGACTCGCAGCCCGGCTTAGACTGGAGTGGATATTAATTTCACTGACCAAGTGGCAGACAGAGGTGCTCCATAAGACCATCAGTCACCAGCCCTAAGCTACTCAGCGGCTATTACTATGGTAATCTATACCCCAGGCCTGTGTGTGTGTGTGTGTGTGTGTGTGTATGCTTGTGTGCACATGTATACTTGAAAACACACACGTTTTGTGTATGTGTGCAAGAGGGAGGAAGAAAGACAACAGAGAGGGATTGAGCAACTACTGTAAGCGTGTATCAACACTCATTAACAGAGACACACAATTACGTAGTCCCACACTTATGTTTCTGTTCAACCGGCATATGATGTTCACAGAGTAATTAATCATAAAAGGCGGAGAGGGGGAGGAGATGAGGAAAGAGGGATGGGGGGAGGAGGGGAGGAGTTGGAGGGTGGAACAACATTATGAGTCTGGGTAATTGTCTAATTTTCCTTCAGAGAGCCCAACGAGGAATTAGAAAACAAACTGCTGGTGCACTCGCTCCGTTCCACAGTTGAAGGATGAGGAAGGCTATCAAAGCATCCACCATTTACTAAGTATAAAAAATAACAAAAAGCAGTAAAGATGTTGGCTGAAAAGTTACCAATTTCCATTTTGTCGCTAATGACTAGATGTTAAAACTCACCCAAGAGGGCACACGCTGATTGTTAATACCCAAATGCACTGGAGTGACAAAAAGAGAGATGTCCTTCAAGACTTGATGACAAAAACATAAAATTACCTCCTCAGGGTTGTATGCCTTCACTAACCAGTGAAGTTGCAGTTACAACAAATGGTAAATGCTTCACACACATCTTTAACAGAACATCTATACAATCACCACAGTTTCAAGGTGGACACCCAAGCACAGTGTCACAAATTCAGTATCTGACTAAATGTCTCCCAGTCTGCTGTACAGTGGCCAGAAAAGTGTTTTTGCAGAACATTATGATGTCACAGTGAAAGTTACCTTTGACATGTTGGGTATGAGGTAACATCACTTGATTATTTTATCCTATTAGACATTTGTGTGAAATTTTGTCATAGTTAGTGGATAGATTCTAAAGTTATGGCCAAAAACATGTTTTGTGATGGCACAGTGACCTTTGACCAGCGTCCAGGTTGGCTTTTGTGCCAAATTTAGGGGAATTCCTTCAAGTGGATTTTGAGATATTGAGTTTACAAGAGTCTGACATATGTATGTATGTATGTATGTATGTATGGCCAACCCAAAAACACAATGCCTCCAGCCACGGCTGTCCCCGACACGGAGGCATAAAAAACGACCTTCAGCTCACTCACTCAGGCAAAGCACATAGAGGTAGGAATACACTACCTGGAAGAGACCCAAGTAGGGCACACACACTTTTATATGTGTGTGTGTGTCTCTCTCTCTCTGTGTACACCAGGGGACATTTTTTTTAGCACGAACATGCAGATGTGCACATGTATGCATGCACACACCAGCTGTCTTTTAGATGTAAGCACACAAACACTCTCAGACAACAATGCCAATGCGGGTTCTCTACAAGAGGCAAAGAGTCGCAGCATTGAGGATTTTGTGTAGCTTTATGGGACAACAAAGAGGAAAAGAAATTATCATCACGGATCAGAGGTATTACAACTAAATCCACCGCCGCTGAAAGGATAGAGAAGACTGAACAGGATCGGCCTAAAAGTGACAAAGCAGACAGACGTACAGACAGACAGACAGTCTGACGCTAACTTGTTAGCCTTCCGGTCACCCGTTCCAAGTTCTGCTAACGGTAGCACTTTACTTTAAAGCTCTCTCTTTTCAGCAGGATAAAATAACAAGGTAAAAGTGTGAAAACAACTTCAAGTTACCTGCACTTCAGTAAAAACTGTTTCTTCCCCCCAAAATTAATTGCTTCTTACTGGGGACATTGAGTGCACATGACAGTGAAAGTCAAAGAGGTAGGAAGGCATCGCCTCGGTCCTCCTTTGTTCGGTAAATGACTAAATATTTAATGTTCCGGGGCTCTTAAGATTAAAGGTAACATGTTGTCAGTAATAGTGGAGCTACTTCAAAGGATGTAAATTATGCATTTCTTCCTTTAGCAGAGAAATCAAAGCAGGTAATGAAGATTAAAGTTTGTGGACCTCCATTCTCTCTCTGGTTGAGGAGAGAGGAGGAGAGGAGACGAACAGAGAGGGAAGAGGACCTGCGTTAGGAAGGTTAATCTATTCAGAGCGTGGGTTATCTGATTAAAGAATCATTGTGTTCATTTAATCTGTTCCAGTGAAGCTGGTGCATGGAGCTGGGAGATAGTGGCGGGGCAGGGGCCTAACCACCACTGTCAAGAGGCGCTGAAGCCAAACCAAAGTGGCAATCAAAGAACTGCGTGACTTTGGGGAGACTGGGAGACACAAGCCAGCTGTGTTACAGTTGTTCTGAGTTCACTTGTATTTGAAGTAGACACGAGGAGAAATTAAAGAGCTTCCAGTCATAACAGCATCCAAAGTGCAGGTATAGGGCTTTTTCCGAAGCATGGCATTTGACGCAATTTCACCACTGTTCCCTTAAACTTTTTCCCATTCCCAACATTCACATGCACAAATATTCCAGTTTTGCTCTTATTTAGAAAATGATAATATTCTTATCTAGCTGTTTACATGGCTAATGGAAATAACTACTTGTTTACATGCAGCTCCAATTATGTAAAAGCTGCTTGTGCCATTTCGCTTCTGTGCGTCAAAATAGGATTTTTTCAGTTTTCCAACTGTGTTGGACTTGTTCGACCCTGCGAACGCAACGTCCCACTTTCATTACCTCCATCAACCGCCTTCTTGAAAAGGTCAGCATTGCCAAATTTGTGCATATCTTAAAACCTGTTGACATACAAGTCCTTCAAAGTAGGTATGTTTTTCTTCTGATCAGAAATGTGGGATTTTCTGGGGGCATGCACCTCTACCCCAGCCTTGCAAACTGTGTACAAAGCACAGGGATGACAGTAAACAGGCAAGAGGCCACGTGTCGCAAACTGCGGTAAAAACCCCAACTGAGATGCATATTCTGAACGCGCTGTATACTGTATGTGTCCAAAGACTGCTCCTAAAACTTGAATAATATCAGCATATCCCACATGTCTTGATGTAACATTTAAGAAAGACAGTTGGTTTTTGAGTCTCATTCCAAGGTTGTCAGATAGCTATGTTTCAGTTTGGTAGTTCAATCTGACTACCATGCCAAAGCGTCGGTATTTGACCTGAGAATACCGACTCAACAATCAACTATCTTTCTCCAGAGCTACATACAGCACCTTTGACTAAAAAGTGCTACATTCGTAATGAGGTCTTATTCTGAATTTCCACCTGAAACATGCTGTTCACACGATCCATATCAAAGTCAGAAAACTGTCACAATCGGAATAGTAGTGGAACATTGATGTGAATGTAAACATAGTGTTTCTATCAGTCCTAGACATTTTTCTGTCTGTGAAGAGCTCTGCTTACGAGTCTCCCTCGGGGCTGTATTTTACTCCTATCCACCTCTCTAAGACACCAGTTAGAGCACAATCCCACTGGCCACCAGAAGGAGTTGACATTTAGAAACACAGGGTTTTGTTCTCTAACAGTCTGTGCTCCTTCATGAGAATTAAGTAAAAAAGACAGGAGACGCTAAAAGGAGAAGAGAGGCGCTTAGCCTCGTTTTCACACCCATCCGCTCTGCGCCAGAACATCATTTAGGCTATTCCACAATGCACCTCACATGGGCCCCAACAGAAGAGTCAAGCCCATTAGCCTAGCGACGAGAGTGCTAATCGTCACATTCCATTACAGTCAATGGCAGCGTGGTGATTCTAATGTCCATTTGGAAGAAGTCACACAAGGGCCAGTGTTGCGTCACCAAAGCAAAAGGGGGACACAAACGATGGAGTGACTTTGAGGTGACGGAGCCTTGGCTGGAAGAAAATCAAAATTACAATTTGAGCTAACTGTATTCCTTATGATTTGGGTTGAAGGCACTTTGGGATCATTATCAACATTTCTTCTCACCCTCCCCCTCATCTCCCTCCACCCCCTGATCCAAACCAGCACAACTACAACCCTCTACAGCATATTACTGTGCAAACAGCACTCTTGTGAAGCTGAGACTGTGTCGAGAGAGGCACAAATGCGAAGTGAACAAAGCCCAGCGTTATTCTATTGGAATCAGATTCCTCTTTAACTGAACATAGACTTATCGATCACCGCGAAACTACACAAGAGCAGCTTCCAAATGAAGGAAGGTGTGTGTGTGTGTGAGAGAAAGAGAGAGAAGCGAGACAGAGAGACAGAACTGGAGAGAGAGAGTGAGAAAGGGGTAAATAACATCTTCATCTCCACTTGCGTCTGCAGCAGCCAGTCAGTCAGGCATCATTAATCCAGTGAGGAGCCTCATCCGTTGTGTATTGGTTCATTTTACAACACTATAGTGCTGTCTAAATATTGACAGAGCTCTGTTGTCTGGGCTATTGACTGTCATCAGAATGCTCCCCCTCAGAGCTGAGTGTAAAAGGGAACTGTGAGGATCTGATGTGTGTGTGCGCATGTGTGTGTGTGTGTGCTTGTGGGAGAGAGAGAAAGTCAGAGCGCTTGTCTACGCAGAGTGCTGCCTTCACATGGGCAGCACATGTAACAGCACAGGTCAGAGCCCACATAAAAAAACACACGTCCATGCAAAAACAAACTTAAGACACATGCATGTATTGTAGACACACATGCATGAACATACACAATCAATCCCGGACGCACAAAGAAGGGGCTGTAGCTTCTCACAACTTGGCTGTCCTCTAAAATTCACTCACCTCAAATGATTTCTATGCAAATAGAGCAGCAGAGAAAAATGCAGCAGCTGAATTAAATCCAAAACACATTTGGTCAAAAATCAATTCCCCTGGTCCTCCCCTCATCCACACAGACAGCCTACTCTCCACTCTCCCTATCCCACAGCACACAGCCCCGGACCGCTGATAAATATTCATTTTTTATATTTATGTTACAGAAAAAAAGCTGTGATGGGCAAAACAGGAAAGCCTCCCCAACAAAAGCCTTCTGCAAACACACACACATTGCACAGACAAACATGAGGACTCCCGAAAAAGAGACTCGCAGATAACAAATAATCAGATAACTACTGCGATTCCGCACACGAATCATTTAATGGAGAATAAATAACACTAGATTTACATTATGATTTGACTGTGTTACACTTTAAGCAGATTGGTTATAGTGGGTAAAAGCAGCTTTCTGACCGCTGAGCGCACACTGTGCTTTTAAAGTCCTTCTACAGCTTTCTGCCCTCCCTGTGCGCCAGAACAACCACGACTCTCCTAACAGCACTTGAACATTCTCTCTTTCCAAAAAGAGATGGTAATTACTTGACAAATCACTGCCTCTTTTAAGTGCCAGATGAAAGAGTGTAAATGGGGGGAAATACGCAGGAAATAAAATAAAATCCTTTTTTTCCTGTTCCCCGTTAAGTGGCCGGAGAGGGAGAACTGGAGATATTTAATGTTGCTTAAATATGCAGTGTGATTCCACCCGCTGATTAAATTATAGTAGATGAGATCTTCTGTTGGCTGGAAACTTGAAAAAGTCCAGAGCTGTTTAAAAATGCATCAAACATGCTGTTGGATTAGCTCTCTGTCTCTGTCTCTCACTGTTCCACTGAGGGGAGAGAAGGGGAGGACGGAGCCGTGTGGAGGGGGAGGAGAGGAGGGAAGACAGGATCCACTCCTCTCACAAATGAGACTAAAGCTGGTGTGTTTGACAGAGAGCAAATATGATAATGAAGAAGTCAAAGCGCACTTAATAAAGCAACGAATGGTAAAGGAATTATTTGAATTAAGTCACCCTGCTGAAAAATGTGACAAGGCATCTGCATATGTGTGTGTGTGTGTGTGTGTGTGTGTGTGTGTATGTGTATGTGTATGTGTATGTGTGTGTGTGAGAGGAAGAGAGAGAGAGAGTGCGTATTAATTAGTGTGTTTGCCAAATGGTCCAAGTGAGAGCCCACTGGGTCCTGTGCTCTGCACTTTTTGCCCTCTTCCTCCACTCTCTTTCTCTTCCTCTCCAGAGCCAAGATGTGCATATGTTTTGGGCTGCTTGAATTTCTCCGCTCATAATTGGGCTGACCCGCAGGGGGCCCTCATCCACTGGGACAACACTGTAAACATGAGTTTACTCTCTCTCTCTCTCTCTCTCTGGATGGGAGAGCTGCTCTAAGCTCACTCTCTCTCTCTCACACACACACACACACACACACACACACACACACACGGGCTGGAAACACAATGCAGCGAACTGATCAAACAAATAAACTACCAACCAAGACGACAAGAAAAGGGGGCTTTACTCCGTCCCTGTATTTCCAGTGATGAACAAAGAAATACAAACCGCTCAGAGCGCTGCTCCCGCTCAGTCAATGACAGAAAAAAATAAATAAATAATTGAGCGCAAGAGAAACTGTTTGAAGAGTCAGAGGCTTCTAGCTCACTACATTGCATCAGAGGGCCAGTAGACAGAGAGTACTTTCCTGCAGAGACGGGTAATGAAGGCGGGTGGGAAGTTATTCATAAGAATCTGACCGTGTAAGCACTTGTGTAGAGACATGATGTTTAATTTGTAGTTTGAGCAAAAGAAGTTTTCAAGTCCGGCTGCAAATACGGCACAATAATGTCACACTTGAGTGGGCAAACAGGTCAAACCACCTCCATTGTGTTGCTACGGGAACAGCCAAAATGCAGCGTGGGACTCCAGCACGCTGAGGGTTAACAGATTGAATGAGCTTTGGAGCGGTAATGGGTTGTCCAAAAATGTACCGCTTATCTTATATAGCATACTTCCATAATTTAGATGCTGTTTGCATGTCTGTGTGTGCATGTTTTCGTTTGTTTGTGTATGTGTACTGTATTGGTGGGGGCTAAGCATGCTGCTGCCTGTGTGTGTATTTCTGTCTGTGTGCGCACGTACTGTATGTGTGCATGGCATGCTCCTGAGTTCAGAGGTAGTGACAGCTTTGACAGCTATACCTGCCAATGGCCAGATCCCGGCGATAACCCCTGCTGTCGCCACAAAGCCGACAGAAAGGCTCCAATTTCCCCCCCAGACACTGGGCCAGTCTGTGGAGGCAGAAGAGGAGGTGGGGGGGGGGACAGAGAGACAACCTCCAGCCATTCTCCACAATACACTCTCCTCATTCCACCCCACTAACACATGAATGGGGATCCAATTGATTCTTTTTCACCCCAGTCCATTTTCCCACCCGGCCTGACACAGAGAGAGGATTTTGTGCTCATCTGCCCTTCCTTGTGTACTTCATATCGGGGAGAAGACTTATAGAAAGGGAAGGTAAAAAAGGGGGGATCTTTATCAGAAAGCGAATTAACGCTCAAAGTGCTCCATTTGGAAGGTATATCAGGCCAATCCATTAAAAGGGCCTTCAGAAAAGAGCCGGTGCGGAGGACACCTTGAGAATGAACAGAAGACCTTGCTGAAACAGCACTCTTCACACAGAGGAGGAGAGAGAGAGGGAGAGAGGGAGAGAAGACAGTACGGTGGTTTGTGCCACATGGGGCTGCATAATCACCTGCTAAATAAGGGTTCCACAGAAATTACGTAAATAAAATTGCTTAAAATGTAATTGATAATTGACGAAATAATTTCTAACTGCACGACTGGATTTTCCAAAAAAAAAAACCAAACAAACACAAAATTAATCCCTCTCAATCATCACGTATGACACAGATGAAGTGTATGGCGTATCTGCAGAGACTCTGCATTCTGTCTGTATCTTCTTATTTTCCTCTTATTTCGCTGTGTTCGGGACGTTCCTGGGCACAGCGTGCAGGTGAGGCCCGGACTTTTTAAAATGTTGTGACCAGGATTTAGACCCAGGGTGTCACACCAATTTTTGTTAATGGGCCCCATACAGTCCGATTTGATCACAGGCAGGCAAAAGCTTGTTCCTAAACGTGAGTGAATCTGGGGTTGGCTTTCACTTTTGGTGGTGATACTGTTTACAAATAGTAACCGACAATCCTGCAAAGTATAATTTTAAGAAAAAAAGAACCATTACATGAAATTTAAACCACTTTCATTTAGAATTGTCTCACTGTTTTCGAACTTTTGTTCCCATTTCCAGCGTACATTTTCTCCGCCACACACACTGGCCTCCATGCATTTCCTCTCTCATGCACTAACACGCACATGCACAGACACATGCACGCACACACCTGCTCCAGCACTGGGTTCCATTAATCTTCTCCCAAGCCCTGTCCTCTGCGGGCTGACCCAGGTAGGGAAGGGGAGGCTGGGGTCAGAGGCTATAGGGGCGCCCCTGTCTGGATGAGGGCCTCGTGAACATTAGCCCCTGGCCAGTGGAGTGGGGGGGGGCGCTGGAGGGACCACCCCATACTGACTGCGAGAGGTCAGCGATTAGAAAAAGAAAAGTGATATCTGAGAGAATCTGAAGGTGGAAGTGACTAGACAAATGGACAAATGGAATTTAACTACATGCAGCATGTGATGATAAAAAATAAAGACCACATTACAGAAGAGAGATACAGCAAAGACTATCACCCATAACAGGATGCAGCCTCAGCCAGCGAGAACACAAATGGGCCTATCTAGAGGCAGTGTTTGATTTGTCCCTTCTGGGCTACTGTAGAACAACATGGCAGACTCCATAGAGGACGACTTGCTCCGTATGTAGATTTAAAAGGATCATTCCAAGGTAATGACAACACAATTCTTATTTTCAGATGATTATAAACAAATAAAAACTTAGATATGAATATTGTGTACCATTGCTGCCAGTTGATGCCCCTAATGCTGGATTTGCGTGGAGTCAGGCAGACAGTAGATGGCAAACCGGGTATCATTTAGTGGATAAGAGCATGGTAAAATTTGGTGAGGCTGGCAGAGAATACCAGCAAAAGTAATGGTAGACGGCATTACGGCTCCAAGTTAAAATAACTTTGTCATCTTCTGCAACGGAATTTACTGCTAGATGTTAAGTAGTAGCTCCTTCACACAAGACGAAAAATGGGGTAACTGGAAAGTTACTGGAATAATTGCATTAAATAATAAATAAAAAAAAGTCATTTTATTTTGTTCTCTGTAAACAATTTATATCACAATCGCACCATTACTGTCATGCCACATCCTCTCATTTTGTTAAACTGTTACTGTTTAGGGTATGTGCTGTCTACCATCTGCCTGATTCCATGTGTAAGCAGCATAAAACCTACACTCTGGACCTTTAAGGCCGAAGCTGCCGGTTAGAGAGGTCACAATTATGCCTTTTTTGCTCCTCTCCCAGTCAATGTTATTTAAAAATTACAGTCTGAGGTGATTCTATTTTACTCCATAATACAGCTGCACTCTCAACCTATATTAAAATGAGTAAAAATGTAATTTAGGCAACATGTGTTTGGAATCTGTGCATATAGAAAATATATCCTGTATCACATCTGTCCTCTGATGGTCCCCTATATACACTCTATAGCATCCTACAGTGCACCATATCTAGGCATAGCAAAGTTTCAGTCAGTGTGGAACTCTTGATGCTTCTCCTCATACCAAACATAAACAAAAGTCACACGTCAAAGCACACTTGAGATGCAGGATTCACCTGTGAAATGTTGCAAAAAAAGCTATCCTTTTTTCCTCTTCTCACTCATTAACAGCTGGTGTACCTGGGATTAGAAAGAAACAAAGGAGCAAAAATGCATCAAGCTTTACTGTATATTGCGAATACTGGTCAGTAAAAGAAGTCTTGATTGACCTTTATTTGTATCCTGCAGATCAGTTTGGGACATTCATTTGCTCATAAACATAGCATAATAAAATTCTGTAAAAACAAAAGGCCTGCAGACATAGTCAACCATCATAAACTGGAAAGTGACAATATTAACAGGGAGGATGTGGTTTGGGCTCTTAGAGTCGGTGGCACCATACAGATCACACCGGAGCTGACCTCATCAGCCTGAGAACAGAGCCCCGGCCCCAGGGGTGATCCTGCCTTTTTGTGCCTCCTCTCCCCCTCTCCTCTCCAGGGTAAGACCCCAAACAAGCAGCCCCTCTGTCTGGAGCACCTACCAAGAACAGAGACCCAACTCTTCCCGTGGCATTATCAAACGGCTCAGTGAACAGGGGGACACACAAAAGTTACAGAAAGTGAGTGAGCAAAGAGACAGACAGGCAGAGGGAAAAGAGCCAGAAGGAAGAACTCTCATTTGTATTAGCGTACATACACAAGGCCACACATACGTGGGACTTGGCAGCATGATTTGGAGAGGATGACTGGTTATCAACAAGTACTTTATTAAACAGAAAAAAACTCTTGTCTCTTCACAACAACTCCTTCAATTTCATTCTGTCATCCTGCAATCTCATATTCACAGCAAGGTCTTGATGATTGTAATGAAAGTAATGATGACGATGAGTGCGTGTGGTTTGTGCTCACAGTGTCTGTCTTGGAGCACCATGGTGTCGTGCTGAGAGAGAAAACTGTCCTCTTAATTCATGTTCAAACCCAGAAGTAAGAGATAAGAAAAGGAGCACGTAAAAACTTAAAAACACACACTCATCTATTCCTAACTACATCCCCTCCCACCTATACCCACACACACACACACACACACACACACACACACAAACACACACACACAGACTTGAAAGTGTCTGATATGCGAGGCGTGTTGATCCTGTTTATAATGGCGAGTTTCCTGGTGTAAGCTGTTGGTCTCCCCTGGCGTTGGTCTCCCTCTTCTCTCCAGCCCCTCATCTCTAATGCATGAGCCAGCCAGAGAGACCGCGGAGGCCAAAGAACGAGCGAAAGGGAGAGCGAGGGAGCGAGAGCGGACAGAGGCTAACCCTGGCACTGCGGCGCAACACTTTCATATTCTAATAAACCCAACATGAATACACCCATATACAGAAAGGGAGGAAATTGCATTTCTAAAACTCTCTCTGTATCAAAGGGCATTCCGCTGAACATCTCTCATACACACACACAGACACACATAAACATGCAGTCCGGCATTTTCCAAACCGGAAAAAAATGAACTAACACAAACATACACACACGCACGCACACACGGGGAAGGCTCAGAGGGATTACAGTCTGCTGACGACAGCAGTTGAATGCACACACACAGGCATAAAAACACAGAAAACTTCTTAAGAGAAGTTCTGTTTGAGGAAGTTCTAACTAGATGTCAGATGCATGCAAACAGTGAGAAACGATTTCTCTGATTATATCAATGCATCACTGGGAGCACGTGGGAAACAAGTGATAGGTAGCAGAGAGAGAAAATGAGACAAAGAGCAGCTCAGAGGGCAAAGATCTGGAGCAGAGAGGCAAATATTGTACAAAACACGTACGCCAAACTCCAAATCAGACGAACCCGTGCCTCGTTTCTGGCCCCATCTCCTTTAGAGCAAGCCATTTAATTTCAGGCCGCTGATACCCATCCCTCCTTTCACAAGAGTTAATATCCCATTCTCCCTCCTCCTCTCTGCTGGTGTGTGATGGAGTCTCAGTGACAGCCTGTAATGCAGGCCTGTATGCATTGATTATATGACACCCTCCATTCAGGTGTGCTATTAAAGTTCCCCTCCTCTCTTCCTTTCTGCTCTGCCAGTGGAATAATGCCCAATAATAAGAGGAGCAGGTGACTGGAGCCAAGGCGAGAGCCAGCCTGGCCCGACAGAAACACTAGTTCCCTGGGCAGGACTAGATGAAGATACGCCCATGCTTTTCACCCCAGCACCATAAGCTGTAGAGAGACAGGGTGGGGGAAATGCATAATTGCATTTAAATTACATGAAGGATGCTTTGACTACCCCCTTGTCTGGCTGCCACTCCTCCCCTGCATATCTGCACCCATGTAAAATCAACCCATCCCACCTTCTGTAGCTCCCCTCCCCCAGCACTCAGTAAGGACGCCCTCATGTCCGTCCCACACATGAGCATACAGCAATACAGATTAAAAAATATGCCTTTAATTAGTGTTATGTAATGAGTGTTATCCTGTGTATACACTTTTTGGACCAGAGGAACTTTTTCATAGTTCTAAGAATTTAAGAACCCCATTTTTGTTGTGTCTGCACCACAAAACTCGTAACATTGATCTCTGAACGTCGTTTAGCTCCTATTTCAGAGTAGGTATTCTCCCAGTGTAAGTGGAAACATGAGTGACGTATGAATACAGTCATCGGTCCAGACATCATTAGTATACATGGACCAGTCGAACACAGCCAATGAAGCACCAGCAACTGCCCAAAAAAAAAAGTGGACCAAAGGACCGACAGTGCAGTCCAGGCTTCACCGAGCATACATGCAACAGTGGAAATACAACTTGACTCGTCAAAGTGAAAGGGACGCTGCTATACCAACTACCAGCCAGTGTACAGTATGTCATTTCAGCATCCCTATTGGCAGTGCAGATGCAAATAGAAAAAAAGCCCTTGAGGGTATGTAGTCGTTGAGGGAGCTCCCCAATGGACAGATCCCCAGGGAGTCCCCAGAACTGTTTGGTTCGAAAACGCCTTATGAAGTGGAACAAGAACTAAGTAATACAATATGGAGATATAACATGTTTTTAACTGGATGCTCTTGAGGAAGGGTAGGTAAAATGCACATGGAAGTGCCTTTTTGAAAGGTAAATATGAATGAATTGATAAAATTTATAAAATGAAGCACTGAACAAAAGAAATTGAGGCAATCTACATGAAAACCGGGGCCCAAAAAAACTAAACATAACTCAAACAAAACCTTCTATACGATAATGTAGGTCCTACATACCAAAGAAAATATAGCCGACACAACAACTGCACTCACTACCAAACTAAAATACAGATTAAAAAGAATCATACAAAACCTTTTTTAAACATGTGCTAGACAGAGATTAGTCTCTGTGTTTATGTGATACAGTACATAACCACGAAAGAAGGAAGTTAAATCTGCTCCGGTCCCCAGCGTAACTTAGCGAGCGTATTAAACTCTAGACACAACTAGACACTAGACACAATTACTACACCAGGAACAAGGGGCATTGTGGCAAGCCGCAAACACAAACACAGCTCCCTTGAATAACAGAATTAACAGCATTTTATAGCAGCAACAACCCAACTAAACACTCTGATTGGGCGAGTCAAACTGGTGACCTACAGCTCATTACACAAGGTGAGGAAGCCAGGGTCATGTTGGTGGCTCAGTAAAGCAGATAAATCCTGGTGAAAGAACCAGTAGATACCCATCAGAGTACCCAACAGAGGCCATGACCATAATGGTACTAAATGTTACTATTATGCTAGCACCAAGTATAAGTGTTTTTCTTAAATGTATAGATGCACAACCCCTCATTGTTTCGTTAAGACATAAAATGATAGCCAAGGTGGTGGATATTTCAAAAAATCAATTAAGTGAGGTCCTGTAAACTTTTGTGTTAAAGACTAATAGGACAAACAACTTCTATAAACACTAAGACTAATATGACCCAATGACCCCCATTACACCTTGCATTAAAATGCATTTTGAGTGATCCCATTGCAGTCAGACAGTGCTTGATCACATAAAAAATGTACCAAGTGTAAATGTAATCAGGTTAAATCATATGAGATGCATTTTAATGCAAAGTGTAAAGGGCCTCAATGAGAATGTCTAATCACATCACACCTGATATTGTGGATTTGTTAACAACAGATGTAATACCTGCCAGTTTTATGTTTGAACTTCATTTGCAAAGTTTGGGAAGATTTGAGTTGAGTCTGTCTACTTTGTGTCATTTTATGGTTTTGACATTTGAAGGACTAGACACACAACGTATATTAGGTATCTAACTGACTGATCAAACAAGCTAAGAACAAATCATATTAATAGAAAATTATTTGATATTTTTTCTACAATTTAAAAAACTGTAATCATATCATGGGTTATCTTATGACTTCCACCACATAGGACAAGCAGATTTGTGTAACTTAGCACAGATGATTGAATAAAGGTTGTGATGTTTTACCGAAAGTTTTATGTTTTAAAATTTAGGTATGTTTAAGGCATAACACAGGTTTTCATATAACAAAGCAATGCTAAAATGAATATTTCTACAACATTTCAGAACCTGACTGGAGACATACAGTATACAGTCTATCCTGTAGGTTGGGCTGTGGGTTGGTACACAAACCTATTATAGTAACTAAAATCAGGTCGTATTATAGCAGCTGTACCAAGCCTCAGACAGACAACATCTTTAAGCCTTCTGCTCTCACCCACACAGTATTCCTGCTGTATAGCACAGCGGTCTACCTTCACCATCTTTGCCTTCTCTTTCTGTCTTTCTGGGAAGCTCCAGGCCGAGAATAGAGCTCAGAGCTCTACGGTTTACATAAACCACAATACCTCCTCAGCTTGGAGGGGGGAAGAAAGACACGAGCATCTGTTTTTGTTTGCATTTTATTCCAAAACATAAAATTGAATCAATCTTTTAATACTCTGGATTGTATAAACATGGGAGAGAACTGCTTGAATAAATATCAAGAATGAAAATGGATTTCTCGTCGACGACTATTATCTATGTGGTTTATTTATGAATACCACGGCTGGTGCCAAAATAGGCAAGACATAAAAATACAGAGATAATGTGTTTAGCCTTTTTTCATTTTCCTCTTTTTAAGTGAAAGAATAAATATTAGGATTTACATCACATTTACATTTTTATCAAAATCAAGTTGGGTGCCGCTAAACCTGCGTGCAACCGTTTTCATCTGTGGTTGCCAGGACAACTGTGAAAATAACAAGAGCAACATGACACTGACATCTTTAACAGGAAAATCATTAAAAGCAACATGAGGGGCCAGATGATGCTGTCTGTGCCTCAGTCAGTCTGTGACTGATAAACACCACGCTGGATCCATAAATAGACTAATAGCTCTTTCACTGCTCCCACTACAATGCACTCAGTCAGGACGGTTAGTGGGTGTTTTTGTCAAAATGATAGATAAAATCCCCTCAATCTCACAGACTCATAATAGTGGCGTGCAATATCAGACACAGTGTGAGATGCAAACATACACACACAAACACAGCACACACACCGAAACATATCCAGGGGCCATCTATCGCTGGCCACACAACACCCACCGACACTTAACTACTTCTCATGCACACATATATTCATAAGGTATTATGCAGAATAACAGTTTTATGGATTTTAAATGGCATTCATTTACGAACACTGTGGCTAGCCATCACATGGAAGGGCTATTTTATCCCCTCTTAATGTAGATCAGTCTTCTTGGGTGAGATGCAGAGGGAGGTCCAGGACATTAGGGAAGTTGGATCTGTCTTCAGCCACTGATTAAACACTGGGCCGAGGTGAAGAAATAGAAACGGATCGCATCAATTGGGACTGAGGCCCGAATGCATAATGGAATCATCACATGAATGCTATGCCTCCATTAATATCCTTTGAGGGTGAGGATCCCAGATAACAAGAAGCCTTTTCCATCCATATTTCTTCTACCTCAGATTTTTACGAGCAGCGCTCAGGTTATTACCGTACACCGCACAGAGTGAAACAAACTTCACATAACCGCACTGAGAACCGCAGCAGATCCTCCACAGCCGGGGAGATGACTTTCTATAGTCTGTGCACGCTCCAGTGTGTGTGTATGTATGTGTGTGACAGGTTTATAGGAGTCATTTATCCTGCTCAGCGGGCTAGTGTAGTGCCGAATGGTGGCCTGAGTGCCAGGCGTAGCTTATTGTTGTGTAGCCTTTATGGGCTACATTAAGTACAGCTGAGTGAGAGGGAAACATACAGTACAATACCCTGAGCTCACACATGTCATACACACAGAGATTAACTACCTCCCTGGGCCCAGGGCAGGCCTACATCCACTCAGCACAAGACCCTGGCACACTGCCTCCAACTGCAGACATGGGTGAAGGTATGTGAGTGTGTGAGAACGTATGTACTTGTAGGCACAGAAACCGACAGACGTTCAAGGAAAAGTTCAGTTAGCATTTGAAGAAATGACCACAGGGTGATGCCTTGAGAGACTGAGAATCTCACGAATCATTATCATCAAATTTTGGGGCCCAATACACCGCTTGCCTCTACCACTTAGCCCTTACCCCTCCAATCTGTTCATTCACATCTAGGGGTAGGATGTCCCGATTCTTGTTGGGATAGAGTGGTAGGGTGGTGTAATACGGCTGTATGGCCCTCCAAAAGGCCAGTTAGTCAGAAGCAAACTTCACTACCTGAGTGTTATGATAAATCATCGGCAAAATGGCTGCACAATCAACAAGACACCCCACAACTAAATTACGATAACCATGGTATTATCTTAGTTTAATGTCGTTCCAGTGTATTATCATCTAATATCTGTGCAGACTGACAGGGTATGTGGGAGCTCGGGATGATCGTGTCAGCCAATAGATCACCACTAGTTGCCTGGTAATGAAGCACTTCTCTTTTTTATTTGATGACTTTTTGATCATCTGTTGCATGAAACTTAAGTTTGGAACGAATTGTAAGCAACCTGACAACCACAAAAGGACGTCTGTAGCCCACGCAAAAGAAATGATCACTGCAGAAGTCAGAATATTCACAATATCCAGCAACACTCGTCGCATCAGTTTACATAAACTCCATCATACTGATGACGTATTGGGGCCTTGATGGCTTGTCCAGTTTCATAGTGGAAGTTTGCAACTACTATCCCTCGAAAGTCTCTTCAACAAAGTAGTGTGGCACACGCAAACGAGGGGTAGGGGTAAAGATGTGAAATGGGATTGGACCTTGGTCTGTTTAGATTACAGAGGCTGATTTTTGCTCTAAAGTAGACGGGGTAGTATTTTAGTCAGAAGCAGCACAATCCAGATGGTGAGAGATCAGAGCGGGTCATTAAAAAAGCCTCTCTCTCCGCTCCTCTGATCAATCTGAGCCATAAAAACAACATGGATCGCACATCACCACTGGACTGCTCATTATTGGCTTCGTTAATAAAAAAGCAGACACAAATGCGGGCACGCACACAAACAAAAATACCCACACGTGTGCGCTTGTTCTCAGACACACTGGCACAGACAAACGGGTCCAACAGTCAGGCGATTTGAAAAGCAGTTTTATTCTCTCACTTACCCACTTATAACACACCCCCCCTCCACAACCCCCCCCCCCCCCCGCGTGTCTGCTTTTTTGAAAGCTTCATAAGCTTCATAAGCGTCGCCTCTTCAACTGTGTTCCACAGTGTAAAAATAGAGGCCATTATATTGCCTAATGCCTACCTGCCAGCCCTCTATGCTCCCTCCTGTACACGAAGGCTTTTACATGATGAGGTGGCTGACATGTTCCACACACACCATCCATTACCATATGTACACTGGATGAGACTCAGCCTGCGCAACTTATACTAATGCATGTTTGGTATGCCCTGTGGGGGTGGGAGACATACGCGCACAAGTACGCGCGCGCTCACACATAGCGCGCTGGAACAAAGAGATGCGCAAACTCTCTCCCATACAAATATAATGGCAGCACTGTGATATGCCACTTGTATTAACAGCAGGATGCTTTTAAAGTAAATAAAAACATTATAGCTGGCTCTCTGGGTGAGGCTTGGTCCTGCTTCTCAGAGGCTCGCTCCGTGTATGTGTGTATGTGTGTATGTGTGTATGTGTGTTTCTGTGTGTGTGTGGGTGTGTGTGTGTGTGTGTCTACGTGGGACTAGAAGAGGGGGGCAATCCTCTGCTCTGGGGCGGCGGTTCCTCTCTAATTGCCCCTCTAGGTGCCTGTGTGCTGGAGAGCTGAACTGAGGGTAAACACAGATCTAGAGATGATTAATAGCCAGAGGTCAGGGCGGAGCACAAACAGGCAGAGAGGCTGAGACCTCACTCCAGCTTACCTTGGCCATCCAAATCTACGCACACACTGCACAGCAATAAAGTCCATTTTTTTGACAGCGGGTCGCTACATTCACACTCACACATAAAAATCCAAATAGATCGATCCATCCCAAATTCCTTTGAGCAGAGCGGAGGACAGGTTGGAGATAGAAGAGGAAGACTGAGCAGGTCAGTCAAGGGTGAGGGTGAAAGGTAAAGCTGAAGGGTGAAGGGGAAGGGTGAGGGTCACAGTGTCGGCCCACGGCAGAAGTCCTTAACAAGCCATGATCAATACATGACCAGGAAACCCTGAGCTCCTGTTTCTCCCGCATCCCTATGCAGCTGTAGGTGGTCTCCCAAAGATTTTACACTGTAGCAGAGAAAGACGCACACCCTGCTCTCATTACCTGCCCACTTTGTCTTCTCTGTCCCCTGACAAACACACACACACTGTTCTCTTCCCTACAGCGCGTCCCATGCACACATTTCTATCTCTCGCACCAATCTGCGCACAACACACACACAGCACATCCCTAGCTGAATGGAGTCAGGTTGGGCGGCCCTTCATTTTTCATGCAAACGGTAATTTAGTGAGACTGCCTATTGATTGAGCGCCGCTTGTCTCCCAAACAATGCCACTTCAATCAGCGGCCCGTGGGGGGAGAGGGGGCCGGGGGAGAGGGAGGAGATGGAGGGGAGAAGGGGGGCAGGAGGAGGGAGGGCTGCCGATAGCTGCAGTGACTGATTTAAGAGATGGATAAAAAGCAGATACGTCCCCCGCCCCTGTACTGATTAATGACAGTGGCCAGAGCAGCCCTGGACTATGCATCATGATTTAACCACCAGCCCCTCATCTAAAGATTAGCGTGCACGCACACACACACACACACACTGTAAAAGCACCCACACACACAGTGTGTACTGTACCACACAGAGAGACAAGACACGGAAGGTGTGAAGGGAAGAAAGGGAAGTGAAGCAGTGAGAAGTGAAAGGATAATGGGGGCAAAAGGAGATACTGTGTGACTGTGTCGAGTTGGTTTTTACTGAATTTTCAGCGGCAGAAATGTGCTTTTCAAAAACTCACACACACTCCAGGACACACTGGAGACAAATGAGTAGACAGATATGTCCAGTGCAGTCAAATAACATCACACACTGTGGGAGTGAGTTTGTATTTACATAACAATGTAATTTTCTCGCCAGTCATGTGGTTAATTGTGTGCACCGTCAGCTGGACGTGGCAGAGGGTGAAGAGTGCAGGTGTATGTTGCTGTGGTAAGAGATGTGTTACAAAGACAGCAGGGGTGTCGGCTACACTGGCCTCTCACACTAGTTAAAATGGAGCTATTAAAGCAGTGAGAACAGGCTGAGGAAGAGGGATGCCAATTCTGATTATCAATTAATCTGACAGTTATTTTCTTGATTAAACAGTGTCAGAGAGAGTCCAAAATCACGTCTTCAAATGTCTTGTTCTTTCTGAACAACAGTAATGAGATTGAATGAAAGGATATTTTTCACCTCATGGCAATGAATACAAAACGCATGAAAAACAACCATCTAGAGAAACAGCAAAAGCTTAAAAAGAAGATGAGTACAACATAATAAGGAGGAGAATAAGGTAGAAACTCTGTGACAGCTGTGAATGGGTAGGGTTTTTGGTAAAACAGAGAAGTGTCTGATATGTTGGGAGGGAAGGTGTGCATTCCCATACATTACTCCCTGAATAACCTCATATGGAAAGCCACAAGTAAATTTTACCAAAAACCAAAAATCTTTAGTAAGGTTGATGTACTAAGTAGGGAAATCATTGAGGGAAAAAAAATGTCATAAGCTCAAACACCACTCTTGTTCTATAATAAGTATATTCAGTCTTTGAAGGTATACTATTCAGGAATTCTCCAAAAAAACAATGTATTCAGAAGTAATCTCTCTTAATCATCACTTATGACCTACTGGAAGTGTGTGGCGGTGTACTTTTCTGCAGAAACTCTGCCCTCTGACTGTATTTTCTTCTTATTTTTCTGTGTTTGGGACATTTATGGGCCTGTACCTGGGCTTAATAAAAAGGTAGCGACCAGGTGCCAGACCATAAGCAGCAGGTATCCAAGAGACACAGGGTAGAAAAACAAGTGAATCTGGGGTTGGTTTTTACTGTCACTTGCACCGATGAGTGTGTTCACAAACAGTAACCCATAATCCTGCACAGTGTACCTTTAAGGTGCTGAAAAGGTTGTGAAATGTTTTATCTTGCACCTAAACATGTGCAACAGAGTCCAGCTACAGTCCACTTCATCCCAGTGTAATGCAACCTGTACAAACCAGACAGGGCACAGTCTAATGTCACAGTTTGTGCTTAATTGCAGTGCAGAAACCTAGAGCGCGATGTAAAGTTGTGCGAAGGAAAACACTGACTCTGGTCCATTAGTTGTGTTGGAAGCCGAGGAGGAGAGTTGGAGCCCCTCCCTGCGGCTGCTAAAATATTCATCAGACTCCCTGAGAGCATGTCTGCTAATAGTTATACATGGAGCAGGAGAAAGAAGTGAGAAGAGGGAGGAGAGGAGAGGGGTGGGAGCGAGGCAAGAGGAGGAGAAATTGGGGAGATGAGCGATGCTCCCTGTGTGCATGTCAGCTAATAGTCAAACATGAAGCGCTAGGAGGGAGGGAAAAAAACAGGAGAAGAAAGAGAGGGAAGTGAGGAGAGGGGTTGTTTAAATAGTCTGTGGCTGAAATCACAAGGGGGGATGAACCACGTTATAAAAAAAGCAAAAGTGAGGAAGGGAGAGAGACAGAAGGAAGAAGAGAGAGAAAGATTGAGAGGGAGTAATCACTCCTTTTCCTCCTCCCCTGCCATCACTCGCCCCTCCGAGCTGCGTTCCAGATTGATTAAAAGCCCCTCTTGTAATTGTCAGATCTTGTAGGAACCATCTCTGTGTTTGAGTGTGTGTATGTGTGTGTGTGTAAGAGAGAAAAGGGGGGTCATCTGTGTGAGCAGGGTAGAAGAGAAACCCAATTTCAATCACGTCAACCAGTGTAACAGTAGTCACTTCAATAGCCACCAGTCGCTACCACATCAATCAGAACTCCCACTCAAGGAAAGAAATATTGTTGATGTTGTTTTGTCTTTACAAAACAGCAGCCCAGGTAGCCAAGCTCTATCTTTGTATCCTGCTGAAAGAAGAAAAACATACATGTGCATAAACACACACTCACACACACACGCACACAGTCATTTCTCCAGTCATTAAAATGAGAAACGGCCGATGGTGTAGGAGCTGTTGAAATACCATTAAGAAATGGAGACAAATGCAGTGGATCCCAGCCTGCTAAGGCAACCTTACTACAGTAAATCAGACAGTGACGAATATTACCGAGGCCACGCCGCATGCATATGCACACACAAATACACACGCAGGCAAAACACATGTGCACACACTCATCTGCACACAAACTGTGCAAACAATCTGCAAGGCACCTTCTGAAAAAAGCTCCTTTGGTGGATTAATGAGTAATTATCCTAATTAAATGTTTCCTGATCATCCGTTGTGATATATGGATGATTATTATGTTCAGAGATGATTAAATGATAGTATAACAGAGCAGTCTGATATCATTTCAAAGAATTAATGAGCATTTGTACGGAGGAACCATGTGGAAATAAGGCACAAATTAAAGATTGAATTAACTTTGATTTAATCAATTCAGGACTAATTGTGAGCCGCAGTAATAGAAAACTTTTTTGCTGTTTAATCACAGGTGGAGATGCATGCTGTTTTTTTTAATAATGCAGAACACTTGAAGAAGTTCAACAAGTGAAGAAATGCAATCATGTGCATCCTGTGCAGACATACACAGGGCCAACAGACTTTCTGCAAAACATTTTACAGCATCACTATATCAAATAGAGTTGCGTACTGGCAAGAGTCTGGTGATACGATACGCATCACGATACAGGGTTAAGATTCAATATATTGCCATGTACTGTATATACCAGGGGCGTCAAACTCATTTTTGTTCACAGGCCACATACAGTTTGATTCGATCGCAGGTGGACCTGACCAGTAAAACCATTGCATAATGGCCTATAAATAAGAAACACCTCCAATTTTTTCCTTATTTTTTTGTTTAAAGAAGTACATTCTAAAAACGCTAATCCATTATCAAAACAAGTGACAAACAGCATGTGATGTCTTCAGAAGAACAAATGCAGCTTCAACAATATTTCTCACCTCACTGTCATTACACATGCATTTTTCCATACATTTCCACTCCTGTGTAGTGACATCACCACACCACGCTAAAGTGAAAGAAAAGAACTATATTCTGGTCAGGATGGAAAAGCCTCTGAAGTAGCCTTTTACATGAAGAAAGCTACTCAGTGTTCAACTTGCTCCTGAAACCTGGCACCTTTTAGTCTTCACAAGTGCATCAGTATAATGTGTGCAATGTCATCCAATGG
Organism: Epinephelus lanceolatus; assembly: GCF_041903045.1. Lineage (NCBI taxonomy): Eukaryota > Metazoa > Chordata > Actinopteri > Perciformes > Serranidae > Epinephelus > Epinephelus lanceolatus. Next base: position 26,361,918 of record NC_135738.1, read on the forward strand.
GCCAGATTGGACCCTTTGGCAGCCGGGATCTGACCCCCAGGCCGTATGTTTGACACATCTGGTATATACTGTAAGCAAGGAATGTGGAAGGAAAACTGTCATGGTATAAAGTACACACCACCGTATGAATAGAAAAAGTTTAGGTTCAATTAACATTTGGTTTTAACTGTAAAAAAAAAAAAAAAAAAAAAAAAATACACACACATATATATATATATATATATATATATATATATATATATATATATATACTAAAGGTGCTTGCAGGATTCTTCCCGTAAACAAATTAAGAAAACAAAAAACTGTTAACAATAAAAACTCAATAGTGCTTTTGAGAATCAATTAAGTAACACAAAGCATAATATCATGATACTCAAGTGTATATACATTTTCCTACAGCGCACTTTGGCAGATAGTCATTAAATATGGAAACCAGAATACGACTTTCTACATAACAACACTCCTAAGCAAAGTGTTCTACAGAATGCAGTGTCAAAACAATGCCAATATGTACTTATTTAATTTTTTTATCTGGTTTTCTCAATGAGAAAATGAGAGTTTGCATGAAAGTTAAGTGTACTTAATAAGTTTTTATCCAGATAACCTCCCTGCATGCAGATTGTGAGACAATAAAAAAAGATACAGAGCTACAACAACTTCTCTTCTGATCCTCTGAAGACATATCTGCTCTTATGAGTAGTTGATTGTGTTACTTAGCTTAATGTAAACCAATAAACGAGGCTAACCTTGTGAGCGGGGTCGATGCTTATTTAAAAGCTCATTGATTAACAGTTGTGATTATTGATCATGCCATGTGGCCCAGACAGGATTGACGGATCTGATAGGTCAGGGTCCAGATTCACACAGACAGGACAGGACAGGACAGGACAGGACAGGACAGGACTGACAGACGGACTGGGAGAGAGGAGAGGAGAGGGTGGGCAGGCAGAGACTTTGATAGATAGATAGGACACACACACACACACACACACACACACACACACACACACAAACACACACACTAATACAGTTCCTCTTCTCAATCATGTACTAACTTGAAGAGATTACTTGGAGTATCAACTTATTATCTGCACAGCACTTGAACCTCTTCAATATTTTTGCCCTAACCCCTATCTCTCGCTCCACTGCGCCTGATTCACTTCTCCATACAGTTCACGGTGCAGAGCAGAGTAGTTGCATGTGAAGGAGATAGTAAGCAGTAATATTCAATTATTGTATGCACGGCGTCCCCGTCCCGCCCTAAATTGATTTCTTACAGAACGGGAGGCATCGCTCAGCACTGACACACAGCCATGTTTCCCCCATCTACCACATCCCACGCAAATTACTCCTCCATCTGCTCTCCCTCACCGCATCGCGCATTTACCCCTCTCCTCCCTTCTCTCCTCTCCTCTCCTCTCTTCTCCTCTCCTTTCCTCTCCTCTGTCATCACCTCCCCTCGTCTTCCCCTCTCCTCTCTCCCCCGTCAGACTACACAGCTATCGGCGGTTGGCACGGGCCCCGGCTCCCATACAGGACGTTTAATCTGTCTTTAATCTATTCGCATTGTAATGGGAAATGGTTTTGTGTTTTACTATTTGATTGAAGCTGCAAGCCCGCCCCTCACCACCATGGGACTCTGTGTTTAGGAGTGGGAGGTGTTTTCAATTTTGCCCTTGCCTCAAATTGTCTTTTATCAAAGAATTCATATCAGTAATACAATTCTACATATTAACCAGGCTGTTTGTAAGTGGCCTAATAGGAGAGAGTGGAGAGAGGAAGAGATAGAGGCAGAGAGAAAAATGAAAACTGGCTTCCACTCACAGGATCTAAAAAAAGAAATTGCACTGAATTAACGGTCCACATTTTTGGTTGTAATATTCCAGAGACGACTAAAGAAAAGGTTGATAACACCTTGAATGTGGCTCATCTGTAATAAGAGTGTGTTCTCACCTGGCGCTGGCACACAGGAGTTGTGAAAGTTCTCTCCCGTCAGGTTATACCATCATCATAAAGACCTTTACAATTATACCTTTAATAAAGCCACACAAAGAGGGAGTGGGTCTAATCAATACTTCATATAGCGGGGATTATTGTTTGTTCAGACTCAACATAGATTCAAAACATCTCGGCTCGACAGTCATGTAAAGCTAGAATTGATTTGTTCATAAAAGCAGTGAAATTTTTGATGTCGGTGTCACGTTTATGATTTTTTTTTTCTCCCTGTATCCCATTTTTTATTCATACGCACATTGTCACTTTAACAAAGAACAGGCCTGCGGTTAACGCTGAATGGCATTTACAGTCTATGATGGTTAAAATCAACAGAAAGCCAAACATACATATAAACACATGCACACACACACACACACACACACACATGATACACACAAACACATACACACAGCCTCCTCTCTCCTATTCTAATTAAAGGGACCTCTCTGCCCTGGGTGTGTGTGTGATATTGACACTTAGCTCCGTACAATAAACTTTATTGGCAAGCCCTGCTTGATTACAGCACTAAACTAGAATAACAAGGAATATGGGAGGAGGGGACGTGGATTATATACTAAACAGACATTAGCGGGCTCTATTCAAATATCTGGTGCATTTTAATAGCGAGCCCTGAAAGGCCTCTGTCTCAGAGGAAAGCCTCTGTGCACGTGGACACCAGCAGTGAGATGAAGCTGAAATATACTGCGCACAAATAAAAAATGACATGAGGTGAAATATAGTAAAGGTAGAAAAATAGAAAGAGAGGAGATATATATTGAAGGATGGAGGAAGGGAAAGAGGGATAGATTTCCCGTCATTAATGATCTATGGAAAATCCTCTGTCTATTTTCAGATATACTGTTAATGGCTGCTCGCTGCCATTAAAATCGTTGCCATCCTGAACTCAGCTATTCACATATTGGCTGCTGCTTCATCTAATATTCATCTGCTGGAGGTCAATGGCAGTGGTGGCATGCTTAATTTGTATACACAAATTAAGGGTGGAGAATAAGAGTTTTAAATGAGCACGGTGTTGGGATTCAACAAATGTAGGATTTAAACAATTATTACACCTCAAAAACAATCAAAATGAACAAAATAAGAAGTTTGTGTTTGGGTTCCCTTAAAAAAAAAAAAAAAAAAGACTATACCTATCCAGACACATTCAAAAAAGTCTCTACAGATGAAGATGTGAGTTGTGTAACTATATAAAGTTAAAACACATGAATAGAAACACAGAGAGGGAGAAACAAAAAGAGAGTTTGTCTCAGCACTCCCAACAGCCCTGGTGAAAGAGTCAGCCTCTTAAAGAGGACAGACCGCAATTATATCCTCAACAATGGTGTCTCAAACAATACCTGGAGGCAGAGACTTTGCAAAGCCCTCTTCATCCTGGACATTAAATTACCAGCCCAAGTGCTAAATCAATTAGGCTAAAGCGGCAGGTGTAGCAGAGGGTGGTGTGCTGTTCAAACACAAGTGTAAACCTGATCTTACTCTCCTTGCACTTCTCCTTGGTACTTTGTGTTTAAGGAAAGCATCGTGAGGATTTAAATCAAGAGACCCACAATGCTCTGAGCCATCAGCAGCCTCACTTCAGTTAGTGGTGCACTGTGCATCAAGCCTACCAATATGACCCGAGGCCTCCTGCAGAGGTCACCTGCTGTTAAATGTAGGCAACTGTTATCAAAAAGTTTACCAGAATGAAAAACAATTAAAAGACATGTAGGGGAAAATGTGTTTGTTTAAATAAGATTTTTTTTTCTTATTCCATACATTGAGAAAAGCCTGTGATAACAGAGTTGTGACTCAAGAGCAAATGAACCGCAGCTGTCTGTCCCGCAGCTTCCACATCCACTGATGAGCTCGTCCTGCTCAGTCAGTTGAACTACAATGACCCCTACTGGCCTAAAGTGGTACTAGGATTAGTGCGCTCCTCAGACAAAGAGCTTGCACTTCATTGTGAACTTGTGGCTTTGCAACTGCTCATGATCTTAAACATGAAAACACAATCAGGAGGAGAAATTAAAGAAAACTGTCACTCCCTTTTCCTTCTTGTGATATAAACTCCTCAAAACTCCACACAAAAACTCCCAGCCTAGTTTTTATTGTTTTGATTCTCTGTCTTCATCTTCTTTCAGTCACTTCCAACCACTCCAAATATTCTCCTCCCCCCCTTACATCCTCCTTTTTTCCCTCTCTCTGGAGGCCTTGGCACCCTTGGCAGGGCCTCTCCCGCTGGGTGTGTTGGCAGAGCTCTGTCTCTGATTCACCCACAGCGTGCCCTCTGGCTTAACAGGCTGGCACAAGGACACGGAGCAGAGTTGAGAGAGGAGGGCAGGGCAGGAAGCATGGAGCTGCAGACTGATCGAGCTATATATTACCGAGAGGAAGTTATAACAGAATAGGTGAGCGGGTGTGAGTTCAGTTATTCGAGGTTTTAGGCCTGTGGTTTCTGTGAGCACGGCAGAAAATGGCACCACTCCGTCGGTTTGCACGTGTGTCTGGAGAACATTAGAGTGAGACACACATGCGGCCTCACCTTGAAGAGCCACTGACCCCACACACCTTTATTGCATCTCCAATTAGAGGAGAGGGAGGGAGGAAGGGAGAGACACAGAGGGAGAGATGGAAAGAGAGGAAGGAAAGAGGGGGAGAGATGTATTTCATAAATGTAGTTCCATAAAGAGCACTGACCCAAATGGCACTCAGTAATTCTTCCCTGTGCCAGAGGAGGTGGGATAATCAGAAACTTCATCAAGCTCACTCCTTCCTTCTCTCCTTCCCTGTGTCTGCAACACCTCCTACTGTCCCACCCTCCGCTGGAACCTCTTAAACAAAAATCGCGTGTAATAACTGCACAACGTATACAGTGCATCCGGAACACGCATCAAAGAACATCCCTCTATCCCCACTTCATCGCTTCATTTTAATTAAACAAGTTTCCTCCACTCAGAGTCTCGCCATCTCCCATCTCTTTGATCTGTTCCCATCCGACTCACAGTAAAAGAAACAGTCCATCTCCACTTTCGGAAAAGTTGTAAGTGTTTGATTCTCGAGACTCCCAAGCAGCAGCGGAGCAGCATTGATTTAACGTACACAAAAAGGCATCAGAGCACTTAGAAAAAAAAATACTGAAAACATAAAAAGACAGGTCCTTTGTCGAACACTACGCTATAACTACAACCCCTTACAGTCCATATGGGTCTAGTTATAAAAGCAGAACAAATTCCTTTTTGAAACTGTTCAATAAATTTAGATCTGTCTTCATGACAATGTCGGCAATACATATCAAATCTGTCACCGCTGCGCTGAGATGGATATGGGAGGGCAGAAATCTGAAAGAAAATAATACAATTAAAGTGTGTCTCAAGCACCAAGTCCCCATCGATCCATTCGCTCTCTTTTCCAATACACTATGGACTCAACATGGACTTATTCTTTCTTAAGCACAACTGGGACCGCTCCCTTCCCCCTCCCCCCAGGGGTGCAACACTCACACAATGCTTCAAAAGAACATTTTGTTTATATGTTCAATACCAGAAACATCAATGAAATTATCCAATCATTAATTTCCTATTCAATACAAATTTAATGCAGAGCCACGGAGTAGCCAGCTCATATCCAATGAGGACATCTATCCCCAATCACTCAGCTCTGGGCTTCACATTGCACACACACACACAAACACACACATATCAATGGGACTGTCCCTAAAACGGCCATTCCTCACAGATGGACTCAATACTGTAGAGAGGGGAGAAAGAAGGAAAAGAGCAAATAAGGAGGATGGGAGTGGTAGGAGAGGGGGACTGATTATTTCTTAAGCACAACTGTCAAGGTGAGAGTCTTGACACTGGATGGTCACGCAGAGCTGAAGAGACACAATTTCTTCTTCTGGTCTGTGGTGTACACATTTGGAAATACTGGTTTGGTCATGCAGGAGTATGGAACCAGTGGTGGAGGAAGTATGCAGATTATTTAAGTAAAAGTAGCAGAACCTCCATTACAAGTAAAAGTCCTGCATAAGTAAAAGATAATATTTGAAAAGAAGAAGAAGAAGAAGAAGAAGAAGAAGAAAGAAGTGAGGTTGGCAGATATAGCCCGCTGCTCATCTCTGCAGGCTGCTCAAGGCTACATTAACCACTACTAGCATAACACAAGAACCTCTTACTGAACTATCACCAGTTTTAATCTTGGGATCCATTGAATATCAGTCTAACAACAGTAAGCCTCTGAGGACAACAGCCGATAGTTGGGGAGACCCGGTGTAGCGAGCAGATATCAGGGCCAAGACTTCTTCTTCTGCATGTCAGTCATTTTGGGCTAATCTGTATAAACAGATATTTATATATGAACGCAGATGCATTTGAAAAAAACCTCAAGCTAATATATAGGCGGCACAGTGGTACAGTGGTTAGCACTGTCACCTCACAGCAAGAGGGTTGGGGGTTCAAACCCAGAGTGGGGGAGCCCTTCTGGGCGGAGTTTGCACGTTCTCCCCGTGTCAGCGTGGGTTTCTCCGGGTACTCCAGCTTCCTCCCACAGTCCAAAGACATGCAGGTTAGGTAAGGTCACAGAAAATGAATGAATGAAGCTAATATAAAGCGAAGTCATTGACGGTAGATGATGAGTTCAGAGATTGCATTTTGGCCAATGCGTTCTGCCTCAATCATGCGGGCGCAAGCCGAAATCGAACCTGGGATGCCGTGGCGAGGACGAGGCCTCTGCACGTGGGGCACCTGCTCTAATCACTAAGCCACCAACACCCCGAAACCACAACACTTCTGATACCAAAAAGTGCCCAATGGCCTACAAATTCTACATGCTTATGAAGGTATCTGTTTATAGCGATAACATCGTAGGTATGTCGACACCAGGTTTTGACAAGAAAGAAGGATGTGTGGAACTACAGATATCATTATCTTTGGTTCTACTGCATTGATGTAGATACTTTTTTGACAATGTTGTGCAATGCTAAATAGGTGGAGTAACCTTTCAACCCCTTTATATACTGTTAGTAGTAGTTTAATCTGTTAAAATTAATCCTTTACTGGTTACATGTTTTGTATGTAAAATCTTCATCTGTAAAGTTAGTGAAGCAAAGTAAAAGTAAAGTAGTGGAGTCGAAAAAGTTCAATAAATAGTAGTAGTATAAAATAGAAGATGAAAAAAGTTAAATACTATGTACCTCAATGTACTTAGTACTTACTTGCGTTAGAGGGAAAATGTTTATGTATGCGGAGGAACGTGGAGGAATCGGAGTTGAGAAAGAAATGAAAACACCCAAAAAGTTTTCATACATCATAGTTTGACTGTGACTTCTATAGGGAGCTCTTACGCACTCCAATCAACACGCTCATTCACAGAAAATTTCAAGATCAATGGCAGGTTCAACAGTTCCATGCTTGATGATCCAATCTATAGCTCTCTGATGCATGTGATTAGGAAATGCGTGGAAATGCTATCAGTATTGAATATCATACAGGTAGTGAACCCAGCTGAACCTGCACCTACTATAACCCCCCAACATGATACACATCAGATAGAGCTGTGAGCCCCGCGTGTGTGTGTGTGTGTTTAACATGTTAGAGCTGGCGAGATGACATGAGAGCCAGGGTTCACAGGTCAAGTAGAGTCAAACCAGGTAGGCGATTGGCTGATCAGGTCTGAGTGTAATGACTAATCAATGGTTGAATGCATTAGCCTAATCTAATGGGCCAGGTGGGAGAGGACAACGCCAGACGCATGGAACACATGATTGAGCACAACATGCAACAGCAATGCAATCAATAACACATAGAGTGGTCTAACCCCAGGGGGGGTACCCACTACTGGAACAACCCGCTCCACATGCATTTAGGAGGCGCTCCGTTATGTGTGTGTGTGTGTGTAAATATGTATGGTTGGTTGGTTAGGGGAGGACAGAAAAGGAACCGAGCTGTTTTAGTCTGATTGATTGGATTATGAAATGAAATGAGGGAAATCAAAGGCTTTTGTTTCTGGCCGGCACCCTCACACACACGTCATTGAGTCGCTACTGTGTGTTTCTACCCACCTGAGAGAGAAAAGAAAGAGTGAAAGAGAAAGTGCTATAAGTGATGAGTTGATTATCGGATGCAAAAAAGCATCCTATAACAATAGCAAAATACAGGAAATGAATCATCAGTCTGTTTATACAATCACGGGAAGAAGAGGTGAGACGTTCTTCATATTTAGGCCTGTCCCAGGAGATAAAGGACACCCTCCTCTGTGCATGATTTGACCTTCCGCCATCACTCAGCGACAAGCATTATGTGAACCTGTTTGTGGGTTAAAAGCATTGCTGAGCTCACAGGTACCAGTCTGTGCATTACTGGGGTCATTCACATCTCTAACCCCCCATCAGATGAATGTGTTTTAATGCGAAGTATTTTAATGGAGAGTAATGCAACAGTAACAGAAACACAAATCAGACACTGGACTCTGTTAAACACAGGGTGCAGCTGGCAGAGTTAGAGCAATACTGTTTTTGATTGTGGTTATAAATTAACAATGACTATTAAGAGGTGGAAAAACATTGATCAAATTACAACCACCAGACAGACAGACAGACAGACAGACAGACAGAGGGAGAGAGATGACAAGTTAGGGACAAGAGCCAGTCAGAGCAGAGGACAGGCCTGGGTCAATACTTGCAGCACATGCTGCTGACACTGCACTGCTCAACACACACACACACACACACACACACACACACACACATACACACACACACACACACACACACACACACACACACACACACACACTCACTTTCACATGGGCATGTACACAAAAGATAGAGAGACATCAGACCAATCAGTCAGCCGATGTCAATATTTCAAGAGGAAGACGGAGAAAAGGAGAGAATGCAAGTGTGTGTGTGTGTGTGTGTTGTGTGTGTTTGTGTATGTGTGTGTGTTTGTGCACAGAGGAAGCCAAACATCCCCACAGTTAAGGAACTTTTACAGACTGAATTTGGTCATAGTGAAACCTGTCCTCCTTTCTTATTTTCTTTATCTAAAGGAGAACTTAACTGACTAAATTAAGTATTTCACCCTCTGACATTACGTGTGGGACTGCCATTTTCAGCCAGATGTGATGACTCCAGTGAAAACCTAAAAGCTGTTACAAGAAGACCTTAAAGGGTCAGTTCACCTAAATTGAAATAAACATTTTCTCACTAACATCCGGAGGCGTCCAGCAGGACAGCTGAAACGTATTGTATCTTCCTGTTTTTCCTGTTTTCCGTTAAGCTTTGTAAATTTTTTAAATCTTGTCATCATCGTCATTGTTGACTGACAGAGCATTAATTGGCAACAATTTTGATAATCATTTAATCTATTAAGTAATTACTTTAAGGATTACAGCATTGTTAATGTGAATATTTGCTGGTTTTCTTATTCGTCTGTGATACTACAGAGAATCTTTGAGCTTTGAACCATTGGTTGGACACACATTACATGTAATATAATATATGTAACAAAATATCTGAAGACAACACCTCCATGGTCTATAGGAGCTTTTGATGGATGTTTCTGACTCTTGAATTTTACATATTTACATCTTTTTATAGAGCAAGCACATAATCGGAAGATCAATCAACAGTAAAAATAATAATAAGTTAACATCTTAATCTCATTGTGTCACTACAACATGGAAAATCTGGTGACTATTGTTTTAATATCTGTGATGCTGCGTCCCTGTATTTATCTAAATGTGTAACTTTAGTTTGTTTTATGTGTGTTTCATGTCTATGAGCATGTAAGAGTGTGTGTGTGTGTGTGTGTGTGTGTCTGTGATAGGGGCCTCTCCATCTTTGAAATGAATTAGCATGCGGTGCCTTATTGAGTGAGGTGCAGTGTTTAAGTGAAACTGATGAGAGATGTGTGAGCAGTGAGGACTGGGCTATAAGTATGTGGCTGGGGTCACAGGTTAATCCCTATTGATTTACTCCGCACCGTCTGCATATAGCCACACAGGAAGACAAGGAAGGAGAGGCCTGCGTGAGCGGCTATCACAGAACACAAACGCGGGATAAAAATCACTACTCCCACACTCTCGGTTACCTGATGCTAAGTAGGGTAAGGACAAGAAAATTAAGTATCATTTAATCTAAATGGGTAGTTAAACACCTTTTACTTAGAGAGATTGCAAACCGTGACCTCCTGGAGATCAATCAGAGATATGATCATTGGGTTCGTTTACACGTGATCACATGATCGGGAGCATATGGAACAAAAAATAAAGAGATGCACGTTTTTCAGTAAAATGTGTTTAACGTGAACCATCAGCTTTAAATGCTTCCTTCAAACTGTGAGATCACAGCGACCCGTGACACCCGACACATCAGACCACAGTGTGTTTGATGAGAAACCCAAACAGTACCCGGACCCAGCTGTATTTATAAACAAGCTCTTTACAATCTCACCCCAGAGGAGGAAAGGTGAAATATTACATTAATATGAACAACTATTAATAATAACCCCCCTCCCTCCCCTCACCCCATCACTCCTTCTCTCTCCATCTCTATCTCCCTCCTTCTCTCTGTCTCTGTCTCTGTCTCTCTCTCTCTCTCTCTCCCTCTGCCTCTAATCCTATCATGCGGGCAATAAGTGTATGCACCATGAGCACATTTAATTTCTGCGGTTGGTTTTCAGCGAGCCCAGAGGTGAGCCTTAATAAGGATCAATGGCACTTTATCTGGGACAGCACCCACTTCACAGCATGCAAATTACACAGCAACCCTTAAAAAAAGAAATGGATTTAATTAAAAAATGTAGAACCACGGGCTCTGGAAATTCAATTAAAGGATTTATGCAAAGGTTGGCTAGCTTTTTGTGTTGCAGTTCCTGCTTATATAATGAGCTTTTCATATTAAAAATCAATAGGTAATCTGGGCTAGGGGATCGGCTGCTTATGTACATTTTTGAAATCAATTTGAAAAATAGTCCATCAGCTCCATGTCACAACAAAGAGGGGAGGGAGCAGTGTGTGTGTTTGTGTGTGTCGAGTGTGTCGGGGGGGTCAGTGGCAGGAAAGCAGTGGGAGTGAATGGGTGAGAAAGGGGTGATAGGTTACATCTTTCTCCTCTCTGAGGGTCATGGGAGAAAAGCTCTGACGCTCTGGAGGTAAAGGAGATGGAGGGTGAAGGAGGCAATGTGGAAGAATGGAGGGTAAGTGAGTAAGGATGTCTCTCTGGCCAGGTCAGTTTCTGGCTCTTTGGCCTGTTCTGATCCCTTCTATTAGAGACGGAGTCCCCTGGCAATGAGGGTCTAGCTGGCTCTGACCTGTGGCTCTGGGGTAATTTAGCCCAGCCCCAGCTCAGACTCAACTCAGACTCAGACAACCCAGGCTGGGGAGACGTCCTAATGGCCTCCCTGAGGTGTCTGGAGCTGGACGAGCAGGGAGGATGTGGTTGAGGCTTTGAGTAATGTTTCTTCACAAACAAAACTGTCAAAGTCTCTCACAGAAAGACATCCTATACAGAGGTTAAACTAATGTGCACTGCACAAAAATGTATTTAAAAAAGCAGCATCAAATTGCAGCTTTAAGTAGCAACTCTAATTTTTAGAAGTTGTTAAAAAACTACTTTCTTCCTCAACTTCTTCTGCTTTCAACACGGATATTGTTCATACCTCCTTCACACTCATGTTGTATAACTACGCAGGCAGGAGGGGTGAATGACTGACTGCATACAGTAGCAGACTGTCAGCATTTGATTGGTTCTTTATTGATCCAGACACGCTCTCCATCACATCAACTCATCCACAATAAACCATTTACACAGTTTCCCTGTGCAATGGACCACATAACCAGGCCTCAGGCCATCTCTGTTCACCCAGTGCGTGTGTGTGTGCGTGCGTGTGTGTGTGTGTGTGTGTGTGTGTGTGTGTGTGTTTTCTTTAATGAAATGGTATCTCCGTGGACAATAATCCCAGTAACAGGATTGGGCAGGAACACACATGTCAATACAGCCAAATGGGATTGTATGCTTTTATCCATCCCCACACCAACACATCTTCTCTCCCTCTGTGTGTGTGTGTCTCTCCCTCTCTGTCTCCCTCTTCCTCCCTCCATGTCTCTCTCCCTCTCCCTCCCTCCCATATATAGTGCAGAAGCACAGCGGGGAATGTCTGGCAGGAATATCACGTTCATTAAATCTACTTCCTCAAAAATGATCTAAAACATGGCCTCTGAAGGAAATCAGTGCATCATCAGAGAGGTCCATTCTCGCTATGTGAACCTCATACCAATTGGCATAATGTGTAATATTCTGTCTACACCACTGAGAAGAAACCTACACAGTGTCTCCAGTCAGGCTGGAGCTGACCCCCCTCCTGTGTAGCTCCTAATCATCCAAGAGGACTCTATTACAAGGGCCTGGCAGCTCATCTAACCCCACAGAGGAGAAGGGGGGTGGCGTGGAGACTGGAACCTCTGCTCCTCTGTCTTTCCACATGGTTGAGCACCACACACAACACCTGAGCACACATGTGCGCACACACACACACACACACACACACACACACACACACACACACCCACACATACACACACACACACACACACACACACACAGGTTGCCTGGGTGTGCAGCAGAGCCATTGCGTCTGTGTGCTACACCAGATAGCAGATAGAGCACCTGACCTTATGATTGTCTGCCGGAGAAAAACTGATAAAGAACACTGAGGTAAAAGTGGCGGCTGTGCTCACACGCAGCACCAACCTCACTGTACATCTCTTATATGGTAATGCTGATGTCTCCATCGCAGGACCTGTCTCTGGGGTTAAACCCCAAGGTGCAGGAGCTCCTGGTCACAGTAGGCAAGGCTCAGCAGAGGAGGCACCGGCAGTCCCACTACTCCTAACTGAACAACCGTTTCTCTAATACAGTCCTGACTGCTGGTGCCTGGTCAAAAGTTCAGCCTGTGCATATGTAAAAAGGTGGCCTGGTGCCCGAGGCAGGATCGTGGGTAAAATAATCACACTAAAACGCTAAGAAGCATGGGACTAGGCGAGAACGCTGATGAAACTGGCCCCTGGGGGAACTGAGGTGTCTGATTGGACCAGCAGAGCCTCTTAGGCCTGTGCCCGCAACACCTCCCTCCCCTCTTTCTATCCATTATAGTGGATGATGAGGTACTGGAGCCACTGCCCACACTGATCTCCATTCAGCTCCGCACTGTCTGCGCCTATAGTTAAGGTATAGATTAGATGAGTATAGGCTGAGCACAGCTGCTCAGAGCCTGAGGGTACACTGATCTTGAGGGAGCAATCAGTCAGTCAACAAAATGTCACAGGGTCAGCGTTACAGCATGACAAGACGGTGACAACTTTACAAAAGGTTACAGCCCAACTAATAACTGCAACAGCCACTGAAATTCATTCTGTGCCGTTTAAGTGTGAGTTATGATTCAAAGTGTACTGTCTAATAACTTTTACAGCATATAGTCAGAGGCCTGAAACCCTATCCTGAAATACTATCCTACATCAAATAAATCAGCCAAAATCTGTGTCAATCAAATTTCGAGCATTAAACAGAACTGTGATAACCGCTGTTTTTTTGCTTAGTCTCGCTCTCTAACACACACACACATACCCAGGCACACACACATGCAGTACACACCACTGCAGGCCAGATCATTCGGCGCTGATAATCACACCAAAGGACACAGGGAAAACTCCCACTCTAAACACGCTGAATTAAAGAAACAGGAGTTACAGGCCTGGTCGCACAATCTCTGATAAGTAGATCAAGGCGCGGGGAGGGGAACATGATGTTAGTGAGAGATAGTTTGGCTGATTAAAATGTCATGGCTCTTTATAGATGCCTTTCTCAACTCAGCAAAATGGAATCAGCTCTGTACATCAATAGCAGAGTGGGCTGTGCTCCCTGCTAATAGAGAAGTTTCTTTCCCTTAAGTAGAACCCACAACACAAAGGATGCAAAATTGAGGAAGTCAAAATATATTTTGGTGATACGCCATCAAAATGCAGTAGCAAAAAAAAAAAAAAAAAGATAAAAGTGAAGAGTGAAAGTGAAGCGCTGATAAAATAAGAGAGCATAAAGCACAATTAATGAGGGAGGAAAGCACGGACATGATTGGATGACCAAGTGTGAGGCTTATGGCCTGACATGACATTCCCTCGCCTTTACTACAACAATCAAATTAAAGATTTAGGACCACATGTAGCTCCAGGTGTTCCAGTAGTCTCCATATTGTGAGTTCATGTGTGTGCTTGTCTGTGCATGTGTGTGTGTTTCTCCCCGTGTAGGGCAACTGTATATCACTCCACCTGTGCTCCTATAAATCAAACCTGTGTTTTAAATGAGAGGCTGGTTATTTGTGCAAGAACACACACGGGGGCTTTGTGATTGTTTTTTGGAGTCGACATTCTGCTTATGTTTGCATCCCAGAACAATCTCCATGGATCCCGCAAGCGTACGCAAGCAATTAAAGCGATACCATCTTCATATCCCTGCAACCAATAACTGAAATAATATCACTGTTTTATTAAGCCCTTAATGTGGGGGCAGAAGGAGTGAGGAGTGGGATTTTAAAGAGGATACACTTTCAGGGGCCTTATCAACCCCAGATTTAAATAAGAGCAAATGCTCAGCTTAAGGGTGTGCCTCTGTATCTGTGTGTGTCTGTGTGTAAGGCTGCGTGTCTGTGTGTGGCCTTTATCAGACACGAGTTTTAGCTAATCGCTGTGTCAGCACACCAGAATTTAATTACTAGCTCTACCTTTGTCCTTTAATATTTACTAACATCTACACTATGTTTAATTAACCACGTGTAGGAGAAAGCCGTAGCCCCGTTCTGGAGGAAGAAACCGCTCTGCTAATTGCATCTGTGCGCTCGCATCCTAAACGTTAACACACCCTTCTCTCAGACACACAAAGCACACAAACGCGTCATCCACTCTAGGGTGCAATTCCAAATCATCTGATTAAAAAGCATGTCTAACAAATTTTTGTTCCAACTAAAACTGACACAGACCAGGTTTGTGGGTTGAAACAAGACAGGAAGTGATGAAAAAGACCTTAAAAAAAGTTACGGGACGTAAAGAAGGAGTGTTTTGTGACAGAAGTAGCCAAATTGAGGAAATGTTCTGCTTGGCATTTTGTGAAAGGTGCTGAGGAGCAGTTCCTCTCATCTCTCATCCTATGTCAGAAGGAGGAGAGACAAATGACAGCCCGGGGCCTTGTGTCTGTCAAACATGATGGATCAGAATAACGCTTCACTAAAACTCCAGCACGCTGCCTTTCAACACATCACATTTTCCCTTCAGTGCAAACACTAAATTGATAAAGTATGAAGAGTAGGTAATGGAAAGATGTAATAGTCAAACTAAAGCATATATTAGGAGGCCACGGAGCCTAAAGGGTAGAGAGCTGCTATCAATTGAAAAGTCTTGCAGAGCAGAGGACACAATATAGACTAAGATAAATCACAGTGTTGGATTTTATCGTTCATAGCCAAGGTGTGAGGACGTTAACCTCAGGCACCCAACGTCACCTTACAAGCACACACGTGTGCTATGAACAGTCTCATGCAGTCATTTATTGTACAGCCACACCAGATGCATCCTCACAACAGTCGCCACTCTGAGACGTTATTGCCTTGAGAAGAAACTTAAGCAGTATGTTTAATTGGATGCCATTAACAGCAATAGTTACTGTAGATGTGCTGGAAATAACCCCAATGCAAACACTTGATAATAAACCAGTGTAATGAATTAAATTGCTTCAACTTCACATCCAAATCTGAGTAAAAAAAACTGTGACAATTGAGGTACAATTGGCTCTGTGTAGCTGGAGCAGAAGTCCAGTAATAAAACACCACTCGGGTTCACATCAGGCAGGCTGTTTTCATCCCCCTCCAGAGGTTTCTCCATCATTGCCCAGGTGAGCATTACATACACCCACAACACCACTACATGCCTCATTTCCACTGCATGGTACAACTCGACTCACTTTTTGTACCAGGTCCTTCTCTGTTTTTGTTTTCCACTGTTGATAGTACTGTTAGGTTGAGCAGTATGTTCTTTAGTAGTCAAAGTAGTAGTTCATTCTTTCTTTTGGCTGCCTGGTAATGGACGGGGCTTATTAATTAACCCAGAGGCTTATGTCTGATAAGGCTTTTTGGGTGGCAGTATCAGGAAGTGATTTTGGCCAACCTTGAGAGGGAGAGACCTGACATCGGAGAAACTTTTGCCCGCTGACTGTATGAAATAATGGAGGTAGCTACCATGACACAAACCACTGGCTTGTGGACTCCCATTTTAAAGCCTCAAGTTCAGCATTTTGGCCATCGTCATCTTGGTATTTGGAGCCAGAGGTGACCAAATTTGGCTGAGAGGTGGAGCTGTGGAGGAGCAAGGGGTGAATCAGATTCGGATTCACAGACTGTAGTGACACCTTTCAGCAAAATTTTAACCCATAACAAAATATCAGTACCCACCCCAGTGCAGTGTGGTTTTGTGGGCTGCCATTGTTTTTTTAATCTTGATCAAGAGAATAAAAAATTGTGGTCGCTATTCACAAAGCTTGGCTATTTAAAAATGACGGAATTGTACAAGATGTCCCGTGGCTTGCAAGTGACAATTCTCTTTCCATAACCGCTCATCCTGTTAGGGGTTGCAGGTGTGCTGGAGCCTATCCCAGCTGACACTGGGTGAGAGGCGGGGTACACCCTGGACAGGTCGCCAGACTATCACAGGACTAACACACAGAGACAAACAACCATTCACGCTCACATTCACACCTACAGGCAATTTGGAGTCACCAATTAACCTGCATGTCTTTGGACTGTGGGAGGAAGCCGGAGTACCTGGAGAAAACCCACGCTGACATGGGGAGAACATGCAGACGCCGCACAGATGGGCTCCCCCACCCTGGGTTCAAACCAGGGACCCTCTTGCTGTGAGGCGACAATGCTAACCACTGCACCACAGTGCTGCCAACCAGTACCACATTCTATCCACAACTTTTGCTGACTGAAAACCAAAAAAGATGAGTAGGTGAGTAGAGCGGAATGAGACCATGCAGTGGAAATGTGGCAATAGAGTCCCCACCAGAAGCAGAAAACCGGATGCTGTTAGAGCTGTTCATAAAAACAGAAAGCCTCCTGTCTCTACAAAACACAAATGAACAGAGGCCACACTCTCAAATCAGAGGAAAACTCCAAGACAGTGCTGCTCAGCTTCATGAGTATCCCCTCACTTGACCTGCTCCTGTCTCCCTGGGTAACTCTTTCAAAGGAGAGGGTACTTCCTGCTTGTATGCAGTCGTCTGGTTCGAGAACCAGTGCTGTATGTAGAGGTAAGGCCAGCTACACATGCAGCTGTATCTCCTGCAAGACCTTCAGCTTCTTCCCCACCAGAGAACGACATTCAGTGTCCCAAGCCCCTAACCTAAGACCAGTTTGCAAAAGGGCGACTCTACCAGGAGTCCCTAACCCAATAACACAGCTCCCAGGGTCACAAGGGCACGTTAACTCCCACCACCATCACAGTAGAGTGTCAATTCTCCGAGGGGGTCTGGTTTTATTGTTCAAAATTAAACTTGTAAACAGATAAAAAAAAAAAAGCGCAGGTCCCTCTGGCACAGCACCTGGCCTCCTCTCTTTGTATCTCTCAAAAACAGTCTGTGAGGACATAACGTCTTTAATGTATCTCTGCTGCTCTCAGACAGGTTGAGTCAGCCTGCTAATATGACTCAGAACTTAAGATAATGCATCTGAAAATATCTGGTAATAGGTTCTCCTGATGGGAATGGGGGTAGATGGTAAAAACATATTTGACAGAGAGCTTATTATCTTAGTACTCCAGAGTACATGACTGCATAGGGGCAGAGACTTGAGTTTGCGCAGTGCATTTACTGTAACCTAATAGTGGCGGTACACAGGATCTGGAATATCGCCTACCCTTGTGAGAGGATAGGGGAACCGCCTCTCAGAGTTAAATAAACAATGACAGGAGGAAGAGGAAAACAAACCACAGACTATCTCTCTATCTATGAAACCCAGACTCTCTCCCTGAGCCCTCAGCACTCAGCAGATCAACCCCTCTCCATCCTTTTTCCTCTCCTCTCTCCCAGGAACGTGCCAAGACAAATATATAGGCTGGGTAAGGGACACATCGGAGTCAGAGCAAGGAGATAGCAATATAGTGAGGTGAATTCACAGACTTTCTTCCCATGTACAAAATCATAAATAGCTTCAGAGCAGCTCTAGTGAAATAAAAAGTTGCCAAATGTACAGGCCAGGTCGTGCTACAGTTTGTGCAGACACAAGGTTACATAAAAACTTCACACTGGTTTTATCACTTACCATAGACTTGGTGAAAGGTCTGGCCAGAGTGAAGAGAAAGGTCATCAGCCACCAGCTCCGGTGTATGGAGGTGTACATCATGTTCCCAGGATGCACTGCACTGGAGGTGACACCGTGAGGTGAGAGGCGGCGGTGGAGCTCGTTGCTGAAGAGGATGTTGCAGAGTTTGGCCCGATTGTAAGCCAGCATGGACCAGTACTCTTTCTTTGGAGGAGACAGCAGGGCCAAGTCCACCTTGGCACATGAGTCTAACAGGTCTGTGAACCTGAAACATAGTCCAGATCAAGAGTGGTTAGTGTGTGTGCGTGTGTGTGTGTGTGTGTGTGTGTACGTGTGTGTGCAGGCTCTCTACTGGCAGATGTGTGGTGCTGGCTGCATACAAATCAAAGATGTGACATGATGTTCTTTAATTGCCTGCGACAGAGCTGTTAAACTCCAGATGTTTGACAAGGCCCCTTAAACATTACACTACTCGTTGTGTTATTATGCAGTCACGCAATAACATCACAATACACGGGCATGGAAACTACACTCCCTGCGTGTCGTGTGTGTTTGTGTATGCGTGGGAGAAGGAGAGGTAGGCTCCAAACCGGCGGAACACATCCTACATATTAATCCAGTCATTAGAAAACAACCAATCAAAGTGTCACCTGGTTTCCTTGTTGTGATTTTACAAGCTCGCTGCCTCTTGTTTACTGTCGCCTTCCGCAACATCCTTGCTTGGCTAAATTACAACATCTGCAGGCTTTTCATTTCATGTGCTGCAACTTCATAACTACTTTAGCAAGTAGAGGTTGATAAATCAATTGCTTGAGCACCAAATGTGGTTTTTTCCCCCCAAATTCGTTCACGTTCTACTGAAGTTGTGTGTTATAACTGAATGTTTTACAATGATACTGCAATCAATGGATTACACTACCAGATGATTCACTAAAAACTTGCTTAATAAAACATAAAGATTTTGGTTAATGAAAATATCTTGTCCTACATAAAGGTATGGAGCCAGAGCTGCAGCTTAGATCTCTCAGAGGTAATTTCATTAAGGATATTATCTCCCCTTGTTTGGCCAGATCTGATGCAGTACTAGGGCAAAGTAAACCTGTATTGGGCCAATTCCACAGTAAGCCCCTGTGGTGGAAACTGATAAAGTGTCCAGCCATTACCCGCGTGTCCATCTCTCCCACCCCGTCCCTTATAGGTCACCGCTTTACCAGCGGACAAGGGGCTTAGGGAATACAATATGCTGCCAGGTCAGGGGTCGCATGCGGCTTGTGAGGGGAGGCTAAGTGAATAAACGGGAAATCAGCTGAAACTGAAAATAACACAAACAAAAAAGGGAGCGACTTCAATAGATGTAATATAGGTCTGGAATGAGGTGGACAGAATGGAAGATGTAATATGAGATATTGTCTATTTTCGCTCCTTCTTCCCCTCCCTCTAGTCCATGTCAGTGTGTAACTGACTCTCTCTGGTCCTGCCTAAGCCCCCTTTGAAGGGGTTAAAGCCACCGCTGCTTGTAGAGGAGAGAAGGAAAGGTGAGAGTATGTGTCGGGCAGGCAGTGAAGGAGAGAGAGGGACCTGTAGGACAAAGAGTGAAGAGAACACCTGACCAGTCTTGGCCTTGAGATGTGTATGAATCGTACACGCTGTTCCGATAGCGGTTTTGTTTTCACACCACCAAAACTTGTGTGACCTCACTTGTTATTACTGTGTAGGCAAGTCTTGCATCAATCACATGCTGTCAATACTCCCTTGATGACATGCTTTCTTTCAATAAGCTTTTCCTACCCTCTCTTCCTCTTACTTTTCCTACAGCATGTAATAGCAGTGTGACCCCCGAGTGAATCTGAGTGTCAAACCATCCCCTCCACTGTGCCTGTCCTCTCATGCATGGCGCTCTGTATAACATAACTCATACCCGGGCCCCTGTAAAAGTGCTGCTGTTTGATCTGCTAGAATAACTCTGCGTATGTTCTCCTTGTCTCAGGTCACTCTGCCGAGCTCCAATCAATCACTCTGCTTGGCTGTCTGACTGACTGAAGACTGGATCAATGTCTCTCACACACACACACATGCATGCTCACTAACTCTGAAACACATGGCTCAGGGCTCGGGCTCACAGATCACTGCAAGACATCATGCCTGTCTACTGTATGACAAGGAAAACAGAAGCCTATGGACTGGAGTTAACAAAAAAGATGGACGTGAAGAACAATAGACGGCAGAAGGAGGGAAAAGAAGGGAGAAAGGGCCTGAGTCAGGGGGTCAGACAGAAAGGAGCAGATACTTGATCAAAGTTAATTTTAGCTGATAAGTCCATCCATCATGTTGATGATACGTTTAATTCACAGTGACAGCCTGTGGAGGGAAATGAGTTTTCAGTGAGTGAGGCTGTCATGTTTGACAATATGCATTAAGTCTGAGCTATCAGTTTGTGGTGAAAACTCGCCAATGTACTGTAGCGGCTGTAACTGCGTGACTGGAGCTGAAGAGTTGTTGGGCTACTGTGACGCAAATATGGCTGAACTGTGAATGATGGGAATATGGGGCTAACAACAGCGTGGTGCTAAACAACATTCCCAGCCCTAACCCTTCTGCCAGGGTGTTTGGTTTCAATTACAGCAACCTGTGTGGAACATTTATGTGCCTTGAGCGTTAGAAGACACATTAGAAAAAGTTGGACGTCATCAAATATTAACTTGTTATCAGGAGCGGAGCGAGATGTTATAGGCATTCGGTCTCAGTCCAAACCAAGGGGGGGTCCGGGGGGGTCTTATTCTTCTCCCATTTAACACAGCTATATGCTCTATTTTTCAAGCCACTTGAGATAATAGAATGCCTAAAAATCTGTGCATCATTCAGGAAAAACATGAGTTGCCAAGGAAAAAAACATCCTTTTCCGTGTGCATCGTATTTTGTATCTAACTGTTCTCCAACTGTCTTCATCGTTTTAAAACCTGGCACAACAAATGTTGACGATGACTAATTTTCACTCCTGCCACCTAAAAATAGGCAAAAATTGTTTTGGTCATCTTGGGTATTTTTTGATAATGAGACATGGTTCACTAAACAATAAAAATTTGTCTAGGCTGGGCTGGTTAGTACAACATATTAAAGCCTCACCACTTCATTTATTTTCCGTAACCGCTTATCCTGTTGGGGGTCACTGGAGCTGACATTGGGCGAGAGGCAGGGTACACCCTGGACAGGTCGCCAGACTATCACAGGGCTGACACATAGAGACAGACAACCATTCACGCTCACATTCACATCTATGGGCAATTTAGAGTCACCAATTAACCCGCATGTCTTTGGACTGTGGGAGGAAGCTGGAGCACCCGGAGAAAACCCACGCTGACACGGGGAGAACATGCAAACTCCGCATAGAAGGGCTCCCACACCCTGGGGTTTGAAACCCTCCACCCACGGTTCAAACCCAAAACCCTCTTGCTGTGAGGCGACAATGCTAACCACTGTAATGCCGCTCCCATTTAAATCCATCCCATAATAATCTGGATTGCTCTAATTACAAATAAAGGATCCCCAACAAGGCTGAGTAAATGTGGTCTTCAGTACTCTGAATTCAATATTAGGCCAACAGAAAAACACTTCCTAAATTATATGAGATTACTTCAGGGAATAGCATTGACTCTGGGCTTTTGAGAAAACGTTTGGGGCCGGAGCCCCAAATCTCTGTTAGTGGAAGCTTATCCTAAAATAGGGAAATAAATCTTTGCAAGTGGTGAGCAGCACAGTGGTGCAGTAGTTAGCATTGTTGTCAGGGTTCCTGGTTCGAACTTGAGGTGGGGGAACCCTTCTGTGCCGAGTTTGCATGTTCTCGCAGTGGCAGAGTGGGTTTTCTACGGGTACTCCGGCTTGCTCCAACAGTCCAAAGACATCCAGGTTAATTGGTGACTCTTAATTTGCAGTAGGTGTGAATGTGAGTTTGAATGGTTGTCCAGGGTGTACCCTGCCTCTTGCTCAATGTCAGCTGGGATAGGCCCCAGCCCTCCAGTGACCCCCAACAGGATAAGCGGTTATGGAAAATAAATGAAGTGGTGAGGCTTTAATATGTTGTACTAACCAGCCCAGCCTAGACAAATTTTTGTTGTTTAGTGAACCATGTCTCATTATCAAAAAATACCCAAGATGACCTACTCTGAAAAGGAGAAAATAAGATTAAATCATAACTGATATAAAGTTAATTTAAAGGTATACTTGGCAGGAATTGTGCGCTACTATTTGTAAACAGTATCACCCGCAAAGGTAAAAGTGAAAGCCAACCCCAGCTTTGACCACTTTGCATTTCACCTCACTTTATTGGCATTTTTTCAGCGCTGTGTCCATGATTTTCATAGCTTCCTCTTGGATGCGAGCTGCTTAGTGCCAGTCTGACACCTGGTTGCTACCTTTTATAAAGTCCCAACCTCACCTCATCTCCATAAACATCCTGAACTTCACAAAATAATAACAATAAATAAATATGCAGGCAGAGATAAATATCTATAGATAAATGCGCCGCCACACACTTCTAGTGGGACATAAGTGATGATTGAGAGGGATTACATTTGTATGAGTCTATACATTGCCTTTTTAGGAAAATCCTGCATTGTATACCTTTAATGTAACCACATAGAATGTGGCCAAAAGATTGGCTAATTACATTTTGAAATTTGTCTTGCATTATTACTTTTCTTATATATGTTGCACAAAACCAGTTCTGCATGAATTACCTGTGAAAAGAAATGTATATTTTCTTTGCACATCTTTATTAAGAAGGACAAGGATCATTCTATCTAAAAAAATGCACAGGTATTGCTTATTATTTATTTAAACCTAACAAACAAAAAAAAACCCATTTAATTTTAAATTCTATAAGCTTCATTAAGTAGTCTTCTCCTGAGGCCATGTAAATAAACTAATACTTTTGTTAAAATGCCTGGTTTACTGTCTTTACCTGTGGGACTCGGAAGATACCACCACAACACGGGCGGGGGCCGAGCGGCGCAGCACATCCTGTAGGCACTGTACAAGCAGGAAGTGACCTAGATGGCAGATCTGGAAGGTGGACTCCAGGCCGTCCTCCGTCAAGCTCCAGGGCTGAGTGCACACTGCTGCGTTACACACCAGAATGTGAATGGGCCTGAGGGGAGGGAGAGGGCGGAAAATAAAACAAGTTTGATTGTTTATTGATTATAAGTGAAAACAAAGATGACACAGATGCATAAAAAGGGGATTTTCATTCCATATTAGGCCGAAGAGGAGGTAAGGACAGACAGGGAGGAGGAATAAAAAAAGAAGATGGAATAGTGAGAAGCAAAGGCAGAGAAAGGAAACAGGGTGTCTTATTCCACAGTGTGGTAGACTTTAGAGGTCTTCAGAGACAGAGCATCAGTAACGCTGATATGATACAGAGGTTTCCAGTGCAAGTCCCCGTGGCTCGACAGGTACTGTACATACTGAATACAGCTGGCTGGAATCCAAGAGCAACAACACATTGAAAAGCAATCTCAAACCGTTTCAACACACAAGGGTGGAAGTAATGGGTGTTGATACAGGCTCTGTGTAACTACTCTGAGTAACCAAACCCACCAACACATCGACTCGGAAAAGGCTGGGCAGAAGAGAGCAGATCAAAGGAAATACACTCACAAGGCATGATATAAAAAACAACTGGCTTAATTCAGGGGCCAATAAAAAAAAAGGCTTTAATGCAGACACGCAACGCATTTCCATTCTCGCAGACTTTGTGTGGGCGAGTGAGTAACACTCCCTGCTCGCGTGCCACTGAATGGAGATTGCTGGATTGGTCAGGGCAGTGAGAGATCCTTGTCGGTGACAGCGTCGCTCCAGCGAGCTTGAAACCACAGTAACACAGCCGAACAATCCAAACACACCCCACCAATTTTTAATTTCTTCCATTAGAATTAATTATGAGGCCGAAGGCAATTTGTGTACCCTGTGTTTAAGACTGCCTACTGGATTAATTAAAAACTGGATGCTGGAAAATTAATGTGTGAATTGTTATGCCTTGCTATAATGAGCCATCCCATGCTATTACATAGGAGTGTACTGTACGATCACCTTCAGGCCTCCGAACACACAAGGTTCATTAAAGAGCACAAACCTAGTCACAAGTCAACTTAAAGAATGCCGACCTCAGCACATAATCAACAGAGCACACACTAGCAGTGAGATAGTAACATTTCCACCCAAAATACACTAAGGTAAGGACGCCTAACATAATTGTGCAGTAGGGGGAAAAATAAAGGTGAATAAATGACCTCTGTGACCTTCACTTACACCTGATAAAACAAGATAGAGGAGTAAAATACCACAGTTGTTGTAATGTCAAGTACTGCTCTGAAACAAAAAACAAAACACGTTGGTTGTTTTTGGCCCAGTGTTCCCCTGTCTAATAGAGCGTGAAGTACAGTAACATTGTGCTATACAAGGCAAAACTCACGGGTTTGTTACTGATGTACTGACTCGAAGCTGCACAATAACACCATAGGCATGAACTATTGACCTAACTTTCCAACCTTTCATTGTAGCTGTTGTTTAAAACTAATCCTTATGTCAGTTACACTTCTTTAGGATTTACATGTGTGTCCGTTTTTGTGACCTTACACTATAGAAAAAAAACAGCATGTCACTCAAACCATATCATAAATTTGTGATCAAAAAACTCCAATAACCAACTTTTCTCTGGCCGGTAGAGCGATTTCCCCCACGCAGCTCAGATGGTCCTCTGGTGAGTCTGCTTGTAATGTAAAAGGCCTGTTAATTCAACTGCCCACCAGTTAGTCCCTCTCTCATAAGCGCAGGTCTAATGAATGTCTTTAATAGGCCTATTGCCGCGTACCACAGTCCCTCTTTCCACATTAAGACCTCACACAACACTGTGTGCACTGTGCAATCTCAGCGCTGGTCAAACGAGGGTGTTAACTACCAAACAGGGAGACATCAGTTTATATATTTACTTTAAATAACCCCCCTGGGTATGACCCCTGACCTCTATGATAATGTGGGCCAGCAGGAAGAGATTGCCTGTGTGAGCTGGGCTCAGACTACTGGTCATTAACACTGCACTTTATTGGCAACAGGAAAACTGGCACTGGCAACAAACATATGGATATGTGCACACCGCTCATCAAGGGCTGCAACTAATGATTATTTTCATTATCGATTAATCTGCAGAGTATTTTCTCGGTTAGTCGTTTGGTCTATAAAATGTCAGAAAATGTCCATCACAGTGTCTTAAAGGAATACTTCACCTGAACATTTGTGAATCAATTAGTCATGCAGTGTTACTTTTAACCTGTGACGAAAGCTTGCCAACATGCCATAAAAAACGACAAACATATTGATTGTTTGAGGACCACATTTAACAACAGCAAAACAATATGAAAACATCAGTTTACGAACTCTCATACAACTCATGCAGTTGTCTCATTTATCCTGTCGTATGCTCAGTACTTCCCAAACCAATGCATTTTTGCTAAAAACATTCATATTTACAACTGAACTGAAGGTGAAACTTATGTATACTCTTCAAAGCCAGACTCCAGTACTAAGGTTTTTTAGCAAAAATCCACGTGTTTGGGAAGTACTGAGCATACGACTGGATAAATGAGACTTGGATAATACTGCACGAGTTGTGTGAGAGTTTGTAAACAGATGTTTTGATATAGTTTTGCTTTTGCCATTGCAAAGGTGGCCCCAGTCAATCCATAAATCAGTGTGATCGCCATTTTCCATGGAAGCATGCAAGGAAAACTTTTTATTCACAATTTCAAGGTAACACAGCATGACTAATTCATATATAAATGGTCATTTTGTGGATGAAGTATTCCTTTAAATCCAAAGATACTAAGTTTGAAATGATATAAAGAGAAATGCAGGAAATCTTTCTCCTGCATATCTAATGCTAATGCTAATCTTTTCTAGGCTAAAAGCAGCATTTTCTGCTATTTTTGCCTGAAAAATTACTTTAACATTTAATTGATTATCAAAATAGTTGTTGTTTTTTCTGTCGATCAACCTACCAATTGTTAACAATCACTAAATGGTGCAGCTCTACACTCTGCACATACCTGTTAAGTGTGCAAAGACACCCAACAATCTGACAGAGTTACGGTCACCATGATGCAAACTCTAATGTGATCTGGCCTGTGTGCATTCACACAGACCACCTGCTACAAATAATATGCTTGAAATTAGACCAGGATAAATGCAGTTTAAAAAAATCACAGGTGAAAAGAAATTGCATGTGTTAATTACCGACCGTTCAGTAGAAATTGTATTAGGGGCATTCTGTCAACGCTGTCCTCCATCAATTACATCCCAATGAAATTGCACTGCATTCAACAATATCAATATCCAGGTAATTTCATTTCAAAGGACAGGCAATTAAAGCAGAATCGGGGTCAATGGAACACAAAGCAGCGTGAAAGCCACTGACTAAAGCACTTAAAAGCAAGGGAGTGAGAAACGAGAGAAGGAAAAGAAAAAGACTCTGATTACATTTCACCTGTCAATGACACGCTGCAGGAGCATTATTGTGCGTGTGTGTATGAGTGTGTTTGAGCGTGTCTGCGTGTCCGTGCATGTATGCACATGTATGTGCGTATTGCATGCGCGCGCTCCTATGTGTGTTATGCCTGAAGACATACGTGCAGTAATAGAGTAGTGGTAGACTCAGACAGCTGCCCAGTGCCATTCACAGCTCAGAGCTCCCAGCCTCCACTCTGCTCTGTTCGCCTTCTGATGAGAATTAATGTACTCTGACGTCCCCTGGGACTCCCCCCCCCCCAACAGCACAGCTAATGAAGAAATACAACCTTGCCAAAATACTGAGGTAAAGAGAGCGAGAGAGACAGAGAAAGACTGAGAGACAACATGAGAGAAGGAGAAAGAGAGAGAACGGCTGATGCAGATAAACAAATTGCAAAAAGGGATATGTAAAAAAAAAAAAAACAGAAGAGAGGTTCAGGGGACAGTAGGCTTAAAGGGAGGTTAATATACTTCAGAGTGGATGGGAGGGATATATGTAAGAGATGGGAGGGAGCTATAGGAGGCAGGGAGAGGGAAGCCACCGTGAGGTTTGGCTGTGACCCAAGACACGTGTCCTGGATGGCCATACCCTGCCCCAGGGCTGCTACGGGCAATGACTGCCCTGCCTCTCCCCAAGGGGCTCCCCTGACACCCTCACACACACACACACACACACACACACACACACACACACACTCTCCTGCCTAGACACCTGCGGGTGGATGAGCAGTATGGATGACAGAATACATGACCCCAAAATAGCAACTGTGCGACCGACCATGGGACGCAAGACACATGCGGTAAAAGCTGACCACCACAAAATAAGTGTCATAAAGTCTGGTAGTCTGTTTCCACCAATGTCAAGCAAATCGACACAAATACACACACTTACTCCTGGGGCCTTGTCCATATGGTGTCCATCAGTAACAGTTTGAATGTCCTTTAAGTGTAGTGTATGGGGGAAGTCATGGTGGTGAATACAGTGATCGGCCTGAATGAGAATCCTCATTGCTTCTTAATTATTTGTGTTTTTATTCCCCTATTTCCATTTCTTTCTCTCTTCCTGAGTAGGCAGAATTAAAAAAAATCTGACAGTTGAAATGCGACTGATGGCTACTTAAGTTGGCTTTGAATAACTGAGCGACAGTGTCTTGATTTGTTAGTTGGGCGTGCTGCCATATGTTTGATTTAAGAGCAGCTCTGCCCCTGTCTCTTCCCAGCGGAGCCTCTCCTGTCTTCTGATGGTCTTTTACATCCAAATGGATCCAAAAGGTTATTCAAAGCAAGTATTTTTAAAACAGCTACCTAGGATATTGAAGAGACCAGGCTAACCCTGTTTGCAGCCCATACACATCATTGCAACATTGCATAGAGCAATTTCAAAACTTAAAAACAAACTTCAGCACAAGTCATAGTGACACGCACTGACCCGGTGCTTTGCAAGTTTACATTTTGGTTCATCTCAAGAGATTTCACCTCTACTCTCCAAACTAAAAATTAGGTAAACAATCGAAAGAATGGCAGAGAGAAAAATCCAGCTTAGATTTTGGTTAATACTCACAGTTTCTTTGCCTTGTAAGACTCAGCAAACTCCTTGACACTGCGGAGAGAGGCCAGGTCGCACATCATGGCTTCTACTCTTGCTTTGTGCTGTGAAGACAGGAAACACAAAAGTACAATTGTAACGGCAAGAAGCAACAGTATCACCATCATTAGTTTGTTTATATGTTTTTTACAAACTACCATAGTTATCATCACTGTCACTTCCTTCAAAAAAAAGGAAGAGTCATCACAAATTTCAGGTTCACATGATAGGAAAAAAAGGTGTGCTGTTACACCCTGTTTGATTTAACAGGTCTCCCCGGCAACAATAAGGATCTATGGCTCTCCATATGTGTGAATGGTAAAAACATCTGTCCGTCCGTGCTCTTCTTGATCTTTTTTCCTAATTAAAACTTTTTGGGGGGAGTTTTCCCTGTCTCCAAATCAAGGGTGTAAGGATAAAGGATGGCGTACACGGCACAGACTGTAAAACCATCTGAAGCAAATCTGCTAATTTGTCATTTGTGACTTTGGGCTATTTAAACAAAATTCTTCGCCTGGACTATTACTTTAATTCAGACCGGGAAAAACTATGTGAGAAGAGTGATGACATGAAGTCATAGTCCTGTCTAAACACTCCTGAAGAACTCCATAGCTTTTGACTGCGTGTTCTCAGCATGTGCGTGTGTGCGTGTGTGTGTGTGTGTGTGTATGTGTATGTGTGGCTCATCTTCCGCCATATGTTAGGAGACAGGGTGAGGATAGAAGAGGAGAAGGGAAAGATAAATGACTTAAGAAGTGAATGCATAGCTGCATTTACACACTAAGGAAGACGGGCTAAATATTCATCATCCTCTCCGTCCCACTGTAGCGCTCTGCTGCGGGGCAAAGGCCTCAGCAGAGACGCACGCAGGCCTAAAGGAGCACATCTCTTTAATAACAGCGTGCCACCATGTTTTTTTTGTCTGTGATAAAGTGTGTCAACTTAGACTCTCCCCCCGTCTTGCTCTCTTCTACATCTTTATCAGCACAGTTACCCTCAACAGACAAACCAGGTTCAATCTCCCTAAAACACATGAGTTCACGCAGGCCGCAGTGTGTGAGAGCGTGCAGCGTTAACCAAGGTGTTCCGTTCAGACTGACGCTCCATTAGACTCATCCCTCATGCTGGAGAGGGAATAAGAGTGAGATATTGCTCCCAGATGGGCTCTAGCTTCAGTAGCACCAGGTATTCCTGATGCTACCTCTCCCCTTCGTCCTGCCCGCCATCCCTGAGGAACGCTGTCAGCTCACATTACACCCCGGAGCAGCGTTCAGCGTTCCGCTCTCCATCCACCATCACCACCAGCACCAGCGCCACTGCTGTTGCTGCTGCTCCCCTGTCATCCTTTTCCCCTGATCTGATCTCCAGTCTGTGGGCGTCATATGGGAATGTCTTTCCTCTGCGTGTCTGTCTCCACAGAGCTAAGTGTACATGACACTCACAGCAAGGACGCTCCATGGAGCAGTGAGCACAAAGAAAACAAGAAAGGGTTAAGAGCGCCTTCTGATGGAAATGTGATTCTTCAGGCATTTTACAGACACCTTAACTGCCCCGGGGTGTATTTATACATGCATACACAGGCACACACAAACCCCCACACACACACAACAAATTCAGTGTTGTGACTCAAGGGTAAAACCACGCTATCACGCCATTATCTATGCCTGAATTATTCTCTTGATGCTACTCTATACCGTTATATGGATGCTATTACAAAGCATTAAAGGGCTGATTATGGCTATTATAGGTATGATTATAGGGTACCTGCTTATATGATCTGCACACAGCAGTAATCACAGGTGAGAGGAGACAACTGTCTAATTTAATGACTTGTATGTGCAGCATTCACACTCCTCACCACTTTTACATAGTACACATGCATAGAAATGCAGGTAAAGTAGCTGTGAATGAAATATCTGTCACCAATTCTTACAAGTGTGAGATGTGCAATATGATGAGAAAACTTTATGGTATTAATGTGTGGGAATCAGTCGCTCATATGAAATGGAGAATTGAATTTTACAGCAAGAAAAATGAGACGTTACTTCCAAACAAGGTCAGAGCAGGGAGCAGTGTGGTAATTAACAGGTCAGTATAAGGCCTCCGCAACAGGGTAGCCCTCCATGAGCGTATGACCAGCAGAGAAGATGAGAGCAGGTGTCAGCTTGACGAACACATATCCCCTTCTCTAGAGACAGGGGGGGAAAGGGAAGGAGAGATGGAGTAATGGGAGACCAGAGGGAGGATAGAGGGGGGTTGAAGGGGGGCCACTGGAGCAAATCCAGCAGGGAGAAGGTGAGCAGCCTGCCTGCCCGTCTACCCTCCCCCTGCAGATTGAAGTCTTGCGAAGAAAATAAAGTTTATTGCCTGGAAAGAGGGGGGAAAAAGCATGTAAAAAGCATTAAAGCGATGGAGGTGAACAATTAGACAGATGGCCAGGTTTTGGAAGGAGAAGAGGAAAAAAAGGGTAGAAAAAGAGAGGAAGAACGCACGGACGCAATCGTTCAGGGTTTTTATGAGGACCCTGACAACTCCTGGTCTCTTCAAGGGCGAAGGAAAAGTGAGAGGCAGCGAAGCCTCTCTGGTTAACTCCGGAGTAATTGCTGAGTGTGCAACACCACAGAGCTCGGCTCGGGGTGACAGAGCTTACCGCCCCCAGCTACACACAACCTATCGCTCCATCTCAATGCAAAAGGCTAATTATGAATGAAACACACGTGTAAATAAGCTTTACAGCTTGAAAACTAGAAAGTGCAGCGACTGTGTGTCCATCTTCATGACTGCGCATCCACAAAAGAGCAAGTGTGGGACAGAGAGCAGCAAGGTCACCATGATGTGGGCATCAGATCCCTCAGCACCTCCACTCCTGCCGCCTTCTCTCACCTTCCACCCCCACTTCCAGCCTTCACCAAAGAGAACAGCTGTCTGTAACACGACAATGACCTTTTCGACTTTCACTATGTGGAAGGGAAGAAGGGAAGAAGGGAGCTAAGAGCAAGTATGGAGAGCCAAAGTGCTGTGCGAGTGACGGAAGTTGGCCTCTGCAGAGGTTCTCCTCGCCTCTCTCGGTGTTTTCCACGTGTGTTGGGGAATGACGTGGTCACTGCTGTGGAGACAGAGTGGAGCGATGGAGGGGGAAGAGCCCTAATACAATTATAACTGGGGCCATCCAATCCAATAAAATGAAGAGGTATTAGAGCAGGGGAGCCCCATCCTGTTCAATAAGACACTGGACCACTCTACTAACTCTTAAAACACACACATGTAGGCATACTCACACACGCACACACAGGTACACACACTTCGCTGACCCCTTTAATAGCATAGCAGCCACCCCTAATGGACGCAAGCAAGTGGAACCGCCAAATAATACACTGTCTTAATGCACTAGGCTCAATCTCATCCCCCTCTCCCCTTATCCTTCTCAGCCTTCCTTCTCACACTTTAACCCCCGTTTCCATCTTCACTCACCTCCTGCTGCCCCCTCACCACCTCAGCTCCCCTTATAGATCACCAATGCAGGGACGACACTTAAGAAATCAAAAGTACCCCCATATCTACAGAACACTTACCCTACAGCCCCCAGTTAACACCTCAGGCATGGAGAGGGACGGTAAAAGAGTGAGAAGGGGAAGACAGAAAAGTGTGCTATTTCTATAGGTAAAGTGGTTTCTAATGCTCCCTCTGAATACCTGATATCAATATAAAGCGATGTTACATGACTGTATTTTAACCAGCAGGTGCGGAGGTAAGGTATAATGGCGGTGAAAGTGAATGAGCAGGGAAGACACCATGTGAAAAGGGCACCTTATAAAAGCAATTAGAGAAATGACTTTGAGCCCCTCTTCTTGCTCTGTAGATTAGAACAGGCCTCGGAGGGAGGAACACAGAGGAACTCAGATCTCTATGACCTTGTCCGCAACACGCCACACTAAATTGGTCATCAGCTTTTAAGACTGTATTTTATCATAGATATATATTTTTAGCGAAAAGAAAAAGAGAAAAGGAAGGAGGGGGGAAACTGTGGAAGGCACTGCTCGTATATCATCCTGTCACAATTATGACGTTTGTTCATAAATACCAACCAATCTCCTCTCCACCTGGCTAAGTCACATGCGCCTGTGCTTATGCACGCGCCGTACACCAACAAAAGAAATATGGACACACACCACGTGCGCTGAACGCACATGCACAGCGCAAATAAAGAAACAGACACATCTGGCTGGGTGCCCTACCACAGGTCTGAGAATTGACCTCCACACACAGACAAAGAGACTGAATACACACTCAGGAAACATGCATTCATGCACCTAACACACAAATGAACGCACACACTCCACACATAACAAACACAAACACACACAAACAAACAAATGCACGCGCACATACACATCCACTTACTCACTGACATGCACACACACTGCAATTA
This sequence comes from Epinephelus lanceolatus, assembly GCF_041903045.1. NCBI lineage: Eukaryota > Metazoa > Chordata > Actinopteri > Perciformes > Serranidae > Epinephelus > Epinephelus lanceolatus. The sequence goes on from NC_135738.1 coordinate 26,394,844, forward strand.
ATAGGGAGGCAGGTCTCTGGTGAGGAAGAGAAAGTGCCTGTTCAGCACATACAGTACAGGCAGAATATGCAATTTCCTCCAGTTAAGTCTGTATTAAATTGATTTCTTCTTTCTCTGACACGGACTGGGTTTTTCCCCCCTAATGAAAGCTGGATAATCTACAGGTTTTCCCTTTCCTGAAATCAAGTTACAAATCAAGCAATTGCAGGGGCAGATATGGGAAAGGTGAAGGAAGGACATGGGATGATTTTCCAGATGAGAAACATGGAGAATGAGGCACATACGTGCTGATACTCTTAACACGGACATCAGGAGCACCACACACACACACACACACACACACACACACACACACACACACACACCGCACATAAAAGGAGTAAAGGCCAGGCCTCGGTTAAATACCTGCTGACATTTCCATCCAGTGATGCACTAAGGCTACAGCAGGCCATGTTAGTAAACACAGCATTAATGACGGTAATTAATGAAACATATTAATTAGTAAGCACTTCATGAGTTAATCACTCACTCAGACCTGACAAGGAGTCATGTCGAGGCTGCAGAGAAACACTGAGCATGCTGAGAAAAACACAAAGAAGGAAGGAGGGCAGGTAACCAGTGGAGGAAGAAAAATGTATTTCCTTTAGTTGCGTAAAAGTGGAAACACAATTTAAAAACATTTCATTAAATTTCTTAAATTAAAAAAACACACTTAAGCAAATGTATTAAGTATCAGCAGCAATATTTAAATAAAAAAAAAGCACTCTTTATGCAGACATGCAGCGTTACATTTAATATTATAAAATTATTAAAACTGCACAATTTTAATGTTATAGCTTGTTGAGATGATGTACTTTACACTGCTGTTTAATTTAATCTACTGTATAGTGATGCATTTTATTTTATACACTCATTACAGGTTTTAAAAATCTTAATCTGCAATGTAACGATTAACTTTTAATGTCAAATAAATGCAGTGACATAAAAAGTACAACATTTCCCTGTAATCTAATGGAGTAGAAGTATGCAACAGCATCAAATGAAAATTATAGGACAGTAATTAAGTAAATTCATCTGGGTGCTTTTCACCGCTACATATAATATGTATTTTAGGCCTCAGAGTAAGTTGGAAAAATGATGCAAAAAATGTCTTTAGAATATTGGTTTTGCTGAGTGACTTAAAATCTGTCAACAGGACACCATGTATGAAAATATCATGTCAAAATTAATTGTTTTCTGCTTCTGAATTTACATTATTGTTGATGTTTAACTAAAATACCACAAACACAATAAACTACTTGTCTGAATAAGGTCGAAAAATAAAAAAATCTGAAAAGCAAAAAATTTTAAGGAAATGTGATGCACAAGTAATTCTGTAAGTTTCAAGTGCAAGAAGACTTTATATAGGAGCTCGAGGTGCAATCAAGCCTGTTATTGCTTGTTTCAAAATTGCGAATATCTTTACCTTTCAGGGGCGAGACAGACAGGTCAAAGAGAGAGAAAAATAAAGACAAAGAGGTGGAAAGAGAGTGTGAGAGCCCGAGACAGACAGACAGACAGAGGGAGAGAAAGAGAGAGACGGAGATGGGAAATGAAAAGGACAGGGCGGTCATCATAATTGCAGAGTTTGCTTTTCGGATGCAGACAGACCAGGGCCATGGGGCCTGAGGCAGATATCAGATTCCACACAAACACACACGCACATACAAACTTACAAATGCACCCATACATACCAACACACACACACACACACACACACACACCCTGACAGAAAATATTCCACAGCCAGCCCGAGTAAGTGTTTTTTCATTAAGGCAAAGGACAGCTGATATCATTTTAAAAGTGTTTTGTGTGCGTTTGTGTTCTGTAACAGAGAAAGTGTGAACTGAGACGGTGACATCCAGCTTTCAATCCTAACAATGTTATATTATAAACCTGCTCTCTGTGTCTATCAGTGTGTGTGTCTCCATTTTCTGCCTCTACTTCACTTCTCCCCTCCTTCGTCCAGCGCGGAGCCTGATCAGATTTACATTAAAAAGTGATGGAGATTTAAATAATGTGTCTATGTTCTCAGAAAGACATTAAGAGATTTTCATCTTACTCTCCTCTTCCTCTCTGTCTCTTCCTCTCCATTTCCTCACCCTCTCCTGCTCCTATCTCCCCCCTCATCTCACCCACTCCATCTCCGCCAGATTCGCAGACAGTGCACATTTTCCTGCATGTCTTCAGTGTAACCGATACCCCTAACAACCAGGATTTTAATGCGATCCATATTGCTCCCTAATATTTCAGATCTCAGAATAAGCACTGGCAATTACATATTTACACCCAGCTTATTTTGCAATTCTGCACGGGGACTTTAGTGTCTGTCTGAGCGGCACACACGGACTTAGATGCTGATTATGTTGTGGTTAGATAACAATAAAGTCGGAGAAAAACTCCTAGACCCTATGCACTTATACAGTATATACAACTTTCTATTTGGGGTGTCAGCAATAAAGCTCGACACTCTCAAGTACAAAATAATGTGCTCTTTTCAAGTGTGTCGGTAATGTGATTGCTTTATCTAAACCTGCTAGTTTTACACTGTTTAATTTCTCCCGAAACACTCGTGCTTTGCATCATCTCGGTATCCGGAGGGCTGGCGAAGTGCCAGACGCACTCACAGAAAATGCATTTACACATATGTACATTGTTGTAGTGAACACACATTGCTGTACAGAGATGATAAATTAAGCCCCTTTGATTCGGTTACCCGAGCTCTTTTTTGTATCAGCTTTATAAAAACATAAGCATCACATAATTGAATAAGAAAAGAATCTGGCAATTAAGAAACATGGAGGCCTTTGATGTGAGTAAGTGTATAATAGGCCTTTTGATGAGGGAGTGTTTTACACTCCGCAGGGTCTGGTATGCACTTTGATTAAAAGCTCTTTTGTTTGGCAATATTCTAAACTGCTTACCATTTTCCACTGTCACAATAGTTAAGCCTGGAAATACAAGAGATTGTGCCTTTTCTTCTCTTCTCGCTGGGATAAAGTCTCTTGTTTTCTCTGGTTTAAAATCACACAGGAACAAATGATTGAATGGAAGAGCGACCTAAGATCAGGTGTATTATAAGGTGAAACAAAGGGCTGACAGTGACACTCTCACATATGAAACAATAATAATAATCATTGTTAATATTATATGGTCATTTTCATATTCATAAACACATCCATTACCACCAACTTTACATGTTCGAGCACCATTTACATGATCTACCCTGTCTGTTGATAAGGTCATGTGGTTTTGCATTCTGTTATAATGTTACACATATTTGAATAATGGGATTCTCATCATGCATCTTTAGCCCCTTGTCGCCTGATAATAGCTTGAAAGACGCTCGTTGAACAATGTAATAAATGCGTCATGTGACCTCGGCAAAGGTCGGGGGTCAGCCAGCCACGGATTGTCAACGGAGCGCTGGCCTGACAGAGAATAAATGATGCCTTGTAAACAAATTGAATTATTGCTTTAATTCATGCAGTCTGATTAAATTTGCAGAGAGAAGAGTCCTTCACGAGGGAGCGGAGGAGCGAAGGACTGACAGCAGAAGAAGAGGAGGAGAGGAGGGTGGACGACGGGACGTGGACACACACCTTCTCCCTCCATCCCAAGATGTCTTTGGCTCCACTGAAAGAGAGTAACTAAATTAACAATCCCGATCATCTCACAAGACTGCGCTGCTTTCCGTAGACGGCGAGTCTTCCCTTTGTCTCTCGGCTAAATGTAATAAGGTTGTGTTATATTGAGTTGGGCTGGGCCACCAGGCTGACTCCCTGCCCTGGCACCAACTGAGTGACAATAAGCAGGAGACAGATCTGAATTTTATAAACTGATACACAGACTGCAGTTTGTCTGTTGCACAAACATTTTAGGAAGTTTGGATAATTGAGAAAGAAAAGAAAATGTACGTAAAACCAGACAGAGCCTAATTAGGCAGGGGCTGGGGACTGAGGATGCTTAAATGTGAAGAAATCTTTGAAGAAATTTGTGTAGGCTTACTGAAAAGGGCAAATGGGAAAGCCCATCTCCTATGGTACACCCCATGAACCTAAAACACCCTGAATGAAACATCAGTATTAAGTTTGGTCTATCACCCAAAGCTGCATTAGGACTCTCCTCAGTTTGCTCCTTAATTCCATCCGAGTAATCCCACATTATTGCCCTCTAACAGTACCCTAAACGGAGAATAAAAAGTTTGCTCCCCTCTAGCAGTGTATTACCAGGAAACAACAGGCCCTCTCCTCATTAAGTTATAGATATAAATGCTCCAAAGCATGAAATTACCCCCGAGCCTCCCTCTCCAAATAACCTGGTTTGCAAACAAATGATCCGAGCACAAGCAGTAAAAGGCAGATTATTAAAATAATAGGAGGGATTTAAATTTGCATCCACAGAACAATTCAGCAAAGGACTGTGCAATTACTCCTCCCCCTCCTCTTCCCCTGTTCATTCCACCTTTCTACTGGCAAGCAACGTCCCTCGCACTTTATTGTGTCCATCTGTTCTTTCCAAGAAACACAGGCAGAGTTTGGTATCTTCAGGTGTGTCTGGATGTGTGTGCGTGTGGGCGTCCACAGGAGTATGTGCACTTATCTGGTTATTGTTTACCTTCATCAAAACCACAGTCAATTTACATGCTCGTACTTCCTTATTCTCTTCGGCCCACACCCTTATTTCTCCATTCCTATCTTACACTATGATAAATATCTAACTTTATCCTGAGACAATAACAGTCCCTCCTCCTATGCTGGAGTAAATGGGGAGCGATGAGAGAGTGAGGTGAGCAGGAACGGACGAGGCAAAGGGTGCTCAGGTCTGCATTACCTCTGAGTTATGGCCTCCATTTGCATCTCAATCAGCCTCTTTGGAGAGCCCACCACCTTGGTAACACCCCCATCACACCACAGCCACCCCGGGTAATCAGGGAGATTTAGTGGGAGCGGCAGCCTACCGTGGGCACCCCCTGGCTGGGGCTCGCAGCTCATTCCCAGCCCCTGGTCTCGCTAAGGGCCCTCTGGGCCACATCCAAACACAGGAGAATGGCAGCACTTAACAAGACCGAGGAAGACCAAAATAGACGAGCAGCAGGAACAGGCCATAAAACAGAGGGAAAACAAAGCACCCGCATGATTGTAATAGATGTTCCGCTATAGATGTCTGCATAGTGTTCTGGATTGCTGCCTCATTATAGCGGGAGAAAAAAAAGAAAACAAACTTGAACTTGCGACCTTAGGTAAGAACATTTTATCTCGGAGTTGATGATGGCACTGACACCATCCCACTGCTCCCCTGCAGCAAACACGGGCTCGCTCTAACATGTAATGGGAGTACGTGCACCCACAGACACAAACACACACACACGCACACAGCTACATGGTGTGATTTGCAGATAGTGAATGCTCCACTTGAGAGTTGCCTCTCTAGTTAGCGCTGTCTCATGGCTGAACCCTGCTAAGGTATTATTACCCACACTCAGCCCTATTGATATTGTGACTCCAGCATCTGTTCACCTCCTTGTTACTGCCTGGACCCCAGCACAGCGGCCTATCTGCCTGCGCACATGGCATGTGTATGTGTGTGTGTCTGTGCCCGTTTGTTTGTGCGTGTGTGTATCCCGGACCTCTGGGGTAGAGAGTAGTCACTGTGCTCAGAAGAAGACGAGAGGCTGAGGAGGCTAATAGAGAAACACTCAACACACCAGGGGCCTAATCAACTGCGAAGGACACGTACCCATAGCTCCAAATCTCTCTCTAACACAAACGCAACTCTGGCCTTTCTTACTCCCTCTAATCTCACAGATACTCTAAACTCCACACACTGACGCCACATTGCGCAAAGACTTTGTGAGCAAAGCTTGTAGAAAAACAACAATGGAAGAGAAGGCGAGACTAGAAACCAAAGTTAAGCTGCAAACACAGATGGCTCAGGTGAGCAGAGGAAGAGACTAAACAAAAGGGACACGGGAGAAGAGTGAGGACCGAAGATGGAGAGACTCCGAATGAGGAGCTGAGTTTCAGTTATCAGAATCAAATATTAGTGGGGGGAAAAAAACTGGGGAGTGGGCAACATTAATCAAAGTGTTCACCTAGTGGGCAGCCATATGGCAGATCAGCACGCCAACAGTGCAAACTTGCTGATCTTCAGTAACGGGGTGCAATTAATTCCACTGGCTGCATTCATCTCTCCCTCACACACTGAAGGAAGGGAGGTAGAAAGGAAGGAACGAGAACAGAGGAGGGTTTGTTATGACTCTTTTACTCTTCCTCCTCAACTCTTTCTTCCTTTCTGTCTCTCTCTCGCAGCAGAGGAATCAAAGCCAGGTGATGAATGAGGTGGACACAAGGGCCTCAGGTAGCTGCTGTGGCGATGGTGGGGGGAGTGATGGGGGGTGGGACGAGAAAAAGTGGAGAAATTAGGAAGCTGAGAGAGAAGGAGACAGCAGCTATAAGATTTGGCTGAGGCATTCATAGGACCTTAAAATCTATATTTATATGTGTGTTTATTTTACCCACCAAGACTTGTGCACAATATCAGATCCTTGCCTGCATCTGAATCAAAAGTAATACTCATTCAGTGGCTGCTATTATTAGTAGGATATTAAGGATTGCATTTAGTAAAAGTTTATAGGGGAAAGTGTACCAATGACATCACCAAAATGACAAAGTCAGAACAGTATGCTATTTATGAACCTCCCTAATGAGTGGAAGGCACGCACAATACCACTGGTCAAAAAAAAAAAGCCTCATAAATTCGATGTAAATCCCATTATCTGGCCCACATAATAGCTGTTTCTACACAAGGCTTTGCAAATAAAACACTGTGTCTATTAACACTTTCCAACTCTCCCAAAAAGTATTGCAGCACCCATAAAACCCTTTGAAAGGTGGCAGAGAACTTTGTATTAAGGTCTGTCATTTGCATGAATTCGTGAGAGTAGGAACTAAAGTTTGCACTCTCAACAACTGAGGCACAAAAAAGAAGTGCAGCCTACCCTCAAAACACAATCTCAGTAAATCTGAGCTGAAGTCTCTCCGTGCAAGATTAAACCAAATACAGTGTTTTTATCAGATATCAATTCATTAAAATGTAAATTAAAAGAGCAAAACATGATCATGATAAGTGACGTCACTCTCAGTCGCTTCTCCTCCAGCTGGGTTAGAGAAAAAGCTTTTTATGGGAAAAGACGGTCAGCGTTTGCACTTGGTGAGCCGGCAGAATAAAGCGAGCACTACCTGACCACACACACACCCACGGCTCTCAAACCTCTTTTGGTTTTATGTAAAATTAGCTTCTCCCCTGGCTCTTAACACAAGCTCATCTCCATTAGCTGCAACCTAGTAAAACTGACTCCTGCAAATGAGTTGTGGATATGCATTCCCCCGGCCCTCTCATCTCTCCTGTCCATACAAATATACTGCATCTGCTATCTCATGTCCATATCTTCGTAAGTCAGCTCATCCCATAGGCCTAGTCACCATACCACCCATACCAATATCATAAATGACTGTGGGGGAAGCCTTCATTAGGGCAGCGATGCCCCTCCGCCCCCCTAATCAGGGCATTTTCCTTGTGCGCTTTGGGATGGTGCTTTATGGCCCAAATGGGGCTCTGTTAATGAGGAAGTACACATGTCTCCATTTCCTGTCTAGCCAGGTCGGCAGTTCCTGTATTTGGCCCTATTATAATCACGAGGCTTTTTTAATGAGCTATATTCATCTTGGTCATGCATCAAACACCATGTAGACATACAATAACAGAATAAATGAAAAGACACACAGAGTTAATTACACCAATACTCTTGCCAAACATCGTGACATTAGCTATAGCCATTATTGCAAACCTTTGGAAATGAGAGGAAATAAATTACAAAATGGGTGTCAGGAAAGATATTTAGATCTCTCTCAAACGGGGCTGGACTATTCAACGCACTCCAAGCAACACGGGTTTAAACCCACATGATGACAGCTGAATCATTGCAGTGTCACAGTAAATTCTGTTACAGCGTCCCCACAAAACTCTGTGCTTTTTCACGCTCTGCTCTCGGCCCACTCATTCTTCTCAATCCCCCTCTCCACACCTCTGATCTCTCGACGTCCCCGTCTTTCCTTCCCTCCATCATCCCCTCTTCACTCCCAGGCCTCGTTGACATTAACCTGGAGCACTCACATTTTCCCATGGTTCTCCATGTTGCTCTCCGCATGTCAGAGCGGGAGGCTTTATGGCCCACATCCATCAGCGTCACATGCCAGGATTTATGGGAGATGGAGTCCAAACCTGATCGCTCTGAATCAGTCTTGCTGAAGCCGACCCCTGGGCCGCTGTGGGATGTAATAGATGAGCATCCTCGCCCCCCCATCCCCACCTCACTCCTCCCTTCACTCTCTTCTCCTTCCACCTCTCTCCTCACCCATACTTTGCCCTCCTCTCTTCTTCTCTCGTGATTTTTTTCTCCCCTCTGCCCATCAGTCCAGTCCTCTTCCTTGCCCTATTTGGCTCGTCTTGGTCATTCATTCAAACCTAATGGAGATTTGGTTACCAAAAATTAATGAGGCAGACTCACTCGAGGAAATATCCAAGTGCACATGCACCAACATACACTCACACAGACATAAGCTCATCATTCATTACTGTGTGTAGGGTTTTATTTGGGCTAATTTATCATGACACTGTATTAATAGGCAGCAGTGCCCTTCAGAGGAGAGATGAGAGGCACCAATTAACTCTGTTCACTGTTCACTGCCACAGACAGACCTGTAGGAATGACAAAGGTCTGTCAAATTACTCCGTCCTGTGGCAGCTCTCTGTGTTTGACAGGACATCAACATAACTGACGAGGGAGAATACGCTCAGTGGATAATCAAGTAGAGCTGAATTAGATCAAGTATTTTTCAGGCCATTTTGTGGAGTAACTTTGTACTTCTGTACCAGCTCTCTATAATCCTGATAGGATAAGAAATCTCTTTGTCTGACTGACGAAAAATCAGCGCTTACAATCCAAAAATGGATTGTAAGCGCTGATGGCACCATGAACTGCGCATCCCTTGCAACTGCAATTACTCCTACCATGATCGGTGGAAAGCCTGGGCACGACACCCCTTATGAATGTGCTTCAGTTACCACCAACTGTTTGCAGACGCTTATAATTTCACTGTAACTACGTGTCATCATTAACTCTGATCTTCGTGAATTGGACTGTTTTTGCACTGAGGCTCATTTGGCTAGAAAGGGGCCATTTTTTGCGCCAAATGTGTGTATATTACCTAATTTAAACACATGCAAATAGCACAGGAGCACTGAGATTACATTAGTTTGGCAGCAAAGTTACGGGCTCATTACACCCTTTGTGGGTGCTTTGAACATTACGTGTTTTTTTTTGTCTTAATTTAGCAGGTATTGGCTGCAAAAGCTACACAATCCCTTTGTGAATTGAATCCGCTAAGTACCATCCCAATGGTTTATGTTGCTAAGACTGAAGTGCAATTCACATAAATATTAAGGGCAACAATGTGCAGTGGATTTCGGACAGATGTAAACAAAAGTGGACTTCTCATTTCTCATTTGCAACCCTCAGTTGTGCTGGCTGAAAAGACAACTGTTAGCTGGAGCTTGCTAGTAAATTTTATTAGCTGTAGCTGGCTTACTAAGCAATCATCAGCTCCATGAGTTGGTTGAAAACGACATCTTCTACTGACTTTTTAATGTTTACAGCTAAATCACATATAACATCGTACTAAAAGACTGATATTAAAGCTACATGTCCCAGGAAATAAGCCAGCGTCCTCAACAGCTGAACAGGAAGTATATAGGATAAAAGTTAGATTTATGCTTCATTGTTCATACTTTATAATAGTATGTTTCACTTTTAACGTTAATGGAGTGAAGGCTTTCTCGCCTCGTTTCCACTTACTTATGTAACTGGTGTTCGTAGATCCGTAAATATGCAGATGATGTCTCTAGTGTCCAACGCAGGGAAGTGCATTTCTTTACGGATGGCTAGAAACCTGAGAGAAACTACCTGTAGCCATGGGGGAGAGGTTAATTTTGTCTGTTTTCACCATCCAGTAGTTTGGAATATGAGCTTGTAACATAACTGGGACAAAAACAGGACCTGCCAGGTATGTGGCATGTTTAGTGAAATATTAAATTAATAATGAACGTCTGAACGAGTCATAATGACACTCTGACTGTAGATAATGTATAACCATATTTTAACAGAATAACATGACTCAGATTCACAATGTGTTAAAACTAGATAAACAAGTCAATTTTTAATCAGACAAACTCACTTGACGATCAACACAGGCACTGAATTCAAGAAAATAGCTTGTTAGCCAGTTAGCAGCCTGTTAGCTAAGCTAGCACGCTGTCATACGGTCTCTGCGAAATCCACCACAAAAGTTCAATGTTTTTAACATACACGAGGCAAGTATTAGACTGAAATATTGCGGAGGGGAGGAGTTTTGCAGGCACATCAGATATCACAGAGATTCGCAAAGGATTGAATGGACTTCCGGTTGCCTTGTCTCCGTACACATACATAGGTGGAATCAAGGCATAAGGATAAGGACGACCCAACATGTTAAGCAAACATGACGTTATATTACTAGAGCCCTATACACATCGCTTCAGCATGTGGAGAAATCCAGAGCTTGACAGGACTGCTGTGCCTAGTTATGGTTTCAAAGCTACAGTATGATTCAACAATTGCTCTTTCAGGGGGCAGTTTAGCTCACAGTCAACTGCTAAAACAGTGCTTAAAAATGAACTGTCCACTCATAAAAATAACCCAATCCATTATGGTGGCCTTGGTAGAACAAAAAGCTCACAAAAGTTTGAGACATCATGATCCGTCCTCATCGTCCAGCCCACAGCAGAATTAATCAGCTGAGCCCCTGTGGTCTACATATCGAGCTGTGACTGAGGGACTTAGAGGTTAAAGGTCAAACTGTGTTCACTGGTTTACAGCAGGTTTTATTACAGTTATTTGATATATTTACCCAACCTGTTCACCTTCTAACCTGCCTCAATATAGAGCTGGTTATCTAAAAGTTGCACAGTACACACACACACAAATACACACGCTCATTTCGCAACTGGAACACGTGAAATAATATTGCCCTGCGGCCCCCCAAACAGGTCTGTACCGTAATAAAGGCTTTACACTATGAAAGAAACACAGTGAGGCAGCTCCGACACCTCTGAGCCCCCCTCAACATACACACACACATAGATACATACACAAGGGCTGTGCCTGGTCACAGGTCAGGAGAGCCTGTAGCTCTCTGCGGTGCAGGGGAGCAGAGCCGCTTGAACCTGTAATATGCTCCTCTCTCCCCTGGTGCCACTTGTTGGGGTTTTAGTGCAGAGGAAATTACACCTGCTCTCTAGCCTGAGACCAGCATTGACACACAGAGACGACTGAGACTGGGGATTACACACAGACACGTGAACACACAGGTAAACCTAAAAGGAACTCAAACAGAGGGAGCACGTGTGTGGGTGTGCATGTGTGATGCTGCATTTATACCCCCAAATCACCGATCATCAAAACACTTTATGGGAGTGCTTCACGCACCATTAAAACTAGTAGTTTTGAAAGTATGAGCAGCCCAAATAGCAATAACAGACCAACACCTGCTCTCCATCCAGAGTCCCCACAGGCGAGACGCCTCAGTGGATAGAGACTATGACCTGGCATCACCATCCAAACACAGTATTTATTCACGTCATACAAACAAGAGCAATCTCAGGTCACCAAGTCATGTAAGATAAGGACACATTACGATGCTAGTACTGCTCTGTAGGCCCGAACATTTGCCAACGTGAAGGCTTCATCACGGGTTAGACGAGGAGGCCGTTTCATCATCAAAATGTTCAACTAAAATGAACACAACATCTCGCCTACTCTGCAAGTCAAATGTGAGCTGAGAGATAATCATTGATATGGGGCAGGAGAGAATGAAACTAATAAAAAGGCAGTGTATCAAGGTATCGCAGTTAAGCATTAGTCACGTGAGGGCAACTACGCCACAACTCTGGTGTTCTCTAAATGAATCCCCCTCGTCCCGCGCTTGATTTATGGACCTGTAAAAACACACGTTGTTTTTAATCTACTGCTGCCTGAATCTGCCCCTCTAATGAAATGTGGATCTGTGTGTGTGTGTGTGTGTGTGTGTGTGTGTGTGTGTGTGTGTGTGTGCGTGCGTGTGTGTGAGATAATGATGTATGGGCTGAGGTCTGATTCTTTGAGCATGAATTTTCTCTCTGATAAATATGCATTCAGTTACACAGACTGATTAAGCTGTAAACCAGTGTTAACTCTGTGTCAAAGCACATACAAACACACACACACACACACATATACATATGTACATGTGCTCACACACACACACACACACACACACACACACACACACACACATACATGCACACAACTTCCCAGAAAATAATGATAGCTGTGCCTGGGGCAGGATTGTTTGGATGCCTGGAGCGGTTCACTGATATCAATTCCATGAGACCTGACTGCAGAGGATATCCCATAAACACAAGACGAGGCTCAGAGACAGCACCAAAATGCCATATATTGAAACATTACAAATAAGATTAAATTAAATATATACACATGGTAAATACATGGCAAGAGTTCAAGATCGCCATATGTCTATTGCTCTTTAAAGATCACATCTTTGTTTGGGTTTTTGTTTTAAAATAAACACTTAAAGTTTAACAGCCCATTCTCATCACATTGACAACAGCATCGTCATGATTCCACGGTCAGCTGTTGGTCAATGTCAGGCCATCGGTGAGTGTCTGTTGCCCCAGTTTCTGTGGCGTGGCTCACACCATTGCCACTAGTTGCCTGTTTTTTGGCCGATTCAGCAGGTTCAGGTTTTTGTAGCCTTTGAGCTGTTGCCAAAATGGTTTATACTTATTTTGTGTTATTGTTCACTAGCACATGGTAAATTTCCTTTGTCTCAGCATCGGGTTGTGTTGTTAATGTGCTAACTGGCTACCTAACATCTTGAATCCATCCTCTCAGTCTTCCAGTATTCCTTTTTGAATGACAAATACAGACTACCGCGACTTGCTGCTATGTAGAGTTATTTCCTCACACAGGCGCAGAACATGCGTGCCAGTCGGCTGTTGGGTTGTCTTTGTGGTGTGTTCAAAAGCAACTTTTTGGCTGAGACACAGGTGATACAAGACAGCACAAAAGTTGGCCTACATCGCTACCAGTTCTTAGATGTCGGTTTGGTGTGTCTGGGCCTTAAGAGAAAGCACTTGACCAGGCCTGTCACAATAATAATGTTATCAACAAATCCAGGTCTACAGAATTATCGAGGTAATGTCCATATGTCCTACGATACTGCCTTTGTGTTTATATGCATTTTTGTTTACGAAAGGACAGGGGTGTCCGAACTTTTTTTTAATGGGGGCCAGATTGGATGATGTGAAAATACCTGAAGGCCAGCTTCTTTGCACATTATATGGGTTATTTTAAAAAAATAAACATACAAATGAGACAAACACAACTGTTTCATCTTTCAGTGGAAAAGTATTCAACTTTCCACCACTCCTAAGAGCGTCAGCCCTCACTGTCTGTGACCATGTCTGCTACCTAGCAGGAAATGTATGCTGTTAGGTAACTGTTTGTTTGCTTATTAACCGTCTGTTTATGCAAACATATTGGTTCACCTGCGTACTTTCTACTGGGTGCATGTCTACACACTGTATGACAGTCTTGGATCATGAGGTAAATGGAAAAAAAATGAAAAGTGAACTTGCTTGACAAACCAATACTGTGTGGTGGGCCACATATAGTATATTATGAACAACAAGCCACAAGCTGTTTAAAGTCAGCCCAGGGGCCATGATTGATCACCAGACAAGACTTTGGACATGCCTGGATAAGAATGTCACCAACATTTTAGCCAAAATGCTGCCAGAATTAACGGCAGGGTTTGGCATATATTGCCTATCGAGGGATGACTCTTTATACCCCTGTAGTAAATAATTATATATAAGTGCAATTTTTTGTCAACAGAGCATGTGCGTCCATTTTATTTATTGTTTTAGTTATGTTTAATTTATTGAGGATATTTTTTTTCACATTCCAATTCCACTAAATGTCTTAATATCACTATTATGCTAGTAAATGATCATCATATCAGTGGCCTTAAATTGGTCTTAAAATGACAATATTTTCATTAATCATAATAATTTCTGGGGCAAGAATATATCGTCCACCAAAAGCAGTTTCTGTGACAGGCCGACACTTGACCATAAAGAGCTTTGCAACTGTTTTTGTTTGTCGGCTGACATTGAAATATGTGACTTACAGTGTCAGAGTGTTCGGACGTGGCAGCTGTTGACTTGTTGTGACGCACTTGTCTGTTCTTTAGCGGACAATCCCTCTGTCCTTCATAACAAACACAAACTGACACCAGGGTTCATGCGTGCACACTCCTCCTCTCCTATATTTTTTCCCCCTTTGTCATATTGAAACAAAAGCAGACATGCGTGTGTCGTGCACCAAATGCATGCATGTGCAGACACACGCTCATTAAGTTCCCATCTCGTGTCTGAATATACTCTTGGTTGGTTATGAAAGATGACGAGAGACAGCATCAGACCATTCAAATCTCACAGAGACATCAAACACAGAATTACATCTAATTAGCCTACTGCATCTCCTATGAACTTTATCGTGGGATCTGAGAGCCATGTGCTAATTTCAAACTGTGCTAAAGATGCTAAAAGAGCTCGGGGTAATATCGGATAAATGTTATAGCCCGTTGCCAGATGGTTCCTGCATTCAACATTACTGTGTTTGCTTGTTTGGCAGACATCAACTAAGCCTCAGTCTATTTGGCTGCAGCTTATTACAACTGGCTCATCTCCTGATTTAAAACATTATAGTGTGTGTGCTGGACTTGTCTCTCTGTGGTCAGCACTTCTCAGACTTCAATAAAAACATTCTCCGCTGGCAGGGAGAGAAAGAGGGGAGAAATAGTGAAAGAGATCCAAGCAACCTCTCACCTCTCTCATCATAAGAAGCCCTCGTCCCAGGGCTATGAGCCCTCCTTCAGAGGGGAGAGTGAAAGAGTGAAGGATGAGAGTCTGTCAGGTTCAAACAACAAAGAGGTGCTGCCTTACACATCCTTCCTCAACTTGTCCCCTTCAGTGGCAGTGACATCATTTAAATCATTTAAATCCTCCCCAACATGACCTATGGCAAGTGACCCGTCATTCTAACGCTCACACCTCCATGTGAGACGGCTGCTGAACTGCTTATTTAGCAGAAAATACCACCCGGCTAACTATGTGATTTATTCAAAATTATTCCTCCACGGTGCTCCTTCACACAGAGCATTTGCCCATAGTTCACTGTGGTCCAGGCAATTAGGAGCAGGCCACACCTCTCCAGGAGACAGAGCACCTGGCTGTAGCAGACAGACATAAGGAGGAGGAGAGCTGAGCGGCGCACAGCTTTTCACGACGGGCTGGAATAACTAAGCAGAGCAGTGAGGGAGAGTGAGGGAGTGAGGAATGCAAGCCAGGCACTTTAGGATTCATTTAGGTTCCCCATCTCCCTGGTCACTTTATTAGCAGTCTGGGAAGAGTGATGCATGTCCCAAAGCTATGCAAAATGCATAATCAAGCATTTAAATACACACCATGTGGATGGGCGTGTGCAATGTGCATGTACGTGTGCACACATACTGTACTTGTGGAGTGTATCACATAGCTGCACGATCATACACACACACACAAAATGCTTACTACTGTAAAACCTCAAGGTATTCAACTCTTACACGTTTATACTAACAGTCTATACTACACAAAGGCTCCTTTAGTATTCCCACGAGCTGCATTATAACCGTCACTTGTGTAATGTAAAGAAATCCTCAATGGTATATTACAGTAAATCCTATTGTAGTTCCCGAGCTTTGTGTGGTCGCTTGTTTGAGGAATCAGAGCTGGATAAACTTGAGGAAAAAGGGGGTTTCCTCATCAAATTTACATATCGCAATTCCACCCTCATTCCATCCATCCTTTCTGCTCTCTTCAGTGCTAAGCCGATGTGGACCGTAGTTGGGGAAGTGGGACCTTTTTATTCCCAGTCTACAGACAGAATGCAGGTAGGAAACAAACAAATAAATAAGTAAATAAAAAAAATGAGAAGGGCTCCCCGGAGAGGTGGATGCATGCTACTAATATGCGAGAAAACAGAGCGATTTGCACAATGCCTCATCGAGGAAATAAGGGAGAGCCGCCACTCCCTCAATGATTCAGTGGATGCACCTGAGATTGGAGGAGAGGATTGGGAGAGCAGCGAGAGATGGAGGTGCAGGTGTAATGTCGGTATAGTCTGGGGACAATCTGAAAAGGGGCTCTAGGGCTGCTTAAGTACAGGCGTCGACATCACCAACAACAATCTCCGCTGGATTTATCTGAGCTTAAACAGTGGTGTGTCAGCAAAACCACGTGCAAAAAAATTACTTTTGCCTCTGCTTTTTAATGAAAGGGAGCACACCATGTGAGGCATCCTAAACCATGAAATGGTATGCATGTTTTAATTAAAGGAGCAGTGTGCAGGACTCAGTGGCATCTAGCGGTGGGGATTACAGACTGCAACCAGCTGAAACTTCTCCTATGTACCAAATTCCCAGTTAGAATTCCTTTAATATTTATTGTTCAGGAGGCTTGTACTGGGGGCTGAAATATCCACAGACGTCTCTTCCTCTCTAAAACAAATGAACCAGGTGATTAAAACTGGTAAAAACACTGAATAAAGCAGTTTCACATTACGAATCAGTGTTTCTCCAATGCTGTTGTGCTCATTACAGACAGAGCTTTTAGCTTCTAAGGTATGCTCACCTGTATACTCTGATAACTTAAGATCCAGACATTCACGTTTTTACCGGGAGCCGAATTATCCGCAGAGGTCTCTTCCTCTCAAAATTAAATTTGTCTGTTCTAGGCACCTGTAGAAACATGACAATGCAACATGGCGGGCTCCATGGATGACAACTCACTCCTTATGTAGTTATAAATGACTCATTTGAAGGTAACAAAAACACAGGTACTCTTATTTTCAGGTGATTACACTAAACAAAACATACTTATTATTTTATATTTTATTTCAGCCAATATATGCTCCTAAATCCCACACACTGGACCTTTAAAGTAATTGAGAGAAGAGTTTTTTGTTCAAACTGTTAAGGTCAAAACAAAAAAAATAAGCTTGTAAGGACATGTTGAAACACTTAAAGCTGATGAGAAATCACATCAGGGAAAAAAATATGAGGAAAACAACATAAAGTTTCAAATCCTTCAAGATATAAGACTTAAAAATGACTAACTATGATCTACTGGGCTCTCCAGCAGAAGAGAAGAGTGTTACAGACCTGCTCACTGACCTGGGAAATGGGCTGCAATTTCCTTAATCATTGTGGGAGGGGAAAGAGGAGGGGGAAAAAGGAATCGAAGGGTGAATGGAGAGGGGGGCAAAAGTCTTTTGAGGCCTTTCTGAAGGATGAAAAAAAAGAAGGAGCCAGGGAGCAAGGGAGGAGAGGGGAAGAGTGACTAAAAGAGCAGCATCCTGAGGGCCTGGAGGTGGCTGCAACTGACCAGGTCAGCATTTCACATGTGTCACTTCCTGTTGGCCTCAGCGGGAGAAGCGTGGCATGGCACGGTGGCCAGCGGGGCACAGGGCCTGTCAGACTGACATAGGAGGTTATGTACTGGGCAAACGGACAAATGCAGGCACACATGCATCCACACGCACGCACACATGTGGCACTTTTTCTTGTGCCAACAAGTGTGATTCGGGTTAAAGGTAGAGTGAGGGTGACACAGAGAGGGGTCTGAGGAAAGTTGAACTCATACAGAACTTCGCCACCTCATACTACTGCTTGTAGGCCATGACGCATAAGCATGTGACACTCTCGGGTATGGGAACACAAGTTCAGAGAGACTGCCTCCTTTCTGTCTGTCTTTCAAGACCTTTTCCACCTCTGCTTTGTAAAAAAAACAACAAAAAAAAACACCCATTTCACCTGAAATAGCAGACGCTTGGAGAGGAACATTGTGTCATTGATTCTGATGTTACCTTATCCTACAGCATGAGAACCAGCGAAACAGTATCTGCAGCATATGGGTAGATTATTTGTATAGGTATATATATATACTTCTATGGAGCTAAAGGCTTGAATCTGATAATGGCGAAGGCAGACATTTCGGACAAAGGGTATGAGTGTATTCTTTGTCTGATTTTCATATCTAGCAGAGGAGCTGTCTGTCTGCCTCTATGAGTGACCGCTGCTTATCAGCTCTCAGTCCGCCTGTCTCGCTCTGCCTCTCTGGCCTGTGTTAATGTTGCTGTTTGACATTGCAAGCAGCAGGCTTTTTTCTCCCAGCAGCCTCAGTGGACACTGAGCTTTAGCCTAATTGGTTCCAGAGCAGACCCTGACAGAACTCTCCTCAGCGGCACACAGCCATATTAATACCCCCCTGCCACACACACACACACACACACACACACACACACACACACACACAACAAAAACAAGCACAGCAATCAGTGACTAGCTCGCTAATTAACGCCCTTACAAAGCATCTCATTAGCATGTGTTGTAGAGAGGGGCAGTGGGGGAAATAAGCATTTTCAAAAAAAAGGGAAAGAAATTACAAAATAAGACCGGGCCGCACGAGCGTGTATGTATGTGTATTGTGTTCTACTCAGGGGCCAAGGGCCTTGGTTGGCCCACTGTATCTCAGGGGAGTCCATTACAGCTCTCTGAGGGAGACATTGGAGTCAAAGATAAGCAGAATTTTAAAGGCAATCAGGAAAAATAAATCTCTGGCACGCAGGCAACACTTTGGTTGTTAACCAGCAACTTAACCTGCCTGTACTGTGAGCGGAATAGGAGATGGATAGGCAAGGGGCTGTGGGAAAACAGCATGTAGTTAAGTCAGAGGGCAGAGGACAAGAGCTGCAGAGCTGAAGATTTGCACAGCAGAATTACCTGAGGGACTCTATATGACAGTAATAAGAAGCAAATTGTATTATAATCCACAAAATTAAATGTGAATCAAAGATTTCGGCCCCCTAAACATATCTGCCTCGTCTCTTTTTGGTGCAAATACACTTCACTCGCAGCATTTTCTCTTTTCTTTCTCCACCTATCTCCTTCTGCTCTCCCTCCATCTCTCCCAGCACCCATCTGCTGTTTAATCCCCTCCTGGTTTTACTGTGGCTTCATCACAGCCTGTAAAAACAGCCCCCTTTGAACCCTATAAAGGCAACCAGCATCAGGCTTATTGTAAAACACAATCATAAGGTAAATGTTTATCCCCTCTCCGCCACTCTAAACTCCCCTAATGAGCCTGCTGGAGGGGTTTCACCTCGCAGCTCGAATGCAGGGAGAGAAAATAACACATTCTGCACAGATTAGGCCTGCGGTGGAAATGCAGCTGAAGTCCCATCATGAAAACAGTATGTAGCATAAACACAGCAAGGAACTAATTTCATGATAAAAAGTCAGCAAAAGCACAAACAGGTAATACGATCTCATAAGAGCCAAACAAGCTCTAAAATGTCGAGCATGAACGCGTGGGCAGTTAAATGTGTTAAATATAGAAACAAATACTCTCATATTGGATGAAGATTAAAGGAATACTTCATCCCCCAAAGGATCATTTCTACGTCAATTACTGACCCCGTGTTAAGTTAAATTTGCGAAGAAAACTTTTCTCGCATGCCTCACATGTGAACAATGAAACCAAAAAGTGAGAAAATTCTTGATGAACTGAAGTCATAGGGGGCCGCATTTAACAACAGCAAAACTATATCTTTACATCCTTTTACAAACTCTCACACAACTCGAGCAGTATAACCTAAGGGTGCTTTCACACCTGCCCTGTTTGGTTCGATTCAATCGAGGTTGCCCTCTAAGTGCGCTTCATTTGGGCAGGTGTGAACATAGCAATCGCACAGATCGAGACCTTCTTGAAGAGGTGGTCTCAGTCTGGTTAAAAACGAACTCTGACGCGGTTCCTTTGTGGTGAGAATGTGTCCCTGATTTGGACCAAAGCAAGTGAACTCTAGGTCTGAAAGCACCCTAAGTCTCATTCATCCAGCCGTATGCTCAGTGTTTCCTAAACACATGCATTTTTGGTAAAACCATAAAACACTTGTGAAGGGCCCTATGATTTCCACAATGTGGAAAACATGAACGGAATTGGGGAATTTGACAATGAAAATGGAATCAGCTGTAAAACACAGACTATCCTGGAATTTGCCCAAATTCGGATGCAGTTTATGAAAATCTGAATTTTCGCTACCACTATCAGCGCATTTTCACAGCATCTATGTCGAATTAACAGAAAAAACTATGCTGCGGTTTGGTGTAATTTACAGGCACAGTGTTTCTGTCCTCCACTGTCTGTGCCAGTGTTTCACAAAGGGTGAGGCTCAGCTCTTCCACACACAACTGGTGTAAGAACTTACGTCAGGGCAGTAAATACAGTACGCCAACTGATCCAGACTTCGCTCTGCTCTACTCGTGTCTGTCCAACTTTACATCAGCTAGTCTACCATAGAGATATGTGTGACAGCTAACTTTAGCTTGACCACAGTCTTTTTCTCAGTCACTCAAGCTGGATCAAATCCTCCTGTGCTACTCGGGTGGTCAAGAGGCAGCATCTGATGTTTCTGTATCAAGCTAGCAGTCACTCGCATCTGGAAATGCATCAAAACAGCCCAGAATATACATGTGACTACATCTGCTTTTCAAGCGGAGCGCAGTAAAAATACATGTTTAAAAATAACATTAATTGGCCTTTATTCAAATGAAGCTAAAGCAAGTTACCTGTGTCCCTTATAAATTGAGAAATCCCACTAAATTGAGAGGGAAATGTCTTTATTCTTTGATTTTGGGTTGATAGATTGTTATTGTTGGACTCGGCAATTATCCAAAAAATTGAAGAATTCACAACTAACAGCTAAATATAGACCAGAGCAATAAAAAGCTCAGATGTGAAGCACTTTATGTTACAAAAAGATGGAACTGTTTGTTTTATAATCACGGTATATTAAAGCACTTCCTTTAATTAAAAAATAGTACAACATTGAATTACATCAAACTTGTTCATATTCATTATATTTTAGACTTTCTTTATTCAACTGCTGAATTTTGATTAATCCGCCACATGATTAGTCACTCTTTCTGATAAAACACAGAGTTCAGAAAAACTTAAAATAAAAACATTGAAATTGGGAAGAAATTTAAACTGAGACTGTTGATGGAGAAGTGTTTGAAATAGTAATATTTTAGCAAAAATGCCTGCGTTTAGAAAGTACAAAGCACACAACTGGATGAATGAGACTTAAAGAGTTGTGTGAGAGTTTGTAAATGGATGCTCTGATTTTGTTCTGTTTTCCATCAAGGATTTCCTCTGTTTTTGGATGCTTCGTTCACCATGACGGCATGCAAGAAAAACAAAGGTTTCTTCTGAAATCCAAAGTAACATGGGTTGAGTAAGTGATAAACAAGAGGTCATTGGGGGGGGGGGGGGGGGGGAGTATTCCTTGAAGCAGAAGTACCAGAAATCTTCTGTGCAGTGTATTGTTCTGTTTATACTGTAGCCATTCCTGGCAGAGCATAGTATGATTGGCTGGGAAGGATAAGCCCTCTGACCCTGCACTTCCTAACAGCCAGTGGCTGTTCTGACCTGCCCATTATCCATTGCTGACCCCACTATTATACCCACTGTCAGTACACGACGCTACGCTGAACGGCACCGCCCGCCCTGCGCTGCGGATGAGCCATCACTCTCACCTCTGAACAGCAGCGCTTGCCCACACAGCCAGAGAGTTAGAGAAAGAGAGAGTTCAGAGTAATAGTAAGCAGGTAGTTAGAGGTCAGAGGTCCTGTGCAATCGGGACAGCAGTTCCACTCCTGGCAGCCGGAGCGGAACTCTGAGAGGGACCTGGAAGTAGATATGATGACCTTTTGTACAGAGGACCCCAAAATATACCCTCTTATCAAAATGACCTTAACGCAGGAGCATGGGAAGGCGAGCAGAGTCCATCCATCATCTTAAAGATTAATCCTCCTCTCTATTCTTCTCCTGAATCTATTAATAATGTCGCCAGAGGGGAGAATTTGCGGCAAAGATTTATTCTGATATTGTGACTTTTATTCATTAGCCTATAACAGGGGGATTCCTTAAGTAGGAAATAAGGAGTGAGCTTAGGGCATGCTAATTCACCACTCATGCTCTATTTGAACTGTACAGAACTGTATTAACTCAATCATTTAATTTGCTGACAATCTGCACACAAATAGGGAGGATTATCATTTACACTACAGAGGTCACCAATCATTTAATCTTTTGAAGCAACTCTAAGCAGCTTCCATTTGTTAACATTTAACAACATCCCGGATAACTCAGTGGCAGGTGTGAAGCTTGAAAATCAATTTGACTACAAAATCTGGCACTTGGATCGGAGCTTTTCCTCCCTCGTTTAGACAAAGCAGCCACATTAATAGATCTGTACACTGGATTTCGCACTGTGGAGCAGCACTGACAGCCCCAGGGGCATACTTCAATTAGAGACTTGGGTGAGTTTAAACACTGCAGATCTACTCTCCCTCAAAGGCGTTTGTCTCCCTCTCTCCCACTCCCCCTCTTTTCCTCCCTCCCAGCTCCTCTCTCTCTCTCTCTCTCTCTCCATATCTGCGCCGAGCACTCACTCTCCTTCTTCTTCAAGTCCTGCTCTCTGTAATCAACCCAGTGCTAATGGCTTATTCTTTCTGCTCCAGCACCCACATTTCACTTGTTTATTTTCCCACACTCGTAAATCTGGGGACGCGTCACAAGCGCAGCGATATTAGAGCAATAATCTCAGGTAATTATCAGATGCCCTCTCTCACTTTCTCTGCCTCCCGCTCCCTCCTTTAACTCTCTCTTTCAGTCTCTCCCTAGGTCTAAGCAGAGACACCCATATAGAAGTTTCTTCACCTTTCCTGTGAAGCGTGCAGAGCCTTTACATGAATACTGCAACTTTTTCTTTCATCTGGAAAAAAGGCTTCTCCTTAAAAAGAGAGACCTGAATATGAGGATCATATTAGTGTTGGGCGGCTGTGGCTCAGAGGTACAGCGGGTCATCCACTAATCAGAGGATCAGCGGTCCGATCCCCGGCTCCTCCAGTCTGCATGTCGAAGTACCCTCAAATTGCTCCCGATGGCTGTTCCGTCGCTGTGAATGTGTTAAAAGCTGGGTAGCAGGTGGCACCTAGTATGGTAGCCTCGGCCACCAGTGTGTGAATGGGTAAAAAAGCTCTTTGACTGGTCAGATGACTAGAAAGGCGCTATACAAGTACAGATCCATTTACCATTTTACAATACTGGAATTTCGAACTTCGACACAATGCCTCGAAAAATGTGGTTATTTGATACCTTTTTCAATAGCGTGTTTTACAGCAAATGACATTGAGGGCAGAAAATTTTACATTTTTATCAAAATATAAATATAACATGGCTTTAACATGACGACAACTTATTTTTCCCTTGGTTGGTAGCAGAGAACTTTAGTGAACATTAACAATAAGAGAGAGCAAGAAAGTGCAGCTGCTACTGATGTATCAATACTGCAGTAAATCAGTAAAGAAACCATTTTTAAATGTTCAGAATCGATATATTATTACTTGGATTGATCGATATTCATGGCAACACTAGATCACATAGACATTTGGATCATTTATTTTATGTCACTGACATGTGAATAATGTAACATAAATTTTGTCACTGTTCACATTGAACCAAGTCAAGTGAATTTTTATTAAATAGCCCCAAATCACAAATTTGTCTCAGAGAGCTTTGCTATGTGAACAACACACAACTGTCTCCAGATTAAGATTCTTTATTTGGTTAAGGAAAAATTGAATCACAGGTCTAAAAAGAAAAAGACACACTTTAAAAAAGGGAAAAGTAACTTTAGGAAGAGGGGGGATCCATCTTCCAGAACAAAGGGATATGATATAGGTCTTGTATATACAGAGTAAGATTCAAGATTACTTATTTGTCCCTTGGGAAATTTGCCTTGGACATAATGTACTTAAATACAGAGGAATAAGATCATGTATATCAGGGTTTGACAGACAATAGTTGTCAGTAGGGTTGGGTGATATTTAGATATATAATGTGTGGCAGTGGAAATGTGTCCACCGTTAGATATTTGGTAATACCGTTTCAACCGCGGGAGCTATTCAGGGCAGGCTATGTAACACAATCAGGGATGGATTCTCACATGATCTTGTGAATCCAGCTGCCTCGCAAGATAACATGATTTGGGCAGACATGGAGGAGGAGAGTAAAGATGTAGATACAGAAACCTGTAACACTTGAAATTATTGTTGTCAGGAACCTTAAAGCTTCCATCGAGAAAGAATTTTAGGGCCCTGACCAACCAAACCTGTCACCCTAGTTTTGTGGCACTTGTCGTCTCTTGTTGGCTTTTTTTGGCCAATTCAGCATGTTGAATTGGTGCTAAGAGATGGCAGAGCCCGTCGGTGAATGACATTACTCTAGGGACACATTCACACTGGTGCTATTTGGTCTGCTTTAAACAAACCCTGGTCCACTTCCACGGATAGTTTGTTTTGTTATGTTTTGAGTGGTGTGAACGCTCATTCAAACTCTGGTGCGGACCAAACGAGCGAACCCTGGTCCGCTTCACTTGGTTCACTTGCAAGTGAACCCTGGTGCAGTTTGCTTGCAGTGGGAAATGCAAATGGACTTTTCAGCGAACCAAAGAGAGGAAGTGACCCAAAGAAAGGAAGTGATGTAGAGCGCACTACATTTTGGTGTTTGTTGTTTTTGTGGTGACCAAGCCAGCTGAAGGGGATACTGGCCAATCGATGAGCCAGGTTTTCGTCTTCCTCATGCTTTTTTTTTTTTCTTCCTGGTCTGTGGTTGTTTCAGGCAATACCACCCCCAAACGAGCAGCTGTTGTAACAGCATGACGTTGTCCAGGCGGTTTGGTCCACTTAAAAAAGTGCAGTGTGAGCATTCCCTGCCCAATCGAACCGAGTCTCTCGGACTATCCTGGTGTGAATGCACCCTAATTAGCAGTTCAGCTCAGTTTATGAGAAGAGAAACAGGAGTGAGGAAAGCAAACAAACAGCTAAAGTCAAGAACGCATGACACTGAAACAAACTTGTTTGTTAAGACTTTTTTGACCATTGAGATATTCAGCAGAAACAGTTTGTAACTGTCGATAAACATCAGGTTATGTTGTTAATGTGCGAACTGACTAATAAGCATCTTTAATCCGTCCTGTTGGTCTTCCAGTTTTCCTTTTTGGAAGATAAATACACTATTGCTGCCTGGTGGTATGGAGAGTTATTTTCTTTCATGCAGGTGCAAAACGTCCATGCTATTTGGTTGTTGGCTGTAGTTTTTGCAGTGTGTTCAAGTGCAACTTTTTGCCCGAGAAGCAGGGGACATGAGGTGACCCAACAGTTGGCCTTCATTGCCACTAGTTCTGTTTTGAATTCCCTCTGTGTCACATATGAGGCAGTTGGGGGGGGGGGTGTATGTAAAAAAAACATTTAAAAAGAAGAAAGAAGAAAATAACTCAGTGTGATGCAGTATGGTTATTTTAAACCATTTCTTAATTGAACTGACAAAACAAGATTTGCATTGCAATATACCCTTAATGTAATATTAAATTACATACTTCTTGATAGAAGATTGTGTCCATATTGCCGATCCCTACTTGTCAGTAGCAGCCATTCATTGTTGGTTTTTATCTATTCATGGACACTGCTGACATCACCAGACTTATACCAGCACAACTGAAGGGTTCTTGAAGGTTTGACTGCCACTTACCCACTCCTGCTGAATGAGGTTAACTGCCTTGCCAGCCCGGGACAGGTTTCTACATGCCAGGATCACGTGGGCGCCATGAAGAGCAAAAGACCTCGCTGCCTCAAAGCCTGAGACATGATCGGGGAGACAGACAGACAGACAGACAGACAGACAGACAGACAGCCAAAGACATGAAGAGAGGGAGAGAAGGAAAAAAGAATGAAAGTGAGCAATGCTTCAAAGATTAGTTTTTTCTGAAGATAACTTTGATTCTCAGGGGTTGAATCTAATGGGGTGTTGGGGGTGGTGATGGTGGGGGTTGGTGGTGCAAGTTAAAATCCCCTATCAATTTTCCATATAATTTCTTTCATTGAGTAACCCAGTGGTCTAGTGGAGGGAGTTAATCATTTCTCTCTGAAGTGATGAAACTGATTGAATTATTGTGGTTCAAGACTTCTTCCTCTCCTCTTCTTAGATAAAGTTTTGGATCTGACCGCCGGCTCTCAAGAAGGTATTGCCGCTCGCGCTGGGTTAGAGGAAGGGAGGTCGGTTGTTAATTATGTTGGGAATTACACAGTGATGGCAGTAATTATGAAAACACGGCTCATAATGGAGGGAGTCAGACGAACAATCGAACAGACATGACATTCAAACTGAACCTTGGTGTGATATTTCAGCACATCAAAGGACCTCTGATAAGGACATTTCTCCCATGAAACGAGGTCCGCGGATACACACAGAATTTATCAGTCCAAGACTACTTCATGGCTCCATCCAAATCATGCAGTCACGATAAAACTGACAAAAACCGAAGATAGAGGGAGAGAAGTTCATTTCTAAATTACAAGTCTAAATGGGTCATTTCAACCCATAGGTTGAATTAATTTACGAGATTAACTTTTTTTTCATCACAGTATTTTTATTTCCTGTGACATTTACTATCCTTCAAAGTTCAACAGCACCGAGCAGTGTCCCATTTTTCAGTCTCTGCTCTACAGTAAATACAAACCACAGTCAAGCACACACACACATATACAGTACAGTGTGTGATTGACGAACTGACGGGCACAATAACTGATTGTGGCAAAGAGGGTCTGAGAGGCAGAGTGTATCAGAGGGTGGATTAATATGAACTGTAATTAGATTATATGTCTTAATCTGATTTTCATTAAGAGCAAAACTGGGAGGCCTAATTGTGAGGAGAGTGTTAAGGACTAATATCTATTAAAACTCAAAATTGGAGTCGGATTGGAAGCCCTCTCTGACAAGTGAAGCATGGAATTAAATTATATGACACCTTATTAGGTGTAATGGAGGGGACTGTGGCTGTGAGCGGAGATCATTTCACTCACAGGAAATGGAAATGAAAATAAAAACAACATGACAGGGGGAAAAAAACGAGCAGTGTGACTCCTGGGGTAAATATGCGCTTTGAATTTGCAGGTGGAGCAGCCGGCTTTAGGAAACGAATGTCATAAAATCTTCTCAATGTCATACAAAATGGCTGTGTTTATTAATGTTCTTCGGGTACTATTGGTTGATACGCAGCGTTATGATGCATTTGTTGTTTGTGCCCATGTATGGCAATGTTTAGCAGTGCAAATTGTAATGTAATGTTTGTTTCTTCATTTATTTTTCTCTTTCCTTCCACCTTTTACATATTTAGGATTCTTATTTTTTATTTATTCATTTACTTTTTTGGGCATTGCTTTGCCATGAGGAGGAGGGTGGTTGTGGAGGGCAGGGCAGATTTTGATCTGTCTATTTTTGTCAAACTAAATAAAACACAAAAAAAAACATAACTTAATATTGATGCTTATAATAAAAATATTTGTAGTCAACTCTGAAATGCTAAGGATATGTTTGCATTAAGATTACAGCTTATTCAAAATGTATAAACCATCCAAAAGCAGCCTGTAAATTTGCAAATGACAAAAAAAGGACTCAAGCATGCCATCACTTAAAAGCTTTTTTTCCCAGCCTCTCTAAATTGGACAAGGCTGCTGGTAAACAACAACACCTCACACTCACTTGTTGTGTGTACAAACCATGAAAGTGAAATTAATCGACACCAGTGTTTTCCATAATGGAGAACAAATTAGAATATGGCAGCAACAACAGCAGCAGCGCCGAAGCCATGTATTTCCAATGACAAATAACAAGGGCTTGACATTAATTGTGAAATAACGAGAGTGGCGTTGCTGTAACAGAGACTCCACGCCCTCTCACCCATGTTGCCGGTAGAGAGGGCCGCACTGAAATTAGTTCCTGGTCAGGTGTACAACAATGAGAGTCTGTTTCAGCATCGTACACTGATGCTGGAACATGACAAGAGGTCAGACAGGGGTTTCTTTTGCTCTGGTGGATCGACAGACGCCATAAGCTGTTTTACAACACACAGGAGGCCTGAATATTACGCTGGGCTGTAACGATCTTTCGGTTCTTTTGTCTAACAACATGGTAAAAACAGAAGCCTGAGCATGGTCAGAACATTTTTAAAAGGCTAAGAAATCAAGACAACACAATTCACCCAGGATAAAGCAGATCCTTTGACTGTGTGCTTGTTCAATCTGAAGATTCACAACGTTACAAGAGTATAGTAAGTACCTCAGCTATTGTTGAAAATTTGTTTTAGTGTAATGTATAAAATGCATAAAAAATTGTGTAAAATGTCCATTAAGCAGTGAATGCTCTTCATGGTACATTAGGATCCTGGCCCTACTGATATCCCCCAATAATGAGTGTGATTTAGTGATTTCACGCTTTGTTTGTCCTCCCTGGCCCGCCGCCCCTCTCTGGATCCCCCTCGTACACAGGTGTATTGGCTCAATGTAATGAGATCATTACCAGCCTCGTCAGTAAACGTGTTTATTTGGCAAACGGAGCTGCCTGCTCCTTCTCTCTCTTGATCTGCATCCAAAGAGGCATTTAACTAAAATAAGCTCCGTAGTACAATTGGGCAAACAGAAGTCAATTCAGATCATTACAAGACCTGTGGGTAAACAGACATGGTTCCCACAATCCCCTTTCGACAGAGCTCAATTTAGGCTCGAGAAGAAAAAACACAAGAGCAACACAGATCATGAAAAGACCACTGCACATATAACAATGAATAATATCATAAATATGTGACTGGTTTTTACACTGTTTTTGTCTGTGTATCTCTATTTGGTGGATGGAACCTCGTTTATGCATCAAAATTCGTTGATTAGTTTGATGTTTATGAATCTGTGGATTTACTGAGGGTGACGTGGAGCACGCAGCAGTCCCCGTCCATCTGGTCCAATGATGCCACTGCACTCCAATTCCTAAAGTCCACCCTTTTACCCCAACATCATACCTCATCTCAGTCTAACTCTAAGGCTGTGTCCAAATATTATTCCTTTTTTAGTATTATATCTAGTACACTATATTTACTGTCAGCAAACTTATTTGAGTGACATGAGTCTAAATGTGAGATGTATGAACTATATAATGCTCTCAAACTTTCCCAGAAGGGAAGTATAGCGTACATGCCTACGGCATGTACGCTATACTTCCTGCTACATCCCAGTATCCATAAAAAATTGTGAAAATTACTTCCAGAATGGTGCCGTGAGAAAACAATGAAAAAAACAAAGGGAGCTGTTAAATGCAGGAAAGTGAGAAAATGTTTTGTGATAACTGTGCGCACAATTAGAGGCACCAAAGACACAAAGGCTAGCAGGGCTCAACAATAATTCTAAAAGTGTTTGCCAGGCTGGCAGCCAGGCATCAACTTCTGGTTGCAGGAACTGAAAATATGGTTGCCATATTTAGTCAGCACTGATGATAGTCAAGGACTGAAACGTTTGCTGCTGTTTTTATTCATTATTTATAGTTTTTTGCACTTTGAGCACCTTTGTTTTTGTGCATGGATGTCCTAAATAAACTGACTATTTTTTGCATTGATCTCAGCCTGTGGACCTCTTTGTGGCAGCCCAGTTGCATTGGTGTGCGGGTATCTCCTCCGCCGTCCTTTCTTGTTTGCTATATTTAATCACCTTATATTTTGCATAATAAGATACTATGCATTTATATGTCAGCTTAATAATGACAATGTAATATAAAGAATGTTTTAAAGCTTTATTATAGTAGCCAAGCAACATTCTTTGTAGTTTGTGTTTTATCTTTGTTCAGGTTCATCTGGGTCTCTGTCAGCTGAATCAATGCGGACAATTGTTTTTTATTGTTGGCAGGTTAGTCAAACTTTTTACTACACAGTCAAACAACTTAATTTGCTTCACCATTGTCTCTAAAACAGGTGCCTGTGCACACGAGTCAATGCACCAATGCATGTGCAGCATTGTCTGGTTCAGGTTCTGACTGTAACAGCAATATTTAAATATTAGTAAATGCACGTTTGTAGTTTGCTGTCCCTGTTGCTTATATGTTACAGATTGCTTGCCCCTAATGGCAGCCAAAGGCCTAGAATTGGTTGTCAATTTCTCAAATGGCAAATAAAAAAAGAAAAGCAGAGTACAGTAACACTGCAAAACACTTCAAGCTTGGTGATCTGCCTCATGACTCAAGAGGTCAATGCTAATGTGTCTTTAAATATAGATAGAAAGCAAAAAGTGAGATGATGATGGTGAAGTCATACCATAAAGTTGTAAATACAAAACAATAATGTGTTGCTTACACTATTGATAAGGAACAACCCTGACATTCAAGACATGTTATTCATGTCAGAGTTCCTGTATTTGTGCATATATTTTGCAAAATAGATAAATAATCTCACCTTTCTTATTATTATCACTATTTTCTGCTAAAAATCACTCATTTTATAAATTCAAATATTACAGTTGTGTGACTCAACACCTGTCAGTAACAACGCAAAATAATGAAGATTCATAAGTTTAAAAAAAATCAGTTTACATCTGACTTTACAGTAAACTGCTGAGTTTCTTTTATATAGAAAGTAGTGAATGAGTAAACACAGTCAGACACAGGCTAACTCCTGACTGTCTGGTGCACCTGTTCCCGCTGCCGCTGTGTATTTCTTGTCCCAAGAAGTGAGCAACTGCACAAACCACCCCAGTCTTTCTGACTTTTAAGATCCCCTCTAATTCCCCACCATTAGTCCAAGAGGAGGGAGATGTCACCCCAAAAGTGGGATGTATGGTTAGTAATTACAGCCCAAGGTTGAGCTGTTCCAGGCGAGAGCACTGGAGTGGTTCTATTACCCCTCCCTGTCCCCTTCTGCCTCCTTCCTAACCCCCCCACTGCTGTCGCACCATCCATGCAGCCCTATCTAGTACCCACCCACCCACCCCCCTCTTCTCTGCCTCTGACCCTCTGTGTCAACCTCCAACTCCCTACACAATCTCTCATCATGGCCTCACGTCGCACTGGTCACCCCTGCTCCTCCTGTAGCCGGCCTTACCTGACTACCTCACACACACACGCACACACAGTGAAGCCAGTAAACTTGATAAACACACACACGCACAATGATAAACACAGACCCCAGAAGCCTGCTCATGCACACATATCTCCCGAGCATTGGGGCTATTTTCATCACTGTCATCAAAATCCCCCCACATCATGTAACTTTCATCCCCTCATCATCCGCAGACTGTAAACTCGATAGGTCTATAAACTACTTGACTACACACAATAACCCAGTACCCTTTCATTTTATTTTACCTACAGCCTTTAAGCACATATATGTATTCCATCCTCTCCCTCTAACCACTTCACTTCTATTATATTAGAGCTGTAATCATTATTGAACCCTTCTGGCCTCCAGCATAATACTCTTTGCATGTTACACCAGTTTGGGTCTGCATAGCAAATTTCATCCAAGGTTAATAAAGTTAAATAATTTGACTAACCAACCATAACTGGTTCTCATTACGTAGCCAATAAACACATTCATCAGAGAGGACATGAAATGCCCGTTGAAAGAAAAAAAATAAAAAAAAACTCTCCTTCGATTTCCTCAGTGGCTCAGCTCACAAGCTGACACAAAGGAGATGGAGCAAGACACGGGCCGGCCGCTCCCCCAGCGGACACACACACAAAATACTATCAGACTCCTGGATATAAACACAGATGCACTCTGGATGTCATCTAAACCACACGCAGCCACTCATAGATGCTCAGAGACACACACGCCGGGACACAGGCACCGCATGCCACCCTCACCAGGAACATCTTTTTATCCATCTAATTCCTCCCACTATGAATAATGCATTTCCCTCCTTACCGAGGCTCGGGTTTAACGCATCGCTGCGCGGGTCTTTAAGGGGGTCCTTATTCATAAACAGCAGCGCAGTAAATACCAGAGCTTTGCAGCCAATTTAATGGCAGTTATGCTTAACAAATCTGCCTCAATCTAATGATCAGCCACAAAGCTAGGCTATGGGTTTAATCTGCACACAGAGGCTCCCCCAGCTCTGCGACTCACTGAATATGCTTAGGGATCTCTCCATCCAGAGAGAGGAGAGCACCGGCCTGACACTTAATCCTCCCAACACAACACTGGGATCAACACAAACATAGAACAATGTTAGTCTTTCATGAATAAGAATAACATTCAAAGTCCTAAAACACTGCAGAGACAATGCATAGAGATGCTAAAACATTATGGAGCGCTCCTTTTCTAAATCCTTGCTATTCCCTGCCTGGAGTCTTCTCTGCTTCTTATTCCAACATTGACCCTGAACCTAAACAAACAATACCATGTGGAATTCAGTGCATGCATTTAGATTGAGTAGAGCTTTGAAGCTGCAGGTGATGCTGCACAACAAGCCACTGTACCAAAATGCCCAAAAAGTTCAGATAAAATTTTCAACATGTCGACATAAAAAGAATAAACACTGCAAATGAAGAATAATAAAAACTCTGTAAAATCACCGTAGGTTTCCTGTCATACATCAGACATCTGTCCTGCTCCTAAAATAGCACATGGTAGATAGGTGTGTCATCCTGAATGTTTTATTTAAGTGAGACAGAGGGTCAATATGTTATTTCTGACCACTGCTCAACAGACGTTATGCTGACAACATGGCACCTGCTGTAAGAGCCTAAGAGGCTGAAGCTGCTCCCCAGGAAGGGGGACACATATATGCAGTTACGCATAGGTCCCAAAAGAGATGTCACAGGGCGAAGATGATGTGCAAGCAGAGCACAATACAAATATAGTCATGCCTTGACAGAAAAAAATATTTTAGGAGATACTAAGCACAGTTTCCAGAAAGATTAGTGTGGAAAAATACACATTTCTAAATTAAAGATTTTAAAACCATGTTGTGCATTGATTTTATATTAAAAGAATTTTGTCTCTGGGCCCAGTGGGTGCCAGAGATATCATGACAATGGCCCTTTAAGGACAACTGTTCCATGGACCCCAGTAAATAACCTGAGAGTTAGTTGATAGGAGGGGAATTAGAGCCAGAGCAGGAGTGTGTAATGGGGATGGATAGGAGGCTCAGGCCTGGGTCAAAGCCGCTTAGGAATCAATGCAGAGGTACAGGTGTACAACCACAGGTCTATAAGAGTAAGAAAACCTTTAGAGAGACGGGGGGAGAGAGGGAGAGAAGTAGAAATAGAGGAGGGGAAAGAAACTACGATCATTCATTTCCATTATCACAATTAAAAACACCATTCAGGCTGCTACTGGTTTTTAATTTACAAAAGAAAGCAGAGAGAGGAAGACTAATGTTGTGAACCGAGTGCAGTGATCACATCGGCAAGACAAACCGCATTACTGTCTTGCCTCCCAGCACTATTTTTGCAATGGAGCCCCTCAAGTCTGGTCACAAAACCAGACACTGTGACATTTTACGCATAAATAAACTCATATATGTGCCTTTCATGTTCGTGTGCATTAAGAGCCAAATCAAAGAGTTAAAATGTAAATTTGCTAATTAAATAATATCCCACCATTACTAATAAAAATGTCACATTTCCTGTGGAGGAAATAAGCACTGAAGAACATGGAAATAGCCTTGACACTTGGATTAAAACACTATTGATGCCATTAAAATGCTAAGTGGGTCCAACCAATTGGCATAACCACATTTCACTAGTGGAATGTCAAAGAAGCACACGAGTAGTAGCAATTACTATTAGAATGCTGTTAATTATGGCCGCTGCATATTTAATATGTGGTAGAGTAAAACAAAGGTTATGTTAATATGGGTTTATTAAGCATTCACACGCTGTAAAAATGTCTGTGTGTTGGAGCTATTTGATGCATTCTTTAGAGAAAAGCTGCTTTTTTTTCAGATGAACACATTTTCATTTACTAAATACATCGCGACAAAACTTAAACGTGGATTATCTTTTTCATTATATAGTTTTTAAACTAAGGCATAAACCGGCCCATGTGAAGCACTTAATATGATAACATTTTAATGCCCCAGCAGCAGCGACACCATGGACCTCCTGTGCCCTCTTGTGGTGAAAAACTAGTTGCAATTTTTTTTTTTTTTCCTTTCTCCCTGTATAATTATTTTTCACCAGCTCTAATCAAAAGGCCACATTATTTTTTGTTTTATTTCAGAGTCCACAGTATTACAGCAATCTCTCAGAGCATCTCAGAGAGTCTTGTGCTGTGGCCAGTGTGCTTTCAGCTTTTTTCTTCTTCTCAAACATCCTCTAAGATAATGATGGAGCAATTTAAATGACTTGTAATTCCTTTTTGGAACTTAGAATTAAAACAGCCCTCCTTAACGTTTGATGATTTGAACTCATAGATTATCTTTGACTTAAGATTTTCCGACCATCTTTGCCAGTGATATTTTTGTACTTTGCCACTACTACACTTTTGTTTTGGTTACTAGTAACCCCTCTTATTGCCTTTTGTTTTACATGTTGGTTTGAGTAATTTTCTTGATATGTATCCTGGGTTCAAACAGTAATTGAATGTTTATCGGTATAAATGTTCCATGATTGTGACTTATTGGTCTAATTTCTCTACACAGCATTAAAAAACAGTCTTAAAAGAAAACACAGTCATCTGAGTTCAGTTCAGTTAAGATGGTACTCAGAAACCAAACACTGTTTGCTGATCAGTGTTATCAAGGCCAGGTTGCCACTGGCGTCCGTTTTGAGAAACTGGCAACCAGTTCTTAGCCTTTGGTTGTCATCAGTGGCTACCATTCTGACATATAAAAATATGGAAAGAAAAACATGCACCCCAGAGATTTATACTTTTGTAATATTTGTTTCATTATGATGGTGATATTTAAATACTGCTGTTACAGTCAGAACTGGAACCAGACATAGTTGCATGCATGTTTACTTGTGGATCTACTGATATTTTGTATTCCAGGAACTGAATGGACACATCATCTGATGACATAAAATTTAAAACTCTGCAAATTATCAGACAAAACACAAACTACAAAGAATTTTGTTTGATTACTCAAATAAAACTTTAAACGTTCCTGTATGTCACATTTACATTATTAAGCTGACATTTAACTGTACTGTATCTGAATTACTTAAAATATAAGGTGAGTGGCAAAAAAAGAGCAAATAAACCATATTTTCAGTTTCATGACTAAAAGCTGATGCCTGGCAGCCACTTTAAAAGTTAAGGATGAGCCCTGGCTATATGAATGTAGTCAGTCTTGTGTGTTGTTTAAAAAATAATAAGAAACATACTGTATATTTGTGTTCGTATACTGTATGTGAATATTAATAATATTAACTGTGCAACAACTTTAAATCACACACCATACAAGAATTACTCAAGGACTAACATTTAGATTAGTATTATTTCTATATGATTAATACTTGAATATGTGTATAGATAAAGAGACAGATAAAATGAAAAGCATCAAGGTCAGGAAGGCATTTAAGTTCACAAGCTCAGTGAAGGTCCCCAGGCTGCTGTAAATCTATGAACTACAGCGCTGCTCTGCAGCATCTCTTAATACACACACAGCAATTACACTGCTGTGACTTTCCTTGGGACAAAGAATTTGAATATAAAGACAATTAACGATTTTATGTTTATTTGATTTCCCTCATGCTGTCATTATCTATCCCGAACAAAGCAGCAAGTCTGAACAAATGGCCGCCACTTGTGCTAATTTAAACTAAAGGAAAGAGGAAATACATTTGTTTCCAGACCATTATATAGTGAGCCATGCATTTGCTGGGTACAAATGGACACCATTCATTACAGTTAACAATGACATCCAATTCAGCCCAGCTAATGAACTTCAATACAATCATGTTCGGTATTAAGGAGTGATTTGTTGAGTCTAAGTGTATCATTTTGGAGGCTAATGTTGATGAATGTCTGGTTGTGGAGAGATGGGGACTTGCAGGGAGCAGAAAGGCTCTCCTTAAGCACCCTTCTGACACAGTGTGATACCACATCACCACCTAGTGGCATCATCATGGAAACACACTTTACTACAAACTGATGATTTATAAACAAAACATTATTGAATTGGTAGAATAGATTACACTTGTATGATACTCACCAATGCCAGAGTTGCCTCCAGTAATGAGGACAACCTTGTCGGATAAATCTCGACCCTGCAGGATCTCCAGAGCAGCAGTGTTTCCATCGTACCGCTTTGGCTTCACTAATACATCCTCCACTGTAAATGCCTGCCGCGGGTCAAAGTATGTGTTCCGCTTGTTAATGTGACTGAAAAGAGGAAAACGGATGTTATAAGAGAGACTTCATCCCAGATTTCCAATCTATCATACCCTGTCAGACCAAAATAAACCCATTTGTTTCCTCTGTTGAGCATCAATCTACTTACTCAACATAAATGATCTGTCCTTTTTCATCTGTTTCTTGCTCCCAACCGTACGGTAAATCTGTGGGGAAAGGCATTAAGACATTATTTTTCTTTGACAGCCAGAATGTATAAGAACAGAATGAATATCTTTGTCACAGGTGATAGTTACATAATGAAAATATGTTATGTGTGACAGCATTTAACAAGGCAACTTTCAAATCAGATGGTTGTAAAGATAAGGTTAGAACACCCTCCGATACAAAGCCATTTTCAGCATGTTCCCATAAGGCTGCACAATATATCGAAATATACAAAACAGCAATATAGCCAGAGGCGTAGGAACTACAATTTTTGATAAAGGTAAAATGTATCACAACATGACATGATAAATGAAGCACTGTGGTCCTACAAATGTAAGGAAACATGCTTGTTTGGTACAGACCACAGAAAAAAACACATCATCATTATTTTTGCAGCCCAGTTTCCACACACCTGGAAAAGTTTGAGCACACTGGTCAAAATTTCTTTTACTGTAAATAGCTAAGTGAGTAAAAGATGAGAAGATCTCCAAAAGGCATGATGTTAAAGATGAAACATTTTCAACATTTTAAGCAAGATTAGAGTATTATTTTTGTTTGGCACAATTTTAGAGTGAAAAAACGGAAAGGACCACCATTCAAAAGTCTGGGCACCCCAAGTTATTTGAGCTCTCAGCCAACTTTTACCAGGGTCTCCGACCTTAATTAATTTGTTAGGGCTTTGACTTGTTCACAATCATCACTAGGAAAGGCCAGGTGATGCACATTTCAAAGCTTTATAAATATTCTGACTCCTGTAACCTTGTCCCATGAATCAGCAGCCATGGGCTCCTCTAAACAGTTGCCTAGCACTCTAAAAACTAAAATAACTGATGCCCACAAAGCAGGAGAAGACTATGAGAAGACAGCAAAGTAATTTCTGGTAGCTGTTTCCTCAGTTTGTAATGTAATTGAGAAATGGCAGTTAACAGGAACTGTGGAGGTCAAGTTGAGGTCAAGACGACCAAGAAAACTTTCATAGAGAGCTGCTTGTAGGATTGCTAGAAAGGCAAATTAAAACCCCCGTTTGATTACAAAAGACCTGCAGGAT
Source organism: Epinephelus lanceolatus (assembly GCF_041903045.1). Taxonomy (NCBI): domain Eukaryota; kingdom Metazoa; phylum Chordata; class Actinopteri; order Perciformes; family Serranidae; genus Epinephelus; species Epinephelus lanceolatus. Next base: position 26,432,634 of record NC_135738.1, read on the forward strand.
GATTTATCAGACTCTGGAGTGGTGGTGCACTGTTCTACTGTGCTGTGACACCTGTACAAATATGACCTTCATGGAAGAGTCATCAAAAAAAAGCCTTCCCTGTGTCCTCACCACAAAATTCAGCATCAGATGTTTGCAAAGGAGCACTGAAACAAGACTGATGCTTTTTGGAAACAAGTCCTGTGGAGAACTTTTTTGACGCAATGAGCAAAGTTATGTTTGGAGAAAAGGGGTGCAGAATTTCATACAAAGAACATCTGTCTATCTCTTCAACATGGGGGTGGATTGATCATGCTTTGGGCTTGTGTTACAGCCAGTGGCACAGGGAACATTTCGCGGATAGAGGGAAGAATGGATGCAATTAAAGTCCAGCAAATTCTGGAGGCAAACATCACACCACCTGTAAAAAAGCTAAAGATGGAGAGAGGATGACTTCTACAACAGAACAATGATCCTAAACACACCTCGAAATCCACAATGGACTACCTAAAGAGACACAAGCTGAAGGTTTTGCCATGGCCCTCACAGTCCCTCAACCTAAACATCATTAAAAATCTGTGGATTCACCTCAAAAGAGCAGTACATGCAAGAAGGCCAAGAATCTCACAGTACTAGAAGCCTAAAATCCTCCAAATGAGTACAGAAAGACTCTTGGCTGGTTACAAAAAGGCGTCAGAAGTTGTGATAGTTGCTAAAGGGGGTGCTACACAACACTGACCATGCAGGGTGCCCAAATTTTGCTTCAGGCCCTTTTCCTTTTTTATTGTTTTGAAAGTGTAAAAGATTAAATTAAAAAGTAATCTTGTTTAAAATGCTGATGAAATGTCTCATCTTTAACTTTTTGCTTTTTGGAAGTCAGGTCATCTTTTACTTGCCTAGCTATTCACAGTAAACCAAATTTTGACCAGGGGAGCACAAACTTTTGCATGCAACTGTATGTGTGGCCCTTAAGCAGATATAAATACTCTGAAAAAAAGTGAATAAAACAAACCTCCAGCACAACGTTTTTTCTTTCCTGTCTTGGGGTGTTCCCACTGTGTCTTCATCTCATCATGGCTGTTGGTACACAGAGACAAATTATTCATTTATTTATCTATATACTGGGCACAGCACACACTGATGTGATGTTAATTAATGTGGAATATTCAGCCAGAAGGCTCATTTTCATCTGTAGCCTCTTAGTTGGTTGATGTTGTACATTAAAAAAAGGAAAAAAGACACATTAAATAGCATAAAATTTACAGTATAAATGAAATATAACCTAAAAAACAAGCTGTTATAGAAAAGATGCTAAGAATCATAACAACAGCAGATGACACAAAATATACTGAACAAAACTTTACACACAACTCTTTTGTATCTGCTCCCATTTTTCACATGTTTCAGTTAAAGAAGACTTTTTTTATGCACTCAATAGCTACATTTCTCTCAAATTTTGGTCACAACTTTATTAAAATTTGTGTGAGTACTTCTTCTTTTCCAAGATAATCCATCCAGGAGTATCTTGGGATGATCACAACAAAAAGCCGCTCTAAAATGTGCAGTGTGATCACACAACTCGATGCCACAGATGTCACAAGTTTTGAGGGAGCATGCCATTGGCATGATGACTGCAGGAATCCCACCAGAGCTGTTGCCCGTTAATTCTATGTCAATTTCACTACAATTAACAATTTTGGCAAGTTTACATGAATTGGCAGTACATCCATCCGGCATCACAACCACAGAACACATGTAACCACACCATCCCAAGGCACACCTCTGGGATAATGATGCTGTTCAATAACCATCTTGATATGCTACACCTGTCAGGTGGATGGATAAACTTGGAAAAAGAGAGGAGTTCATTAACATGGATTCTTTACACATTTGTGACCCATATGTCTGAGAACTACATGCATGCATAAAAAGTCTTAGATCTTTAACTTAAACCTTGCAACTCAAGCATACCATGTTGGCATTTCTGTTTCTTCAATTACCTTTTTTTTTTTTTTTTTTTAACATATTCTAGGTTAAGAAACTTTTGCCTGTATCACCATGACAAACCTGTCCCATCACTGTTGAGGTTTCAGGATTTCATTTTCTTAGAGTAACTCTGTCATCAAGTTGCCTCTCACTTCACATCCTCTGAGCTACAGTACTACAGATACTGCATACTAATGCAACTACAGTATGACTCGCAATACCAGAGTCACAGTCTTATCAGCACATCTCATATTTAATATATTTCTAGCACCAATTCGCAGAAAACCTACCGAAACGTGAGCTATGCAGACTTTAAGCTATCAAATCAGACATCACAGCTTATCTAAATTGATGTAGCTAGCAAGCTGCGTTAGCCACAGAATGATAACACCGATATGACCCATTGATTGTGATCACAGCTAAATATAAACTCCTAAAAACAGGCATATTGGTGTTGACAGATAAGATTAGGGATTTCCACTCACTTTGCATAGTAGACCCAACCATCTTTGGTAGATCTCTCTTCCCATCCGGGAGGTAACTCGTCCTCACTGTCTGTATCGTCCATACCTGCGTATTTGAGAGCTGCCATCACTCACGCTTTTATTTGACGTAAACGACGGCGCTACCAACACAAAACCAGTGAAGAATATCTGCTCTGAAGGATGAATGCACCTGTCAGCGTACAGAATCACCAGCACAGCGTTTCCGACCGGCACTTCCGCAACAACACGGTGACGCTGACCGCACTGCCTTTTGGGAAATTGAGGCTGAAAGAACGTGCTGCGTTGGGCACAGGAAAATGCCCATTTTAGACCACTTAAACTTCCGCTATTTCAAAGATATAAACTTATTAATAACTATCAAAGTCAAAATATAATAAATGAATTATAATTAGCCTATTTTTATGCTAGAAATGTACAGAACAGAACAATACGCAGCCTGAACCAAGCGCTTAACCCCAAAATAATGACCACCATTAGCTACCCAAAGACAGTTGAATGGACCCTATGCTGCATCTAAGTGGCTCACATTAAAAGAGTAATCATAGACTAAATTGAGACACTTTTAGTTTAAAAAAAAGCATGCTGTATGTATTCCTAATAGGATATCTTATATAAACTTAAAGCATAGCCTGCTTAAATTGGAGATTCAAGTAATCGGCTTGTGTTGTGTGTTCATGTTCCACAAGTCTGACGACACCCTGTGTGAACTGCCACCACCCTGTAACTGTTCCCTATCAGGTAATTAGCTCTTTCATATGCAAAGACAGTAATATTTCCCTTGTTCCTGCAACTTTACCTGCCTGTTAACCAGTTTGGTTACCTGCTGTAGGTGTCCTGCCTGTCTGCTGAGACTACTATTAGGGAACGCAACACCTGTAAAACTAAATAAATAAAATAGATTTTTTTTTTTTTTTTTAAAAATACTTTATTTTTTATTTTTGTTGTTCAAACACAAAACACAAAACAGCTGGTACAGTATCAGTAAAAAAAAAACACAATAAAATAGAATTATACAAATAGCAGACTGACACCTCCAGCCACCATCCTTTGAAACTGACCTCCAGTATAACACTACTGACTGCCATTGGGTAGAGTAGAAAAATGGGAAGATGAGTAACTTCTCCATCAGCCACTGGTCTCTTTTCTGTGTGGCCTACTGAAACTGAAAACCTGCATTCAAACAATGTTTTCATTGGCCTTTTCCATGGAAGATATTTTATTACAGTAGGAAAATCACTAAAATGAATGATGGCTGTATCCGATTTAGCTACTGCAGTCATGGGACATTTGAGAGGAAGCCTTTGTTAATGTGATTATAAAACACTTGTGGTTTCTTACTGTGAGAAAAGGACATTTTAATAAATTCTTTCATATGTTTACACATACATTTTAACATTTGTATTATATGTCTTTTGACATTTATGTGTGTGAGTAAATTGTCTCTTTATGTCTTTGCACTTTTTATTAAACTACCCCTTGAGGGAAGAATAAAGTATTTATTCACATCTTTTTTCACATTTGTCATAAAATCTGACACCTCTTTGAGTTTAGTGTGGCAGCAAAGCAGAGGGTTGCAGCAGGGAGGGCCAAATAAGCATACACAAAGGAGCTTTATCCACTCTCTGCTTTGTAGCTTGCCACTTGCCCTCTGACACGTTAAAAGAGTGGCAGCATTGTCACATACTCACAGAGAAGCTTCTCTGCACACTACTTTCTTCATTCCTACTTGTGCCACTCCTGTTTCCTAGTGCAGTGGTTTAACAACTGCTTTAGGTAAGCAGTTTCTGTTATTAAAAGAGTGGTCTCTGTTGTGGCTATATCATGACTTGAAATATGAGACACCTGCATGCTTTTTTGTGCTGACTTTGAAAATCTGCTGCGCTTGTTGAACCAGGCACCTGGTTTAGTATAATTGACTGCAAATATGCTTATTCTCATTTTCCTTATTGCAAGCCGATTCTGCTTCAGCTCCAGTTTTCCTAGAATGACATATGAGCATCCCTTGGCAAGTCCCCTCCTCCTCAAACATGGGGAACGGAGGTCAAGTTACTGATGCACTAAAGCATGAGGATCTTGACGTTATCTAGATGACTTCATCAAGATGGCACAGTCACAAGAATGTATGATGTTTCAGACTGTAAATGATGCAGAGTTTAAGATAATCTAACTGGAAAAATAATCACCGCCAACCTGGCAAAGTAGTTCTGCGTGTCCTGTTAACTGTCCCTGTGACTGCTTACAAAGAGAAAAAATGTTAGTAATCAGAAGTTGTGAGACCTGATTAGCCACTCCAACAAATTCCTGCAAGACAGGGTCCTCTCAGCTGTTATGGTGTGTCTGTCAGAGAGCTTTTCATGGCGCCCCTATGTCTTAGGCACATGAAGGCTGTTGTTTAACAAAATAATCTTGACTCATGGTCCACTTTCTAACTTTTTCCAACAACAACTACATCACATGGTCTTCATCAATGAATGGGGTTTGCTCAGTAAAGATTTCTTTTGTGAAAATACTATTTCCAAGGTCATAAATGAACTTTCATGCTGAAGGGGAGATGTTGTGTAACAAAAAAGGTGTAAATGTAAAGACTGACGTACGCAGGGACTCAAAAGCAGACTCGTGCACAGTGGAATACACAAACTTGTCCTTTAATCTTGCCAAAGTCGGTACACAGGAGGTCAAACAGCGGAGGCAAAGGTACAGAGACGGCAGGCAAAAGGCAGGGTCAAAAAAGGGTAGCAACTGGTCAAAAAACACTGAAGACTCACAAGGAAAAAACGCTGGAACGCTGTCACAAAGGAACAAGACGAACTGGCACAGAGGGGAGAAAACAAGCAGACTAAATACTCTACAGGGAGGGGAGACAATGAGACACAGGTGCAACACATTAGGGGCGGGGCAGGTAATCACACAGGTGGGAAAACACGAGGGCAGGAAGTGAAGGACCTGAAATGAGACAACAGGTGAGTTTCAACATAAAACAAAGATAAATGTGAGAAACAAAAAGTAACTTAACTAACAAGGCGAGGTGTGACAGTACCCCCCCCCCTCTACGGCCGACACCTGGCGGCCCTGGATCCCCAGGATGGGACCGGTGGAAGTCCCGAATCAGGGACGGATCCAAAATGTTGCTGGACGAAACCCAGGACCGTTCCTCTGGACCATACCCCACCCAATCCACCAGGTACTGAAACTCCCGGCCACGACGGCGGACCCCCAGGAGCTTGTTAACAGTATACACAGGACCCCCATCAATGACCCGGGGGGGCGGAGGGGGCTGGATGGCCGGGACCAATGGACTCTCCTTCACAGGCTTAATACGGCTCACATGGAAGGCAGGGTGGACTCTCGTGGTTCTGGGGAGTTTAAGTTTGACTGCCACAGGATTAAGAACCTTCGAGACAGGAAATGGGCCTACGAACCTGGGAGCAAGCTTCCTGGATTCCACCCGAAGGGGTAAGTCTTTTGTGGACAGCCATACTTTCTGACCTGTCCTGTAGATAGGCGCAGGGGTGCGGTGCTGATCTGCCGCCTTCTTGTAGCGCTCAGAATTGCGAAGCAGAGTGCGTCGGGCCCGGGCCCACGTGTTGCGACAGCGGCGGACCAGGGCCAGCGCAGATGGCACACTAACCTCTGTCTCCAGAGCTGGGAAAAGTGGAGGCTGATAACCATAAACACATTGGAAAGGTGAGAGACCAGTTGAGGAACATGGCAGAGAGTTATGTGCATACTCAACCCAGGTGAGTTGTCTGCTCCAAGTGCTGGGACTCTGAGAGGTGAGGCAGCGTAGACTGGTCTCTAATTCCTGGTTCAGCCGTTCCGTCTGACCATTAGTCTGAGGATGATGTCCAGAGAAGAGACTGGCAGATGCTCCAATGAGAACACAGAAGGCCCGCCAGAACTGTGCTATGAATTGTGGACCCTGGTCAGACACCACATCCCTGGAAAAACCATGAAGGCGAAACACATGATGCAACAGTACCTCGGCCGTTTCCTTGGCCGAGGGTAATTTTGGCAAGGGAAGAAAATGCACCATCTTGGAGAACCTATCCACCACTGTGAGAATGGTGGTGTTACCTTCAGTGGTGGGTAAACCAGTCACAAAGTCCACTGAAATGTCTGACCAGGGTCGATGTGGCACAGGGAGAGGGCAGAGAAGACCAGCAGCTGGGCGACGAGAGACCTTGTTGCGAGCACACACCGGACAGGCTGTCACGTACTCCACCACCTCTTTCTCCATGACTGGCCACCAGAATCGTTGACGCAGGACAAACAATGTCCTACGCACACCAGGATGGCAGGAGAATGAGGATGCATGAGCCCAATGGATGACCTGGGAACGTAAATCAGAGGGCACAAACAATTGGTTCGGCGGGCAGCCGGCCGGTACTTGACAGTTCATGTTAGCATCAGAGACCTTTCTTTCAATATCCCAGGAAAATGCACCAACAACACATGAAGGAGGCAGAATAGGTGAAGGTTCAGTGGCAGAGTTACCAGGGGAAAATACACGGGAGAGAGCATCTGGCTTGGTATTCTTGGAGCCAGGTCTATATGACAGTGTGAAAAGAAACCGGTTGAAAAAGAGAGCCCACCTTGCCTGCCGAGAGTTGAGCCTCTTGGCTGTCCTTAGATACTGCAAGTTCTTATGGTCGGTCCAAACCAGGAAAGGTTGTTCGGCTCCCTCCAACCAGTGTCTCCATTCTTCTAGAGCCACCTTAATGGCCAGCAGCTCCCGGTTCCCCACATCATAATTTCTCTCAGCAGGAGAAAGCTTGCGGGAGAGGAAAGCACAGGGATGCAGCCTGTTGTCTGTAGCTGACCTCTGGGAGAACACTGCTCCCACACCTAAATCTGAGGCATCGACCTCCACAAGTTGGGGTCAGGGAGTGTCAGGACAGGAGCGGAGGTGAAACAGGTCTTGAGCCGTTGAAAAGCATGGTCAGCTTGGGAGTTCCACTGGAAACTGGACTTGGGAGAGGTTAGTGCATGGAGAGGGGCAGCAACAGAACTAAAGTTTCTGATAAACTTCCTGTAAAAGTTTGCAAATCCAAGAAAACGCTGCAGCTCCTTGCGGGTGCTTGGAGTAGGCCAATCCTTTACAGCACTAACCTAATCCATCTGGACCGCCCCTTCCGACACGATGAACACCAGGAAGGACACAGAGGGCACGTGAAACTCACACTTTTCTGCCTTCACAAAGAGCTGGTGTTGGAGGAAACGTTGGAGGACCTGCCGCACGTGCTGAATGTGTGTTTGCTCATCAGGGGAGAAGATCAGAATATCGTCCAGATATACAAAAACAAATACATTAAGCATGTCCCGAAGGACGTCATTGACAAGAGCTTGAAATACTGCAGGGGCATTAGTGAGTCCAAATGGCATAACCAGGTATTCATAATGACCACTAGGGGTGTTAAAGGCAGTTTTCCATTCGCCCACCTTCCGTATTCTAACCAAATGATAAGCGTTTCTCAAATCTAGTTTAGTGAACACCTTAGCACCATTTAACTGTTCAAAAGCACTAGAGATCAACGGAAGGGGGTACCTGTTACGAATGGTGATGTCATTGAGTCCTCTGTAATCGATGCAGGGCCGCAGGGATTTGTCCTTCTTGTCCACAAAGAAAAACCCTGCACCAGCCGGAGAGGAGGAAGGACGAATAATCCCAGCAGCCAACGATTCCTCTACATACTTCCTCATAGCCTGGGTTTCAGGAGCTGACAGAGAGTACAGGCGGCCCCTAGGTGGTGAAGTACCAGGCAGCAGGTCTATGGCGCAGTCGTAGGACTGATGAGGGGGCAGAGAGGTGGCTCGGGCCTTGCTGAAAACCTCCTTGAGGTCATGGTAACAGGAAGGAACCTTGGAGAGATCTGGAAACTCCTCAGCAGGCTGAGATTCTGAAGCAAAACAGTCCTGGTAACAGTCTTTCCCCCATGACAAGATTTGACCAGTAGACCAGTCTATATGAGGATTGTGAGTCTGGAGCCAGGGGTGACCCAGGATGAGTGGATGTTGAGGGGAATGAAAGACGTGAAAACTGATGTGCTCTGTGCGGCAGTCTGGGAATGACAGAAGAAGTGTCTGAGTGCGGTGAGTGACCTTACAGATAATTCTTCCATCCAGAGCACTGGCATCCAATGGTTGGTCGAGGGGAAGAGTTCTAAGACCCAGCTTCCTGACGAGATAAGAGTCCATAAGATTGGCATCAGAACCAGAATCCACCAGGACAGGATGCTTAAGAGAAAGCACAGGAGACTGAAGAGATACAAGTGGCAACATCCGGGAGGAATTACTAGCAGTCAATGTGCTTCTCACCTTAACAACTGGGCCTGATCGCCTCACTGGACAGGATGCTATGAAGTGACCCATCTTGCCACAGTAGATGCATCGGCCCTCAGAGACTCTTCGCTGGCGTTCCTCAGGTGTCAAACGAGTGTGCCCAAGTTGCATGGGCACCTCCAAGGCCTCAGGGGGTGCTGCAAACGAATCCGAGTGAGGCATGGCTCGGCATGAAGTAGAGGAAGAGTTGCTGGTCTGCTGCCTCCAGTGGAGTGGTGGGGAACTGCGAGAGCTGGTTCGGCTTTTCTCTCTTTCACACAAACGCTTGTCCACTTTAATGGCCAAGGCAATGAGTGAGTCCAGGTCAACAGGTAGGTCAAAGGGTGCAAGATAGTCTTTAATGGTGTCAGAAAGACCATCCAAAAAGGCATCAAACAGCGCAGACTGATTCCAATCACTCTCTGCTGCCAGGATCCGGAATTCTATGGCATAATCAGAAACTCTCCTTTTACCTTGTCGCAGACTCACCAGAGCACGTGCTGCCTCTCGTCCGGGGATAGTCTGCTGGAAGATCTGGGTGAAGGATTTAGTGAATGCAGACAATGAGTCACAAACCGGGGACCTCCTACTCCACTCTGCAGTAGCCCAAGCCTCTGCTCTTCCAGTCAGGTGGGAAAACACGAGGGCAGGAAGTGAAGGACCTGAAATGAGACAACAGGTGAGTTTCAACATAAAACAAAGATAAATGTGAGAAACAAAAAGTAACTTAACTAACAAGGCAAGGTGTGACAGTAAAGTATTATACATACTATACTATACTTACTCAGGTGCTGTAGCCTACATAAATACAGTTTTGATGCACTAGTACTTTTCTGGATTATTTCCAATCTATGTTACTTTATACTTTTACTCTGCTATATGTCAGAGGAAAATTAACTCTTTACATCATTAATTACTTTTCAGATTATGATGTCACATACAAACCATATAATGATCTCATAAAATAAAATTGATGCCATAAACTGAACTACTCCACCTGCAACAGCTATTAAAATAAGTAATAATAATCAAATATTTTGTAATGTAACACTGACCAAGGCCACTCTGCTGCATAATCAGTACTTTGACTTTACTTAGTGATACTTTCAATTTGCTTTATTTATTTTTATTTTTTTTACCAAAGTAAGATATTGATCATTATTTTGTATTCTTATTGCTGCTTTTATTTGAGTAGGCTGTGAATACTTTTTCCACTGCTGGCCAATATGTTGAAGATACCCACAATACTTATCTTGGAATACAGACAGAAGTAGGCTTATGTAAAACTGTGGTTGGTATTTAAAAAAGGACTTCACATTTGCTGAAACTGTCACTTTTTTCACACAGAACTGAATTAGACATATAATCTGTAAAAAAAAATCAGATTCCTCAGCCTAGCGCTTTGTAGCGCTTCTAATGGCTTGTTTTTTTGTGAATGAAAACAACCAATCAGAGCCGAGGAATCTCACGCAGCTGTCAATCATGTCAATAACTGCTCGTGAACTGTAGTCTAGGCAGCGCTGTACAAAAATATGAATCAAGATTCTGTTACTGCATTGGTTATTTCTTGCTCTGAATGCTTTCAGAAAAACATTTTAGTGTACAGTTTAGCTGTTAAATGAGAAAGCTTGTGACCCAGCCGCCATGTTGGATACTGGATACAGTCAACTGGAGAACCAAGCACTGCCCACTAGCCGGACCCACTTTCTCATTTTACAGCTAAACAGTAGGCTACACTAATATATGTGTCTGAAAACATTTGAAGCAAGAAATAACCAATGCAGTAACAGAATCTTGATTTATATCTGATCAGCGTTGCCTAGTTTGACAGTTTGACAGTTCAGCTGTGACTGACAGGACTGACAGCTGCATTAGAGACTTCTCCACTCCGATTGGTTGTTTTGGGTACAGGAATGCCCTTAAAAGCAGTAGGACGAGGAGGAGGGGCATGATATTTTCTCAGACTAACTGTCTCTTGTACTTGTGTCAGAATATAGTGACAGTTTCAGCAAATAGCCTATGACACATGGTTATTTTTTTATAAAGGTTACCGACTGTAGCTTTAAAGGTCCAGTGTGTAGGATTTTGTGGCATCTAGCGGTGAGATTGCATTGTGTCAAGCATGTAACAGACACAAAAATGTGAAAAAGCAAATGGTCCTGTGCAGAGCCAGATTGTTTGATTTGTCCATTCTGGGCTACTGTAGAACAACATGGCGAACTACGCGGAAGGGACCCCCTCCATATGTAGCTATGGGGGTACACAAAGACAGACATCATTCATGCTCACATTCGCACCTATGGACAATTTAGATTCACCAATTTACCCAGTCTGCATGTCTTTGGATTGTTGGAGGAAGCTGGAGCACCTGCAGAAAACTTGGGCTGACACGAGGAAAACATGCAAACTCTGTGCGGAAGGGCTGCCCCATCCAGGGTTCGAGTCCGCACCCTGGATTCAAACCAGGAAGTCTCTTACTGTGAGGTGACGCTGCACCACTTATTATATACAATTTCTGCCAACACATGTCCCTTAAATTATACACAGTTCCTCATTGGACAAATATAATGTCAGGACATTACGGAAATGTTTGGGTCAGTACGTGAAGATACCTGTTATGGAAGATGGGACAGAATATGGCCTACATATAAGATTTAGGGTGTATTTCCAAGTCTACAACATAATCTAACTTTGTGCCACACTTAGTCCATCCACCCGAGATGTACATTATATAAATTAAATTCAGGTGACCCACAACTATGAGCACAAACCATACAGTGTAATGACATTACTTCCCTCTATGATGGTTCACTGTATGCTCATCCAGGTGCCACAGCGCATGCCCCTGGGCAGTAGAAAGGGGAGGGGCTAGGAGGTGGGCCGACCAACTGTAGGCAAGTGTGTGTGTGTGTGTTTGTGTGTGTTCGTCTCAACGTAGCACGAAATGTGTCTCCTCTCAGCAAAGACACACACACTAACGTGGGACGTGCCAGTTAACGGTTTTTTGATATTGAAAGTTTTGTTTTTGTCGCCTTAACATTGTTCCGATGTTCTACTTTGTCTATTAAAACATTCCGCTTGTAAAACGCAATATTTATTGGCCAAGAGCTGCCGACTTCGTTTCTACTAAAGAGTGTCCGCTTCCCCTCCCCTCGATGAAGCGCTGCGATGCCCTCTGATTTTATATCCCTCCTTAGCTCGGATCTCGACCTCAATTCCCCCAAATCTCTATATTCAAAAGGTAAGATTTTACTAAATAAAGGCTACGATGAAGACACTAACCCGTTTGCCCTGGTTTAATAGGAAGTAATATGAATGTCTTGATGGCTCATGTTAAGCTGCTAGCTAGCAGTAGTTAGCTTCTTTTCTGCTGCTAGCCAACCTAGCTAGCTCAGTTAGTTAGCTGCATTTGGCTCTTGCATTGGCGAGTAGCTGGTTGGTTAGCAGTCCATGTCACATGCGTGGAGGACCATGATACGCTAGGTTGCTCGTCTAATTATAACGGGGATACTTGAGATCATATCGATGTGGTTTGATTTGTGTTTCAGTGGGCTGATGGCTGGTGTTATGTTGGGTATTAGCTAGCCACAGCTACGCGAGATCGCTTGTTTCTAGTCACCACATTGTTCACTGGTTTATCGTCCTAAAGTCTTAGTGGGGTTCTGCAGAGGGGTGTGTGTGACTGTGTGGATGCATGTTTATATCGCGAGAGAAGGACGCGTACATGCGTGCTGTTTAGTGTGTGCTCCTTGTTTAGTTTTGTTGGGTGACAGTCCCTCTGTTGTTTTGGTTTATGGGTGGAATTGAGCCAGAGTTTTCCTCCTCACATTCTCTGGTTACACAGAAAGAATGCAGCTACTGGCACTTGAAAGCTCAGGGCATGGCAGTCTCACTGTCAGATTAAAGGGGGGAGCTGCCATTGGGGCCGCTTGTGCCAAATTTTAATAATACGCTTTGGACACGAGTCAGCTAACTGTTATTATTAGGAGGGTGTTGCTACATCAATTAGGAGCTAGACCGTTAACTTTTGTTGTGGGCAGCTGGGTGAGTGGACTTGTGCTGGCTTGCAGCAGCACTTTCTCTGCAGGTTAATTTCCTTCCTGTTAGCAAGTGTATCAACTTCATGTGTGAGGAAACAGTCTGTTAATCTGCTACTCAACACTGGCATCTGATGTGCTATTGCTTATTCATGAGCAAGCCTTGTATGTTGTGCTCACTGCCCTTAAACTAAGATGCATGGATTAGTGCATTTTGATAGGACAGCAGGGTTTCCTCTGTTGTTTTACCACGTGGTTTTAGACTTAGTCCACACTTTGATGGTCAGAAAAATAGCATTTATACCCAGTGCAATGCTTACCTGGCTGCTGTTGGACCTCCTGTCCTCACAGCTGTCTGGCTGCTATGTATAGGATGCCCATGAGCTAGCAGAAAGCACTGCTATGTGACCCTGAAATGCTCAGTTGAGCCTGCCATATGGTCACACTGTATCACATGATGACTGTTTATTTATATTTCAGCAATTGGGTGTGTGCTCCGTGTTGGGGTCAAGGTAGCAGACGTGCTCATCAACGATCTAACGATATCAGATTGTAAGTTAGAGACGGGACAGCTGGCCAAGTTGCCTTTTGGCCTGCCAGATTAGGATTGTACTGTTTAGCGGGTTTTGGCTCAAAACGAGGCACATGATGTGAAACCTCAGTAGTGACTTGAACCTTGATCTCTTTAATTGGAAAATAAAATAATAAATAATTATAGTAATGTATTAATAATATAATAAATAACTGTGTGCCAGGTCTTTTTGCACAGACCACATTTGCCTACATTCACTCTAGGATCATCTTCTAGGATGTGTACACTCTTTCAGCTCTGAAACTGAAACAAATGACAGTGATTTGATGTGAACTATGTGTTAATGTAAATGACCTTGAATACATGGTTGTCAAACAATATATCATTAAAAAATAATTTTCAAAACCACTTTATTAGTTTCACAAAGTCACCCATATCTTAATTTTTGATTAGCTGTTTGCCGCATTCACTGTAACATAATTATTGCTATCCATCCTTAGAAGGAAGTCTGGTTTATTTATTTATTAACACAACTCACAACTCTCCCAACACTGTAAAATATTCAATAAAAGAAAAAATGTGTGCTGCTGTGAGACTTGCCAAAGGGTTATCTATTTGACATCAATATTTCCTCCCCTCCAAGTTAAAGTGGAGACATTATGCGATTTTGCATGTTTGTTTTATCACAGAAATATTTCATGACATAGTTTCTATATTATCTTAATCTGCTCCCCCTTTTTCCCAATTGTTTTCCTTTTAGATGGATTGAAAATACAAAAAGACAGTTTAGTCTTAGTCAGTGGGGAAAAACAATCTCACAACTTATCAGTGTGAGAAACTTGAACTGTAGCATCAGTGTGTGCGATTAGACTCCATTGTGTCAGACTAACATGGACATGTATTGCAGCTCTGAAACGATTTGGTCTGACCATAGAAAAACTCTACAGTGTATGTTTTTCATTTTTGTGCGTTACTGTAATAACCCTTTGAAGTCTTGACGTTAAACAAGAAATGTGAGTTTATTTCTGTTCTATTGTTATTTCAGTGTGCCTCTGAAGTGAATGTCTTCATTTCGGTGCATGCATCCATTAGGCTCCAATTACTGTCAGTCACCTGAGGCATACGAGAAGAAATGAAAGTGCCCCCTGGAAATAATCCTTTAAAAGCGTGCTGCCTCGTAACTTTTATTGACACACCCATGTCTTTTTGTTTATTCACTACACCGTTGAAAGCAAGTGCAGTGGTTAAGTTCAGTCTAGGTTGACTTGCACACAGCTTGTGTCTTAGAGAGGTCAAAATCCATATGACATGTGTCGTTGTAACTGCATGTACAAGTTAGTAATCGGTTTATATCTTAAGCTAGAACCACTGATCTGTTGTTTTTTTTTCATCATACATAAATTGGGGCATGGAGAACCAAATACAGTATCCAGTCAGTCGTTGCCTGTATAATTCATTTTCAAGGTAAACAGAGATGGCATAAATAGCCAAAAATGGCATTCTTTGTGGTTGGAGTGCAGTGAGTAGCTCTTTTGTCTGCACTCTGGCTTGAGCATATTGTTACAAGTTCAAGATTGTAATTAAGGGAGCCATTATTGGGCACTGGGACACATTCTTGGTCTGCATATTTTTTCATTTGCAACAAAAACATAGGCCTCATGTATTGTCTATTCATCTGTCATCCCCCGTCTTATCCCCGAGCCAGCTGCAAAGAATAAAAATGGACTGGTGACCTTGCCATTTGGCAAAACCTTTAAGGCATGTGTAATGCGAGCAGTGCATAACTCTGAGATGAGGTAATTTAATTGTTCTAAGTGTAGGTTTAACTCAGTCCGCCCCCCTGGCTGGCTAGTGTGTAGCAGCCTACTTTTTTGGGCATACTCGGGCAAGCTTGTAGAGGCTGCACATAAACTTATACAGATGTCATCTGACTTATGTAAAAACAAAGGAGAGCAACTCCAAAATCCCTGAATATTATCAGTGTCCAGTATCCAACTGGGAATAGTGGCAAGCTAAACTTAATATTTCTTGTCAACTGAGGTTTATGTGTCAGGGCCAGCATCATATTTTCTCTTGTAACCTTTCCTCTGTCAATCAAACTATTTGACTAAGATGTTTACATGGTTCACTGTAAAGCCATTTGAAGTGGAAACAGACAATGTTTTTGCTTTAACTTATCATTATGAAGTTAATGTATATTGCACAATGTGGCTACAGAATAATGACACCATCTCCATTCATATTAATTCCCTCTTAGCTTCTCTTTCACTATGTGATTCTGTCTGCAACTGAGTGCGATCTCCCGCACAAATGACGGCTTAATTTACCACAAAGAGGAAGTGTGTCAGCCATTGTGCAACCAAAACAGGAAGAGAATAGCGCTTTTGTTTTTGCTTGTAGCTATTAGTAGCTATCCCCAGTTACTAAAGAGTATCAATGTAAGTTCTTTGCAGTTGTTATTCCCAGTAGCGCAAATGGCAGATGGTGGAACAACCAACGTAAATGTGGAAACTCTACCCATCAAAATAAAGCCCTGTTGCCAGGCTCTGAGCAAAACGGAAAGTGATCCGGTTGTCTTTACGACAGCTGCGCAAATAATAATACCGCTTCCCAGAAATCATATATGTTTGATCCGTACTGCAAGGATACGCCATAGCTCAGAGGAAGCACCTTATTCTGCCTGGAAAATAAGAGGGACTTTGATAGTGTTAAATGTTTTCGAGTTGATGAATAGAGCTTTGTCTCAAAGCTAAACACTTTTAAGTCCAAAATGTAATGTGACGGTAAAATAGAATATACAAAATCATAAAGTAACGAAAGTTAGCACTAAACAATGTGATTCTTTCTGTATACAGCTGTTTGACAACAATTAATACCTACATTTTAAATCTTTGGCTTTTTTTTTCTTAGGCTGAAACATTTTTTTAAAAGCAAAATAATAAAGTATTTTACTGGAATCAGTATTAGAAAAGTGTTGATTATTTTTCTTAAATTTTTCGACCACCACAAGCCACACCACGTGTATGTACAAACACTGTTTTGCCTACTGTCCCCTCCCTTGGCAGTCTGGCGCATGAGTAAATTCAAAACACTGAATTAAATCCAGACAGTGAATTTACATATCCAAATAACATGAATGATTGAGCACCAATGGATGTTAACCAGTTTGTGCTTGGACTGTGTATCAGCCTTATGTGTTAAAGATAAGTAGACTAAATATTATATGTAACTGTACTGAACCTAATAGTCCACATGTGAACAAGTATGCTCAATATGTGGCAGGCAAATGTGGTCGATAAGCTTCATGGCAGTTTTGTTCCATATTGACACTATAAAATCTAATCTTGTAACATTCATTTGGGTAGGTTTTCTATCAGTGGGATTACTGAGAATGTTTTAAACAAACTGTGATGTGAATGTTTGGGGTAAATACTGTACGCAGGGAGGATATGTGTGTAAGCACCACTGATCCATCGAAAATATCATCTTGTGCTTGTACTGCTTTGCTCTGTGATCTGCAATCACACGGGGAGAGCAAGTGACTTATTCAAACCAGCATAGAGACATAGTTAAACCTAGTGTTGACTCATTTTGATCCAGCAAATGCATGTCATCCAGCCTGGCTTTGTGACCCTCCTCCCAATCTGGGTCGGAAGATGCACAGCTCAGTGAACAGGCATTTCTGTTATCTTTATTATGTAATACAAGTCTGTTTTTGGGTATGCTGCAGATGTAGTGTGAGTGTCTGAATGGTGACGACATTCGTCATATGCGAATGGCATGCTCTTGGTTGCGCATGAATGGGCTCCGGGCAGGTTGCACATACACTCAGTGGACTCGCATCATACACGCATCTCCTGCGTGAAAGGGTAATAGTCAAGGCTGAGGTCATGTCGGGTTGCCAGTCAATCTGTAATGCATCATTGCACAAAGACTCTCACAAAGACTCTCTCTTCACACTATGAACAAAGCACAACAGACACAGATGGAGGGTTATCGTGAGGATCATGCACACTTTGCTATTTGCTTCTACGCCACATTAAAGTTTATTATATGAGCTTTTATCCAAGACACCTAGGTTAATGGAGATCTTTTGTTTGACTTTCTATTTTAGAAGTTGTGTAAATACAGTCATGGTTTGTCCGGTTTTAGAGGAACTGTTCATTCAAACAGCCTGGTTATTGACAATAGTCTACAGATTACATTGTGTACAGTTATCACTATGCTGCGCTGTATTTTTCTTCCTGCACAGGACACTGTTCGCATCAAAATCTGTGAATTATCAACACCTTTCTTTATTTGGAGAGAAACATTGCAGATGAGTTTTTCATATGTAATTTTTTTGGCACTTGGAGCACCACAACCCAAATGCTATTCATCTCCGCCGTAATGGGATTTGCTGCAGGCTACATCTCCAAGCCCTGTGGACGGATAAACAACTTTTATTGTATTTTCAAAGGGAACTATCCATTAAAGACAGATTAGTGATGGATAAACAATGGAGCATGGAGCTGGCCCACATTGATGCTATAAGTTTTGCCTGCCTGTGTGAACTGGAGCACTGTGCAGCTCTTTGTGTGAACTGTGGTGACTTTGTGTTGTCACTCCCTTAGCAGCATTGTTGACGTCACAGAAGTGCGAGATCATGTGTCTTGTCAGTTTCACCATTCTGCTGGTGCTAAGTCATAGCAGAGTGTCAGATGACTACTACACATGCTGGGTGCCACCGATGCACAGCTGAAATATCCATGTCAGGGTCTTGATGGGTCCCTGTTTCTTAGCAACCAGACTACCTAATCATGTGTTTATCTGCCAACGGACGCAGTTTATTCCAGTGTAGCTGCAGTGTTGGTTATAGACTTCTAGGAATATCACTATCAAATATCAAGGAATGTCTCTGTAGGTCTTATTACACTAAACCCCATGAGAGGCTAATTTAGTTCATCATAAGATACCCCGCCTTGTGTTAGTGTTGACAGCAGAATTTCTTTGTATAGGCTACATGTCAAAAACTCTGATCATGAGACCAAGGTTTGCTTACAGTCACATTCCAGGATTGCCTCTGCTAATTTTTGAGAAGCAAACCACATCCAACCAAGTGAGAAACCACCTGGACTGCATTACTATGAGTGAAATTAACGACTGACAATTAATTTTGTGAAGAAATTGTTGACCGTATTTCAAAAGAGAAATTGGGTCTTTTTGAATTTTTGGAGCCTGTGTCTAGCTGTGATTAGTGGCACTGCATATGAAGGAAATTCTGCACTGGACAATGATATGCACATAGTAATGTATGCTTGTGAGCACACCATCTCAAGTTAACTGATGGCAAAAGCAGATGCTCTGTCCTCCTTTTAAAAATGGGGGCTAATTTTACCACAAAAGGTTTGTGATTTCAGTGGGCTTCATTTCTGAACAGGCTTAAAGGGACAGTTCACCCCAAAATCAAAAACACATATTTTCCTTCTTACCTGTAGTGCTATTTATCTATCTAGATTTTTTTGGTGTTAATTGTAGAGTGTTGGAGATATCGGCTGTAGAGATGTCTGCCTTCTCTTGAATATGATGGAACTAGATGGCCCTCGGCTTGTGGTGCTGAAAGCGGCAAAAAGTAAATCGAAAAACTCAACAGCAGTGTCTCTTTATGGCTCATCCAGCACCACTTAGGTACCTAACATTAAAGCTCAGCTGAGGAGGATGCCATTAATATTTAAATCTTACACTGTCATGAGCACAAGCCTCTCGCCTGTGAGCAGATGCCTGCCTCACTCTGCATGGTGATTGGGTTGGCCGGGTTAGTTTGGTAGAAAGAAAATAGTTCCTACATGAAATTGCTCACAACAAGGTCTGTGGATTATCTTGAGTAACAGGGTCATGATTTCTGGAAAAAGATGTTGCTGTTGAGTTTTACATATGTATTTTGTTGGCGCTTTGAGCACCACAAGCTGAGTGCCATCTAGTGGCATTATAATTGAGAGAAGGCAGACATTTTTATAGCCGATATCCCCAACACTACAGGTAAGAGGAAAAACATGTAGTTTTGATTTGGGGTGAATTGTCCCTTTCAGGCAAAACTTCCACTTGTGAAGAGTGGACAAGCTTTTTTAGTTACATGGTCCTGTGATAAACAATAAAGTGATATTTCAGAATCTAATTGATCTTCTTCTGCTCATCCTTTATAACAGAGTCGGTATATGACCTCCTTCCCAAAGAGCTCCAGCTCCAGCCGTCGTCCACCCAGACAGATCCACCCACCATGAGCCAGAAGAGTGGGGGAGAGGCGGGACCTCCCCCCTCTGCAGCCGTGGCCTCAGGTGAGCTACCTGCTCAGTCCATGAAAACCATGATCTGGGATCAGTTTCCCCTTGCCAAACTATTCCCCAAAACAGTAGGGGTGAAGAAACTCATATGGCCTGCATTAGTGTCTGGGGGCAACTTCACCCTTTCGACAGTTTCTGAGACAATGTTTTTGACTCTTTGAGATTATATGAGCTATGATGCTTTTTATATTTCAGTGAAAGTATTTTAATTCTGCTGGCATAGCAAGGCACGGACATATTAGATTTCCTTTGGGTATATCAAGGTTTTCACTGGTTCCACAAAGCTGTGTTGGTACCAACTTAAGGGTTGGGGACAGAGTGGTAAAGGTGATCTTTACAGTTGAACTTGAACTGTATTTAAGTGTAATTTGGGATTCTCATTTCTTAATTATCAAGCTGAATTACAGGAACCACCAATCAATGAATATCATTTTCATTGTTCAGTTAGTCCCATCTGTTGGATTGTTTGACATGCTGGTGTTAGGTGATCCTGTTAGGTACTCTTTTATAATCCTAGCAGCAGCATGGGAAGGGGCATTGCTTGCCTTCACTCTGTGTTGGGGCTATAGTCACCCAAACTACAACTGCATTAAGTGCCTGCAGCTCCTCATCAAACCACTTTACAAAACTGACTGATTGAAAAAAAGGATATCTATTAAAAATTGCTGAATAAAGTTTAAACCAACTTCTAAACTGAGTTATTATGTAACAAATCTATAGCTCACTAGTGAGAGGGAATCTCAGTGTCTTCTTTGTAATGAAAGTCATACACAGTCCTCTTCATGGAAAGCTTTGCTCTGAATCACAGCTCCAAGAAATGGCGAGTTTGCATTAACAGCATGCTAACATAGCTTGTTCTTTCTCATTTCACTCTTTTTTTTCAGCAGCACTTCCCCCTGTGATGCTTGTGCTCAGTGCTTTCTTTTCACTCAGCTTTTTAGGCAGTTAAAAATCTGTTTAGGTGGTCCGGCATTAGAGATGCAGCAACACCCCAGTGCTGCTGATCCAATACTACCCTTTGGCTTTAAGCAGTCATCTCAGACATCCCTCATGTTATGACATTATATTGTGTTCCAGAGTCTGTGTATTAGCGCTTTCGCATCAGTGAATCTCTCTGAAGGTGTCATTGTAATTTTTACGAGTTTTGTTTTTAAATATTTTGCCTAAAGCAGAAATAGCCCATGCACATTTGTCATTCACACATACACTTTTAAACACGCATACAACAGAAGGTCATCAGATATTATTCAGGTCTTTTGAGCTTTGCAGCTAATACGACTACTCCCATGTTTCAAATCAGCTAATTACGAAGGTTCTGTCTCTTTATGAAACAGTGAAGTTGCCCCTAGCAATCGTTGGACTGTCTTTTAGCTATCATTAGCAAACCAGAGGAATATGGTCTGATCTTAGATCATGGTTCAGGGCAGCCAACATCAGTTAAATCCCTGAAGAATTCTAGTCTTGACTTTAATCTAGAGAGCAAACTAACTGGTCAACAGCGTCGGAGAGAGCGCTTTTGTTAACACTACCCTTTAACTATCCTGTCTGACCCAGCTGGCCTTAAGCAGTGCTGATCAAAAGCATGACCCCTGTAATGTCCGTCAGATCATCATTAACCAAATACACGTGCTTCAAAATGTGTATAAATAAATGATCAACTTCAAAAGTTACTCCTTCTTCAGCACATGAACTCATCCAATTTACTGATTGACAGAAGTTGAATCTTGAATGATCAGCTCTCTTGTTGCTCATTGGCTGTCTCGTTTTTATTGCAGGAAGTTCCCTCTGAGGCAGGGAGTGTCTGCATATAAAATGGTCTGCAGTTCACTGCTCCATAGGTCAGAGGCTTGTTTATTCTGTCTCCATGGCTACGCTCAGTCCCAACCAAATCTTCCAATTGGCATGCGCAAACTACTGTTTACTACTGAATGCACATTGCACAAACTGTACTGTAACCCTGGCAACCCTGGCAAATTTAATTTGGCGCCACATTACCAGCTTGCAAATTTGGCTGTACAAGAAAGTTTGACCAGATTTTGTTATGTTTCTTTCTGGCAATGTGTATGTAACAATTTGTAGCTTGCTTTTGTTTTTGTAAACAAAGCATGTCAGTTTTGTCACATTGATTTTAATTGAGAAAGGTTTTGTAGGAATCAAAACATTGTGGGACCTATAGTACCCTTCTCAACTTTAACTTCAGAATATTTGATCAATGCTTGATAGCTCTCGCATGCACAGTGAGAGCATATAACCCACAACAGTCTGTTGAAATTAGAGTTGGGAAGAGGGGAAATCAATACAAATCATGCACAAATTCAGCTGCTTGAATGGGACTGCTAGCCTGCACTGTGCTGAGCATCTGTACTAACTTATTTATCTGTATATACCACCACAGATGCCACCTCTTCCACCTCCAGCCCCTCTGCCCCATCCCTGGCCATGGGAGCCCCATCCACTGGCTCCTCTACCTCATCCTCAGACCATCTCAAGGTTCCTCAGCATCTCCACTCCACTGGAGGGGATGGAGCTGGAGCTTCAGAGATTCAAGGTATGGAGGGTGCTGTATCTGCCCCCAGCAGAGGCAACAGTGGAGCAAACACTGCAACAGGAGACATAGGGTCAGGAGTGTTGTCAGGGCTAGGAGTCCAGCAGCCTCAGAACACCCCATCAAAGCGGAGGCCTGTGTTGAGCATATCCCCGCCACCTGAGGACCTGTTTGACGACAGCCAGATGTCTTGCCAGGAGGAGCCTGCTGCATCTGGTCCAACAGGCCCAGATTCAGAGCATAGCAGCAGCATGTGGGCAGATGACTCCGTCTCCAACTTCAGCTTGATCAGCTCCATCTCCTACAACGACAATACAGAGGTGCCGCGCAAGTCGAGGAAACGCACCCCTCGCCAGCGGCCTGGGCCTAAGCCAGCTCATCCAGAGGACAGCATGGATGTGTTTGATGCTGATAGCGCCAAGGCTCCTCACTTTGTCCTATCCCAGCTGGGCACAGACAAGACCAGTCCCATAGCAAGGTGGGGTGATCCTTGTCAGATGTACATTCTGTCGGCATTTTAATTCAGAGTACGCTTGTCCCTCTGTAGGAATACAGTGAAGGGCATTTCACTTTGTTTTGTCTGGGGTAATTGAATTTCTAAAAGTCATATTAATTTTATCATGTGATTTTTGTTGCCCTGCAGCTCTCTGGAGTCGGGAACTACAGTGAAGGGTGGGTCACTGTCTACTCAGTATCCCCCGAGGAGTGACGGGAAAGAGCTAAAGATCCTGGTGCAGCCAGAGACCCAGCACAGAGCTCGCTATCTGACTGAGGGCAGCAGAGGTTCTGTCAAAGACCGCACACAACAGGGATTCCCCACTGTCAAGGTGTGACAAAGAGGGCCACCAGCTGCTTCTTGACACAGGAGAAATATTAACACCTAAGTTGGAAGTGACTGAATAAGGCCAAAAATACGCAGGACACAGAGTGTGGGGCACCATGCGCCACAAGAGAACGCTCATGCCTGTTCAGACACATGAGAAGCATTCAGTGGGTAGCCTGCTATATTCTGTGTAACAAATCAACAACAGACTCCATTTTAAGAGGGCAAACGATTAAACACTAGACCATCCAATAGTAATTTTACCTGTTACTGATACATTTGGGAAAGGAAGTGAAGGAATAGCGCCAGTCCTTGATTTATCAATAAGGCACTTAACCCTTGACTGCTCCACTGGGGCTGCTTAGTGGCCAGCAGATAAAACGGTGGCTGTGCTGAGCTGCTCCCAGCTGTTAATGTGTGTAAAGTATGAAGCGCTCAACGAAATTGCCCCGAAATTCATCAGAGCATGTGTATGATAACAGTAAAGATGTACTAATTGAACATTTCCCTTATGCAGTGTATTCCCTTTGTCTATTTTTGTAAAATCTATCCAAGGAGAAAAAAAGATCTCTTTCTGGCAAATCTGGCCAGCATCCACACATTACATTGCACCTTCCAGTATGCATGGTTTTAGTGCGCACTCTCATGAATGCTTTAGTAAAGAAGCATCACTTAGTATGGATCAGGAAATTACTCCATGACCAGTGTGCGTTGGTTTTAAAACTTTAGTCTTTTATAATGTTACGATGTCTATTGTAAGTGGGGGTCGATTTAAGTTGTTTACACTCAGTTTCTTTTTTTGTCCCCAGTTGGAAGGCGTGAATGAACCAGTTGTGCTGCAGGTGTTTGTGGCGAATGATGCAGGCAGAGTAAAGCCTCACGGTTTCTACCAGGCGTGCAGAGTGACAGGGCGCAACACCACAGCCTGCAAGGAGGTGGACATAGAGGGTACCACTGTTATTGAGATCCCTCTGGAGCCCAGCAATGACATGACACTCGCGTAAGGGGTTATTCTCTGTGCATAATTCTGGGTCAGTTAATACTTACACTGTGATTACGTTGAACAAGTACTTAGTGTGCTTGTCATGTATTTCCCATTCTTTCGTGTTCCTACAGGGTGGACCGTGTAGGGATTTTGAAGCTGCGTAATGCAGATGTGGAGGCACGTATTGGTGTGGCAGGGTCCAAGAAGAAGAGCACACGTGCCAGGCTGGCCTTCAGAGTCAACATCCCCCAGCCTGATGGATCAGTCCTTACTCTACAGGCCACCTCATCACCCATCCTCTGCAGTAAGTAGCTCAGGCACAATATGAACAAAATCAACCAAAAAAAAAGAAAACATCAGTTTAAAGCTACAAAGGTAACAGCCACTGCCAGGACACATGAGGCTAAATGCTGGGAAAGTTGTGTTTCCAGTAGTCTGGCTCACAGAATGTAGACTGTGGGTATAAACCTGTCAGTGGCCTACTTAAAAGCATGTTACCATTTTCAAAATCTCTGACACAACATGTGACTAGTCATGCTTAGCAAGACCTATATGCACATTTAGGGCTGTGTGTGAAATGATAACAACATCCAAGCTAGCAACCCACATGCTAAGATGTTTTTTAATCTTTTATGTGGCATTTTCTTTTCCAAGTATTTACTAATTTTAATGCCAGCACTCACCTCTCAACCATAACCAGTTTCCCCCCAGACAGTATTTTGCAAGAGCATCATTGCTGCATCCTAGGCTTAGTGCTGCCCAAGGCGATTGTGACTGGTCTAAAGAAATACAAAGAGCCATAGGTCTTTATGAGACTATGTTTCCAGTGATGTTTGGAGTGAGGCTTTCGTCAAACATAGCATTTAGGATGATCAGACTGTGGAAATTTCTTTTTGTTATTGTCTTCCACATGCCCTCTGGTAAACATTAGCCCAGATGTCATGTGAGTTTTGATCCCTTGACTCTTCTTTCATTCTCCAGCCCAGCCAGCAGGAGTGCCAGAGATCCTGAAGAAGAGTCTTCACAGCTGCTCAGTGAGAGGAGGAGAGGAAGTGTTTATCATCGGAAAGAACTTCCTCAAAGGAACCAAAGTTATTTTCCAGGAGAATATTGCAGGTAGTGTGGTCAGCTTGGTGTTGTCAGTGTTGTACATCAGTGTAATTTGTTTGGATAAAGGTTTCTGCTTGTAATCCTCTGATGGGCAGAAGAAGAAACATATGTTGTTTTATTTGCAGATGATAATTCCTGGCAAGCTGAAGCAAAGATTGACATGGACCTTTTCCATCAGGTAGATGCGGCTGAATGATGTGTATACTCTTGTTTCTCCTTGAATTAATCAAACCCACCCGCTTTCATTGAGCATATTCTTTAAGAGATTTTTCTGAAAATGTGATTGCCCGTTTGGATCTCCAATCTCTTTCAGAATCATTTGATAGTGACAGTCCCTCCGTTCCACAACCTGTCAATCTCTTCTCCCGTTTCTGTGGGAATCTTCGTGATGACCAATGCTGGTAGATCACATGACGCCCAGCCCTTCACCTACACTCCAGACTCAGGTACTGCTACCAGTCTATGTGCATGGTAATCCCATTTTTAAGATACTGTGACCATATTATATGAGGGAAAACTTAACCTGCATTGGTTGTCTGAATCAACATATTGGTTGTGTGAATGCCAGGTTTCATCAATGACTTAAATCACAAAACATCATTATAGGCACTTGTTCTTCTCAAAGACACAAAGCTATCCTTTGTTTCCACTCTTACCCACAGCTGATAACTCAAATGTCCCGACAATAAAGACAGAGGGAGCTTCCCTGGTCAAGACATGTATATTTGATGGCCAGATCAAATCTTTATCTTCTGAGCAAACTGACAGCTCTGCTCCGCCTTCCAAACGCCAAGAGGACACACCAATGGAAGTGTCCAGCAATCCACCAGCCACAGACGTCTTCAAGGTAAGATACCAGTCATTTTCAAGAAGGCAGAACAGAAATATCTACTTCAGAACTGCAGTTACAGGTAACACTCTTGTTTCCTTTCTTTTCTCAGCCCTCCACTGACCCTCTTGCTGCGGTGCAGCAGACGCTGGAGCTCAGCTCTAGTCCTCATTCAGGTGGAGAATCCTTTCAGAGCCCAATGCCCCTACAACCTGAAGATGTGGAGCTTCCCCAGGCGCCACCTGTCTTCCCCAGCCTGGAGTCTCTCAGCACCATGCAAAAGCAAGACATTGCCCCCACAACCTCCTTCCCAGTGTCGGGTGATACTACAATCCCCCCTGTGACACCAGAAGTCCCGCAGCAATTCCTCAGAGACCCTCAGGACAGCATACCGCCTGAGAGTTCCAATAATAGCCAAGGGGTTGTAGTTGTGGCCATGCCCCAGATAGCAACTCCCTCTCAGCCACAGCAGTCACAGGTTCCCCTATTCCCCCAGGAAGGGGTTGCACAGCTGGAGAGGGCAGTAAGGGAGCTACAGGCTGGAGGTAACACCACGCTCCAGCAGGTTATAGAGGCGGCTGTAGCCCAGCAGCAGCTGAACTCTGTGCTGTACAGCCCCACTCCCTCTGCAGACTCCCTGCAGCAGCACGTCCAGGAGAACATGAATAGCCTTAGATTGGGAACCACAGATAATTCGCTATCGCCACAGCAACAGCTGCAGATGCAACAGCAACAACAGATACAACAACAGCAACAGCAGATACAGCAGCAACAGCAGATACAACAACAGCAACAGATACAGCAACAACAGATACAACAACAGCAACAGATACAGCAACAACAGATACAACAGCAACAACAACAACAACAAATACAGCAACAGTTTCAGCAACATCAACAACTGCAGCAACAACAGCAGATCCTTGGTAACCTTCAGCATCAACAACAGCAGCAAAACTTACAGCAGCAACAGCAGCAGGTTCTTGGCAACATGCAGATCCAACAACAACTTATATTACAGCCACAAGACCAGCAACAAATCATGGAGAATATTCAACAGCAACAACAACAGCTGCAACAAAATCAGCAACAGCAAGTCCTTAACAACATCCAACTTCAGGATCAGCAACAACAAAATCAAATACTTACCAATTTACAGCAACATCAGCTACAACAGCAGCAGCAGAATCAGGCGCTGAGCAACTTACAACAGCAACAACAACTGCAAGAGCAGCAGGTGTTGGAGAATTTACAGCAGCACCTTCAGGCTGAGTTGCTTCAGCCCCAGATCCACTCCTCCCCACAAATACAGCAGCCAGTGTCCCTCCTTCAACAGGCTGGAGAGCTGCTCACCATCCAAACCAGCTTCCCAACACAGCCTCCGTCCCACACATCTCCCCCGCAGCAGCTCTTTCAATCGCCCAGGCCCCTGGCTGAGACCCAGGGCTCCCAACAGCAGGTCCAGGCTGCCCTGCTTCAGAACGCGCAGATTGTTCTTGCCAGTGGCAGTCTCAACTCAGAGCAGCAGCCTACAGGGTCAACCCTATACCTGTCCCCAAACCCCCAGCCCCAACAACAGCCACAGCAGCTGGCATTCATCGCCTCCATGGAGACATCTAACAGCCAGTCCCAGTCTGTTGCAATGTTTCAGAACCAACCCCAAGCTCAGCTCTCCCAAATGCAGCAACAGAGCACCCCCATGGAGCAGCAGCAGTCTCCACAGCAGAACCAGCAACAGCCACCGCAGCTTCCAATGGGCCAGCAGGGCTCCTTGTTCCAAAATATCCCAAACCACTCCCAGCCTAACCCTGTCCCCCAGAGTCAGCTTTCCCAACCCCAGCAAACAGGTCTCCTCCTCTGCACCACAGATTTAAACCCCCAGGCTATTCCGCCAACTATTCTCTTTAGCACTCAGACCCAAGGCGCTTCCCCCATGGGGAGCATTAGTGTTGGAATCCCCCAGCCAGACCCAGCAGAGCCCATGTCCTTCCAAGACCAGAGCTCCTCAGGCAGCAACTCCACATCCTCTGAGAACCAACAGCAGAACCTGTTCCAAGAACAGCAGCCAATGCAAGTGGGCCCCAGTTCCAGCAACGTGCCGAGCAGTCAACCCGTGGAGCTGTTCTTGCCACAGACGTCTCTGTCCAGCCTGCAGAGCACTATTGGCTCACAGGAGCTGAACAACCAGGCTCCAGCCCCTGGCACAACCATCTTTGTGGTACAGGGTGGTGTGGGTGTGGTAGCCAACCCTGGCCAGCAGCCCCCAGAGCAGCTTTTCCAGACAACTGTGGGTGGGAATGTGGCTCCACAAGGACAGGCCAACCTGTTTGTGTTTGGCATCCAGAATGGTAAGATGATTTTGGTCTTCTCCACCTCTGACGTATGGTAAATCTGAGTTAAGAACTGTATTGAATGCCACTGCCAATACCTTTACTTACCATTTAATCACAGTGATTTCCTCCATTTTCTCTTCCTCCCAGATTCACCCCAGCTGCTCAATTCCTCTGGGCCCACCCTGCCAGCTCAGGCCCAGTCCCAAAACTCCAGTCACATGCAGCCTCTGTTGGACCAGCCCATGGGCCAAGCTGCCTCCACAATGCCGACCACCATGCACAGCAGCTTACAGAACACCCTCCAGGCACAAATGCAGTCCAGCTTAGAGAACGCCATGCAGACCAGCCTACAGAACGCAATGCAGACAAACACACAAACAGCTCTGCAGTCTGGTCTGCAGGCAACCATAGAAACAAGCCTGCCGACTCCAATGCAGACCAATCTACAGACCCAGATACAGAGCAGCTTACAGAATCAATTGCAGGCGTCGATATCTGCATCGTCCAACATGAATAAAATCGAGGACCTACTGGAAAGCCTACAGAAGCAGTGATATATGTTTGGACCATGTGGGCACTAAGGAGAGTGAGTGATATGTAGCCGAGAGTTATCCATCCTTACATCAACAAACAGAACGGTGGTGTTTTGTGCCAATGCCACACGATTGAAGAATTTAATGCTCCCTTTTACCTAAAACCCCAAATTATGAGCTCATGTAACTCCTTGTTTTAATGGAATATTTATAAATACTTATAGCCTTCATACATCCATTGTCCTTGAATTGAAGAATCCGCCTTTGTTATTACCCCTCTTGCAGGATCAGAGAGGCCTGTAATAACTGCTTTATCCATCAGTCTCAGAAATGCAGTGTTTTCTTAAGAGTGTTTTAATAATGTGAGCCTAAGAGATGATGATGATGATGATGATGATGATAAAAACCTACCAGGTTCGGTGGAAAAACTGGGAAAGGGTTAAAGAATGTCAGCGACAGGGAAACGGGGGAATCGTAATGTGATGGAGATGAGTCTGTGAGAGTAGGCAGGGTAGATAAAACAGCCGACCATGGAGTGACTATCAGATTGCACAAAAGTGTCAGATATGGGCTGAATCTCATTTTGTGAGTGTGGAAACTCCAAACCTTCACTTCACTGTGAGTCTATGAGACGTGTTTTTCTGTCTGTTGTGTGGAAAGGAGGGGGGGATAATCTGGCATTGAAACAAGGCTGAAATAATGTCACCACTCAATTTAAACTTTTGACATGGATAATGTGAGATTTGTTTTTTTTTGCAGTTAATTAACCTTTGTGTTTGCGTGTGTCAACAGTTTCACTAAAATCTACTCTAAGAGTAAAGACTGAAATTAAGTACATTTGTAGAATGTTTTGCCTCCATCATATTTGCTGGCATGGCTGGAGTATGCACCTGAGCAGACTGTATTAAGGAGGAGAGGAGTTTAAATATTGCTATCTGTTAACTCACCAAAATGGATATCAATGCTTAGTGGTATTGCAGGGGATTTCTCCCAAGGGCAGAAAGAGGAGGGGCTGTTAACACTCGCAAATGAGATTCATCCTGGTGAATAATGTGACTTGGCCTTTCGTTTTGGCACCTCCCAGTGTTTTCAAAAGGTTAATCCTCGTTACTGGGTTTGCAGAAGCTTTCTTGGTGAAATTTTAAGAAGCATTCAACTATTTAGTGTGTGTATCTTTTTGTTTGTTTGTTTTGAAGAAGTTGGTAACCTTTACCAATTTAACGTGGATAGAGAGAAAATTTCCACTAGTGAAAATGGAGTGTTGTGTGGTTTTATAAACATTTTATCTCAAGCACTTTATAACCTCTAGCTAATCCTTATATCCGTCCACAGCTCTCTACTGACCCAGCTGAATTTATACTCTGAAACGTCCAGTTAAAAAACACGAGAGATAAAAAAAAAAATAACAAAAAACACAGCAGTCGTCTTTGTAAAGGTAAATACATCCTAACCAAGCATTTTTACATTTTCTCATGTCTGAATATTTTTGAGGTCGAGGACATCTTTGTACAGAATGTCGACTCACTGTTGAATTCCTCTTTGTATTCAGTCTCAGTGGTCCAGTCAAGTCTGTCTAAAAAAACAAAAACGAAACAAAAAAAACCAAACAGCCATTCCCACAACAGTCATTTTTCAGTGTTGGAGTGGTTACGCAGGCCTTTGTGTTTTACACATCGACAAAACACCTAAAATACTGATTTAGTTTGTGCATTGAAATGAAGGATTTTTCATCGTATTTGCTATTTGTACTATTTACTGTTCAATCTGTCACTTGAGACTGTTTTACCTTGTGTTGTGTTAGATATTTAAGTTTTTGTCTCAGTGTTGGTACCGCGTGCAGGCCGGCACCGTGTGAAGTTGGCACCCAGTACCCGTCCCTTGTGTTGTGAACAGGGGCTCACTGGTAAATGAAATCTCTGTTACATAGAGGCCGCCATTTTGATTCTATCTATGGTGCTATGTGCAGGAGTGATGGGCACTTCTGATGTGATGTTAGTAAATAACAATTTATACTTATATCAAATAGCACTGACATTAATTGTTAGTTTTGAAGCGGAGTCGAGTCTAGAGAGCTGGCTGTTGTTGTGGGGTCAGACTGGAGTGCACCCAGGCATACCAAAGCTCCTGTTGTGAATCGCCGTCATCTTGTCTCATACTTGTCCTTGCAAATGCCCTCATGATGTTTACTCATTTGTACTTACTCGTTTAAATTATGCAGCTCTTACATGGATAGTAATTCAGCATGTTGTTTTCAGTACAAGATTTATAAAAGATATGTAAAGGTACTTTGTTTCATGGATCAGTTCACGTCTCATTAACATTTCCACCAATTTGATACATTACTCTATTTTTTTTTATGCAAAAATAACACTGCTGTACTTTCCATATCTACAACAGTAGCCAATTTGGCGTTATCAGAAAAGCCAATTTTTTTGAGAATAATTCAAATGTTAGAATAGTATTGCTCACATATGCATTTGTTTACATTTTCATAGTCATACTATTTTGTCCTGCAGCTGTTAGTGATCCATTTTAAAGTAACTTATCTTTTTTAGAATTTTGTATCCATGTATCAAAATGTAGAGTATTTTTGTAAAACTAAACTTTTTTGGTTTATGCTCATAGCACAGAATATCATTGCTGGTATGTTTTTCCTGAAATGAAGCGCAGGTTTATTGTCAAGTGTGTGACTGAAATTAGAAATGTAATTAAGTGGACATCAAGCAAATATGTTGGAACTTAATTCTACTGTTAACATTGACTTTACCCAACCTGTATGACATAATACATGGGCTAGGTTTCTCTTGTGTGTGCGTGTGTTGTTGTTTTTTTTTTCTCCTTATTTTATGTCATGCATCTCAAATGGCACTTTGACTCATCCATTAACTGTAGATCAGGTTAGAGCGCAGTAGTGATGTTTTCCAAGCATTCCATTCCTCTTGGGGAGTTTAAGAGCACATGATGTTGCGGGAAGAAGCGCGGAACAGTAATGCCTCTTAAAGCCATACCAACACAGAAAGCCAACCTGTGACTTCAGTTTCATGAATGTAAATTTTACCTCATGGTGTGGACATAGAGCTTGCTCTACATCTAACATCGGACCAATTACAGTTTTAGAGAACATATATTTTGAGGCAGAGAGGGTGTGGGTGGGGTGGCACCAACTGTCATTTGTATCACTGTACATTTGTCAGATTGTTTTGTCTCGGACCGTGGTGTAATTTCATGTTTTTCACGTCCAGTCGTTTCATTTTGAGCAATCCAGGATGCTCAGTCTGACTCTCCGAATAGCCACTTCCACCTGAAAATACCCATGTGAAACGTTAATTTAATGGTGGTGAAGATAGCACACAAATCTTTACAAAATATCAGTTTTGTCCTTCAGTCATGTAAATGAATATCCATGTATATTTAAATGTGAAATATACTGCAGGGGTATCTTGAATTTCAATTGTGATGCTTTCAACAGAACTTTGTGTGCCTTGATAACTTAACTGTTACTCTGCTGTGTTTACTGGTGTCCCTTTCGTGTCATTTGCCATTTGGCTCCGTGTCCTTTTTATTCTCTAGGACTGTTGAACATCAGGACACTTTTAAGTGATTGAGTTTTTATTTCTAAACACAAGCCTAACCATAGCCCATACAGATACATTTTTAGTTTCAACATTTTCTGTTTGGAAATCCATTGCAGGACTGAGTACTTTCAACATAATATTGTGCAGCTTCACCAGTGAATTGTCAACTTGTTTGTTACTTTATGTTGAAAATGTTTTTCATGCCTCATGAGATTTGTACATGTGAGGTAAAAGGGACGAGACAGTGGAGATTGTTTTATGGAGAGCTTTCTTGTGTTGATGTGCTTGTCAACATTACTATTGTTGCTGTGAAACGCTTGATCAAAAGGAGCAACCATGATAAATTAACTGTTAATTGCCAATAGTGTGAGCTGTATCTTGTGTGTAATCAGTTTGCTCACTTTTTCCTAGTTCGCTTTCGATTTCACATTCTCCAACAGTTCTGTTGTATCCGTTCTGTGTAGCTTGAGCTTTAGTATCTAGCCTTAAGACCCTGCAGTCGGGATAAAGGTCAAACCCCAGTGTGTTATCATACATCTGAACTATTATTAACATGTACTTTGCCTTGGTCTGGACATTTGTATACTCTTCTGTTTATATCTGTAATCCTGCTGCTACATTAAATGAATTAATAAAACTTTAAATGTCTTCATTTGCTTTTCTCTCCCTCCCTCGCCCCCTCGAAGTTTAAGATGCATTTGATATATTTAAAAAAAAAGCCCTGAAAGGTTTTTATATTAATCTATTAAAGCAAATCCTGCATGTCAGTAGAGTTTTCAATTCACAGTTAATGCACTTAAGTTACAAAACGTCTGGCTTCAGGTATTTTGTATTAGCACAAAGTAATTACAAACATAAAAAAAAAAATAGTCATAGTTTACTAATTCTTCTATTTAGTATCTGTTGGAAGACCGATAACGGATCCTCAGTGTCGAAAGCGACATCAAACTCAGGTTTTTTCCTGAGAGCCAGCACAGCGACCAGTATGGCAATCATGGCAGTCAGGCCCCATATGTGATACTGGCTTCCTGAATCAGGGTCCACAAAATAAAAAGAATGCTGCGTCCCTTTCATCCCAGCAGCCCATTGGGTAGCATAGTGGTCCTTGTCGCTGGTGAAGAAATCCAGAGGGACTGTGAACACAGCACTGACCTCAGCTGGGTTAGGACAGGGACAAAATGACTCATCGATGAAGCCGACCACCGGGGTCACCAACAGACCACTCTGTAGAAGAGATGGGAGGGAGTATGTGAGACAGAGATGAACCCAAAGAAGCTGATGCCCTCAAAAAGAAGAATTATTTGTACTCTCCTACCTTACTGACAATAGGGACCAGTCTACAGACCACCTGGACATCATCAGGTGGTAGACCTATCTCCTCCTCTGCCTCCCTCAGAGCTGTGTCCACATCATCTCTGTCACTGGGGTCTCTCTTCCCACCTGGGAAACACACCTCACCAGCACTTCTCTTCAGCTGCAGAGACACACAGGTCAGTCAGAAGTTGGGTCAGATAATATAAATAGTTTAGTCCACCCACAGCTGTCACCCACTGGAGTTACCTCTTGTGAACGCAGGGTCATCAAGGTGCACAGCTCTCCATTCTTCACAAACAGTGGGATCAGCACTGAGGCTTTGGGCAGCAACGACAGAGAGGAGAACTTGTCTCCAGTGTCAAACTGCTTTAATCTGGCTATAGTCTCTTCTTTAATATGCATTGCAGCCGCTCGGCTTCAAAGCAGAAACAATTAAGTGGAGGGCAGCTACAAAAACATACGCACCCTGAGGAAATCCAAAGCATAAACAAACTGGAAGTCAACTACACGTGAAGGACAGGTGACACTGGAGGTTTCAAGTCCGACGACGTCTTAAATAGCTAACTAAATTCTGTTAACCAGTAACTCTGCAGCACAGCTGTTAACTGCTTATTGGTGTATTATCATACAGATGTGGAAAAACTGCAAACGAGCTTGAGCTGTCCCACATATGCGACGTCACAAGGTGACCGACACAGTAAGCTAGCTTTAGCACAAAGCTAATGTTAATGTTGGCTGTACCTTGTGACTGGGATAACAAATGTCATTCTCGCTGCAGTCCAGCTAAAATGCGTCAGAGGAGTTTCTCATTATTTCCAACGTTATTCAAATATATTTACACGACGGCCAGGCTAACGTTTCGTGGCAACAAACCCCTATGACGTCACATTGTGCGACGAGCTTCCGCGTTAGCCACATTAGCCACTTAGCTAACAGAGCACTGCTCAGACACTGAAGGCAGTTCTACATTGCTCCATGAAAATAAAACGAGTGTCATAAATGAGAATACGAAGATTATAACATGAATTGACATGACATTTAATGCTATTATTATTTACTATATATGGTTATAAAGTAGACATCGTCATGTTATTTTAAAATATGAAATATGTTATTACACCCATTCTTGAAAACTGGGACAAATGGTGTCCTACCAATAAATAAATAAATAATTAGAACTTATCAGCACGTCAAATCTGTTTCTGGGGTGAAATATTATTCATAAGAGATTTATTTATATGAAATAAGTATGATTTTAATGATCTGGTTTCATTTTTATTTTAACTTCTTCTAACACCCATCCTTGACAAGAATTTGCATTTAATTCAATTAGAAAATGTGTTAAAAGCCATCAAAATACAAAGCTAACAGTACATATTTGTAACATCACTGTGAAATGTACTGTTATACCTATATTTTTTTGTGTGTGTGAAGACGTTGGCTCTTTAAAGATGTGACCCAGTTTTTTTGAAAGCTATCCCAAGACCCCTGTCTTATTTCTATGTTTTCAAAAAGGCAGAAATGCTGCTCAAGTGCTGATATGCTTTCTATTTTTTGATAAATTTATTAAATAATACTGCTGTCGGGTGTCTGAACAGTAATGTCAACTCTGTAGCCCTAAATCAAAACTAAACAAGAATTATGGTTCATAAATTAGTATCTTTATTAGCATTAGAGAACTCTTAGCAACTTTGAAAAGTAAAATGGTTACTCATTATGACAACTGTGAAGTTAATGGCCTGAACTCTTGTCAAATTCATAAGACGTCAACTCCAACAGAGCTTACTGCTAACATTCATCATGTATATGCCATTCAAGAAAAAAATAAATCACTAGGTCCCATTACAAAGTTTAATAGTCAGGTCTCTGATCTTTTGAAATATATTCCCCAGCCTAATTAAAGACTAACAATCAAAAACCCATCAAACTATGGTTTTGTCCTAGTTCTAAAAAATGAGAGATTAACATTACTCCCTCTTCTGGGATAATTGAAAAAGTGCAACACAAAAAGAAAAACAGGATTCAAGGTTTCAACGTGATTTATATTGCTGTAAACAGGTCCTTCATGAAAACGTCAGATATGAAATAAAGCATACAGTACATTCCAAGTCAGTCATTTTATGGCATAATGAGAAGATTTATCCGAAACAGAGACAAACTGAAGGCTACTTAAATTTGACTGACAGCTCACTGAACACAAAGTAGCCTGAGACGTGTGATTGGAACAAATAAATTACCCTTTTTTTCTATCTCCATAAAACTGTGATTTACAGGTAAAGTCTATACACATGAGTGAATAAATAAATTAAAATTTAACAACCAAAATATCCATAATATACATAACTGATCCTACGTATTCAGTAGGGGAGAAATTAAATGTTCTTGACATTATTTACATCCCACAAGTCACATTTTGTGGATTCTTATGTAGAAAAATAAATAAGATTCAAAACACAGTAAAGCTAAGGAGGGGCATCACAGTGGTCCTAGTCTTCATTGATTCAGTCATCGCCTCTGCAGCACTTTATCTACTCACACTCTGTACTTCTCCTTGGCTTGATCATTCAGTATACAGATGTGCTGAGAAACAAATAACAATAAAGAGGAGGACAGGGTTAAATGCATCTCTATCTTCCAGGAATTCGGCTGTAGCTATGATTGGCACTGAGGTCATGTCCTCTGTATTGTTTTTGGAAATGAGATACTTTTATCAATCTGTGTTTAAATTAGACTTTTTCGAATAATAATAATAAAAACAATAATAATGATAATATCAAAAAAGGGGGAAAATACTAATAATTACATTTGAATGAAGTAACAGGGAGTTAGCATTTCTTCACCACAATAGGTATTTCTCAAAACAAGTACTGCAAGTATTACGATATACCAGAGTATTTAGAAATCCCAACGGTGATACCTTCAGAATACAGACATTACTTTTTCTGTTAAGATGATACTGAGATGCTAAATTGAGGAAATGTGGTGCACAGCACATGCAGCCAGAGGTCAGTTTCCAATGGCAGAACAGGAAGTTCACCCAAGAAAGATGGCAACTGCGAGTAGTGGGGATAACGTTACAGGACTTCTAAAAGAACAGCCAACAACAGCAGGGACAAACAGCAGCAGTGCCAACATATATTGCTAGCTGGCACCGGCTGTGGTTTTTTTTGTTTTGTTTTGTTTTTTACACAAATACCATTATATACCAGTGAAATGTCAGGAGGGTATGAATGTATGAAAAAACAGATATCACCCAAGCCTCGTCATAATAGCACAATAATATTAATATGGTTCTGTTCTATTTAAGTATACCATGAAGTCATGACAGTGTGACTCTCAGCCAGCAGGCACAACATCAAGACTCTGAACAGCTTTGAATTTTGCCATCATTCATTTCTATATTTATATCTGTGTTTTTTATACTTCTCACATGTCAATATCTCTTTTGTGAAAAATGCTTTGACAGTTAGAGGGCTTTGAAGCAGCACTGAGATCATCGTATAAGGAGAAACAATTTATCATGAATATTAAATCAAATGAATTAATTAATTAGATAAAATAGAAAAAATAATATTTTTAAGCTTCCCCTACAATCATCCCAAAACAATTTGGCATCAAATGGGAACGCTAAAAAATATGAGCTGTCCTAATTCAATACTACAACCACACACTAATTGTTGGGAGTATAAAGTGTATTCACACTGGAAAAGTGAAAAAAATAAAGTGTACTTAAAACAGTCAGTGTTCATACTGACTGTGTACTGTTAATGTGTGCCATTCTTTCACAATGTAAAAAAAAAAAAAGAAAAAAAAAAAGAGGGAGCTACTTACAGCTGCACAGCGTTAAAGGTCTAGTGTGTAAAATTTAGTGACATCTAGTGGTGAGGTTTCAGAACTGAAACTTCTCCAGTGAGCCAAGCATGTCGGAGAGCTACAGTGGCCAAAGCAAAAATGCCAATGGCCCTATTTTGAACCATTGTTCAAGGTTTGTCTGTTCTGGGCTACTGTAGAACAACATGGAGGACTCCATGGAGGAGGACCTGCTCCATATGTAGATATAAATGGTTCATTCTAAGGTAACAAAAACACCATTTTTAATTTCAGATGATTATAAACTAAAGAAAATGGTTATGAATATTATTATATTCAATTTCTTCCAATAGGTACCTCTATGCCACACACTGGACCTTTATAATAATTGCAGATGTTGGTGAAAGAAAGAGAATGAGGATCAGTATACTGTACACACTGTATATACAATTAAAATGTAGCATGGAATCGGAGCACAGCTATTGTTTCATAAGATGTGGTCATCATACTTTTCATCTGAAGTAATCAACTGCAGCATACTTACACTGAGATCTCTGAAGTATTCATTGTAGTCCAAAGCGTAGCCCACTAGGAAGGCATCCGGCACCTCAAAACCAATGTCTGAAATAAATATAGACACCAGCACTGTGAGTCATATAAAGAAAACAAACAACCACTTCCAAGTGCAGTGGAAGTCAAACTCAGTCGGATATGAAATGAGATGTGGGAACATTTCCTGTTAAACTAGATGTTGCTCTTTTACTGTCTGCGTGAGGTTGTACTTAAGCTGTCAGAGCCGTGTAGTGGGAAGTCAGAATGCTTACAGTAACAGCTGTCCTTGAGGGACAATCTTAAAGAGATTATCCAACTAAAAGCATTACATAATCAGAGACAGTGTGAGCGAGGGGTTATCAGGCGTGCGTTAGTGCGTAAGTGCCGTGCTCGCCTACATTTGGAGTACATTTTCCTGAAATGACTGTTAATCCTGCATGAAAAACACAGCTTTATTAAATAACACTTCACCAGCTCTTCACAGAAGCAGACGTACATGTGAGTGACTGGCACTTCCGTACATTACTGCACTCCATAGATAACATGTCTTAGTGTGAAGTGAGCAGAGAGGCACTCACAGTCTGGTCTGTACCCTGAACTCCTCGGGGTCCTCTTCACCAGAAGACTAGAATTACAAACAAAGAGAACAGAGTATATATGAAACAAATCTACCAAAGAGAAATTAACATGTCAGAGATAAAGAGCAATTGTCACCACAACCTTTTCAGTGCAGGTTTTTATCCTGGCAGATGGCACCGATTGTCTTGGTGCACCTGCA
The DNA here is from genome assembly GCF_041903045.1 of Epinephelus lanceolatus. NCBI lineage: Eukaryota > Metazoa > Chordata > Actinopteri > Perciformes > Serranidae > Epinephelus > Epinephelus lanceolatus. Next base: position 26,471,499 of record NC_135738.1, read on the forward strand.
CAACATCTTGGCCTAACAATTGCCTGTTCACAGTTTACAGTTGTGGAGCTTATATTGCATATGTGGATGCAATAGTAGAATCAGAGTACAGGCCATGTAGTGTCACTGAGTAGCTGCCTGAGAGCTCAATTCACAGAAATAAAAAAGTCTAAGATTATTCTGAATAACTGGGACATATTGTTTCTGGGGGTGATGCAGTGTTTAAAGGGTCCCAAAATCAAAGAGACATATTTTAACTCTTACCTATAGTGCTTTTTAGATTGTTTTGGTGTGAGTTGCCAAGTGATTAAGATATTGGCTGAAGAGATGTCTGCCTTCAACGGCAACGTCTCTTTCCAGAGTTCATGACCTGGTTACTCAAAATAATCCACAGACCTTGTTGTGACCAGTTTCATGTAGGTACTATTTTCCTTCTACTGAACTACACCCATCAACTGTATCACCGTGCAGAAGGAAGTGCGCATCTACTCATGGACGAGAGGCTTGTGCTTGTGACAGCAGGAGATGTAAACATTAATGGCGTCCCCTTTCGCTCAGTGGTGCTCAGTGAGCTAGCTGTTAATGCATGCTTCCTTTTTGCGCAGTGATACGAAGGTGAGTGTAGTGTATGAGGAGAAAAATAGTTCCTACATGAAACTGCTCACAACAGGAAACCAGGTGCAGGTTTGCTGAGTTGGTGACACTAAATTGCCTGTAGGTGTGAATGCAAGTTAAAAGTGTGCCTCTATGTGTTGGTCCGCCTCTCATCAGTGTCAGCTGGGATTGGTTCCAGCCCCTCGTGACCCTCTATAAGATAGGTGCTTATAGCTAAGAGATGGATATATATTATTCTGCTAAAATGATAAACTCAACAGCCATATGACTTTCCATAAACAATGTTCAGAACGATCTCAGACCTCGCTCTCTACTGTGTTTTTACAATAGTAAAGATCTATATCAAATTACATCTTTATACACAGTACAGACTATGAGTTTTTCTCTGTGTAAAAATTAATGAAAACAGTTAAGAGAGAGGTCTGCAAATCATCCTGAACAACAGGCACTCTGAGTTCTTGAAATGTAATACTTAAGTTCTTTGAGCACCACAAGCAAAACTCTAAATGTCAGCGTTACATATCACAAAACCTCACCAGGAAGAGGAACTATCTGCATGTGTTGATACTGTAATAGCTAAGTGGGAAAATGTTTATTCTTTGTAAGTATGTGTGCATTGTTTAAATTGGCCATTTACGAATTTTACTTAGAAAAATACTTTAACCGCAAAATGTCAATTTCTGTATCAATTACTCATTGCATGCTGGCTCGAATTTTGTGAAGGACACGTTTTTCTTGCATGCCTCCATGGTGAACGGAGAATCCAAAAAAGGCAAACATTGTTCTTGAATTGAAGACACGCATACATTTTCGCTTCAATATAATCATCTGTGTCTACAAGTAGTGTGCTCTGTGCATACCCAAGCACACACATGTGCATGCACTTTGCTTAAGCAGAGTTAAAACACATGCATATGCCCAGGCACACCACTTAGCCATGCAAGACACTGTTTGTAATCGGACTGTTTTAGTAAAAAATGTTCGTGCATGGAAAGTATTGAGCATACAACTGGATAAATGAGCATTGGATTATACTGCAAGAGTTGTGTGAGAGCTTTTAAATGGATGTTTTTAAACAGACTTGTAAGTGCGGCCCCTATTTACTTCAATTCATTGAGAATATTCGCCTTTTTTGGATTCTCCGTTCACTGTGGAGGCATGAAAAAAAGACAAACAAACGTTATCTTTACGAAATTCAAGGTAACACAGGGCGAGTATTTAATGCCCAAATAGTCATTTAGGGGGTGAAATATTCTTTTAAATAGATCGGTCAGCTAAGAATTGTTACTCACAATGGGAGCGTGGCAAGGGACACATAGGTTTTAAGTGATTACAGGGCCAACACCAAAGCAACAGAAATGACCCTATCCATCTACATTAGATCAAACAAAACCTACTATATTTTAAGTAAGCACCAGAGGAAACCCACATTGCTTCAACACATTTCCTGTTTTAACCGGCTATCAGGACTACATCAGAGAGAAGGCCACTACCTCCACAGTGCAGTTAATAGTGCGGCAGATTAACTCTTAAGCTGCTCCCTCCCTCCATCACATTACATCTCTAATACAGTCCTAAAGGAGACCGTCCATTAGCTAAGAGCACCGTTACATTATGTACTCTCTCTGCAGACACACCAGCCAGTCACAATGGACGTCTATAATTCAGCCTCCGGGGCCGTAAACTGCGTCTGATGGTGCCTTACCTTACAACTTTAACCATTTTGGGATTGCATTCACTCAGCAGGGAAAGCAGCGTCTGCATCGTCCTTCCTGTCTCCACGATATCCTTTTTACGACGCGGGACACAGGAAGTGGTCACATTAAAGAGGAGGCATAAAGAAAGAGAAGCATGACATCAATATATTTCATTTACTACAGACTGAAGTGTTTTATCGCCAATTACTTGAACTCTAAAATTAGAACTGAATAGACATTATCTTTATTATTCTATCTAAATGATGTCTATGGTTTCAATTTAAAAAGATGAACAAACCGAATAAGACTCAACATCGTGACATGACAATGTATACCCTGAGATGATGTGACTTTTTCAACCATAAGGAGATTATTCTCTTCTGCTAATGCCAATGTTTTTATATCACCGTGAACAATATGGCAAATTACTGAGCAGGACTGATTTTGTCCATGTCTCCCACACAACAGAATAAAGGACAAAAGTCTTACCTCAACTATCAAGACATTCTGCAGAAAAAACAAAGGACAGCTGATCAGGTATACAGCCATACAGGACTGTGTAGTATGTCTGCCTGATGAACACCAGTGTACTAACCTTGCCTGAGAGACTGGACAGCTCATCCCCTCCTATGACTCTGACGTTGTTTGTGGACTTGTCATTCTGGGGGGACACAAAGATGAGACAACAATTTAGATTAACCTTCTCTGACGTGTTCCTTGTCCCAAATCTACATCACATTTTTAAATATCTGTACAGTGCATCCAGACTCCACACTTTGACTACTGCAGTGGCCCATTTCTGACCGAAGAAGGCTGCTCTCATTTGTAACCCCGTATCATACACACCTCACATTAGCGCAAGTGGTTCCTGGAAATTAAATGAGCAAAGGACGCTTACACAGTAGCTCTTCACCCTAATGAAATCCACTGTCAGGGGGACTGATTTATCGCTGTTCTGGTTCAGCGCTTTAATGTAGTCCAGGAGGTCTGCGAAGAAGTTGTAGCCACCTTTCAGCACACACAGAGCCACAATGTGATGTCCACCCATGTCCCGGATTATGTCGCGGGCCAGACGCTCTGTCCTGGGACACACAAAGAGTAAAAGGGAAAGAGAAAAAGAAAACAGAGTGGTGAATGCATTTCTTATGGACAGGGTGGGGATGCTTTACATGATATTGCACTTAAGCATAATTGCTTACAGTGCATTTCACAGCACTGCACTGGACATCGAACCCCCGCCTCCCAAATCCACATTCAAATGCCTTCAGGATGCGGGCTACAGTGATTTGTCAAACAAATACAGTGTGCTGCACTACTGTAGCAGCAGTGTGGATGTGTGTGTGCGAGACAGGAGAGACAGATGACAAAAACATGGGTCGTTTTTTTTGGTGCAGGCGGATTGTACCTGTCCATGATGAGCCCATGGGGGATGATCACCTTGTCCAAATCGTTCTCATAGTGCCTGGGGACACAGAAAAGGTCCAGCTCGTGGCCTTTCTCATCATCAGCGATCTAGAAGAAGAAGACATCTCTTGGAACCGGTTGGCACTGACAGATAACGTGCGCCAAAGATAAATCACAGTGAAGCCTTTCCCTCGCGCCCCTGGCAACACTGAGCCTCTCAACCACCTGTTTATCCCCGCACACACATGACTGAGATTTGGGGGACATCAAACGCTCAACACTCAAATATTGATTGGAAAGCTCGCGCCACCTGCCGTCTATTTAAAAAGGCCTACAGTGCAGGGAGCACAACCACACCCTGACAAGTGGATAAGTTACCAAAATACCAAACAAATCCACGCGCACGCCAGCGCCATGCAGTTTGCAGCCTCACCTCCAGATATGAAGCCATGTCAGCGGCGTTTCGTCCCTCTCAGTCGCAGTGAAATATCTGAGAAGTCATGCTCAGGTCCTGAGAGAAGAGGAAGAGGAGGAGGAGGAGGAGGAGGAGGAGGAAGGGTTGTTGAGTGGAGGTGGCACGAGCTCCTCTTCACCACCGACTGCTGCTGCTGCTGCTGCTGAGCGCGCGCGAGCAGCCGCACATGCGATGCTCCTCTGCCGGGGTTTAAGCCCTTTACGTCAGAATCCAGTTTACCTTCCCAATAATCTGATTTGCCCGACACAACCTGAGCTTAAATCGCGCTATACTGGTCGCTACTACTACGGTTGTATGTTTTGGTCACTGAGGCAGCGGTGGGAGTGCAGAGGAGAAGCTGCGGATGACGCAGTTTTAAAAATGTAACGGGATGACAGTTCCGCCTCTCCTCAGTGAGAGCACCACACTGCTCCCTGTGTGTGGAGACACTGCAGCTCTGCTCTGTGGGGAGTTTAAAGTCTGCTGGATTTTTATAGATGTTTGTCACCAAAATAAACACATCACATTCAGTTGGACTACATCTCACATCTTAATCGTTTCCTTTTTTAACAAATTATTTTATTTATTTTTATTAGTTTTAGTATGTGCAAAAGACTGTTTTTGCCATTAAATGTTTTATTTATTTACATTTTTAATTGGTCAAACGTCATATAAAGAAAAAACAAACACTTCAATATACACAATACAAGCGTGTAAATTTTTTTTTATAAATTTGCATATGTCCCATATGCACTCATATATCCTCAGTTTTGAAAGATGTTAAATGAAATAAATGTTTCTCTCCCCTTACATGTTATATGCACCTATTTCTCTTTTTAACATAATTTTAAATAATCATTAATTCATCCAATTGAAATATTTTTATTTTATTCTTATATATTTCTCATGTATATTTTAAATCTATCTATCTATCTATTTCATGATGTGCACCTGCAATGTAAAACAACATGCAGAACAATTGAAAGCTCTCCTCATTTTTTATCTACAGGGCAATTCAAATTTTTAACTTATATTACATATTATACTTTAACTCATATTTTATGTTTAGGTGTTCCTGTTTTACCTGATTGATGTGTTTTTACATTTTAACAGTTTTTATTCATCATTGATGCTTTTAAATTTTTTTTAATTGCTTTTTACTTCTTGTTGTCACTTTTATGTAAGTTTTTCCTTTTTTTTAAATTATTTTAATTAGCTACATTGTAAATGAGGTCTCTGCCTCAGTGTATTTATGAGTTTAAATTCAGGTTGAATGAATGGATGAATTCAAAAAATGATCCCAAACTTGTCAAAAATGTCCTTTGTTATCATTAAACCTAGATTTCATCAATTCCAAGGAAGCATTATCAGTCATCAGCTTAACCCCGTGGCTCTCACATGGGTCAGGGGACCCTTAGGGGTCCTTGAAGGGGTTCCCTAGAATAATAGGGAATAGTTTATTTTCACTAATTAATTCACTATAAGTGAACCCAGTGTGAGAGAGACTAAAAGTAAGTGACTATTTTTAATGCTGTAATGACTGTGCTCATCCCAGTCAGTAAATTCTGGTCGACTATGACTCAGCAGTGAAGAATAAATCTTGCTGCAGTGGTAAAGACTGTTGGTGCCAAACCAAATTCTGCTGAGATATTCCTGGTCTTAACTCTGATTAATCTCCCAATGGACAAAGCTAGGGAGTTTCTACTGAGGATTTTTTAAGCAACTCACCCAAGAGTACCAATAACCTCTTTCCTGAGAGGAAAAACAGACGATCATTCCCACAGTGAGTATAAGAGGGTACCTGCCTCTGTGTTATATTTCCATATGTTGTTATGTACTGAGCCTATTTTATGAAGTGTTACTTGTGTAAAGTAGTGCCTATGAATTATTTTATGATGTGTAGTACATTTACCTCTGACATCCCTAATGAACCGTCCTGTATTTTGCAAGATTCTTGTCTTTTATTGTGCTGTAAACATGGCGTTTGTTGAGAATGTATGGTCAGTGTAACTGTTCCAAAGCTTTAGATCATATCACATGATCTTTATCATTAGGTAAGGTCTGCCAAGATCCTACTGAGGCCTGAACTTTCGTTTGGTATGCATTTTTAATTTCTCCCAGCTATTTGGGATCAGTAGGACCCAATAAGTATAAAAAACTAAACATTGTCAATGATAATTAAGTCCCAGTGTCCTCAAACGAGACAATAATGAAGTCCATAATTCATCGTGAATAAGTTTCAACCATAACATGAGATCAGGTTTTGGACCTTGTCCACAGAGATGGCTGCCATCTTGTTTTACATGGATTTGTGTATTGTGCTCTTACTACCACTAGATGGCATAAAAAAGTGTCCATGAACAAGGACAACAGGTCTGAGTTGAGTAGGATGTAGTATAAGGTCAAGTAAAACAAGACTGTGATGTCCTCATATGAGGACGCAGGGTGTCAGGAGGATATGACCTGAAATGTGGACACTCAAATTTACTTTTTTTACCAATTAAATTTTTTTTAGACTTATCGGCAATAGTAACCTCAAGCACAAAATGGTTTAGTAATCCTGCGTGTTTATAAGACAAATGCAAATTTGTGTTAGATTCCAAGTGGTTCTCACCTCTTTAATGAAATGGTATGTTATGGTGTTATGTAACTTTGTTCTTGACATGTTGTTTGTACGGTATGTATTTCAAATCTGTAATGTTGTTGGTGTCACAGCTGCTTTCCTTTTAATAGACTCCGATCGAAGCAGATTCTAAGTAATACAACTCGTCCTCATTTTTATTTCAGTCTATAATTTGGCAAACTGAGCATCACTGAGTTCATATTGCACCATGGGGAATATTCACTCACCCTCTCACACACAAACACACACAAACACACAGCCTCTGCCTCTTTCCTGCTGTTTTGGTCCAAAGTTTGCCCTCACCTTAAGGTAATCTCAAAACATTATAAGCACATGAACGATTTAACAGTGAAAACTGCAAAACAACCCATGTTTAATATGATCCCAATTTAATGAGTGATACAGAAACAAAACATTTTTTTCCATCTTACAAAAAAGCAGCCCCCGGTGCTGAACAACACCAGGAGCATGGCAACTGTGAAAACAGAATAAACATGTTCTCACAGTTCAGAACACCGAAGACGCAAACATCATCATCTCTGTAGGATAATAACAGTCTTTATGAGTGCCACTTGTGACCGTGAGGCCAAATCTCAAATGACACCATTCCCCATATAGAGTCCTACTTTTAGCCTGAGACCCACATACAGAGCTGTAACTGTGGGCAGAAAGTAGAGCACCATCCAGATGAAGATGGCGTGATCTGAGAAAAGACCTCAAAGGAAGGACCCTCATTTTTTCTTCTTCTCGTCTTTCTTGGCACCATCTGCTTTCTCCTTCTCCTTGTCTTTGTCCTTATCGTCTTTTTTCTCTTTGTCGTCTTTCTTCTCTTTCTTGCCTTCCTCCTTCTCCTGTCCTTCCTTCTTTTCTGCATCTCGGTTGGAGATTTTGTTGTTGATCAGGTTGTGCAGAGCCACCACAGAGCGTATGAGCGAGGCCAGGTAGACCACCAGCATCTGGTCGTTGGTCTTAAGGTAGAAAGCTTTTGTGAACTCCTGCAAAGACAGAAATATAATATTCAGCAACACAATGTGTCTAAAACAATGTGATATGCACAAAAACCTGGGGGGTAAATATTGAAAAATGACATTCGAGGCAAACTGATGCATGTGATGCAGCTTTAGGCAGGGATGTTTAAACCTTTTGACCAAGAAGTGTTAAAGATGAAAAGGATCAAACCATGGATCAAACACAGAGCTGGACTTTTATCCAGACATGTTAAAAGCAGGTATTTATCCCAAGCCTAAATCGAAATAACACACCACCCACAGCTGACAAATGTATTTGCAAGCAGCTACAGTTTCTGTTTTTGAGCATGAGAGCACAAATGTGTTGGAGGTGTGTGTCACTAAATCTGACTCAGTTTGCCCTCCAGTGGATAAACTAAGAACCTACAGTTCAGTTTGAGATTGTAGCTGAAGTAAAAACCAGTAGATTTTATGTTTTCAGTTCAATGTTCTTTCCTTTCAGAGTCTCTTTGTTTCACTGAATTAATTCAAAATTGTGCAGTTCTTGTAACTGTGTTTTTTTAAGCACAAGTGTGCAACTGTTTTAATATAACATAACAGTGAGTATTTGCTGCAGCTTTAATTCATTGTTAAAAAAAAAGCCAGCTCTCAAAGTCACATACAATAACCAAAATTACTACATCTCTTAAAATTAGGTGAAATTACAGTTACTACAATTCAACAGATACCAATTTCCAATGGTTACAATGGTTACTGTAAATAAATATGAAGTTAACGCCCATCAAACACAACATACCAGTAGATTTACGTCTGGCAGCAAGTTGAAGACATCCTGCAGCTGGTAGATGATCTGGTGGTTGATGGGAAGTTTTCCTGCTGCCACTCTCTCCAGGTAAGAGCGGATGTCCAACAGCTTCGAGTTGAGTCCCTTCAGGCCGTGAACCTGATTTGTGATCCGTTGCGACAGAGTGCCCACTGTGGTGTCCTTGATATCTCTGCAAATGGTATATATCCAATGAGAAGTGATGAATGTCTTGTTTTGTAAGGAGTTTTCATTTGTTCATCATTTTCGTCAGAAGGTCTTTGCAGCATTAGTGATTACAGTAGACAGTAGAAGCAGAGTAGTGTCATTTATACTCTGTATTATCATCACAATTATTTACTCTGATGACTAAAATAGCTATTACATGATTAACACTGTAGCAAAGTGTGTGAAATGTTTGTTTGGTACCTGAGCAGGTGCTCCACGCCCACTTCCTCTGCTTCTTCAGCTCCAATCTCACTGGTGACATGTTCAAATGTCTTGGATGTTGGAGTGCCATCCTAGAAAGAGTAAGGAAAAGTCTCAGTGCATTGTTTGAAACCAACAGGATGGAACAGGATAACAATGCAGTACACACTGTCATCTTTCACTGGAAATACTTTCTAGCAACTCAGACAAGTAAGAAAAGAAACTATAGCTATTTAAAAGGCCTCAAATTCAGTGTGGTTTCCATTTTACCTTTCAGACAGATTAACTATAAAGAGTAGTCATAAACCCTAATTTAAAAAAAATCAACAGACTTGTGTCCAGTAAACCCTACATGCATCATCACCAAACTCACGCTGATGGAAATGTATTTATTATATTACTTATGATTCAATAAATCAATTCACAACCCAAGTTTTTCTAGAGACATCTGGGGCCATATGTATAAACGATGTGTATGCACAAAAACCATGGGGACCCTTCTTTACACATACACTGGTATTTATAAATGAAGACTGAGTGGTGAGACACTTTTTTACCTGACATAGCTGTGGGTGATATAATAAGGAGGAGATTTGAGATTACACATTAGCTGAGAGACAGAAAGCATTGTTTTTAGGTAACTGCCAACTTCAGTGATTGTTTTATTATTTTTGCAGCTTATACAGCTTTCTGTAAAATGTCAATCAAAGGCACATTTATAAAGTTGATCTTAAATCATTTATGAGTGATAATTCCACCATTATTTTAATTCACCTTCCTGTAAGTGATCATTAAGCTTTATGCTGTAAAGCACTTTGTAAAATGAGTTTCCACGAGTGCTATAAATAAATCATTAATCATCTTTGTGATATTTAATAATGGTTACGGAGATTTAACCATGATGATGGTTTGCAAAAATGTAATGAAATAGTGGTAGGGACCCTACAAATACTTATAGCTGTGTATAATGATGGCTACGCTGGCACCGTTGGAGAACCTCGCTGATGCAACACAGTCAGTGAAATTGCAGTTTCTTTACCGTATTTCTCACTGACAGGTCTAATGAATTGTAGAAGGGCACAAGTATCGATATGCAAATATATGTTCAAGAGCGTCTATACTTTCATTTTTTGGTGAACTGTGGGTGTTGGAATGGGGCTCGTGCCCATGTGTTTAGTGCCACAATGATAGAGATTTATAAAACTGAATCAGGCGTGCGCACAGATTTATAAATCTGATGAAAAGAATGCGTATGCACATTTCTGTCTTTTTGCGTACATATAGTTTTGACCATGAATCTACACAGAGTTTTACGCATCTGGCCCCTGCTATTCTGTCTGCTTCGATGCAATCCATGATTCACTTACGTCGTGTATTTCCTCCACAGAGATGTATGCTTCTGTAGGTAGACCAAGATCTTTGGGCTTCACATCTATAATGACTAACACCTGGTAGGATAGAAGACAAATATATGAGCTATTTATTCAACATCAGAATATGAGTAGAACAAGGTAATGTCACAACACAATCACATTAAGCAGAGAAAAAAGTTAAGCAGTTACATACCGAGTTGGTACAGTACTGCTTGATGAGCTCATTGATGGCAATGTCATTCTTATGTAACTTGGGTCCTGTGTGGTACCATCCAACTATCCTTTCTCTGGCTGAGAACCATTGAAGACAGTTATTCACAAGTATAAAATCAAGGTAAACCTACCATGAAAAACAACTGAATAATGTAGACAAAGGCAGTGCCTTACCATTGACTTTCTTGAACATGCCATACATGTTCTCCAAATAGTCATGATCCAAGAACCACACTGAGTCGTCCCTGTCATCCTCATCAAACGGCACTGTAAAGGAACATTGGCAGACATTAAAGAATTGATGGAATCTGTCTGTGGCAGACACTCCTTGACTTTTAAGGTTCATTTTGCTTCATAGAGTGCTGGGGCAGGTGTGAGTCAAGTCTAAAACTGTGTAGTTCACTTTATAAATGAAAAAAAAAAAGTTTAAAAATAAGGCAGTAAACACATAAAACTGGGGTATGATTATTGGGTCTGAAATGGTTTTAAATTTCCGTACCGTTTCTCTTTTGTGTTGTTTCTGTTTTGTTTTTGTTTGTATAACTTAAACTTAGTAGTTAATTAGCTACTATGGGAATATACTTAGTAAGACTTAAGCCTACACCTTTATGGTCTATATTTTTCGCTTTTGTTTTTCCTTTCAATTCCTTGTTGTTATTGAAAAGTGTTAACAAGGGCCGAGTAAAAATTACCACAATATATACTATACTAACTACTGTCAAAGGCATATTCAAATATCTTAAAGGGGCGCTCCACTGATTTTACACATGATCAACCGACTACTCTGAAAACAGCTGTGTAATGTTTTCCGTAGCTCAGGTGAGAGCTTTTCAAGGACTGTAATTATGTCTATAGTTATGTGAATTGGGTTATCTTGGCTTAGGATCGAAGAACACGAATCCATAACAAAAATCCAGCATTACAAACTGAAGTACATGAAGTTTGAATGATGTGAGAATTTGCAGACAGTTAGGGTCAATAAAAGACACTTCTGAGTTGCATTACATTAAGTCAAATACCCAGTCTTCTAAAAGCACGAATCATAGGGACTATAACTTGTTTATCTGCCCCTTTCTTTATTTTATTATTAAACATTATTCAATTTTACATCGTGTTCATTAAATGCTTTCACAATGTCACTCACCTGCAAAACTATTTGAGACGTCAAGAACTTTTTTCTGCCATGATCCCAGGAGGACACCAACCACTCGTTTCTGATTGCCAACTTTTCCTATCCTGTAGATTGAATGGTCAGATGGATAGAAATTGTTAGTTTACTACAGTTTTATCAAAAGTGAACGCGATGAGTCATAAACATGGACTGATGTGTTAGCTAGGTTGCTACCTTAGGTTTAACTTAGCTAATGAAATGAATAACACGATTACAACAGTTGTGTGTACATGCTAGCGAGTTCAAAATTCTACTATATTATTGACTGACTTAACAGATTAGCAAATATTATTTTCTGACATCCCTAGGTAAAGAACAAAACTGTTTTCAATGAGCTAACTAGCTCGGTCATGTCTGCATTCATTCTAAACGGGGCTCTGACTCAGCAGGGCTAACATTAGCTTAGCTTAGCCGCAACGCTACGCTTCTGGACATTTTAACTTCGAACCTTTGTAAAGACTGAAAACAGAGATTAAATCCACTGACCTGTTAAAATGATCGACCACACTGAGCAACACCAGAGGGTGAACAACCACATTTTCCACCGCTAACTCCGGCATTTTTGCAGTAGAGATAAACAGCTCACAGCAAACCTCTACACAATGACGGCTACGCTGCACTTCCGCTTGCGTCTGACGTCTCTTCCGTTTCTCTTGGCAACGGAGAGACGCGAAGAAAAGGCTGAGGAGCTGTCTCGGGCAGCCGTTCACAGACAAAATGGCAGGAACTGAGCACGTAAGTTCACTGTTTTGTTTCGGAAGCGTTTTCTTAAACGTATATGCCATTATGCCTCTGAATGATAAACGTATTATTTTTTATCTAAATGTAATTAAAGGAAAACACCGACATTGCATCAATTAGCTATGTTAACTTTTACAAGTAACTCACCTTACTGGCACTAACCTTGCTGCTGTTAACTGAAATTCAATCAAACATCATTAAAGTTGCTGTTTACTAAGCTCACTCTGTCAAATATTTCACAAGTGGGTGTTTTATTAAATATCCACCCACATTTTATTCTGCAGACTGAAATTGAGGAGACACTGAAGAGGATTGAAGCCCATAAAGGTGTGATTGGAACAATTGTGGTAAATGCAGAGGGTAAGCCAAAAACTATAAATCTCCAGCACAACAGTTTTCTGTAGTACATTAGGTTTACAGTATTGCCTGACCGAGAAGGTAGGTACTAAAAGCTTTATCTTTTCAGGTATTCCCATCAGAACAACTTTAGATAACTCCACAACGGTTCAATATGCAGGACTTCTTCGCCAACTCACGATGAAGGCCAGGAGCACAGTGAGGGATATCGACCCTCAGAATGACCTCACCTTCCTCCGCGTGCGCTCCAAGAAACATGAGATCTTGGTGGCACCAGGTGAGTATGTAGTAGCTACTTAATGATGATCACTGAAGCAAACATTTAATATCACAGCTTTAACTCAGAGGAGGCTCTACTATTTGTATTTCATTTGTGTGCCCCGTCTTCTCTTCTTTTATGTTTCTGCAGAGAACGATTTTCTGCTGATAGTCATTCAGAACCCATGTGAATAGCTGCTGGACATTTCCATGAGAGTCAGCCTTTGTTTTGTCACATGGTGGTGCTCTATCCAGGCAAATTATTTTTTTCCCCCACTGTGTTGTTGCATCATGTACTGCCTAATCCCCCTTTTTTCACTTGGAACTCAAGTATATTGCCTTAATCTTTATCTTTATGATAAATTGTTTGTTTTACCCTCCTTATTCTGATTGAAAAACCTGAATAAATGTGGATGCTTCCATAGAGGTGTACTGTGTCATACAATAAGAAATAAACTATGATATATAAAGGTAAGGTATACAAATGCTGAGCTATCTTTGATTAGGACTGTATATGTAGATGGTAAAAGTAAAAGATCGAAGTGACTTTAAATGAGAGATCATAACTGGCCCACGGGGGCTTCCATAACAAAGACTGCTCAGTAGTCTTACGCGGCAGTAGCTCAGTCCATAGGGACTTGGGTTGGGAACCGGAGGGTCGAGTCCCCGTCCGGACCAAATATGGAGCATGGACTGGTGGCTGGAGAGGTGCCAGTTCACCTCCTGGCCACTGCCGAGGTGCCCTTGAGCAAGGCACCGAACCCCCCAACCGCTCGGGGCGCCTGACCAAGGGCAGCCCTCTCACTCTGACATCTCTCCACTTTGTGTATGTATAGATCCTGTTTGTGCATGTGTGTGTCTTTCGGACCTGTGTGTAATTGACAAGCAAGAGTGAAAACATTGAATTTCCCCTCAGGGGGATTAATAAAGTAAATAAACTTTAACTTAAACTAAGCAATCCTTGTGACTGAACTGATCAGGAACAATGACTAAAGTGGAATCTACATCCAAGTCCAGGGAATCAGCGCATGCCTGAATGCTTTATCCAGTGTGGGGTCCCAGTGGCTCTGTACACTCAGTTATACTTTTTGACATGATTTGAGTCCATTTGTCCCCTTAGAGACCAGACACCCTGGAAATCAACACAAGGTGACTGTAAGTGAAAAAGTAGTAACTTCACAGTGAAAAAATACTCTTAAGTCCTGCATATAAAATATTAAAAGTACTTTAAAAAAAGTATTGTCAGAAAAAGTGTGCTTAAATGATCAGAGTAAAAATACTCCACTGTTAAAACCCTGTTGTTGATTTTGTTGGACCTTTGGGGATGGGGAAACATACCCACTTATCATTCTTACATGTGTAGCATTTGGTGAAGTCGTGTAATTCATTGCATAGCTCAACCCAACATACACCTTGGCTGCAATCCCAGAAAACATGGCGAAACGTATTCAAACATTGGTGCATTGAACATGCTGTTGTGTTACCCAGGCTCACTGCCTTCAAATACTGCAAGGTTTCATTAAATTCAATTCAAAGGGGCTTTATTGGCATTGGAAACATATGTTTACGTTGCCATTACATTGACATAAAAACAAAAAAATATAAGTACAGTAAGTAAAATTCTACCAGACATTTGTTTATGTACGCATTGATTGGGTAACTCCTCTGACCCACCCACCAAATGAGAGAAAACATACCTCCAAGCCCATTGCACACGGTTTCAAGGAAATATGTCCTCCAGACTGTAAACTGTAGCAAAATGGTGCACACCGTTTTGAGATTGAACATGTCCCTGACTAGAGGTCCCATCAGCCAGGTCAACTGATAAAACCTGTGTGGGTGTGCAGAACCATTAAAGGAGCAGTGTGCAAGATTTAGTGCCATCTAGTGGTGTTGTTGCAGATCGCAGCCAATTAAATACCCCTCCCTCTCCAAACATGTAGAGAGCCTCCAGTGGCCTTCAGGTAACAAAAAATGTGAGAGGCCCTATCCAGACCCAGTGTTTGGTTTGTCCCTGGGCTACTGTAGAAACATGGCAGTGCAACATGGTGGAAGCTGTAGAAGAGGACCCACTTCTTATGTAGATATGAAGGGCTCATTTTAAGTTAATGGAAACACGGCAATTCTTATTTTCAGGGGATTTTACACTAAAGAAAACAGACTTATTGTATTATATTTCTGCCATTATCCTTCTATATCCTACACACTGGACCTTTAAACATCAAAAGAGGACAAAACGTAATAAATATTGCACGCTAAGAAGAATTGCTTTCTTAAATTGCCCTTGGGTAGTGAAAGTGTCAACCTTGACACTGACATTGGTATTCCATGACTGCCAATAAATCCCCCTAAATCCTTTACAATGGACCCTTAATTTGCAAAGTAACTATAGTTGTCAAATGAACGTATTGTAGTAAGCATGTATGAACTAGCATAAAAGGGGAGAGCTCAGGCAAGGTGCAAATGCCTCAGAGTTCTACCATAAGTATAGTACTTGGTAAATGTACTTAATTACTTTTATTAAATGTTGAATCATGTCTATCTTGATGAGCATGAGTCTTTTGTAGGATGACAGTGACCCCATTCACATGACATAGGAGGTCACTGAATGGTTTGATATGTATAAAAATGATGTGACGCAACCCAGTTTAAACCCACTGAAGATTTTGGAGCGATTTTAAACCAAAGAAGACAGACATGGTATATTTGCCAGAGTGCCTCAGGAAACATGAAATGAGAGTGAAATAAACACCTATCAGAAGTGAAAACCCAGTCTCTCCTCAGATAAATGACAATGACTAACAAAAGACATTTTACAAATATTTTAATGTAAATTTCCATCAGAATGTACAGCAATATATGTTAATAAATAATTCATCACAATTATACAGCCCAAATAATACATTACATGACAACTGATTGAAACAAATATGCAGGATTTCACAGCGAGTTTGTGGAGGAGACCGAACAGGTGACGCAGGAAGGTCAGGCGATTTTGGGAGATTGCTACTGTAGCTTGTGCTTGTAGGAACGGGCTCCTGGGATTTTAATATTCAGAGGGAAAGGGGGGCAGAAATTACGAATTAGTGACATTTGTTTTATCTGCCTGGAACAAAAATAAATCTCATCAAAAGAGAACGTGTCGTTTATTGTTATCCACAGAAGGCTAGTGTCATTCTGATGTTTATGTCATCCATAAACAATTAGAGATTTGTTTCAAGTACTCTGCAAATATCAAGTGTAAAGATATCATTTATCAGTTTTGACAGTCCTGAAATGGAGCTGAATAATAATTTGGCTTTTTCGTTTCCTTGACAAAATCACTTAACCTTGCTTTTCAAAATAATGCCACATGAAATCACCTTCAGAGGGGCGAAAACAAATGCAATGTCGGACAATGTGTCTGAAAGTACTGTTGTTTCACTCAAGTGATGCCAATTATTAAGAACGTGTGTAGAGTGCTGCAAAAGGCCTTAAATATCACAAAATATCACAACTTTTATTCTGTTCAAGTTTTATCAACATTTATAGGCATGTGGAGGGACACAGACTCTGGGATAAACCATCTTGAGTAATCTTCATGAGACAAAAACTGACATTTGCCATGTTGTCTTCCACCCCCAGTGCATCTTGGTCCAAACATTTTGACATCACATAACATTTTTTTTTTCAAATACAACTGTCCTAACGTCCTTCATTTTCTAAAACAGTTTTTATTCTGACCAGCAGCAATTCAAACAAAACATATGGCTTCCCACAAATAATGGTTAAAACAATAAAACATACAAAATTCTTCATCTATCACAAGAGACATTACCAATGGAAAATTTATTAAACCTCAAAAAACTTCATTGATATCATTTGCCATTATATAGATAATATCTTTTTAGGTGTTTCCTATCCTCTGCAGGAGCTTTACCCGCACACAAACTGCTTCATCTGTCAGATACGTTGCTAAGTAGACACTACAACATTACACCACACAGAGGACGGTCAAGTATTCACTCCAATTCCACTTCAAGTGCATCCTATCAAGTTTAAGGCCTGAGGTGTGCTTTGATTCCTTGACTCAATTTTCATTCTCTGAGTATTAACCGAGTGACCCCTGCATGCTTACTCTCTTCTCATTGCTGTCCACAGAGGCTACAGGTTTGTGCCGAGTGATGTGTCCCATTAGTGTGGATCGATATAGTTTATGCAGAAACGTACATGATATGAATTACATGGTGGAGAGTCCTTAAAGCTAACTCGGGGACTAGTGGGAGCGGTTAGCTGCGAAAGATGCTGTTTGACCTACACAGTGTTGATATTGTCCATGGGCAGAATGAGACAGAGCAGGAATGCCCAGACTTCATGGTCACCATAGTTACCGTGGCAAACACGGCAGGTAATCAGTTGAATCTGGAACCACACAGGTAACACAACTGATTGGCCAGAGCGTGTAACAAGACAAGGATTGGCTCCTTCAAGTGCTTCAAGTGCTTCAGAGAGTGGTCTGGCTCCAGTCTGTCTTGTTCTTGTTACTGTTCCTTCGCTGTCAGAGGCGCATCCGTCGGGGAGCTGGAGTCAGAGGTCACCTCGGTGTGTGCCCGTTGACTTGCCCCCTGCCCCAGTGAATGTTCGGTAGCGTCAAACACCTCCTGAAGTGCTCAAGCTGGGCCTGCAGTCTCTCCCTCTCCTCTCTCACTTTCTGCCTCTGACTCACCAGCTCCTGACAAATGAAGGACAGACACAACTCTCATTACAGAGCTGAGACTTTCTACACCAAGCTGCATCACTTACAAACAATACGTACAAACTGAACATGGGAACACTGACATGAACAGAGCGAAGTAGAGTCTTAAAAATAAGGGTTCAAAAAGGTTTGTTCATGAAGGGCTGGGGTTCTACCCAGAACATCTGCTTCTGAGGATCCCTTTTCTAAGAAAATGTTCTTAAAGGGTTATTTGTAAGAATAAGGGTTTCATCCAAAGAACCTTTTTTGGAAGAAAGAGTTCTTCAATGATTGCTGAAAGTTCGAGTGGTAATAGATCCTTACCCTCAAATGTTTACCCATGTTTTACACGGTATTCTTAACTGTAGTACCCGAAATCAATTGATTTTACTTTTATTCTGCCGTAGTTAATATCTTTACCATAATTTTACAACATAGAATACCACATGGTCTGCTGATTTTCTTTTTTTCTTTAAAAGGGGTAACCGGTAATTGGCATTTTGTATTTGGTTCTAATTTGGGAACCAAGTTTCAAAGCCCAACCCTACTGCACCCATGACATCGTAAAGGCTGTAGTAGTAGTGATTTTATTAAATCTCCAACCCATAAAAAAACCTGGTTGGGATCCAGTGTTGGTTGTGCTGGACCACATCAGTACTAGCCTTTTAGGAGCCTCATGAAGCCTGTGGCTACTGAATGTTGTTCCTTTAGCCCCAGACTTACTTAAACCATGATTAGTGGAAGAGATATCTATTACTACTATGGGTCATGTAGTCTATTACTACTTTTTGAGCCACCTTGGGTGGGCTCTAGATGAAACCCTTGGAATATAAAACGGTTCTCAGTAGAACATCCTGGGTGGATTTGTGTTAGCATCCTTAAAAGGTAGAAAGGTTCTGTATAAAACCCCAAAAGAGAGCAAGAGGTAGTCACAGATAGTTCTAGGTATAACCCTTTATGTTGAGTTTTGGGTAGACCCCTCTGAAAGGCTTCTAGGGCTCTCCTATTGGGATAAGCCAAAGAACCCTACATGGGTCTAATTAGAAACTTTACTTCTAAGAGAGTTTGCACAAATCTATGTGCAGACATGGTCTCAGGAACTTACCCCCATTGTGAGAGAGAGCTGCTCTGCAGTTCTGGTCAGATTGTAGTTCTGTGCTTCGAGTCTTTTACACTGACCGTGAAGGACCTGCCTCTCTATACTCCATTCTGTACAGAGAGAAACACACAGAAACCACAAATGAGAGGAAATTACATCCATCCTAATATCTCCTTTACACAAACAATCTGAGAGTGTAGTATAGTCAGTACAGTGTGGGGCCCCTGATGAATGAATTTTTCTTTGTTTGCATCACAACTTCTACATTTTTCACCACTGCTCTTAGAGCAACAATACAAGGCTTGTATTATTGCTTAACTTCTATTAATGCTGAAAAATAATCATTGATTTGCGTCTTTTTTTCTAAGGTTACAGCACTTCAGCAATAAATGAAGCACGTCAGTGTTTGCTGAGGGCACATAATTGAGCATAAACATCTATAAAATCCCTGAAATATTCACTGACTCACCATCAACATACTCCTGATAGGCCTCAAAAATAGCTTCAATGCCCTGCCACTTCCTTGGAGCTTCTTCTGTCTCCTCCTCCTCATCTTCCTCCTCCTGACCAGACTCTTCCTCGTCCTCATCGGACAGGTTTTCCCGTGGCCCTGGAGCGTCCCTGCTGGCTACAGGGGAATGGAAGTGATGGCCGTTGATGTGTACATGCTGAGGGGCATGATTAAGAGTTGAAATTTTCAGTTGAGGGTTGTTGTGAGGCAATGAGCGCTCGGCCTTCGTACCGGCCTCAGGGACACAATTTGAGACTCCTTAAAAGAAAAGAGTGAGACAAAAAGGGCTGTCAGTCTTTGCAGCCATTTTTAGTACCTCATCAGGAGCCAATATGGTTACTAGTACTGTACATTTTAAATGCTAGGATATTACATATATACACCACTAGGTGGCAGAACATTGTCATTTTAAAAGTCACAATTAAAGCCTAATGGTTGTGCACCCATGGGAGTGAGTGGCTCACCTTTGTTCTGCAGTGTGTTGTGTGTGGACTGCAGCACGGCCTGGTGGAAGTGCTGAGCAAAGGCCTCGGGTGTAAACCTCTCCCAGGGCCGATTCCGCCCGTTCTGCACAGGATTGGGCTCCTTTTTCTGAGGAGAAGCGACCACACCGTTCTGGAGGCCCTGGAGCTTCCTGTTTGGCTGAGCCTCCATATATTCAGCCTTTTCATGATGGGGAGCAAAGGATGGAGGGATGCGGGCCATGTGGGTGTCCTTTGAGGGTTTGAATGTTTCATTATGGGGAAGATTTTTGGGTTTGTGTGAGTAGGGAGGGGAGGGGCTGGGAGAGTCTGGGTACAGATGTCCATTTGATTGACTCGGTAGAGGGGCTGATGAAGAGTCACCTGAAAACAAATTTGTACAGCTCCTTAGCAGAAGTTTTTATCACTTTAACATGCATATAAATGTATGTGTGTATTTGCGTAAGTGTCTCACCAGTTGAGGGAGCAGGAGGACTGCTACAGGGAGGTAAAGGATTATATCTGAGTGTGTCTAATGTCACAGTCTTCCTTTGAATGGCCTTCAGCAGCTCCTCTGTCCTCTCCTTATCTACAGAGAAAAAGACAGAATGAGAACACCTGTCATTCATATTTGAAAATAGGGCTTAAAATATTGACTGGCACAAGGAACTAACGGAAAAGGGTCAACGAATGGGTAACTTGAGGTCATGACCATCACAGAGTATGGCCACACACATTTAAGAAAGGTTAATCCTTTTCAGGTCCTGTTTTTTTACCAGCTTTTGCCTAAAAATAGTTTGTCTGTTTTTCTCCAGAGGAGCTTTATAAGGTTTTCACCCAGATATTACGTCTGTATCCAAAAGCTGGTAACCATAGTTTATAGTAGACTAGGTCCTCCTGCGCTGTTGACAGATTAGAAAAACGCTTCCGGTCACAGGAAATTAAGAGAAACATTGAGAGAGAGTGCAAATGAGCTGCTGATTATGCACCAGCCTCCCTCTGAGCAAGTAATGAACAATAAACATTTAAACATCAGAGAGTTCGCCCTGCAAACCATATTATAAAATCCAGTTTTCACTTTGATTTTTCTATTATGATTTTTTTAAAATCAGATTTTCACGTTTTGTTTTTTTTTTAAATAAAAGAACAAAATGGATAAACTATAACATTAGTCCCTTTTACACTGCCTGTTAAGGGTGGGAATATCATGCCACTGTGCTGCCTCACCGTTCTGTATATAAGGTATGATCACAGGAAGGGGGGAAAGAGTGTTCTTGCCTTTAACCCACCACAGGAGGTTGTAACAGTTTCTGTATAAACAAGACAGCCTGCAAGATGGCATCATGGGTGGTATAGGTGTGACATTTTAACAACGTGTTAAGCATGTAAGTAGTTGTTAGCAGTTAGCAGCTACCTCAAAGAAGAAAAACAGTGTCTGTCACTTGGGAAAACAATGAGATTTGGGAGCTCCTTACCCTCTGAGCAGAGGAGATGAGATCCATATAACAGGGGGGGTAAATGATTGTTATTGACACATTAATGCTATTGTTACTGTTTAGAAAGTGCTACAGACATATGTCATGCTCGTCATGCCTCTTTTGAATTCGCAAAAACGCGATGCAGTGTACAATCACACACTGGTGTAGAATGATGCTAATGTTGTTTGATTCTGTGTAAAAATGTAATGGAAGTTTACAGAAGGGACTTTGTAGCGGCCCTCTAGTGCAATCCTTACTGTTAACCCGAGGGAGAAACTAGAGGGTAGGCGCTACGCTTGTACAACAACATCCCCTATGAGCCAAGTGCAGAGCAGTGGTAATAAGCAAGCCAGCAGGAAACACTCACAAGGACTCACATGCGTGGCCATACCACCTACCAGAGTGAAAACATTGAATTTCCCCTCAGGGGGATTAATAAAGTGAATAAACTTAAACTTAAACTTAAACTACCACAACATCAGAGAGAAGCTCAGATTACAACACGCACAAAGGGAACGGACCTTCACTCTCTGCTTAGGACACTGTTACTTCATTTTATCTTTACATAGCAAATAGTGGTTTGCTGCTGTATTGATGCTCTGAATGTCACATACAGAACCTTTAAAAAATAAGTAATGGAAAGCAGACTACATTTTTACATTAACAATACAGTAGTTTAATAGGCTTTTAAAGAAATTCATACATTTTTGACAGATACTATATATAAACAGGCTGTGAATTCAAATCTACTCTTGCTAGAGAAAGTAAACCTCCTCTCGAGATGCCTCCTAACTTTATTTTCTTCTCACCCCTCCTACAGCCGCGGTAAAAAGCAAAACTGAGAGAAAACGAGGGTTGTTTTTTTCCACGGGGAATCACCAGAACAACTGTGAGGAGAGCAGAGTAGCATGTAGGATGTGTGTGGATACTGAACAGGCTGTTACCTCTCCTCTGCTGTGGGCTGACATGGGACAGGTTGAACATAAGGAGGAAGTCTTTTTTCTCGTCCAGTTCGGGGGTGCTGTCCATCTGCTCGGCAGAGTACGGGGTAGTTAAGGGAGCTGTAGGTGTTGAAGGTGATGAGGCCTTCCTCTTGCCCCGCACGGCTGGCGGAGAGAGGCTGCGCTCTCTCATCATCCTCCTCCTCTTCCTCCTCTTTCGCGCCAGAAGCTCATCGCGGTGGGCCAGCGTGGTCAGACCACACACACGCAGAAAATCCACCTTCTTTAGAGAGAGACATTTGGGCAGGTTAATATCACTCGTACAAACATTTTCAAAGCTTGCGTGTATATATGAAGTCTGTCATGTTTATGCACCTCGGAGGATGTGTCCAGTTTGAGTGGGGGCTGTTCTGTCACTCTCCTCAGATGGGCTTTCACCTCCTCCTCGTCACTCTCATCATATGACTCGTCCAGGTCATAGTAATAACCTGGTGGGAGGAGAGAAACAGAGATCTTTAATCATAAACACATTGCAGCAGTATGTAGTCATCTCTTCTGCCCACCACATCCCCTCCTGCTCATGTATCCCCCCTCCTCCCACCTCATCCTGCTCACCTCCTTCTCTGGCCTCCCTCCTCCTCTTCTCCTCCAGGTCCAGTTTGCTGAGCAGCCGGCGGTGCTGCTGGAGAACCTCGTCATACACCAGCATGCTGTCAGGCGGCTGACTCTGTCGCTCCCTCACTGGAGACAGAGAAGCTGCCTGACACTGTCCCAGCAGGTCAGCGCAGGCACCAGGAATAGATGGAGGCGCACAGGATTTCTGGTGGAGGTTACTGATGTGATGCCGGTGATAGAGGCTCTGCATGGCTCTGTCCTGCTCTGCTTTGTTCCAGGAACCTGCTTCTTGTAAACTAGCTGCCCTCAGTGAGGTATACCTCTCTGTGCCCTCCGCCCTCCTCCTGCCTCCTTCTTCCAGCTTCTCCCCCCAGCTCAGGGGAGGTCTCTCGGCTCTGGTCAGTCCTGGTGGTGGCCGACTTGGCGGCGTAGGAGGGTTGAGTTTTCTACGGGAGTCTGCAGGGGTGTCGACAAGGGAGGCTGGGTTCCAGAGTGTGGTTGGAGGGGCAGGAGGATGATGGGGACCTTTAGGGGAGATAAGGGGAGGTGGAGCGCCGAGGCAAGGGGGTGCATCTTTGCTGCCCGGGTTGTGATGGACTGAATTGGTTCTGTTGAGGAGAAGCAAAAGCAAATTAAAATTCCATTTAGATACAAAGTCTCCCCACACTAAATCGTTTTCTAAATCTTTAGGCATGTGCACCTGTGACTGTCTCTCCTCAGCTCCACCCCTTTCCCAGGTGACCTGAGGCCCATCTCCAGTGCACCCTCCCTCTCCTGGCCTTGCCCCCGTTGCCGTGTTAACCACACCGCCTCACTTGCCCTCTGAGTCATTATGGCAGCTGCCAGAGCTCCATGGAGTCCCCCAGAAGCAGCGTGATGCTTCCCCAAGTGAGAAGGCACCAAGCTGGGCACAGGATGTGGGATAGAGCCCCTGGGGGAGTGAAGGCCAGGCTGCAGGGACAGAGGTTTGGGTGCTGGGAAAACCGGGTGCTCTGAGTCCTTGGTTTTATCTGGAAAAACAGTTTTGGACGCATGAGTTAGTTCCTAGACAGATAGCACAATTCATGTGTGTAGACATTTGGATGAGATTTATTCAGACATCACTCAGCGTCTTGTACTGCAGTTCTGATGAGGGTGACAAAATGATGGATCACCAATAATATTTTAAGTATGAGTTCAAGAAGAAATGTGCATGCAGCGTTGTGATTTCTTTAAATTTCAATGCATACACTTGGTAAGTTTATTTGTGATACATAAGGAAATCCAACAGATTGGACTGTGCCATATTTCAGGTGGATTCGAACCAACAGTCTTTGCACATGGGGTGCCTGCTCTCCCAGGTGAGCTAGCGGGTGCCCCTGAATATTCTCTTAAAGGTGGCACTATCTATCTGACACAGTTCATCTTACGGAGAGCAACATCATGTGACAAGTTTAAATATGGCCCTGAGCCATATCAAGTGCATTTACTGTTTCTGCATGACTGACTACTGTGCTATGAACAACTGTCTTTATCTGTTAACTATAGTGTGAAAGTCAAACTGGGACAAGGAAGGCACCCAAAGGAACACAAAAGGCACATTATTCATTACTCAAGATTGATACGTAGTATACTTCACACACTGACCCACTATGATAAAGGTCACAGGGTCATTTCAAGCACAAGTGTTCAACATTTAGCACACATTCAGCAAATCTCACAACAGTCTGCCTTGGTTTAGATTATGAGATACTATCTTGTGTGCAGAGATGACATTTCGGCCTGAGGGTGACACCAGCTCCGGAGAGCAGATTTGCCCAGAAGATTGTAATTTTTCTTGTGTACAAATGGAAATTCTGCCTCGATGGCTATGCTAGAGGAGAAGTCAGGGCATCACCATAATCATAAGTAATCGCCCTTTGGGGGACATAAATATTCATACCAGATTCTAACCAACATCAGCATCCTGAGGCCTCACAGCAGCAAGACAAAAAAGGTTATGATTTATATCTGTTAAAAAAAGTTAACTACTGAAGAGTTTCTCTCCTCCTCTTTGATTTCCATTGAGTAAAATATTAAAGGAGCAGTGTGCAGGATTTAATGGCATCTAGCGGGGAGGACTGCAACCAGGTGAAACTTCTCCTGCACCAGGCGCAAACTCCAGGTTAGAATTCCTTCAGTGTTCATTGTTTAAGAGGTTTTTACCTGGAGCTGAATTTTCCGCATAGGTCTCTCCCTCTCCAAAACAAATGGATCAGGTGATTACAACTGGTATGAACACTGAATAAAGCAGTTTCATTTTACAAATCAGTGTTTCTCAGACGGGCCTAGCACTTGATAACTTAAGATCCAGACAATCAAAAAGTTTTTACCAGGAGCCGAATTATCCGCAGAGTTCACTTCCTCTACAGAACAAACTGACCCGGTGATTTAAACCAGTAAAAACACTAAATAAAGTAGTTTCATTTAAAAAATCTGTGTTTTTCTGATGATGTTTGGCCCATGATGGAGGGGCTACTAACTACAGTGGCCAACATGAAAACATGAATGTTCCTATCTGGAGCCAGCGTTTGGTTTGTCTGTTCTGGGCTACTGTAGAAACACAGCGGGGCACTGTGGCGATCTCTGTAGACGAGGACCTGCTACAGAGATCAATTCGTATTTTCAGGTGACGAAACACTTAGGAAAAACATACTTATCCTAATGTATGCCATTTCTGCTAATATATCCCTATAAATCCTACACACTGGACCTTTAACTTAGTCATCTGTACTCAGCAAACCTTATTTGGGTAACTTAGACCAGAAGTTTAACTTTGTTTCCTCCTTCATGTTGGATTTTAACACAGAATATTATTACAAGTTTCTTCAGCTCTAGGTCTCTGGTTGTGCATGTGCGACACACATGCATGAGTGCACGCGTGTGGTTTGTGTGTGTTCGTGTGTAGGTACCCAGTCTGTTCGGGGTCAGCCTCTCCCCTGGCCTGGCCCTGTCCTCCGGTGGTGCCCTCCGAGCCTGCAGCTCAGCCAGGTAGTGACTCTCGGCCGCTCTGACCATCTGCTGCTGTCTCTCCCTCTGCCTCTCCTTCTGTCTGTCCAGCTCTCTCTCCCGCTCCTCCTCCCTCTCTCTCTCCCTCTCCCGCTCGCGCTCCAGCCCTGCCTCGCGCTCCCTTTCTTTCTCTCGTTCACGCTCTTGCTCTCTCTCTCGCTGGCGGAGCTCATTCTCCATCTGTAGCCTGTGGGGGAGGTTTACAAGTATGCACACACACACACACACACACGCACACACACACACACACACACACACACACACACATACACAGGGGGAGAAGGTGAGAGATGCAACACCCAACATGAGGCAGATATTAACCACACACTGGTGAACCTCGCACAAACATTTCAAACATACACACACTCGCAGAAACACACGCAAATTTGCGCACACACACACACACACACACACACACACACTCACTCTCTCTCCACTTACCATGAGGAAAATAATCCATACACAGCATGACTGAGCAAGAGCAGATGAACACTTAATAGGTATCCACAGGAAAAGGACACACTCGCACACACATAGACATGCGCACACACACACACACACACACACACACACACACACACACACACACACAACAGAACACATTCAGCAGCAATCAATAGCACACAAACAAACCTACAGGATACGCAGGAGCCATTACAGAACCAGACGATAAATACCATCCATTTCAAACACAAACATTTCCCCCGTGCATTATGCCACAGGGAAACAATGTGTATTGTGAAACTGAGAAAGCAGCTCAAAGTGCTGAGAGAAAATGGAGAGAAAGAAAGAGAGACCTCCTTATGTGTGAGATTTAATGTGTGCACTTGCTCTGCATATGCATGTGTATGGGTGTGTAGTGTGTGTGTGTGAAGGGCAGTGTGTGTGATGAGTGTATAGGAGGAGCACTGTGGGGTGTGTGCTAAAAATATCACACACTCAGCAACCTGTGCCTACCCTGCAGAGAGAGATTACACAGCCCTGCAGACAGAGGAGGGGGAGAGAGAGAGGAAGAGAGAGAGGGACAGGGAGTGTGTGCGTGCGCATGCATTTGTGTGCGTGTGTGTGTGTGTGTGTGTGTGTGTTACCTTTCAGCCAGTGCTGCTGTGTGGCTCAGTTCTCCGGGGTAGCGGCCTCCAGGCAGGTGCAAGTGGAGGGCAGAGGGGTGAAGAGGTGGGAAGGCGCCCCCTGCAGGCACAGAGTAGAACTGCGACCGCAGCGCAGAAAGACACAGGGACTCCTCCATCCTGCGACAGACAGATGGACCGGGGGTAAACCAGTCACAGGCCAAGTGTGAAAAAGGTGGAAAATATCTGATATGTAAAGGTAACATTGCAGCAATGAAGATGATGAAGAGGATGATGTGTGTATGAAGGTATTGTGGCAGGTATTATAGGGTACATAAAAATACACAAATGCAGGTTAGACAATGAAATTGAGTGTTTACAGGAGCACTTCTGGTTCTTAGCAGCATGGATCATTTTTCATTATCCAGCACTGCAGTCTAACATAAAGTAGAGATGACAACATAACTTGGACATAACTTTTCATGGATGCTTTTGATAAAACTTTGAACTGTTTTAAACTCTCTTTAATTTTGAGCAGCCCATACAGTGAGTACAGAGTGAACTTCAATACAAGCATAAAAAAAGAAAGCATTTTATTGTACTGTCTTATGCTTTCAAGTCCCACAGGTTTACTCCGAACTTGGACACTGGCGTTAGTTTTTGTGCACCAAACACATGGAATTATCTACAATGCAGTGTCAAGATCAACATTTTCATAACCTCAAGACAATTCAAGATGATGTTCTCAAAGCACCTCACCTTAGTATGCAATTTGTATTGAGTTTTGTTCTCTTTTGATTTGTTTAAAGGTCCTATATATTGGTGGATATAAAATATAATATAATAAGTATGTTTCCTTTAGTGAATAATCACCTGAAAATAAGAATTGCCATGTTTTCATTACCTTATAATGAGCTGTTTATATCTACATAGGTAGCAGGTCCTCGTCTATGGAGATCACCATTTTTCATCACCATGTTTCTACAGTAGCCCAGAACAGACAAACCAAACACGGGCTCTAGAAAGGGCTGCTTTTTTGAGTTTTCGCATCAGCCATTGTCATTAGCAGCCCCTCCATGACTCCATGACTCGAGCATCAGAATTTTTTTTTTACATGACAATTCTTTATTTACTGTTTTTTTTTTTTTTTTTTTACCAGTTTAATTGCTAGGTCCATTTGTTTTAGAGAGGAAGAGACCTCTGCGGATAATTTGGCTTATGTTAAAAACCTCCTTAACATATGTATCAGAAATGAAGTGATTACACATTAAGTTATCAGAGGAAAAAGGTGAGCACATATAAGCATGAGCTGGGCAAGTGGGACATCTGAGACATGCTGAACAGTGTAGGAGAAACACTGATTTGTAATATGAAACTGCTCTATTCAGTGTTTTTATTGGTTTTATCCACCTGGTCCGTTTGTTTTAGACATAAATAGCGATCTCTGGATAATTCTGCTCCCGTTGAAAACCTCAACAATGAACACTGAAGAAATTATAACTGGGAGAAGTTTCAGCCGATTGCAATCTGCAGTGTTCACCACTAGATGTCACTAAATTCCCCTAAATATTACACACTGGACCTTTAACTTGAAACCACTACAAATGAGAGCAAACTCAATGACTTTCAAGATTTGAATGAATTAATTAATGAGAAGTTTAATTAACTGCAGACCCATTTTAAAAAAGCACCTTCAGCTGTATTCTTGTTGTTTCCTGACCTTGCTGCTTACTGTATATGGTAATGGATTTAATATGTACGCTGACTAAACAATCTCTTGAAAAATCAATGCACTCTATTAAAAAGTGAAATGGGAAGGGAACACAGGGACGGCGGTGGAGTCTGCCTACAAGGTAAAGGTATGGTGGTGTTTTAGTCATGTGAAAAGATGGTGTGCTTATCACTGGCAGTGTTATTTTGGTAAATCCATAGAGCAGCATAGTTTAGCTTTTAGCAGTGTTTCCAAAATTCCCCTTAAATCTCCCCTCAAGAACTTCAGTTGATTGTATTATAAGTAATTTGCTTTAACTATTTTTATCTACGCTACAATATACTCCTAATGAAAGAAATATTCAAACCAAAGACATGATTCTTACAGCTGCACCCAAATGTCTTTATTAGAATCCAAACAAAACTTTGTGGGTGACAAGATAACATGAGTCTGAGAGGTTAAGGATTGGGAGTTTAGGGTGGTGTTATTACCTTGGTAAGGACAGTGGGTGGTGCAGGTAGGCAGGATGATAGTAAGCAGCAGCAGCTGCAGCGTGGGCAGCAGCAGCAGGGTCCAGACTCAGGGGTAGAGACGTCAATCGGAGGTCATCTGAGGTGGCGAAGGGCCGCAGTGCTCTTAGGTACTCCTCTGGGACGGCACCGGAGGGAACCGCAGGATGCATCTGCCCAGGCAAACTGCAGAAAGAGTGCACACACACCATTAATCTTAAACTGTTTATGTGCTTCCAAATAGATGTATGAAGATTTTTTTAAAGGTCATGAATACATACGGTCGAACTATGAGTGCATTGCTCTTACCTAAGGCTCTGTATTCTGGGGTCCTGCATGACAGAGTTGGGGGTGAGGCCAAACGCGTGAGCCAGGGGGTGAGGTGAAGGCGTGGGCGGAGTCCTCTTATCCTGTTGGGGCTGGGTGTTCTCAGCACCCACCCGCTCTCTGCTGTGTCCCTGAACACTCTGCTCAACCTGACAGAGAGACAGACAGTGTGAGAGCAGACATTACTTTGTATATTCATGGGGTTAGAGTGTGTGCGACGTTGAAACTGAGCAGAAAAAGTTCAGGAAAAGAGGAGAGGAAAATGAGACAGGGTAAAACCCCCTCTAGCTGCAGCCAGAGGCTCAGAGGAGTGGAAAAAGTGGGTCTAATATGTCATAACAGGTCAAGATCAAAGTGGAAAGATGATCCTAATATCTGGCCAACTGCTCTCTCCTTCATTGCTCTCACTCTCTCTAAGAGCTTCCCACTCAGAGGATTTGGTTGCCACAAAGTCCTTGATTGCTCAGAGAACAATTCCAACCTTCAAATCACCACCATGACAAAAGCAGTCATGGAAAAAAAATCAAAATTACAAAAAGATGTTTCCCAAACTCGCATATAAATTAAAAACAAATAGTGACACAGTTGGCAGGGATGCATACCATGTGGCTGTGCTCTGGGCTTGGCTCTGTCCCAGGGTGCTTAATATGTCATGTGTCATTTTTCTACTCTCTCTCTGAAAATTTCAACTGAAGAGGCAAAATGCCAAAAAATAGAAAGAGTTTACAGCCATGCTAGCAGCTCTGAGAGGCTGTACTCGCAGAGTGTGACATGCTGACCTCAGAATACTAACATGCAGGTGAAAATGTTACTGTGCAGGAGATTTTTCGTGTTCATCATCTTAGCATAGTAACATTTTTTTACAATTTAATACTACTGCTTTGTTTTTAAGTATTGTAACTTGCACTGTATACATCTCAGGTATGCAGGCTCAATGATTGTGTTGTGCCATCTAGATGTTTGTGTTCTTGAATCTTGTATATAGTGTTATTTATTTATGTTGCAGTTTGATCCCAGACAAACACTCTCTCATTCTGTGTTGCACAAGAGGTGTGTGGTAAAATAAAAATACTGACTGATTACTATTAGCACTTTTACACAAAGTCCAGCTGAAGCTGATGGTAATGGCATTATATTGCAGGTATTTGGTCAAAAAACAAAGTTTGGGTGGAATTAAAAGTTTGACCTGATGATGGTCCATCCACCCATTTTCATCTGCTTATCGAGGGCCAGGTCGCAGGAATCAGTCTGGACCAGAGCTGCAACTAATGAATACCGTGGATTCATTAGTCACTGTGGAAGTCCAAGATCACGCCCTTACATATCTTGTTTTGCAGCACAGGACTTTTATTTTGACAAAATTTAAGACATTTCGACCATAAATCGATGCAGAAAAGGCACAAATTGGTGCAAATAATTCACCAGAGTGCAGGAAATTAGGAGTTAGATGCTCAAAATTTTCTGATGGAGGACACCCCAAACCCCATGTGTCATATGGACCCTCATGTTGAAACAAAACCCACGCCTTTGCATAGAGAAGTACAGAAACCACAAAATATGAAGAAGCTGGAAACAGAGAATTTTTACCTTTGTGTTTATTGAAAATTATTCAAATCAGTTAAATGATCATCAGATTAGTTGGTGATTAATTTAATACAGTGAATCAGTTAATCTATAATTTATTGCAGTTTTACTTTGGACACCTGAAGAAAACATATGTTTCACATATAATGTGTCAAATCTTGTTGCTACAGCAACAGACATCAATACAGGTCAGACCGACCACAGACAAACCAAAAACAAATGATTTCTCCCAGCAACACCCAATCTGCTACCTGAGTTTTGTACAACACTTGACCTGCAGTGAAATATCTGCGCTTTGAATATGTTTGAATAGTTTTGAATGTGTCACTCATGGAAAGCAGATTCAAACCAGCGATAGACCGTCTCTCTCAGTCTAATTCAGTAATCTTCACTGGTTCAAAATGAGAAGGGAAGACGACACACAGAGGGTCTGGAGACCAGCCATCGCATTCCTTGACCTCTGACCCCGCAGACAGCCAGCGGCCTTCACAGATGCAGCAATAAACACACACAAACAGTCTGTTTCTTTAGCTTAAATCATCCCGTTCTAGGACAAGCTGCATACAGTAAGGACAAACACTGAATCCACACAAAGCTTTAGAGCCCTCTCTCTGTCGCTCTCCTGCTCATTCTTCCTCTCCCTCCCCTCCTTTCTTAACATCCTATTCTCTGTTTTCCTGCCTCCCTCCCTCCTTCTTTCTCTCTGAATGTCTGAATGGGAGCCCCAGGCAGGCAGAGCCACAGAGTGGTCTTTGTGAAGGGGGAGAAAGGCAGCTCTGATCCAGGGGGAAGTGGCTACTGTGGGGGCTAACCCCTGCATTGTGTGAGGGGCCTGGTTCCTCGCCCCACCTTAAATTTGCTTGCACACCCACAAGCAAACACAGCCATAGACGCACGCAGACACACACATACACTGGTCCCTCTTCACATCCTAAGCCTTTTGTGGCGAAGGGTCAAGTACACACACACATATGCGCGCACACACGCACACAAACACTGCAGGAAGCTGAACACAATAGGTGCCAGTCTCGGCAGCCTCCAGTGTTTCTTTACAAACCCCTCATGTGTTGCAGAAAAAGACATGGACTGATTAGTGAGAGGAAGAGGGAATGAGGCGGAGGGGTGAAAGCATGAAAATGAAAGAATGAGACAAGACATGGAAAAAGAGAGTGGTCGGTTAGAAGGAAAAGAAAGAAACGGAGACATGGCTGGTTTTGACAGTTTGATGTTGACAAGCACTGGGACTATTTCTTTAATGGAGGGAGCAGCAGGAAGACGGATAAAGGAGACAGAAAGAGACAGACGACTCATCTGTGCTGAGAGAGAGCACGAGAAGGAGAGAGAGAAATGAGAAATGGAGAAACCAGCAAGACAGGGGAACAAAAAGTACAGATACACAGAGCGAGAGCAGCAGATGTCTTGTCTCAAATTTGTCTGGAACACCAGCGTGTACGACCATTTGATAAATGACGTGTCTTACCTGTCGTCCGTCGGCCCTCCACAGGCCGTTGCTGGTCTTGGTGGGGGCAATGGTGACAACTGGAGGGGTGCTGGGGACACCGTGTCCCCGGGTCTGGCCCAGGAGGGGCCCTAATGAGCCCCGCTTCGGGGTGGTGACTGGCGAGCTGTGGCTGGTGGCCGGGGAAGAGACTGGAGACGACTCACCGCTGAGGGCAGAACCTGAGGCGGGGAGAGACAGGGGTTAATGACAGCAGGAACAAACTGCAGCTATCAGACGGCAGATTAAAAAGATTTTCAGGATCAAACAATCCCCCTGCGACATAATGCAGATGGCGCACGTAAGAGAAACTTTTTTTTGTCAGTGTGCTGGCCTGTGACAAGGTGAACAGTGATTCAATCATTCTGATGAAAAGCATTCCAGATAAATGTGACAGAAATAAAGGGAAGTGTAAAAAGGTACACAAGGTAGAAGAGATGTGGAAAATTGTACAAAATGAAAGTGTGTGTGTGTGTGTGTGCGCACGCTGATGAAAAAACCCACAAAAATCAGATATAGAGAGAACGAAAGAAGGATGTCATAAATGAAGGTGTTAAAAAGAGGCTGGGGTGTGACACGGCGAAGGGGGAGGTGTTAAATGTGATAAAGAGAGAATATGTGTGTGTGTGTGTTGTCTGTAACATTCACACTACCATTACTCTATTACTGTAACACTCAGCAACCAGCTGACACACAGAAACACACTCAGAGATAGAAAGAGGGAAGAAGTAATGAGATGTAGAGAAGGTGGGAATGAATGAGCTCATGTAGAGCTAGAAGGTAGAGAAAGAGCTACAGGGACAGAGCGAGAGGAAGAAAACTAGATGATGATGAAGAGAGAGCGGGAGAGAGAGAGAGAGAGAGAGAGCTTGTTATAATTGGCTGTAATTAGATTCTCATTATTAGGAGATGAATGGAAACGGATGAAGGAAGAGACAGAGAGGGAGAGGTCAGGATAGGTCAGCTCTTATTCAACACCTTCATTAGGACACCAATGAGCTGAGTGAGGACACACATACACACACACTTATACACACACACACGCACAACCAGCGAGCTCCCAGGCAGTAAAACGTTTTACATTAATCCACAAAACACAACCTTGGTCTGTGAAATGATCTGCTTGCACAATTATTGCCACTGTGTTGCAATACAATGTGCAATTTTCTGTCATTAACACCTCGTTTACATCTTAAAGGAATAGTTCAACATTTTGGGAAGTACACTTATTTGCCTGCCAGCGGAGAGTAAGCTGAGATGCCTGACGCCACTCTCACATCTGTACCTAAATAGGAATTTGTGGCCAAGAGACAGTTAGCCTAGTTTAGCGTAAAAAATGGAAACAGAGGTTAGCTAGCACCGCAACAGCTCACTGATTAACATGTTATATCTGGTTTGTTTAAAGGGGCATTACTATTTATCATCTACATTAGTGGTTCCCAACTGGTGGGTCACGGGTTCCATTCTGAATGGACCACAAGTGACTCGCAAACGTGTCAAATTTATTTTAGTACAGTGAATTTCCGGCACAGAGTTTTTATTTTGAAGTGATGTTTCCTGCTGTAGAGTGACTGACTAACAGACAGCTATTTAATAGAGACAGCAAACTAGCTTGATGACATGTCCAAACGCAAGTATGACACTGAATGTATTAAACTGTGGGACCTCAAACTAATGACCAGTGAGAAATCTGGACCCCGTGGCTGGACCAGTTGGGAAACACTGTTCTAGATTGTGAAGAAGCTTCTTGGATGAGAGGCGAAACGTCTTCAAGAAACGCAAGCAAGTCCAGTTGCCTACGATATAGCACTTACTATTACCATGACCTGGATGACTGAGAATCTTCACCGACAAACTGTTCTAGGTTGTTTTGGTGTGAGTTGCCAAGTGTTGGAGATATCAGCTTTAGAGATGTCTTCACTCTCTGCTTTCCTGAACTTCACCCACCAATTAAATCACAGCACAGAAGGAAGTGTGCATCTACTGCTATCTCACCTAGCACCACTGAGCTAGATAAAGTTATAGCTAAGCCCAGATGGATGCCATTAATGTTTACATCTCATGCTGTCACAAGCACGAGAATCTTGTGCATGAGTAGATGCACACTTCCTTCTGCCCAGTGATGCAGTTGGTGGGTGTAGTTTGGTAGAAAGAAAATAGTTCATGAAACTGCTCACAACAAGGTCTGTGGATTTCCCTGAGTAACCGGGTCATGATCTCTGGAAAGAGATGTTGCTGTTGAGTTTTACAACAGTGTTTTTGGCACTTTGAGCACCAGAAGCCGAGTGCCATTTAGTTTAATTAAACTGGAGAGAAGGCAGACATCTCTGTGGCCGATATGTCCAACACTCCGCAACTGACACCAAAACAATCTAAACTGATGAAGTACAAGTAAGAGGAAAAATATGTATTTTTGACTTTGGGGTGAACTGTCCCTTTAATCTGTCCACAAAACAAAGTGTAAAAATGACCAACTGAGGTTTCCCCACATGAAAAGGAAATACTGTAAGTATATCACCTAAAATGTTGAACTTTCCCTTAAGACTTAGTTTTACAGCTCAGTTTCTCTGTTCAGAGTTGACAAACAACAAAAACATACGGACACATTAAAGGTTGTTGAAACAACCAGACAGCAGGAGCAGAGGTGTTTTTTTGGAGTGTGGACAACAAAGAGGAGTTTATTGTACGTGTGTGTCTGAGTGTGTGTGTGTTTGTGTGCAGCTCTGGGTTTTAAAGAAGTAAGATCACCACTCACCTCTGGGATCCTCGGCCTGTTTGGCCAGTTTACGCAGGGCAGCAGCGAATCCGGAGTTTGCAGATTGGGCAACTGCGTTCCCATTGGTTAGTGGGCTGAGGGGACTGACAGTAGCCGTGGTGCGAGTTGCCGTGGAGATCATTCCTAATGATGGTGATTTATTGGACTCATGGTTCATACCTGAGGAGGAGAGCCGGAGGAAATGTTGGAGGAGCTTTGATATATGGAGAAATTTCACCATGACATTTATCGTTTGATATACCTCGATAAAACACGGGACAATCCTATTAGAAAAAAGTGTGTGATTCTTTTGTCAACTGGGGAATTCAATTAACACCTCTTTCTTTAAAAAAAATCTTTGGATGATTTTGTAACAACATGCATCAGGTTTTGAACACAGTTGGTATCTCATTTATCTTGAATGAATGAGACTCGTACACAAGTGCTCAAAGAGAATGGGCGTGTGTGTGTGTGTGTGTGTGTGTGTGTGTGTGCGTGTGCGTGTGCGTGTGCGTGTGCCTTTGTGTCTGGACATCATAGTGAGCACATACGCATGGGTCAGCTCCACAAGAGACAAGAGTGGAGGGAGTAGAGCTGTGTCAAATAGAGCGGTGACCCTAATAGCAAATCACACACATGAGTGCACACATGTCCATTTCCTCAAGGGAGCCAGCCAACACATCTTAAGACCTCGGGAGTATCTACACGCAAACATTATTAAGTATCACTGCAGTTTTACACCCTCAAAGATGAAAGCACACACAAGTAAACACACACAGCCACACACACGCACGCACACAGATAACCAGGAAACCCATCGATCTACTGAACAGTGGACACACTAAGAGCAAACGTGGTTAGCATAACCTTTGTCTTCACCCTCTACCCTCTTACTGACCCACTAATGTTAATTACAGCTGGAATTAGCCAGCAGCCCCCCTGCCTGCTACAGCAATGACCTCATTACCACCACACACACACAACCACCTTTCAAACATGGATACACACATGCCACAGGAAGAGCAAACAAACAGCCAAAGCAGTAAACACACTCATGAAAAATTCATACGTGCACATTGAACACCATTATCGAATGCTCTGCTCATCGCATGAAAGATTTTTTTTTTGAAGAGGCGATCTAAAAAGGGGCGGTCAGCTCTCTGAGTTTTGTTAATTCAAAGTATCATAAATCTCGTATCATTCGCAGACGCCAGATGAGACGTCTGCCTTCTACCTGCCAGCTTTCACACATGTGAGCAAAGACAGGCAGAGGAAGCTGCAGAGCGACAAACAGAGTGAGAGTGGAAGATATATGAAGGCAGGAGTGAGGGAAAACACAGAGAGGGAGAGGAAATGAACAGGAGCCAAATCTTAAAGTAAGTGGACATGAAGTGGAGATCCATCAGAGCAATGTACATGCACATTTTTCCTGCATGTTTTGAAAATTTAAAACCAATAATCAGTTAAACGTAATCAAAGTGTTGAAAGAGCTACTCCAGGTTGTTACCAGCTGCCACAAAGCAACACAGACAAGAGTGTGTCAGCCTACATCACAGTGCTCTGAATGACACGTCTAGTGTGTGTAATGTACACAGCTAACATGCTTCTCACATGCATGATGTGTTTAAACATCAGAAGACAAAAGGCTACACAAGATGTATGTGTTTCTTTAATGTTCACTGTTCTTCTCTTACCTTTTTATAGTTAACTTACGTTTTATTTCCTTTCTTTCACCCACTATTTTGCTTTAATTCTTTGGCTACACTTACGTATTTACATGTCATGCCGATAAAGCAAATTGAAAGTGAAACACACAGACAGAGAGGGAAAGAGAGATGAAGAGAGTAAAAGCTCAGATCCTGACAGGCTGTGTGTGTGAATGTGTGTGTGTGTGTGTGTGTCTATATCTCTGTCTCTGCTGAGCCCAGCAGTCAAGGGAGAGATGATAAGACAGTTTCTATCGACTCTTTCTCTCCCTCCTTCCTCTCCACTCACTCAGTCCTTCCTTCCTCTCCCTCTCTCTGTGTGCGTCTCGTTTATCTCAGCATACTGGAGCTTATTTAACAAAAGCCAACACAAATAATCTCCTCTCTGTTTCTTTCTTTTTTTCTTTCTTTCTTCCTCTCTTTTTTCCCCTACAATCTTTTGTCACGGGCTATTCCTGTGATATTTACTCATGTCATTCACAAACACAAACATACTAACATATGCATGTGAGCATAATTCAAACATGCAAACAGACACACTCACCCTCCCGCTCACTGTTCTCCTCCTGCTCGTCGTCTTTCTGCTCCTCTGTGAGACTCTTTCTCTCTCTCTCCCTCCCAGCCTTGCAGCTGCTACGTGGTCACGTGACCTCTTTTCTATCCACTTCCCCCCTCCTCCTCTCCATCCACCGCGCCCCCACCTCCCCTTCCCTTCCCTCCCCATCTATCACCCTCTCCATCCTGCCTCCTCCTCCTCCTCCTCTCTTCTCTCGTCTCTGTCACTCTTTTTATCTTCCCATTTTCTCTCCTTAGCTGTCCCTTCTCTCCCTCTCAAACTGTGCTCTCTGTCGTTTTCTTTTCTCTCTTCATTCTTCATCCTTCCTCCTTTTGGCTCACACTCCCAGGAGGGTGGTTGGGGGGATGGAGGGAGGGGGGAGTAGAAAGAGGAGGAGGGTTTAGGGTGATGACGGGGAGGGTGTGTGTGTGGTTTTGAGCTCTGTGTGTGTATGTGTGTGTGTGGCAGCGGGTAGTGTTAACCCTCCATCCATCACTCTGTCTCCCTGCTAGTCAGCTCTGTCTGCTTTGGGGACAGGGGTGAGGTGGGGGAGGGGAAGTTTCTGACAGTGACCTGTCACCCTTCACCTCTGACCTCTGCTGCCCCGGACAGCAGGAGGTTGGAGGGTGAAACACACAACAGCCCTAAATACAAATTAAGACATTTAACTCCCTTTAGGAATCTTTTTTTAAAGTGATGTCTGAATAAATAAACACGAGTCGAAGGACATGCCAGCAGCCTCATGAGGCTGTGATACTCATTGTGCACCAGAGAACTGTTGGACGGAGGTTAAATGGAGAGACGACTTTGATATTCATCAATATTGGAGCAGAAGAATGTAAGTTTGGGCGGAGGATGGTGCCACTGGAAAGGCCATGTCTTTACCATAATCTCAAGGGTTTATCCTTTCTAAATTAGTCATTAAAGGACATCTCGGACACGCCAGGTTTGACATTGTCACGTCACGTTCAGCAGTTTCTACTTAACTTCACTTTGAGTGTAAACATACTGACATGATTACATTTAGCATGTTATATATGAGCTACTGACATTACTACAAATATACAAACACATTAACGTTGCTATAAAAATGATGGCGTCATTCTGACAGTACATATGTTCCCCAGCTCTAAATTCCTGTAATATAATAAGACACGCTTTACATCTGTCTTCCTAGCGATTTAAAAGATTAACAAATGTCCAAATATTTCTCTTTGAGACTGGTAAGGGCTATCTTTCTAAGAGCACAAGGGAGGAGGGACGTTTCAAATGCAATTTGAACACTAAAAATCTGTTCAGCCACAGTAGAGATATCAATGTCTGAAGGCAAGAGAACTGTCTTGCACAAAATTTGAAGGCGTAGGTGTCAAGGAGGAAAACATCAGGAGGCTGTGAGCTGTAGGTTGGTGATTTCAACATATCGAAGCAGGGGGAGATACACTGCAGAAAACATAAAACTCTTTCAAGGATTTAAATAGGCGTGGGACGATATGAAAATTTAATGTCACGATTACTGTGGTAAAAAATAATTGTGACACACGGTGTTATCCAAGGAGACATCTAAATATGCTTACAATTCTGACAGCTTATGCTCATGTTAAAAATTAAAATGGTACTAAAACAAATTGGAATCACTTTACCTTATATTTTGGGTTTGGGTTGATAATACTTCACCGCCCCCAAATGACCATTTGTTTATCAATTTCTCACCCATGTTGAGTTAGATTAATTCAGAAAATTTTGTTTTTCTTGCATGCCTCCTTAGACCAAAGAATCCAAAAATGGCAAGCATTGTTTCTGACCAGCACTGAAAGTGGGAGCAGAGATTAATTTCACTTTCAGTCCCCATTAGAAAGGACTAAACGCAAGATGATGCAATGTGTTTGGGAAGCACTGAGCATGTGACTAGATATATGAGACTTGGATCATACTGCACGACTTGTAAACAGATGTTTAAATATAGTTTTGCTGCTGTTAAACGTGGTCCCCAATGACTTAAATTCATCAACAATATTTGGTGGTTTTGGATTCTTTGTTCATGCAAGAAAAACAACTTTTTCTTCAAGAATTCAACATAACACTAGGTGAGTAATTGATATAATAATGGTCATGTGGGAGGCGTGGTTTTCTTTTAAGAAACAAATATTTTTATTGCATTACAGAGAGTCCTGTAATGCAATAAAAACAATCTCATCTCATCTTTTTTTAGTGAACATCCTTTTTAGACATCCTTTTGACTATTTAAAATTGCACCATATCTTTCTATGTGACATATCCCAATTATTCATTAAGATCTTTTACATTTTTCTTAAGTTGGTGCGTATGCAGCCTGTTTTTGCAGAGTCTCTTATATTGTTGGTTCTCAGATGGTCTCTTTGGGCTCACAACGATCACCTTATTGTAAGTGTCCCCAGTCTTAATATGTGCTGGAAACATAGATTTGCTCCCGTCAGCCTCTGCTGTGCTTTGAGCTGAATGTAGAAATAATGCAAACACTTAATATATGACTTAATATATTAAACTTGTTAGCATACTAATGCTAGCATGTTAGCATTCATATGGTAGACTACAAACCTGCTGACCTGCAACACAGCCACACACTCAAAAATTTGAGCATCAAACACTTAATTTCCTGTATAGTGGTAATGTGTGCCTTTTCTGCATCAATTTATGGTGTATTTAAGTGTCTTTTATTTTTGTCAAAGTTAATGTCATCTATTGCTTTCACGTTTTTATTGGGGGGACAAATGCACATGTTCTATGTATTGAGGTGGGTGTGTCTGCTGCGTCCATCCCAAAATCTACACCTGTGTGTATTTTAGTTCTAAAGTATCCTGTCTGATGATGAAGTGATGACCAAGTTTAAAATTTGACCTGCTGGTGTCACTAAATGAAAGTCAATCAGTCACAATTCATCCTCTGGGAACCAGAAATATCTTCAACAAATTTCTTTGCAATTCATCAAATTACATATTTAATGTTTCTCAGAATCAAAGTGTTGGACCAGCTGACCAGACGTGCATCAACCAACTGACGCTCCCGTCCAAAGAGTCATCAACCAGCCATGACTAAAAATATCCCGACGTATGCCACAAACTAATAATAAAACTACCAGCTTTGCCAAAATGGAAATGGAAATCCGGGGGTGTGACTCCATTCATCCACACACACACGCACACAGACACACACACACGCACACAATCCCACTCTACTCTACATGATGTAAGTGATATCGGACATGTTGAGGCCTGTGTCTTTGACACCTTTTTTGTGTCTCTTGCTCGCTCTCTTTCACTTTCACTCCCTCTCTATCTGACACACACAAAAACAGACAAACACCAACTACACAGGGGAACAGTGAGGACAGCAGGGGGGGACCTGCTCTGCCCCGTCAGCTCATTAAAAAAGCACAATGCGTGTGTGTCTGTGTGTGAGTGAGAGAGAGCAGAGATGGGTCATTAGGATGGAAGAAGAGGTTGTAACACACTACCTACTCATTAACTCTCATCACGTTGGCATGTCTGAGTGTGTGTGTTCTTGTGTCAGCTACTGTGTTAACACTTAGACATTAAATTGACTCTCCTCATTTGTGTTTACAAACAGTTACCTCGCAATAGACCAATAATGAGCGTGCATGCACACACACACACACACACACACACTCACACACACACACACACACACACACAGTCTCTTAACACAATATACACTCTATTTAAGTTTTAAGACATTATTATTTGGGCTCCTACAGCTGATACTAATCACAACAACAGCTACTGTTGCTGTTACAATAGCTGGCAGACTTTTTCAAATTCCTCTGACGAGCACACACACAAGGAGAGAGGGAAAGAGAGGCAGAGGAGAAGTAGCCAAATGTTTTACAGCCTCTTAAACTTGTCTGTAATAGCAGTCAGAGTGGCGTCAACACAGCAGTCTCCAGGGTTACTCCAGGGGCTGCTAAATGGCTTTACTAGCTCCAGTCACTCTGCAGCTCGCACAGAAACACTTAACACTTCCTTACAATCCATAAACAACGCACACACTCCCCCACTCCGGCATCTCACACACTCACGGACACAAGAATAGGCACGCAAATTAACATAAACGTCAGAAAAATCACACGAGACCCGACAACCCAAAAAACACACATATGCAAGCTGTCTGTGCAAATCCATGGCAAAGACGGGCTCATGCAGAATTAGCTGACTCAAGATCCAGGCATTGTGCGTCACAAAACGTATGCATGTGACCCCTAGGGACCAAACAGCCAGCACGCATTTATGGTCCCGGGATAAATGGAGCAGAAAAACCACATACTGTAATAACCAACACCTCCAGCGAAAAAAACAAACAGGAAGCAACATCCAAAGACACACTGGAGCAGAGAATTAGCAGCAAGCAGCAGGAAAAGACGGAGAGAGTATGGGAAGTGTAGCAGTCATTACTCTGTTTTATATTAAACAGTGTGTCCGCTAGAGCAGCGCCATGTTTACTGTGCAATCATAACAGAGTCGAGATGTTAGTGAAAGGTCTATAAATTATCACCACCACAGCTTAGAGCAGAAATGTGGGCTGTCAGCAAACAGGATGGCTACGTTGGAAAACTCTTCATCTGTTTTGTTCTCGTCTCCCCTCCCCTGAACTCGGGCCCTTTGCTTGCACCTCCTCCTGGCTGCAGGGCACTTTTCCTCTCCCAGTGACCCCTTCTCCATGTCTCTAATCAGTGCACTTGTCTACGAGCATCTTGTCACTGTCTGTCAGATACAGAAAGAAGATATAAATAGCAGCTGTTTTGGGACTTTCACTCTTTTCTCTATCTGTCCGCGTTATCGTTTCTTTGCCTTGTCATTTCCTCCTCGCTATCTCTTTCTCAGTCTCCTACCATTCACTCAGCAGCTTCTCCCATCACGTCGACTGCATTTCTGTTTTTCTCCTCCGAGTCATCGATCTTTTCTGCAGCGTGTGGCTCAGTCTCGCCTCTCTCTGATACTGAGATGATGCAAAAAGATAAAACAATCTGAGGCAAACCAATCTTACTCTGTCTCAGTTTGTTTCAGCTCCTGGCTGCGTCTGACTCTTGCCCGCAGGTTTTGTGTGTGTGTCTGTGTGTTCAGCGTTGGTGGTGGAGGTGTATACAGAGGGTCGTGTCAAAACAGTTGACAGCCACAGCTCCCCCTCTTCTGGCCCGAGGCCGGCTCTGCTCACCAGGTGCAGACACCAAGGTGGCTAGACCTCAACCATCTGAACAAACACGAAGGGGGAGAACACACAGAGACACACTCTCGTTGCACAAAGGTGTACGAAAACAAACAGACCAGCAGATGCACGTAGAGCGGCCTGACAGGCAGGTGCTGGTTAAGTATAAAGTGCAGGGTGTAACTGAGGTGTGTGCTGCAAAACAACTATCGCTGTAGTAAACAAAGACGTTGGTGTTAAAAGAGTAACATTCAAGGTGAGGTTTGGGTCAGCAAATCAGAAGAGGGGCTGATCCTGTTGTCTCTGAGGAAATTAAGTTTACAGATTTTATGGATTATTTCCTCGTATATTACCACTGAATAGATTAGACTGGAGCAATGAGGAAAGCAGCCTTGGCAGCTGATTTATTCCTGTCATCACCTCCGTCCTCTGTGTCAGCTGTCGGCGCTGTAACAAAATAATTTGCTTTGTGTCACCATGTTGTGCCCGTCCAACTCTTTTTTTCTCAGTATGTGGAAGATGAGGACTTTGCAGTATAGATTCAGTCTGCAGTACAGTATATACAGATTTAGTTTCAGGAATGCATTTTACACTATATACTACACGATACAGTCTTGGACAGAACAGGACTACTTAAAGGTCCAACTAATAATTACTTTCATTGGCAATTATATTTCTGATGGACTGAAATATTTGGTCACACTGTT
Source organism: Epinephelus lanceolatus (assembly GCF_041903045.1). Classification (NCBI taxonomy): domain Eukaryota; kingdom Metazoa; phylum Chordata; class Actinopteri; order Perciformes; family Serranidae; genus Epinephelus; species Epinephelus lanceolatus. The sequence goes on from NC_135738.1 coordinate 26,515,045, forward strand.
TTCTAAACTATTGTTTAAGGTCACCAATGAACTCCACCTACAGAAGTTGCTAAAGTACAATTCAATGACAACTGGCAAACACGATGCGATATGACGCTCCAGAACAGATATTAAATGGTCCTTTGGGGATAGTGTTTAGTCAAATGTTGTTTCCAAGCTCAAGAGAGTATTAACTTCTCAATTAAAGCTGGACTGACGGACTTTAACATGTAAATGAATGTCTGTTACATTCAATCCCAAATGAGTTCACACAATGCTGATTTAGCCATCATCACCCAGCCTGGTCTCACTACAAGCTCGTGAATAGTGATGATGTCACTGAAGTGACATAATTATAGTGATGTGTGGGGCATCACTTAGAGGAACACATTCAGCTTTCCCATCAACTCCAACCCATGTAAACCCATCTGTATCACTATCAGATGCCCAGAGCAGCTGACATAGTTTAAAGAGCATGAAAGTTTGCTCAGGGTGGGTGGGACCTGCACCGGAATTGTGCATTTTGTGAAGCCAGCCAGGGGCAAAGGGGGCAGGATGGTGGGGAGAGAGCATAGTGACAGAGCAGCAGCAGCTAGGAGTATGGCAGAAACTATGGTGGAAAATCCTCAAAAGCGTCCAAGAAAAGTTTCTGGAGTGGATGCTCTGGGTAAAAAACGATACTAAGCACTTAGTGGAAGGATTAAAGTCATAAAAAAGATTAAAGAGAGCGCTCCTGTGGGAGGAGGGATACAGTGAGCTCACCTGAAGGTATATGTCATAAGTATGCGCCAACAGTGTTCATGTAATTGCTCTCACTGCCAGAAGGGGGAGACAAAAGTGCCACACTCCAGCTTTAAACAATTAACTAATGGTACACTAAACAGAAAAAAAAACAGAAAAAAATGTTATTAGTAGGTGCCAAGGTGACATCTTCCATTGTCTTGTTTTGTCTGACCAACAGTCCAAAATCAATTTCAGGTCCAAATACAATTATATTTCATCCTCCTGTTAGAAAGGCTGGAAATTACCTTTAAATAAATTCATTGATGATCAAAATAGTTGCCAATTAATTTTCTGTGGTTAGGGTTACATCAATGGGCTGTACAATAGTTTCACCTCTAATGATATTGAAACTACAGGAGATAAGAAGTAGGATTAGATAATTAGATACACTGAGTAGTCTACCAAAAACACACACTACAGAGCAAGGATACTCAACTTGTTTCACACAGGGGCCCCTTTTGCAAAATGACAGGAGGCCAGGTGCCAAATAATAAACAAACTACAGTGATATTATTGGTATATATAACAAATGAATTGCCTGATTTCAACCTCGAGACCTTTTCTGTCCTCACCAAGCAGCAACCTGCGGGGCTGAATACTGATGCCAACGCAGGAGTACCAAAAACTGCAGTTCATCGAATGGCCACTTGTGGCTGGCTCCCTCAGTAAATCCCCATAGACCCCCATGTTAAAATGCCCAAATAAACAAGTCTACAGTCTGGTACAAAAAATGGTTTTGATCTCTAAAGCTAATCTCCTCACTCATGACAACTGTACAGGGGTGAATTTTTTCATTAACTCACCCGTTTACATTTTATTAAGGCTCAAAGTTCTGCATATTTAAGGGCGGGGCCACTTGAGTGACAGTCTGTCTGCGAGGCGTTGTTGCAATCTATGAGTAAGATCCACCCCTTGTTCCTCCACAGCTATACTCTTTTGTCCAAATATGGTCACTTCTGGCTCCAAAAAAATCACCGGGTGATGGCCAAAATGTCCAACCAGAGGTTTCGAAGGTCACGGCAGCTACATCCATTATTATATACAGTCTGTGGTCCTCATTCATCTTCACCAAGAGGCAAACCCAGTCACACCAGCCCACACAGGTCAGGTGCACACAAGGGCATTTCTAGCATTTAAGGACATTCAGGGTTTCACCAAGACCTCTGTCATGGAGTCCGAGGGATCCTCTCCTTGCACTCTTTCTTATTAGACATGCTCTATTTTCATGCTTTCTTATGCTCCTTATTTAAATTTAAAGTACAAAACAACCCCAGTGTGAATCAATTTATTTTCATTGTTAATTAGAAAATGGTTGGTGGGCCACCCTGTACCCTAGTAAGTTGAGTATCACTGCCATAGATGAATATTATGGTGATTAACGTTTATTAGCTTTTAACAATTAATTCACCAATACACATAGTTTTAATAATTTATATAACTAAAAAAGACTGGGGTGAATCTGAAGCCATGGTGTGTTTGAGCAGTGCAGTCTGGGTTTACAGTATCTATATGAGAAGGAGGTAATTAAAGAGATTGGAGGTTTACTCAGTAACCCCTGCTGAGCAGCTGGTCTACGGCAGGTCAGGAGCAGCACATGGCGCATGGAGCGTGTGTGTGTGTGTGTGTGTGTGTGTGTGTGTGTGTGTGTGTGTGTTGAACTCCACCTGCGGGCTGTGTACACACAAAAGCGACGTGATCCGCTTGACTGCTGCTAATGCGCCCGGCAGCATCTATCTCAGCCAAACAATACAGTCGCTGTTAAAGGTCCCCGGATTAAAGAGCGACTCCTCTGACTCCCATGGGTGCTGTGTGTGTGACAAAACCACCACAAGAAAACTAGGTGACACACCGCTGTGTTTCAGGTCTGTCTTCCTTGTCAGTTGAGTTTACCAGGAGCAAACAGGAGCGGTGTGTGATCACCGACGAGTTTGACAAGAAAGATAACATAACAAGGAACCACAAACACCTTCACAACCTGCCTCACCTTCTGCGGCTGCGTCAAGGCACACACCATTAGCAGAGCGAAACCGGAAGTGCGGAATTCTAACTTCAAAATAAGAGCATGCGATGTTCGCTACATGGAAACACGCGATGTAAAACTATTTTTAAAAAGGAATTGTATTTAATTGTGATTGAATTATTATGACAAAACTATCTCTGGTTAAGTTACCGTGACAAACGCTGATAACAATTTATTTTGAAACAGGAAACCAGAAGCAGTTTCCTCCTGCTGCCTTCATACTGTCCGTCAAGCTGAACCAGTTTGTCTGATTACATATTTTCGACTGATTCAATCACACAGTGTACACTGTGAGTGTTATAGTCTACAGCAGTTTATCTAAAAATAGCCTCCAACAAAAGTGGAAATTCACTTCCTCCAGCAGCCCATCTAGACAATAAAAGATAAGATGTACAAAGTGAGCACACAACTGCCCACACACATCAAACTGATGCTATAACACAGGGAAACACATATAGCGGAGATAATGAGACATTTTAAGTGTTTTTTTTAATTAATAAGGAAAGTCCTGGTTATCAGATAAAGTCACCTCTCAGCAACGCAGACGACATCCAAGAAATAATTCAGATGATTTAATTCATCTTAATGGTAACTTTAAAAGCAGTAGGCTGGATACGCACAAACGAACGACCTTATTATTTCACACCAGTGCACAACAAAGCAAACCCCGGGACGTTTTGTAGTAAAACAACAGAAAACAGACAACTTACCGCCTCACCAAAGAAAAGACAATCCTCGGGTTTTGCGCATCCTTTAGGTGGATAAATTACAGAGGCTCTGCGCGCAGCAATTCACTGTGTGATCTCCCCGACACCACTACAACACACCGATGTGGTGATGTGGGAAGGAGAAGGACAACACGTTAACTGTCCTCAGAGAGAGGGAGAGAGGCGGGGTATGAGAGGGGAGGGGAAGGGGAGGGAGGGAGGAGGAGGAGGGCGAGCACCTGCTCCACTGATGCTCCCTGGAGAGATGGAGGGATGGAGAGAAGGAAGATGTGGCCCCAGACTGCTGATACTTCACAGCCTGGACATGTTTACTGTCCACCGGAGACAATCAGATCTGTTCAAGTCAGCTCCTCCTGCTGCTGTACGCTCACACAGTACACAGGAGTACTGACTGGCTAATTTAACTCATCATGATTATACTGCTGGTATTGATCTACTGCTGCTGCTGCTGCTGCTGCTGTCAATAACTCACCACTTTACATACTAATATTATTATCATCATCAGTGGAAAAATAACCAAATCTTGACTTACACAATGGTAGCAATGACGTGCTGCAAATATCAACAGCAGGGTTTTAATGTTGCAGATGGTCCAGGTGTTAAGTCTGAGGATAGTGTCCTTTATAATGGGGCATCATGTTTGAGCTGCTGCTTGTATTTTTAGCAACTAAAAACCCTAAGTGGCAACCTCTGGAGCTGAATAATGGAGCCAATGTGTAAGTGCCAAAAACTGCAGTTCCTTGAACGGCCACTTGAGGCTGGCTCCAGTCAATTCCATGTTAGAATTAACTTAACAGCAGAAATAAACATGTCACAGCCTGGTACAAAAATGGTTTTGGTCTCTATAGCTAATTATAACATTCATGAAAACTGTACAGGGTTGAATTTATATATGACTAACCCTTTTACATTTTATTAAGGCTTAAAGTTGCACATATGTGGGGCGTTGGTAGTGTAGTGGATAGTACAGAGGCATTGCCTCGCTGCAGCAGGTTCGGTTCCTGGCTTGCGGCCCTTTGCTGCATGTCAGTCCCCATTCTCTCTCTGTCTCCCCATTTCACTCACTGTCCTGTCCATTAAAGGCAAAAACCCTACAAAAATAATCTTTAAAAAAAATAATAAAAAAGTTACACATGTGTAAGGGCGTGGCTGCTCTGAGTGACTGACCATCTGTGGATGGTGTCCTCAGGTTCTCGGTCAGATCCACCCTCTCGTTTTGATTCGTTTTTGACATTTGCCCAACTGAGCAAGTAGAGCTATTGTAACCGATGTGTAATTGTACTAGGTTTGTATTTCACCAAGTCCATCTTTCGTATTTGTTCATATTTTGTCATTGCTTTCTTTATGTATTCATACTTGTTTCTGTATTTATTTTGAGGGAGTTTTATTTTGGTAAATTCGATTTTTGTTGTGTGGCCAACATTTCAGGGCTGTCATTTCCTTTTTGGACTTCATGAGGAGAGGTGTGTTTGTGGAAAGCTGGTCATGAAAAGTTGCTGTGCTGATTTTGATGTGTTTTGCACAGAGAATAAATCCCCCTGGTCAGCAAGGCAGAAGTTTTCCTCCCCTCCTTCCTCATCATCCATGAACACAACGCAGAGCTTGTAGCAAACTGAAGTGTCAGGCCAGACCAATTACACTAGGTTTCTGGTGGCCTGATGAATGCCATTATTGATTCTGCCTATTAGCCCGATTCTTTACTGATCGCCATATTGATTCCTGATCAATTTTCTGTGTGGAAAAAGTAGGCTTAAACAGGTTTTCAGTATCAAAGCAGCTGCCTCTCCAACACAGTGTGGAAAAAAAAGTAGAGAGTGTAGCAAAAATACACATGTGACTCAGTGTGATGCCAATGTTAATAGATAGATATTTGCCCTCAGTAATGGGCGTGCTGCACTGTTGGGAAGCGGTGGTCGTGTGTAGAATGTCAAATACATGGCATTCCTGGTATTAAAGCCCATGTTGCTTAGAAAGATGTGTCAACATACTGCTGGTGTTTCAACCGCTACTTGAAATGATCATTTTACAGACACTACAAGCAGCACTGTTGTCATCTTTGTTCCTGGAGTGAAGCCACGCTTTGGAGCGTTTCTTCCTCTCTGCCATGACTCCTTCTAGTTGCAAGTTTCCAGCAGTGACAATGCAGGAGTTTGACATTGTTTTGTGATGTGCAGCTGTCAGACAAACATGCCGGCATTAACCAAAGGAGCTTGGAGGCATGCGATTCCATTGGATTGGACAATTTGGAACCGGCTCTCAATTCCCTTCTCTATGTAAGTCCAATAGGCATTCTTCTTTCAGCCCCGAAAAAAATATATCAGGTGCTTAAGCTGCTAAATGCTCCATATGTTCACCAGCTAGCTGTTAACCTTGTCTGTCTGCTGTTTGGGGCTGCAGCGGGTTTATGAGAGCCTTTTTCACTTTAAACATTTACCTGCAGTGGCTGGAAATGACACTGATAAGAGTTGTGAGACTGAAACAGTACTGCTGCCGACTGGAAAACCAAAACAATGAGCTGAAAAATGTTAAAACACTCTGTGCATCTGAGGGGAAGTGATGAGTCGGGTGAGAATTGTTTGTGGGTTCACTAAGAGCGGCACCTTTCAGATTACACACAGTCATTGCAGATATAAAATATATGAATTGTACTGTAGACAAAGTTACCTTAGAGCTAAAGTTGAATTTGACTTCATTTAGTTTATATTCTATTACCCTTACCATTATGTAAGGAGGATACTCATGATGAGTTTACTGATTTTCTACATGAATCCCTCTGCTATTCACCAAAGTAACAAACACACTGTATGAAGTAGCGAGTAATAAATGTGTTTATTAACATTCGTCTGTCATCATACGCTATAGGCTCACTCAGCCTGCTTCATTTAGTCTAATATTTCAACATCTCCCCTGGGCCTCTCTGTCTGTCTCCCTGTCTCTCTTTTTCTTGATCGTTCCTCCCTTCATCTCCCCATCCCTCTCTCCTCATCTCCCAAGCAGCTGCTCCACTTTGCAGCTATTTAACAGCTGTTTTGCATCGATTTGCGCTTCCGAGTGCAGATTTCTACCTTGTCCATCTTCCTCCTCCCTCTCACTTTCTATTTCTCCCCCTCTCTCTCTTTCCTCCCTTCCTCTTGCATTTCTAAGATGCCAGACGCACAGTAGCACCAAACAGCCTTGATGTTTTCCTCAATGAATAGACTGTCTCCTTCAAGTCTTTCCCTGAGATCCATTCACTGATGAAAGACGCACACACACACACACACACACACACACACACACACACACACACACACAGGCATGCATGCACCCTAATGGACACACACACACACACACGCACACACACACACACACACACACACACGTACATGTGTGCGCAGATTAGCGGCCCCCTGCTTCCCTACTTTTCTCTCTATGGAAACAACAAGGACTGAAGCAAGCGAAAAAAAGAAAAGAGAAAAGTGAGGCTCCCCTATAATCCCCAAATCCCTCTCTCTTGTACTCAAACCTACACAAGAGAAAAGAGGGGGAGTGAACGAGTGTGTGTGTGTGTGTGTGTGTGTCTGCAGAGACTAGTGTAGCCTGACATGATTTATGGTTTGGCTGTGTACTGCAGGCAGACACTCTCAGTTTTCTCTGAGGTGGGTGTCTCACCTCCATCCTTTGTGACCTATACAGGTTGTAAAGCGTGTGTGTGTGTGTGTGTGTGTGTGTATGTGTGAGAGAGAGACAGTAAGATAAACTGTAAAATGAACACATGAGCTTGTGTGTGTAACTGCAGGTGCATGAAAGAGAAGATAAACCTGATTGAACGTGTGCTGCTGTGTGTGTGTGTGTGTGTGCGTGCGTGTGTGTGTGTGTTTCTGTGTGTGTGCTTGCAGTGTAGGGGTCAAAGCACACAGCGGTGTGTATTCTCTGGGTGGGTTATACTTGGCGGTGGACTGTAGGATCCCCCATTAAGTAGCGTGTAAAAGAGGCCAAGCACAGAGGCCATTATGAACTCCGGCAGTAATAGCTCCAGGAATCTTACTGCCTCTGGAGAGCTGGTCATTAGCCTATTCCTCTCTCATAAAGCCCTCTATCCATCACACACGCAAGCATACACACATTTGTATGCAGACGCAGCCACATGCAAACACACGAGCACATGCACGGCTTTTCTCCGTCTCCTGCTTTCTTTCTCTCTGTCTATTCATCTCCAGTGAAGAAGACTATAGTGCTGGGGATACTGCTGCAAGAACAATCCACCAAGACATCCGCAGATGTCTTCAAAAACAGATGCACATAAACACACATTCACACACGCACACAGATGCTCATTTACAAAAGCAGCGAGGCATAATATCAGCCATGAACCCAAACCGCTGATTATTTAAATGTATTCCTCCTTCCCCATCCAGTGAAAGTGAGACGCTGTAGCAGCCTGTTAGCTCTGGTCAGGTAGGAGATTACAAACAGAAACACTGTCACATGTAATGGCGCTACGTGGCTGGACAAGCATTATAATGGCAACTAAACCCACCTTCTGAGCATGCACACACAAAAACGCACACACACACGCACTCATGTACATCTGCATACACACACACACACACACACACACACACACACACACACACACACACTCTATGGCAAGATTTATTGGCAATTCAGAGAGTGAAGACAAACTGCAAAGGCAACAAGGAGGTGAGTATGCTTTTTATCCTCAGGCAGCTGCACACACACACACACACACACACACACACATACACACTCTTGCATACTATACAGTGGTATGTTCACAATCAGCATGCAAAACGGCGTGCACATACATACACACATGCACAGCGGCACAGAATCACTACTGGCTCAGCAGCACACATACTGTAAGCACATGTATTTACTTTCACCTCTGCACACACACATAAACTCACACCCTCAAAGTACACAGACTAAAACCAGAGTAACTGTGGTTTTAATAATGGCGCGTGCATGCCCACACACACACACACACACACACACACACGCACACACACACACACACACACACATAGAGAACATTGTGTACCAGCACACACAAAGCAGAGGGAGTCCAGAGAGAAGAGATACCTGGGGATGGAGACACATTGGCAAAGGTAATGCTGGAGTCAGTCACTCTTTCCTTGGGCAAAACACGCGCACGCACACACACACTCACACACACACAAACACACACACACACAGTGCTGTAAAGATAAGCACTAATCCTGTTTATTACCTCCTCCCTCTCCACACTCTCCCTCTCTTTTTCATTTTATCTCTCTTTCATTTTCTCCCTCTCTTCTCTTATTTTTCCTGTCTCTCCTCCTCAAGCCTATTTCAGAAGGGTGCACACACACACACACACACACACACCCTCTCACTAACACACACATTTCGTGCACACACAAACACGCGCACACACACATTGTCAGTTTACTCCTGTGATGTTTGTTGGCCTGGGGCTGAGACGAGGAAACAGGGAGGGGAGTGTTGATGTGTGCTGCTCTTTTCCAGCTCCAGCTCTGTTCACGTCCTGCAGAGAGAATTACCTTCCCTTTGTCTGTGTGAAGGGGCTGCTGCCTTTACCATCTGTGCAGCGGTTACAGTGTGTGTGTGTGTGTGTGTGTGTGTGTGTGTGTGTACTTGTGTGTGTGTGTGTGTGTTTGTGTGTAATCTTCCCAAATAAAGACATTTCACAGGATCTGATGTCTTAAAGGGGACATTTTGAGAGTTAAGACTTAGGGGTGAGGTTAAAGGTTACAGGAGAGGTATTTAGTAATTTAAGGAAACATGACAAACATGACGTTCTGGTGCTTTCGATCATATGAAGTTTGTACATTTGTCCAGAAATTTAAATATCAATTTAAACACTTAAAGGACTTCTTGACCTTGAAAAACAGCAGTTGACAATTCCACCTCAGGGTCCAGGGCACTTATACTGGAGCTTTTGATCACATTATGGGCTTCATCTGCTGATGGAGTTTTACATGTTAAAATTTGTTCGAAACTTAAAGCCTTTTTGCAATGTAATATAAATCTTTTCTATGCCATTGTTGGTAGTTTTTTACTAAATTGGTTTATATGTGGGGTTTTTTTCAGATTACATTGTATATTTTTTAAAGTAGCTGTGCGGAACTTTACGTTTTCGTTGATTATAGTGCCCCCTTTGGTCGAAGCAGTATGACACCCACAGCCTGGTGTCGTAAAATTCTGACTGCAGCTGGCATTCGGCTTCATTCGTAAAATCTCGACTGCAACTGGCAATTACCGCGTGCATTTGTTTTGGAGAGTGAGAGGAAAATCATAAATGTTCTGGTGTAGCTCTGAATTTCTTATAAACTGAGGACAACTGCCTGCTGTGTGTTTGTGTACATGGTCGCAGTCACAGATAATTTTGTGGCGTTTGTTGTAACGTTACTAGACAAAAGCGGTTCACATCAGCTAACGTTACATTTAGCTTGCTTATAACTTCCATGTCGTCATATATTTAAGTGAAACAACATCTAACAAGTTGCGGTATATTCTCTAAATAAAAACAAAAATTACATACCTGTCGATTAGGAAAAGCGCCAACTCGGGATCAGTTTTAAAACCTTTCAAATCTCTTAGCTCTCTCCACTTGGTGAATGCCCGACCGAGGCGTTTGGGCTCGAGCCCTATCACTGTCCTGTTTAGCCTTCTTCTGTTCTTCTGTTCTTTTTCTTTTAGATGGTGCTCCTTCTTTATCCACTATGACATCGAAAGTACAACCAAGTCCTTATAGATACATCTGGTAAAACTGTTATGTGTTCAGCAATGCCTGTTGCGTACCACTTACTCGAAGAACACTCTCTGTAAACACGGCTCTTCTTCTTCTCTCAATTTATTGGCAGATCGCAAACAACTTCCAGGTGCATACCACCACCTACTGTACAAGAGACTACTCCCTACAACATGTCATTTAGCCTGTTTCTTAAATCCTACTTGTAAACACAGCTCCTTCTTCTTCTGTGGTTTAATGGCTGCGGGCCGCTGCAGGCGTGTAGACTTACTTCCGCCTCCGTATTCTGGTTTGCTGACTTCCGCTGTGTCTGACCCGACTGAGGCTACGCTAAATAGCCATATAGAGAAAGGCTTTTTTGTCGCTGTTGGGTTCAAATAAATATGCGGATGTTCAAGGGGGGGTAATACGAAATAGGGACAGTTTTATAAATGGTAAAAAGTTCCGCACAGCTGCTTTAAATTTTTTCTCATTCATACACTATCTATATCAAAGCCTCTCTGTTTGTTCTTCTAAATTACACGTTTCTAATACTTAAAGGTCTAGTTTATGGAATTAAGGGGGATGTCATGGCAGAAATGGAATATAATATAATAAGTATGTTTTCTTTAGTGTATAATCCCCTGAAAATAATAATTGTTGTGTTTTCATTACCTTGAGAATGAGCCATTTATATTCAAATAGAGAGATGGTCCTTATATAAGGAGATTTCCATGTTGCACCACCGTGTTTCTACAGTAACCCAGAATGGACAAACCAAACACTGACTTCAGATAGGGCCATTTACATTTTCACGTTTTTCCATTGTCCACTGTAGTTAGCAGTCCCTCTGTGATGAGCCAAACAGTGCAAGAGAAACACTGATTTTTAACCTGAAACTGCTTTATTCTGTGTTTTTACATGTTTAAACCACCTGGTTCATTTGTTTCGGAGAGGAGGAGACCTCTGTGGATAATTTGGCTCCAGCTAAAACCCTTCTGAACATCTGGATCTTAAGTTATCAGAGAAGAAAGGGGAGCACATGTTAGCAAGTGCTGGGCCAGTGACCCATCTGCGCTGAGCCAAACAGCATTGGAGAAACCCTGATTTTTTAAACATGAAACTGATTCTGTGTTCTTACTGGTTTTAATCACGTGGTTCGTTTTGCAGAGGTAGAGACCTCTGCTGATAATTCGGCTCTGGGTAAAAACCTCCTGAACAATGAACACTAAAGGAATCCTGGTCAGGAGTTGACATTTGGCACACAGGAGAAGTTTCAGCTGGCTGCAATCTGCAAACCTCACCACTAGATGCCACTAAATCATACATACTGCTCCTTTAAGATGTGATTGTAATAACATAAGAAGAGCTCATGACCACATGATTTACGTTGTCTTTATCACACCTGTGATCAGTTTTCCTAGTTGTGACACAAGCCTGAGGAAACACATATAAAATGCGTTTCTTGTTCTTCCACTTCTGGGAGATGTTGGAACAAATAAAAAACAATTATTTCTTTGGGGGGGGGGGATCCTCCCACAGTCACAGCTAAAGGCTGCCCAGTACAACCCCAGTCTGTCCTGGTGGCCACCGAGCAGTGGGCGAGTTAAAGGCTTTGCTCACAGGCAGCTCAGTGGAGACAAGGAGTGATCAAACTGCTTCTCTGACATTTAGACCACCACTGCCCCCAAGATAATGCTGGCATTATTCTATGTGTTCGTTATTGTCAACTGTTTCCATGAAAACACCAAAATCAATGTAAGTCTGTCCCTCAACACAGTTCGACTTCTCCAGCCTGCTTGTGGCACTCAGTCCCAAGCCCCATTATTCCCACTGATAATGTAAATCTTCAAAAATAGGTCCCAAACATAGTTTTATTTTATTCTTTTAGCATAAACTAATTTCCTAAAACAGCGGGAGTAAACAGGAATAAAGAGGAGTACTTCGGTCTATTTTAAACTGTAGATTAATACATGTCCTGTGCTCCAGTGAGTGTTCACAATAGTAGGATGGTGTGTGTGGGATCAGTTTAAAATCAACTTAAAATGCTCACGTTCATTAAGGAACATGTCACCCAGTGTGGCTCATTGATGTGTTTTTAATAGTTTCTGGACGACACTGCAGCTCTGTGGCACAGAGGAATAAGCTAAATTACACTCACAGAGGCAATACTTGTTAGGAGGATCAATTCATTGCTTGTTTTCTGTGTTTTCATGTAATCGTTTGACGTTAGAAAAATATAAAGTATTGTCAGTCTTATCCTTTAAGTTGAGCTGTGTTTTTTATGAGCAGAAAGCTGTCTATGTTTTTAAATTCATTGATTTTCTGGAGCTGAGGATGTCATTTTCTCATGGGGGCAACTACAAAAGAGGGAGCTGAATCAAGCGTTACATTAAAACAGAGGAACTTGTAGGTGAAATCTGCAGCAAATCAAAAATATAGAAAATCATATATTTCTTCTTTTTGCTCTACATTCCTGCATTTTTCTAATTCTCCTCCTCTTCCTCATCTCCTTACTCCTTCCACACTGTATCTTCTCTCCTCCACCTTCCTGTCCTCATTTGTTCATCCCTCCCTTCCTCCTCTCTCTCCTCTATTTGTGTCCTCTCTCATGATGTTACTCCTCCTCCTCCTCCTCCTCTCGCTCTCTCTCTCCAGATGGGTGGCAGAGAGTAGCAGCTTGCTGTGGTCAGGCCAATTATTTACATAATTATGATCTCCCACTTAACCACATGATCCCTTACCTGGGTGTGGGCAATTAAAGCCGGCATCATAATGCAGATTATGCAAATACAGCCGGAAGCGGAACAAGGTGGCAAGAGATCACACATGAGCAAACACGTGCCCTGTAACCGCGTGTGTGTTCGTCTACTGTTGGTGTGTGTGTGTGTGTGTCAGAGGGTACATATGTATGTGTGCAAGAGAATAAGGGAAATTGTATTTTTTGTTCTTGAAGTCCACAAAATGTCTAAATGTCAGACACCAGATCAGGAGTGACATAAATATCTCAGTTCACCCAAAGCCCTGCCAAATGATGAAGATGAGTTTTCATTAAAACCAAATCTTATAAAGGAAAACTAATGTCTTAAACTTTCTAGTTACTGAATTAACTATCAAAGGGCTGTGGGTGAAGTAAGAGCACAGGGACAGCTTCTCTGTGTAACTTAATTCACTTTAATGTCCAAAAATAGAAACAGAGGACAACTGAACATCGACAACAATAGTAGAATCTCACATCTTATATCACTCCACCAAACTTAATCATAACTCTCATTACCTGCATGTGAGGTTCATGATGTTAAATAGTTCCAAATTTAACGTAAAGAGCAAAATAAAATATTTAAACAACATATGAATGTAGTTAACATTAAACTATGTAAATGCAAAATAATTAAAAATAAATCTCATCTTACAATAACTTACTACCGATACTAAGTCTTTTTTTGAGGACTGATGTGTCAATAGGAGCAATACCCCAAATCTGTCTGTCTCATGTTAGATCAAGTTTTGGGCACATTAACACTCTCATCTTAGCCTCTCTGTTGTGTACATGTGTGCACATCACCTTGTTAGTTCAGACACATTTTTATGAATTATCATTAGTAACTGCTTTTCATAAAACAAGGCAGTCAGTAGAAAGACATGATTACTTTTGAAATTGTTGCTACACGACCAGAGAAAACAGAGAAAAAAGGCTGGGGCATTCGCTTTTACTCAAGAGGTAGAAAACCTACAACTACCAGAATGCACTGCACCAAACTGGACCAGTGAAAGCTCCCACTGGTGGCCAGCTTAGCCATTTTGACTATGGATGTGTAATACTAACTAGATAAGTGATGCCAAGATGGCACCAATTCATTCTCACCTGGTACACACACCATTTAAGTTTCTAGTTTCCGTCCATGGTATGCAACCCATAGACTTTACATCGTGATGACATCGTAGATATTAAAAATGTCATTTCTCAGCTTGAGGAATGTTTTACAAATATAAAACCACCATGGCTCAAGAATTCATAAGAGAAAGTGTCATAATTAACTTTATTTTCAGTCCTGTTTTACAAACATGTCTTTTACAATAGTGGCCGAAGCAGAAAATGCTTCTTGGGCTGCGAGATTTTTTTTGCTGCAATACCCTAAGTGACCACTGGGAAAAACTGGAAGCAAGGCTCAATGGTATTTCTGGGGGCCTGGTTCTGACGCAGGAACAATATGGTGGCCGGCTGGTAACAAGCAATCTCGAATTACAGTTAAACAGTGCACTAAATAAGCAAGAAATAGGCACCACAGTAAGAAAAGTTTTATATATGATCAACACTGCTTAGATTTACTGTTTGATCTCAGGTTTTTCATCCTCCATTTTCAAATAGCCTTCAGGAAACAGTATGGTGCTCATTTCTTGTTCAAGAATTCTACGACTACAGCCAAACAGTGCACTAAAATATGTTTCTGAAGACATTTAAGTTAAGAAATAGGCAATACAGTTACAGAATCTGAGTTTATATTTGATCAGCACTGCTTAGTTTTACACTTTGATCTGAGTTTGGTCTTGATCTGCCTCTACTCTGTGTCTGCAAATGAGGCAGTACCATCTAGCTTGAGAAACAGCCCTACAGCCAACGAAAATCCAGATTTGAGCTGAAAGATGAGCAGGGAGATCTGGGTGCTTGTTAGATGGAGTGAAGTTTACCACAGTTTATTGACACATTCTGCCCACACTGTTATGACACAAAGGTGATTGGCAAATTATCCCTTTAATGTTTGGCTAATGGTAATGAGATGTATTCAGAATCAGCCTATCCATGATGCAGTGGTGTAACTTGGTACAAATTCAAACTTTGCGGTATTGTCCCCGCTATTCTAAAGTGAGGTCTGGGGATTATCCAGACTGTTGTTTCTCAAAGGAGCTGAGCTTTACAAATGTAATTTCTCAGTGTTGTGAGCACCAACAACAAAACTCACTTCCATTATACTGGAGTGACAGCTTAAATTTCAGGGAGGGATATCTCACAAAGTACACAAAATGGAAAATATCTGCATGGCCAGTCAATGCTCGGGGGAAATAAGAAAATATATATGCTTTGTTTTTTATTTGTGTGAAGTGACCCTTTGAAGTCAGACTGTATTTATGGTGCCTGCTTGTTAAAAGAACAAGATGCACTGCTGAGACAGAATATACAGAGGGGAGAAGGGTTAATGAGGCTGTGGGTCACCATGTGTGTGTGTGTGTGTGTGTGTGTGTGTGTGTGTGCAGTCACATGTGCAAGTTCACTGAGAACCTGCTAACATGGTGCAGCCAGGTGGCAGACAGACCCATGCCCATGGGTGATCAACAGGCTCTTCACTGAGATGACATCATTGATTGTGTGTGTCTGTGCGTGTGTGTGTGTGTGTGTGTGTGTGTGTTAGAGAGAGAGGACCACATCCCTCCCGGCTGGAGCGCTGTGGCCCCTCACAAGCGAGGCATGTGCAAACACACATCTGCATTATGAAGCATACATGCCCTGTTTGGCAGTAACTGCCATCTAACTGCTGTTAACCAGCTCTCTGTAGAGGCCCCTCCCCGCACACACACACACACACACGCACTGCATACACACACCACATGCACACATACGTACACACTGACACATTCAATCAATTATGTTTTGACATGGTTCATGAACATGCAGATGGTGCAGGACCAGCGGGGGCAGAGGAGTATCTGAGTACGCTCTCTCTCCCCAGTGTAATTCAGTCCTGCAGATGTATATGTGTTTGCCTATGTGTGTGTGTATATATGTGTTTTTCTGTGTGTGTGTAAAAGTGTGTGTGTGTTAAGGAGTCCACCTCCCTGTAAAAGATATTAATGCTGGCAAATTTTAGCTGCTGTATTTTCATTTGGCTAATCCTCCTGCCATCTGCTCGTTATCATACACCGCGCTGCTTATTACAGTTTTACTCTGTGTGCTGGTGTATGTGTGTATTCTGAGCATGTGCATGTCATGTGTGTGTGTGTATGTGTGTGTGTGTGTGTGTGCTCTGGAAAGTGTGTGCGAGTGTGAGCTACCAGGAGTTGTCGTTATCACCTCGGGTCAAAATCTGCTGGCATTTATCCCAATCTCCCTCGCTGAGTGAGCAGGCAGGCTGCATGCACGCCTCTGTGTGTGTGTGTGTGTGTGTGTGTGTGTGTGCGTGTGTGTGTATGTGTGTGTGTGTTTGCATGTGAGATCTCACATCAAAGCTTTTTGCTTGTTCTAAATGAATGTAAACATCACAGAGCAGGCATGTTTGCCTGTATGTGCGCCCATGTATGTGTGCGAGTGTGTGTGTGTTGCAGGGTGTACATGTGCTTTAAGTGAATCCTCTGTTAATTAAGAGCTCATTAGTGACACCAGCTCTTTGACCAATTAGGGCGGCTTGCTTACTTGCTCACTTGTTTGTTTTCTGGTTGAGACATTACCAAACACGTTGTTTTATTCATCCCTTTTCTTTTACACCCTTTCTCCGGGTTTATTTTCACTCTCTCTGGAGGACAGGAAACATAAAAAATACATTATGGTTGTTTTGCACTTTTATTCTACTTTTTTTTTTTTTTTCCTTGGCAAGAGAAAGTCGCCCAGCTCCCACATGATGTTTGTGTGTGTGGTTTTTATCTCCTTTGTGTTATCAAGCTGTTGTCATGGTCTTTTATTCATCTCATTAATAACAGTGCCCTTGAGGTGGAGCACCGCGACCCTGTTTTCATCGGCACACGCTAGTGAGCACACAGATGCAGACGCACACACATACACACAATTAACAGCACAAGAGAGCCTGACAGCAGCTTCCTTTGAGGCAGCACCCATCTCAGCCCCCCCTGCATGAACACACAAAGACTCCACAAACATACAGAATGGAAATATGGCCAAACACACACACACACACACGTGTTAGCGTGCCAGCGGCTTCTCCACCCACTAAAAACATATACATATGCACACAATACCTCGTGCCCTACTTAAAATAAAGACACAGAAGCGGAGATTGAATTCTGGCTCCACCACAGCACAGAGGCTGACGTACAAGGCAGAGCCCACCTGGCATCTTAACCAAGGTAATATGAAAGACAAGGAGGTGAGAAGTGAAAGGAAGCAGGAAAAAAGGGAAACAAGAGAGTCAAATTAAAGGATGCTGATGCACCACAGAGGTATTCTCAGTCAGCACAGGCTTTTAGGACTAGTTTACACAAATCAATTAACCATCCTGGATATCATCAACGACTGATTGTGTTGATTTTTATGAGTTATTTTATACTGTTCTCAACTGTATTTTATCTTTTCCCCCTTTTTCCTCAATGACACTTCAGCAGCTCCCTGAACATTCACAAGCATTTTCTGCTGAAGTCATTACTCTTCTGCAGCCCGAGAAACGAGTATTTATTTGTTGTACGTAGAACTGCTGCCGCTGCTGTGCAATGCAGGAAAAATATTTAGAGTGAAGTTATCAAATGCCGCGCTCACAGTACAGCAGCCTGAGGCTGAGTGAGAAGTGTGTGTGTTGTGCATGTGTGTGTGTGTTCATGTGACATCTGCCATAAATCACAAGCCACAGTGTCCTTGTAACTCTAACACATATCATGGAAATCAATGCAGAGGTCAAGTCGAACACAGCTACCCAACCCCCGAAAATACCACAGCAGCCAATAAATATGGCAGGCTAATACACACGTCAACGACCCGGCTCTCTCACCCTATTGACTCGCCGTGGATAATGTGTGTGCGCGCGTGAGTGAATGCATACATGGACAGAAACACAAATGTCACAGTGTTCAGTCTTTATGCAGACATTTGAGCTTGGTTTGACCTGATGACATTGTGAGGGCTGGAGATGAACTATCTCAGCCTGCTGGACCCCTGTGTACAACATTAAAGGACAAATCTGGTGATTTATTCCTTATTTCTCTTTTTGTCTAGGTGACATGTTCCTTTATAATGAAGACCACTGTTCTGAATCAGTCGTCCTGCTGCTGTAAATGCTCACTAGGGGCCCAACTGTGTGTTAATCTACAGCAGAAAATAGTCCCCAGAAATACACTATTTACTCCACCTTTGAGAACTTTTGTTAACAACCACAGTGTCAAGCTGTTTTAGCAAATTACTTACTTTTTAAAATTAGAAATAAAGGTTCCTCCTGAAGGACTGAGGTCCTATACAGAGAAATTTTTAAGACGAAAGGGTTCCACTAAGGGAAGAAGTTTCTAATGGATTATTAGAGACGATACAATAGCTGTTCTTCAGCCATTCTGCCCCCGACCACTGGAGCTCTCTCCCCCATGACATTCACCATGTTGACTCCCTTTCCACTTTCAAATCCCGTCTGAAAACACACCTTCTCAAGCTGGCATATTCGGTCTGATTTAATGGAGACACACATACAGTGACCTGCACTGATGATGACATTATGATGATGATTTTATACCTAATATTTATATTATGATTTTTGTCTAATCATTTTATTATTTTTATTGTATATTACAGAATTGTTTGATTTTATGATCTATGGATAAATTGTTGCTCATTTTTTTAATTGTGTCTTGTGAGGTGTTCTGAGTACTCTGAAAGGCGCCTATAAATAAAATGCATTATTATTATTATTATTATTATTATTATTATTATTATTATTATTATTATTATTATCAGTAGTAGTAGTGGTAGTGTTATTATACCACATGGTCCGCGGAAATACTTTCTTCTTTTTTATTGTTTTTTTTTTTTACAATACCTGCTACTTGGCATTTTGTATTCAGTTATAATTGGAACAGAGTTTCTGTTCCCAGCTCTACAGCCCCATTGAAATAATAAAGGCTGTAGTTGTGATTTTACGAAACTTTACCCTCTAAAAACATGACTGTGAACCATGGGTGTTGTGGGTTGCACTGGACCACATCAGCCCCGGTCCTTCAGCATCTTCAGGAAGCTCAACGCTGCTGGATGTTGTTCCTTTGACCCCAGGCTGACCTGTTAAACTAAAAATCATGATTAGATCTGTAGGTAATGTAGTCCATTACTGTTTTTAGAGGTTTCTAGAAGCCTCTGATAGGGTTTCAGGTGGAACCTTTGTAAGAGGATCTACCAGGAATCAAAATGGCTTCACCTTTGGCAGGGTTCAGCAAACTTTACTATCAAAATAAATAAATAAATAATCTGCCAGGAGCTGCAAAATATATTTGAGCTTTAAAATGAAGGTAGCCTAAAATTCAGAGGAAAAATTTAGACAACCTACAACAATGAAAATTGAAAATGAAAATGTTTTTTTTTTTTTTTTTTAAAAAAAAAAACTTAATTAATTTTTATATTTTTTGGTCAAAGCCACAGGGAGCCACTGGAAAGGGACTAAAGAAGCCATATGCACCTCCAGAGCTACAGGTTGCCGACCCTTGTCTTATGGGGACAAGCTGAAGAACCCTATAACCTACATTTCTAGTTAGGACATTTATATCTAAGAGTGTATATTTGTGACTCGTTTTTAAAGATTGACGTCTTCAATGTCTGTGGCTCAGTGCCACAAATAGGTTGAAATTGTATTGAAAGACAAACCAAGGCAGGTTTGGTTTTGGTCTTTTCGTGGGATTTGTTGACAACAAGAAAAAATACAAAATATTGCCAGCTTTATCCTTTAAACACGGTAAAAATGTTTTTGTTTATTTAATAACTTGCAAACTCCCAGCAGCCTTGATGCACCTCCTCCTGGGAAAACATTCTGATTTTAAAAAATACAATTTCTGACTGACAAGTCACCGAGAGGAAACGGTAAACTGCTGTAATGTGTGTGGTGCACATCACCGGGGGGTCCAGAGAGTAGGAGATAGCAAAATGCCACTTTCTTTTCCTTATGATACCGTGTTAAGGTCATGGTGTGCTCTGGGTAACAATGCGTAAATGTAGCACACACACACACACACACACACACACACACACACTCTTTCATGTCTCCTATCTCACACTTTTTTCTTTTCCCGCTGATGGTTTTATGAAAGATTTTTATATAGATAATATGTATCATTAACCTGATTTTGTATTGTTGCCTCTAATCTCCATTCCTGTCTCATCCTTACTCTGCTCCACTCCTTCTACCCTGACTAATCACACAGTAATCGCTACACACACACACACACACACACACACACACACACATCCTTTACCCCTCACCCCCTACATTGTCAAATGATCATTGAGGAGCGAGCGTGTGGCTGACACTGTCTCCACAGCAACGGCAGTTAGGACCAGGAGGGGGGCTGGGGCATCTTCCAGTGTGTGAATGATGAGAGCGCACACACACACACACACACACACACACACACACACACACACACACACACACACCTTTCTAGCCACAAACAGAACAGACAGGTGCACGCAACCACACACACACACATAAAGGTGCCAGCTATGACAAAAACCCATTTACACGCATGCACAGAGAGATTTTCTTCCTCTCTCATCCACACGCACACGCAAATAGAAAACACACACACAAACATACAAACAATGACAAAGCACCACATAATCACTGTGATTCAATCATTTATGAAAGCAGATGTATAATTCAAAAACCAGCATGAAAGATTCACAAGGCAAAGAACATTGTTTAATCTGCCCTCCACCCTCTAATTCCCCCCATCAATCCCTCCCTGCTTCTCTCTCCATCTCACTCCTCTCACCCCCTCCCTCCCCCACTTTTCACCTTTTGCCACAGCTGGGTTTTTAATCATTTACCACAGTCTGGCCCAGACAACTAAAAGGTCAGAGATCAGGGTTAGGGGTCGGGGGAAAGACACGTTGCGAAGCTCTGCCTTCATGCGAGAAGTGCTCTGTTTCAAACATTATCATTCGCATCATTTCCTTCACTGTCTAAATGAAAAAAAGAATCCCACTTCACACACCTTTTCTTTCACCTTCTCCTCATAATACACTGCCTTCTCACTGACCTCTCCCTCCCCCCTCCTTTCTCTTTTCGGTGTCGTTCTGTCATCCTGCCATCAGGCATGTTTAAGCACCTTTCTCAGGTAACCTCACACCTGCCTCCACGCTGACACTGGCTGCACTCTCTTGTATGTCACACACTCGCCTGAAAGACTACAGACGCAAGAAGCTCAGGCTGTTTGGCTAATGGGAGGCAGCAAAAGCTCCAAAGCAGAGGAGAGATAAGCCAGACAGTCAAGCAGAGAAAACCCCACTGTTAAAGATCACCCTTGATCGTGATGACACCCGACAATTATTTCATGTTCAGGGCTGCACTTCACTTTTTTAAAATTATTGATTAAACGGTAGATTTTTGTCTTCATGACTCAATTAACTGTCTGGTCTTTAAGACTTGAACTGAAGACTGAGAAAACCAGCATTTGCATTTATTGTTTTAAAAAATTATGATGAATCCATTATCAAAATAGTTGCCTTTTCTTTTCTGTGGCTTAACTGCTCAAATATAGAAATCGACTTATCATTTCAGCTCGGTTTCTTTTTCTTATAAGTTGGAATTGTGGTCACTGCTTAAAGCATACATCCAAATTAACAAAAGATCCATACGTTTTGCAACAACTTCCAGAAAACTGGCAAAACAAATTCAAGATATAATGGTGTCTACAGATATTGCAATCTAGAAAATGTCCAAATTGTAGATTCACAATAGCAGCAAAAAGAAAATACACAACTAAATGCATGCTTATTTTGAGCGAGCAAATAAAAATGTTCCTGTAAGAAATATTAGCAATAACAGTTGCTGGGAAATTTTCATTTTAGAGTGACCAAAATGATGAATTTTATGACAAGAATATAATTCATCACAGTGGCTGCAGTATCTGTGACAATCACAGAAACACAGGGTAACTCTCCTTATCTGAAAGAAGATTGTAAATCAATGTGACATCAATCAAGCTCTTAATTATGCCTTGAGGCAATGATTGAATGAAAGGGAGATTCACTCTGTGCAGCCATGTGACCAGCACACAGTCTGATACAGTGTGACAGCACAGATGGACTTAGATACTGAATAAAAGTGGTCTTACCTGGGAGGTAGAAGTGTGGAGTCTTTAATCCAAACATCGTCCTGGATCACTCCTCCACCAACTCACAGAAGAAGGGTCTGGCTCACGGGAGGCAGGGTGGGGGCGGGCAAGGGGATCGGGCTGTGGTCGGCTGGGTTAAGGAGCTCGTTGTTGGTGTAAGTCATCAGACGGCTCCCTGCTCCGGCTCTCTTTGGGCCCTGCAGGTGCGAGGAGGGAGGAGGGGAGAGGTCAGCCTCTGTCTACCTCCCTCCCCTCCTCTTCACCCTCTGGACTGAACCCGTGTGGAGCAAAGAGGTGGAGGGATCAGAGAAGAACAGAGAGGAGGAAGAGGATGCAGAGGGGAAAGTGATAGAAAGAGAGGAAACGAGGAGGAGAAGAAATGCTCCACACGCTGAGGATAGGTGACAGTGTGCTCATGCCATCTTTTACTGAGGAGCTCGCCTGAGAGGGAGAGCCTCTGAGAGAGTTGGGAGGGTGACAGGAAGGATAGGGAGAGGGGGGGAGGGAGTGAGAGAAAGAGAGAGTAGAGAGAGAGTCTTCAGCCGGCGTCCTCTCCTTTTTTTAGTCCTGCGCTTTGTAATCCCTTCCTTGTTATTCATTCAGCGGCCTCTTGCTCGTTTGCTGTATAATGATCTGTTTTTCTGTGCCTCTGTTCTCTTTTCTGTCTCTATTCTTGCTTTATCCTCCCTCCTTTGCCTCAGTCCCACCACTGACTGCTCAGCTCAGCGAGCACAGAGGAGGAGGAAGGAGGAGGGAGGAGGAGGAGGAGGGGAGAAAAGAGGGAGGGATGGAGGAAGGAAGGAAAAAAGAGGGGAGGAGAATCATAAGACGGATGAGTGAGGGAGAGATGAATGAGTTTATGTGAGTGTGTCGCGCACACGTGTCTGTGTGTGCGTTTGTGTGAAATATGAAGAGAGGAGGAAGGATGATTTAGTTGGCGTGTGTGTGTGTGTACGTGTGTGTGTGTGTATGTGTGAGTAAAAAGAGATTGAGAGAAGGAGAAAGAGGGAGGAAGAGAGGCGAGAGGGTGTTGATGCAGTTCTCATTATCAGTAGATTGGACTGGTGCCTGAGTGACAGCTGATTCATCATGGGAGAGAGAGGAAGGGAGAGTGAAGGGGAGGAAAAAAGTGTGTGCGTGGATGTGTGTGTGGAGTGAGGAGGAAGGGAAGAGGGGGGGTTAAAACCTGCCCTTAAGCATCTGCTTCATTCAGATCTCCTCCTCTTTTCCTCTCTTTTTCCTCCTCTCCTCTTTCCAGCCTCCAGTCCTGAAAATCAACAGTCTGCTGCTTTGGATCGCAGACACGCTGGTGCATACCGTGATGTGACCAGCATAACTGTATCATCCACACACACACAATCACATAGCCCCAAAACCGGTCACATGCTCCCATTGATTAGACAGGCCTCATATGTCTGACACATCACGTTAGCCGGGCTTTCCATCAATTACTGTCCACTCTTGGCGAGCTAACGTCCCATCTACTGTCACTGAGACCCAATTCTATCACAGCCACGTTAGAGCTGGAGCCAGGAACCACTGCCCACACACACACACACACACACACACACACACACACACACACACACACACACACACACAGCACCAAACCAAGCTGCATCACAGGGGATTGCCATTAGGAGCAATTATTTGAGGTGGTTCTATGGTGTGTTGCTCGTTGGTGGTAGAAAGTCAACAGTGCCGTTTTGGAACGTCTTTTAGCCGCTCGTGGTTTCTGTCTCTCTATGTCCATGGCGGCCCAGAGGGAACCTGGCTGCTCTATCACTGTCTCCATCTCCACACAGTAGCCCTCATTTCTCTCTGTCACTTCCTCTCTCACACATATGGTGTGCATGCAACCACAAAGCCACACAGTGTCTGTTTCAGTGCATGTGCACACACATTCAAGGATAAGAATGTAAAAGGACGCAGACAGATTTTTTGCCTCAGTTATTTCACCCCTCTCTTCCCATTTACTCTCTACATCCGCACTACTTCCTCTTCTGCTTCATTTTATTTACAACTCTTCTCCTCTCTTTTCTTTACCTCTCTCCATCTTCTCTCTGAGTTGTGAAGGGGGAAGAGTGCTTGTGATAAGATTGATCACGAGGGGTCTAAGAGCTATCTATAACCCCGTCTGTCACAGCTGAATCAATGCAGAGAGACTGCTGCAAGACACACTGTATACAATACATACACACACGGGTATAAACATAAACACACGTGCGACACAAAGATGTGTACAGGCGTGCAAAGCCTTACAAACACACACACACATACACACACAGACTGTGGGAGCAGTTGTGAAACATCAGCGAACCACAAACTGACAGTGGGGGCAGACTGGAGAGGAGAGATAAAGAACACTGAGGAAACAGCAAAGAGGATGGAGAGGTGGTGGTGGGGAGGGTGAGGGGGAGAGGGGGAGAGGGGGAGTTGAAGCGGGTGAGTGTGTGTGTCATAAAAAAACAACAACTTGTTTTTTGTGATTTTCTTGCATTCGCTCCTGAGTCTGAATCATCAAACTATTATATGTGTCCTCTTTTCTGTGTGATCTGCTCAAGCTGTTAACACACATACACACACAAAGACAACCCGCCAGCACTCTGCACAGGCCCCTGACCTCTGGGGTCGAGACAGTCAAGACCCTTTGGCCCCGGGGGGTCACGCTCTGATGCACACAGCCAGGTCGCCGGGGTCAAGAGAGGAGGAGGAGGAGGAGGGCCAACAAACACACAGCACGATGTGCGATGATTACAGACAGCAGCCAATAACGAGCGCCCACCTCTGACCTCATCGCCAGGGAAACATGAGGGAGTGCCTGTCACCCAGGGATCAGTATAACTCAATCTATCACCGAGGAGTGACAGAGGAGCGGGAAAAAAAGAGATGCGGTCAATGAAATACCAGCTTTAACCATCCCACACAGCCCTCCTTTTCCTCATCGGGGCTCGTGTTCTGTCTTCAAAACAGACGCCATCACACACACACAAGAAACAACCTCCCCACCCCCCTCTCTCACCCCCCCCCCCCCTTCTCTCCTCTCCTGCCTGGCTCTTTCTCTATCATTTGCCTGTCAGATGCATGCTGTGGCAGAATAAGAGCTGACACCCCGGTCCCAGCAGCAACCAGGGGCTGCCATCAGCACTTAAACATTTTCTCTCTCTGCTACTTCCCCCTGCTCTCCCCTGCGTCCATGCAGCACTCTAGCTGCTGACAAGGAACACAGAGAAGATGACAAATAAAGGGAGAGAAATGATGGGAAAAAAATGAGAAAGCCCTCCTCCTCTGTGCTATGATTCCTGCTTTTCCCTCCCCTCTTGTTTTCTCTACACCCCCTCCAATCCTCATCTCAGCCCTGGTGAGGTCACTGACCCCGAGTGAGTGAGCCTCATTACCCAGTCACTCTATATCCACTCACATAGGAGGGGATGTATGTATATAAATATATATATGTGTGTGTGTGTGTGTGTGTGTGTGTGTGTGTGTGTGTGTGTGTGTGTGTGTGCATGAGCATGTGTTGACGAGAGAAATAGTAAATATATTTGTCACTCCTGAAGTCACCGAGGCAGTTTCAGAAAAGACGTTTAAAGAGACGACAGAGGACGGGCATCATCGCCAGAGAGGAAAAGATTAAAAGATGGTGAATCGAGGATGGGCAGAGCAGAGGATAAAGTGACGGGGATGGATGGTGGGATGTGGAGAGGGTGGAGGGGTAGGGGTAGGCTTGTGTTGGATCAAAGATAATTGTCAGCGGAAGTCATTATGCACATATTGTATAGAGAAACCCGAGGACGCTTCTTTCAACCAATCCTTCTCATCATTTCCTCCTCTCCTCTTCATCAGCCTCTCAGTGTCTTCCATACCATCAGGGATTTAATTGGACACTGATGGGTTCACTGTGACCTCGAGAGAGAGAGAGAGAGAGAGAGAGAGAGAGAGAGAGAGAGAGAGAGAGAGAGAGAAAAGAAGTTAAAATTGCTAGGACAGGAATTGTCGGGACATGAAACCGAATCCACACCACCATCGGCATTAGTCTGTTACAGAAACACTTACAAATGATCCAAAAGGCAGTGCAATCACAGGCCTGTCTCCTCCAAAGTTATGACACAGCCTCAGACATTCAGTAATAACTCCCTAAACTGCAGTCTTATTGAGGTTTGGATTGCTATGGCGGATTTAGATTGGTTTGGTCTGTGTGTCTTTGTCTGTGTAGTGCACAGTGTGTGTTGGTGTCAGCCTCCATATGTAAGCAAGCAAATGAGGATGAAATGGGTGGGAGTTGTCACTGTGTTTCCCCACTCCCACAAAAAAACTAACTCCAACCCTCAAGCTAAACTCTGGACTCAGGCTGTCTGGTGCCTGTCTGGCCACGAAACTATCCTAAACACGCCATTCATGCATGCTCACATAGACATGTATTACCAGAGTGTGGCCTGCTGAAGCCCTGAATCAGCACACATACACACACACACACACACACACACACACACACACACACACACACACACACACACACAAGCTGACGCTGTCCCACCACAGCATGCAGAGCAGCATAAATCAAGACTGTTAATGGGCCTGAGCCACAGGGCTTCACTGTACTTCTCCACCCCTCCAAACTCCCTCTCTTTCTGTCTCTCTCTCTCGTGTCCATCTGTCCGTTTGCAAGTATGAGCAGAGCACAGTCACACACGTACTGAATGGGAAATTAGCCTGCTGCTGTGACAAGCGGTCCTGTGAGTGTGTGTGTGTGTGTGTGTGTGTGTGTTTCTGTGAGTGTTCATGGGCATGAAGCATGTGTATGTGTGTCGGCATATGTCTACATACACATACAGTCAGATATTTTTATGCTTGATGTTTCTGTTCATGGGAAAAAATTAACATAAAACGTCCTCTAGATGGTACGACTGAATGTTTTTGAATGATATGAAGAGAAACATAACTAATTGATTTTTAATAAGGTCATTTCTGAAATTCAAATTGTCTGTCTGTCTGTCTGTCTGTCTGTCTGTCTACATACAGGAGAACGAACTGAATAAGTAAGTTCAGACAAATAATAAATGCTTCCATTTTGGATAAAGACTTCTTTGCTCCCCTGGTGTGACAGACAGCGCTCTCCATCACCATCGTTATCAGAACAACAAATGAGTAAATATCTTTTGTAAGAATGGTGTTTTGGTTCTGACATCTCGCGGTTGCCTAATACCTTCCTGAGACACTAAAACATGCTCTCTTCTTTTCTTTTTAAGGTGCACTGGAGTATTGAACATTGACCTGGGTAATTTTATAGACTGTATATAAAGATGGACGATATGACAGCTCCCCAAAAGTGAAGCCAAACCGTCCTAATTGCCTCCTGGTGGCTGGCTGCAGTATAGGTCATAGACCCCTCCCCCACCATGTTAGTGGATGGGACATGGGCCAAACCAAAAGATCAAAGTACACATCTATTAAATTCTTCCTGAACATTGGATCTGTCATTTCAGATAGCTCCCGCTGATTTTCATGTGTTTGTTTTTCTGGCACAGGCATCTCTGTGTGTGATTTTAGATAGCATGCTAGCATTCTGGAAGTAAAAGGTACGTGACGGGCGTGACATCTAACATAACAGTGTTGGGCAGTGCTTTCTAAACAGTAACAATGGAACCTCATTGTCTTCCCAATTTGTGGAAATTTTTGGTTTCTGTACTTCTTCTTTGAGTTAGCTGCTAACTGCTGCTAGCTGCTTAATAAATCTCCCAGTGGTGGGCTCCACTCATAACATATCGTCAAAACATTACGCCCATTTTGTCCATGGTCCTGTTCCTTTTACGCAAAAGTCGATTCAGCGCTGTTAGTACCTCTGCTGCAAGAAAATGCTGTCCCCCATTCCAGGATTGTACCTTACACATACACATATACAGAGCAACAAGGCAGAATAACAATAATAAGTTCCCACCTTGAATAGGCAGCATAAAATGGGCTATAGAGAGCTGAAGTCCTGACGTCAAGTTCAGGCTAGCTTCTAAGAAATGAAGCAAGTTCCTGAGGTAGTCTATCCTTTCCATATTTTACGACACATCGCCATTCACAGCACTTGCTATTATATATTAAAATCTTCATGGTTTTAATAAAGTTAGTTGGTATTAGTAACTGCATTTGACTTTTAATCCTGTAATCTCTGCTGTCTAATAATTTGCACACCATATGTTCGTCTCTGTCTCTGTCTTGTTGTTCTATAGACATGTCTTAACTTGCTGTGGCCCCTCCAGTCATTTGACATTTGACGTTGAGCCGTAACAGTGATCCTGCAATGGTCTCAAGCTTATGTGGAATTGTGTTCAGTGCAGACATTTGGAGTGAATCAGACAATGTTGGTACCTATTTTCATCTATCTATCTATCTATCTATCTATCTATCTATCTATCTATCTATCTATCTATCTGTCTATCTACCTATCCATTTGTCTATCCTGTCCATCTGTCCATTGCAAGTATGACAGACACACACACTGACACACATGCTGAGTGGGAAATTAGCCTGCTGCTGTGATATTGGTCTTTAGTGTGTGTGTGTGTGTGTGTGTGTGTGTGTGTGTGTGTGTGTGTGTGTTTGTTTGTGTGTGAGTGTGAGCGACATGTGTTGCAGTGTGTGCTTTGTTTGGCCCCGCTCTGTCTACCCAGATGGTGATATCTAGTGATTATCCCTGTATGTATCTCCTCCTCCATCCTACAGCCCTTCTGGGTCAGTCAGGTCCCACCCTCACTGTGCCACCATCCGTGGTGCCACATCGATTACGCTCCCCTGGGAAACAAAATACACCCCCACGACCAGGATCACATGACCAGAGCTCCACAGGAGAGTTTTGAACTTCTCTCAGCACATTTCCCTGCCCTGCCCTGACCATCGAGGTGACCCCTGACCTCTGACCCGCCCTTTAAACCTCTAAACCTGCGTCTGTCCCTTGTGATGCTTTGTGACCTCAAAGGATCATAAATCACTACATCAGATACAGACTAAGCCTCAGGCCTTTTTGCTCTGATACCTTCTTCCCAAATCATGAAATTTTGTCTCAAGAAATTCAATCAGAATCTCTAAATGACTTCATTAATACATCCGACACTCACATCTAATTCTTTTGAGGATCATTTGCAGGAAGTGTGAGCACAAAGTGGCATAAGAAGGGAGGGGGGAATAGATGATACTGACGAGAAAGAAGTAGCACGCTCTTGTTGCAAAACATGGCACATTTGTCTTTAATGAATTTTGTGTTTTATAATTTGTAGTCACATTAGTCAACTGACAGGATAAAGGTGCTGCAAATAGTTTTTTATTTTACAGTAATAACAAATTTAAGAATGTGTGTTGTATTGCTCCTAAAGATACAAGAGATATGAGATATAAAAAGCATGGGCAGATTATGAGACAATGGGCCCCTGGGCACAGACATGCAGAGGGTCCCACCACCTCTGCTACATAGGACCAAGACACACAAACTTTATCTTTGTTATGATCTTTTTTTATTGTTGTTTTTTGTCTCTTTGTAGTCATTTTGTCTGTGTAGTCGTTTTGTGTCTCTTTTCAGTCTTTTTGTGTCTCTATGTAGTCATTTTATAGTCTTTTTTTATCTCTATGTAGTTGTTTTGTGTCTCTTTGTAGTTGTTTTGTGTGTGTGTAGTCATTTTGTGTCTCTTTTAAGTCTTTTTGTGTCTCTATGTAGTCATTTTATAGTCTTTTTTTATCTCTATGTAGTTGTTTTGTGTCTCTTTGTAGTTGTTTTGTATCTCTTTGTAGTCTTTTTGTGTCTCTTTGTAGTCATTTTATAGTCTTTGTATCTCTAGTCATTTTGTGTCTCTGTGTAGTTGTTTTGTGTCTCTTATTTTTTTGTGTCTCTTTGTAGTTGTTTTATGTCTCTATGTAGTCATTTTGTATCTCTTTGTAGTCTTTTTTATCTCTTTGTAGTTATTTTGTATCTCTTTGTAGTCTTTTTGTCTTTTTGTGTCTCTATGTAGTCTTTTTGTGTCTCTTTGTGGTCATTTTGTGTCTTTTTGTAGTCTTTTTGTGTCTCTTTGTAGTCATTTTATAGTCTTTTTGTATCTCTGTAGTCATTTTGTGTCTCTGTGTAGTTGTTTTGTGTCTCTTATTTTTTTTGTGTCTCTTTGTAGTTGTTTTATGTCTCTATGTAGTCATTTTGTATCTCTTTGTAGTCTTTTTTTTATCTCTTTGTAGTTATTTTGTATCTCTTTGTAGTCTTTTTGTCTTTTTGTGTCTCTATGTAGTCTTTTTGTGTCTCTGTGGTCATTTTGTATCTTTTTGTAGTCTTTTTGTGTCTCTTTGTAGTCATTTTATAGTCTTTTGTATCTCTGTGTAGACATTTTGTGTCTCTTTGTAGTTGTTTTATGTCTCTATGTAGTTATTTTGTATCTCTTTGTAGTCTTTTTGCCTTTTTGTGTCTCTATGTAGTCTTTTTGTGTCTCTGTGGTCATTTTGTATCTTTTTGTAGTCTTTTTGTGTCTCTTTGTAGTCATTTTGTAGTCTTTTTGTATCTCTGTGTAGTCTTTTCATGTCTCTATGTAGTCATCTTGTATTTCTTTGTAGTCTTGTGTCTCTATGTAGTCATTTTGTATCTCTGTGTAGTCATTTTGTGTCTCTATGTAGTTGTTTTGTGTCTCGTTGTAGTTGTTTTGTATCTCTTTGTAGTTTTTTTGTATCTCCTTGTAGTTGTTTTGTGTCTCCATGTTGTCATTTTGTATCTTTTTGTAGTTGTTTTGTATCTCTTTTGTAGTCGTCTTGTATCTCTGTAGTCTTGTGTCTCTTTGTAGTGGCTTTGTGAATCCATGTAGTTGTTTTCTATCTCTTTTATTTTTTTGTGTCTCTTTGTAGTTGTTTTGTGTCTCTATGTAGTCTTTTTCTCTTTTTGTGTCTCTATGTAGTCTTTTTGTGTCTCTTTGTAGTCATTTTATAGTCTTTTTGTATCTCTTTGTAGTCATTTTGTGTCTCTTTGTAGTTGTTTTATGTCTCTATGTAGTCATTTTGTATCTCTCTGTAGTCTTTTTGTATCTCTTTGTAGTTATTTTGTATCTCTTTGTAGTCTTTTTGCCTTTTTGTGTCTCTGTGTAGTCTTTTTGTGTCTCTTTGTAGTCATTTTGTAGTCCTTTTGTATCTCTGTGTAGTCTTTTTATGTCTCCATGTGGTCATCTTGTATCTCTTTGTAGTCTTGTGTCTCTATGTAGTCATTTTGTATCTCTGTGTAGTCATTTTGTGTCTCTATGTAGTTGTTTTGTGTCTCATTGTAGTTATTTTGTATCTCTTTGTAGTTTTTTTGTATCTCCTTGTAGTTGTTTTGTGTCTCCATGTTGTCATTTTGTATCTTTTTGTAGTTGTTTTGTATCTCTTTTGTAGTCATCTTGTATCTCTGTAGTCTTGTGTCTCTTTGTAGTGGCTTTGTGAATCCATGTAGTTGTTTTCTATCTCTTTTATTTTTTTGTGTCTCTTTGTAGTTGTTTTGTGTCTCTATGTAGTCATTCTGTATCTCTTTGTAGTCCTATGTATCTCTTTGCTTTGTCTCTGTTGTCATTTTGTGTCTCTATGTAGTTGCTTTGTGCCTCATTGTAGTAATTTTGTGTCTTTTTGTAGTCGTTTTGTATCTCTTTGTAGTTGTCTTGTGTCTCTGTAATCTTGTGTCTCTATGTAGTGGTTTTGTGACTCCATGTAGTTGTTTTCTATCTCTTTTATATTATTTTGTGTCTCTTTGTAGTTGTTTTGTGTCTTTATGTAGTCATTTAGTATCTCTTTGCAGTCGTTTCTTTATAGTCATTTTGAGTCTCTTCCAGGTCTGTACGTGTCTCTTAAAGTGACAGTCTGCATGGGACATGAAGGGGGACCCCTGACACTTTGGACTCCTGGGTCTGTGCCCTGTAGGCCCGTTCAGTAATGCATCTATAGTAAAAGGGAAGATTTATGGTGAGGCATCAGACACAATTGATATTATAGTAATAAGATATTCTAAACTCATTAGTGTTTTCCAGAGCTTTCAATTGTATCCCCAGGTCATAAGTGATGTAATCACAAGAGCTGCCTTGATTTATCAATTACTCTTTTTTTTAATTTCCTTACTCAATCAGTTTCAATCAATTTTATTTATAAAGCCCGATATCACAAATCACAATTTGCCTCAGAGGGCTTTACAGCATACGACATCCCTCTGTCCTTAGGACTCTATAAGGAAAAGGAAAAACTCTCCCAAGAAACACCTTTAACAGGGAAAAAAAACTATGTTTATTGTTTTTTTTACTCATTTTTATTAAACAGAAAAAACACCATCAATCAGTTAATTTATAGAAATTCAGCAGCTATTGTGAAAATTGACCTTCAGCAGCACCAGACCTAGCACAGTCAGAACCGCAGGCAAGCTTCACCAGGTATTCATAACAAACAAGAACAAGAGCTAATGAGAAATCAACACAAATAAACAACCTAGCAAACAAACAATAATAACAGATAACAAAAATATAAAATAATAGGGTATGTGCACATTGTAAAGTTCATATTATGTCTTTTTTTTTCTGTACTGCACCCCGGATGGCTTTTGCCTTTTAATTTTCTCTTACTCTGATGCTCATACGCTCCATGCCATCATGCCTATTAATGCTCGAGCATGTTCTGACTGTGAGGATCACTCACTGATGAACACATTAAGTTGACCTGCATTGCTGGAACTGTAGGTGAAACCCCTGCTGCAGACCGACCAACCATTAGCATTAGATCTTTGGATCATTTTCTCCCTATGTTCAATATTTTATTAATTTATTATTGAGAAAATAATGAGCGGATTAATCAACAATAAAAATAAGACCTACTAATTGCAAATGGTCATATGTAACCTCTGTCTCTGTTTCCCAGCGTTTTTTCTTGAGTATCTAACACCCGCATGGACCTGCATTATCAGAGTTAAGATGATATCTTGACTTTGGGAACACATAACTATTATTTCTCATTGTTCAAACTTGCTTTAATTAGTGTTTTTATCACTACCCTAGTTGAAAATATTTTTTTATTATAAAGAAAAAAGAAGTAAAGGCAGAATGTAACCAGTCAAATGATGTGCTTATTATGGTTAATAAGAAAAGGTGTTATTTGTGCCAACTGTGTGCCATCATTTTATATTTCCTGTTGTTGTTTTTTAATGCATTATTTTTTAACTTATGTCTTAATTATCAGTGTGAAGACATCTCCACTGTGTTTGTAGATCAGTTATTTGCTGAGAATCCCTTTGAAGGTCACTCTACTTACCAGCGTGTATCTGATGTAGGTTTCAGACAGATGTGTTAGACTGATGCATTATGGTCGTTACACTGAATCATGACTTTCTGAAAATCACAGCTCTGCCTCCTGGGATATCTGACATGCTGCTGTGTGTAACCGGTGCTGTCACTTGTCAGTCAGCTGTCACTTAATATCTTGCACCAGTGCTGAATTAAAACGCTGAGGAAATACTGAGGAGATTTTTCTATTGAGGGGAAACATTTTATCAAGATAACAGATATTCAGATGTTTCATATTCCAAGGCTCTTTGGGAAACCCTGGCAGTCTGCACTAACTAACCAGATCAAGGATTATTCAAGCTCCACTGCCAACACACACACACACACACATACACACCTTCACACACACGTCCACGGACACACTCACACATGCACATTACCTGGGGGGTCTGAGCTCCCCCTCTACAGGCCTTCACCCCACATGCTCATCTCAATTAATCACCCAACAAAACAGATGTCAGGAACAAAGGAAAGATCTCCAGGCCTGTGGGGTAGAGGGGGTAGGAGGAGGAGGAGGAGGACAAGAAGGAGGAGACGGAGGGGAGGAAAAGCAAAGGAAGGAAGGAAGGATGCGGAAAAAGGAGAAGGAAGTGAATTTGGAGCTGTGGTGGTTTGTGTGAGGCAGGTGACTGGAGGTTGGAGGGGCACTTATAGTGGGATGTGTTAGCTGTTTATGTGCTTCAAGCCCAGTGTTACTGTTACTGTACAATACAAGATGAAACTGTAAAAGAGTAGGAAAGAAAAAAAAAGAAGAAGAAGTCACGATGTAAGAGGGGGAGAGGAGCGAGAGACGGCGAGAGAGTGAGAAAACAACAAAGCCCTGGAGATGAAAGACGGTCTACAAAACAATGGATACAAAATAATGCTCTGCGGTGTGCAGAAATAGAGCAAAGATTGAAAACCTGCCAAGATAAAGACAAACCCCCGCTTTTGAACTGTCACTTCACCGCGATACTGTCAGAAAACAAATGGCAATCTTGACAGGTTTCAGCTGCTTTGAAAAGAGACAGAATCATATTTTATTCACAAACGCATATTTTATGGCTTTTATAGCAAAGATCGTAACCTGTTGTTAAGCACTGAATTCTTGAATCTCGTGCTAAATTATTGACATCTACATAATGTACAGATGGAGATGGGGGGGGCAGGGAGGGGGTGAAAGGAAATGACATAGGAAGGACAGAGGAGGGAGGGTTGTAGGGAAAAGAGAGGGCAGAGCTCAGGGTGGAGGAAATAATGGGAGAACTGAAATTTCTATAACGTGCACTCTGTTGTTTTTACATACATCCATGAAAAAGCCACGCCGTCTGAAGTCTGAGCATTACAGGGAAAGTCATCAATCTGTTGGCATTATCTCTCCACTGTTTCTTTTCATCCGCCCGCCCATCCCTCTAAAGCAGCAGTGAGCTGCCTCTCTTTCCGTCTGCCTGTAGAGTGTGGACAGTGAGAGTTACAGCTCGCATCAATAACGGGCAGATAACGGCCCAGTCCTCAGTCTTCAAGCACAGCCTTAAATCACATCAGCCCTAGAGGAAAGCAAATGAAGAGAGAGGAGGAGAGGGGGGAAAGGCTTAGCACTGATAAGGCACACTACAACAACAACAACAACAGTGTAGCACTGGTAGAATACACACAAGTGGAGCAGAGCTGTATTGGGGGAAAAAAAATTACAAGAATGCATCAATTTATGCAGCACAGAAACAAGGCTCTGTGTTGTAACTGAGAGTTCACACACTGAGCAACACACTGAGGGAGGAGAGAAAAGGAGACATGATGACTGAGAGTGTGTGTTTGTGTGTGTGTATTTGCATATGTGTCACTGTATGTCTTCAGGCCCATTTTTTTTCTGTATGTTTGGATGACAGCAGCACATTACTGAGCTGCAGCATGGGACATGAAAAAGCACTTAATGAAGCGCTCTATCCCACTGGCAGCCATTGATCCACAGCACACTGGGAGACACTGACCCATGTTGTAGGTATTGAACTAACGTACACAAATACACACAAGCGCTCGTGTTTTAAAGGAGAATTATTTTATTACAGCTTGGGTTATATTGTCATAGTTTTGTCCGTCACTGCTGTCTGTAACAATGACAACGTATACTCACCAGGTTAGCAGCTGAGATCTGGATACACGACTCACTGAAAACAAGTCAAGAAGCACAAGCATTCAGATGAGCATACAGGTCTGAAACAGAAGCTCCTGGAAAGAGAGAATTAAGGCAAGCTAGGTAATTACATTTATCACAGACTTCCAGGATCAACTTTGACCTGCTGTACTTGCCATCATAGATGGACTTTATATTGCAACTGCTGCATAGCAATCTCCCTCAGCAGACATAAAATTCAGTCTTTTCTTATCTTATCTTATCTTATCTTATCTTATCTTATTACTTATGACTTATTACTGACTGGGCCTACCAGGACCCCCTCCCCTGGCCTTTACCTGCAAAATTGTCACTCAAATTAACACACGTCTACCAGGAAGAGATTCTAAATGGCCACAAACAGACAAAAATGAAAAATAAAAAAATAAAATAAAACAACGGAAACCAAAAAATGAGCACAAAAAAAAAAAAAGAAAAAATTATTAGAAACACAAAATGACCTGAAGGAGACGTAAATTGTTCTCAAACAGACACAAAACAACTGTGAAGAGTCACAAATAATAACTCTAAAAAACCTCAAGGGCACACAAAACGACTACAAAGGGAAACACACAAAAAAACCTACAAAATAATCTGATCTGTTGAAGAGATCCAAAATGACCTCAAATAGAGACAAAACAACAACAAAAAAAATCCCTATAAAATCAAAGAGACACAAAAACACCCCAAAGGCACACAAAATGACTACAAAGTGACACAAAATAACAAAAGAAATACAAAATGACCTCAAAGAGACATAAAATGATGTCGAACAGACCCTAAAATTACCTTAAAGAAGGACAAAACAACAAAAAACCCTCAAAATTAACTCAAAGAGACCTTAAAGACACAAAAAATGACTACAAAAAGAGATGAAACTACAAAAAATGGCCTAAAACAGACACAAAATGACAAAAACAACAAACTGACCTCAAATAGACACAAAATGACACAAAAGAAAAACCTCTGACAGACACAAAATGATCACAGGGGGACACAAAACCACAAATATATCCATAACAACTGGAAAGAGACTCAAAACAACACCAACAAAAGACAAAACCACCACAAAGTCTGTGTGTCTTGCTTCTATGTAGGAGAGGTGGTGGGGCGTTTTGCGTCTCCATGCCCAGGGGCCTGTTGACTCATAATCCGCCCATGCTTGCCACAGATAGCTGTCCTCTGTAAATGTGGGATTACCCACAATTCAGGCACGGAGAAAGTGGCTTAGGTCACTGATATAAATATCAGGGAACCACCACTACCAAATATAACTATATTATATTATTATATTATTTTACAATGTTTGCAGGTTTTTCATTACGTCATTACCATCTTTCAGCATTCAGCAGTACATGAAATCTGTGTGAGGACACGAACTGCGTGTTGCTGAGAGGCCTATTTGTATTTTTCTTTTAACTCATCAAGTAACTGCAATGGCATACAGACCAGGTAGAGGAAGTTTCTGTTTAGTTCCATTTTTACTGGAACTACTCTAGTGTGCTCTCTTTTCCCTGACTGTCTTTTCAAACTTGTAACAAGGTTTATTTGTGTTGGGAGGATCAATAGAAAGAGAGATCAAATACCTGAAGCAAGCATCCTCCCATAAGCTGCTGGTTCACAACAACATTGTCAAAATAAAAAAGGCGGGAGCTAGTGGTTTAAATAATCTGGATAAACTGTGAGCTTGTTTACATCTGACTGCTTCTGTTTCTTACCGCATCAAACACTGCTGGAGAGATCTGGCAGTGTTTGTAGATCTCAGCAAGTTTTTCAAGAGTGAAATAAATCGGTGGTCAGCACTCCCCCAGTTTAGAGAAGCAGGCTAGAGTTTAGAGTTTAGGTATAAGCTATATTTAGAATATTTTCACTGCTTTACCTTACTGTCAGACAGCACCTTCCAACGGCCAGGCCAGACTCCACTGAGAAAACCAATGATTTAACATCACTGAACACAGGAGCTGCTGGTTTACCACTGCCTTGAACAGGTATTTTCATTGAGTTACTATGTGTCTCTGGTGTTTAAAAGGCTTAGTTTGGGTTCACCAAAGTCGCACAATAACACAAACGATCTCAC
This sequence comes from Epinephelus lanceolatus, assembly GCF_041903045.1. Lineage (NCBI taxonomy): Eukaryota > Metazoa > Chordata > Actinopteri > Perciformes > Serranidae > Epinephelus > Epinephelus lanceolatus. The sequence continues at coordinate 26,552,844 of NC_135738.1, forward strand.
TGATCGAAGCAACAGTTAAAATTAATGCTTTTGTCAATGGAGTCTGGTGGCTCTGACTACAGCGTAGATGAGGCACTGAAGCCATTAATGGCTTTCCCATTGGAATGAGTGCCTGGCGCAAAGGCAAACATCTTCTGTATCTAACGCACTGACTATGGATAAGTATCACATTCAACCCCACCTCAAAAAATCTGAAAATACCTTCATTTCAATCAACCTTCATTTTAGGTCAGGATGTCTCCTTTCTTTCTGTCCCTTGCATATTGCCTTCTTTCACCCCTCCTCCATCTTCTGTGCCTCCATCTCCATCTTCCCTCCCTCCTTGCTCCTTGTTTTTTTTTTTTTGCTCTTTCACTCTTACACACACACACACACACACACACACACACACACATCAACACCTCTACACCTCAACCCACATCTCACTCATCACTCCTCATTTGTCTTGTTTGTCTCCTCCCAACTGTCTCTCTGGCTCCCTCTCCCTTGACATAATGATTCAGTGACACTTGTCTTTTCACTTCAGTGTCATGCCCACAAGAGGAGTACACACACAAACACTTGCACACACACACAGGGGAGAGTTGGAGGGATTGTACAGAGTAACAGGAGGTCTGCTTTAGCTCTACAGTAAACAGTGTGTGTGACATCCTCTGAGCTGGGGTCAGAGGTCAGCCGGTGTTACGTCAACTCCCTGTGAACCCTCGCTGCTGCCGGGGTCACACATCCCTGACAGACAGCTGCTGTCCATACTGCCCCCGTGCTCTGAAGTATGGATCAGAACAGCTAAAGAGATTTAAAGGGATTACTCCACTCTGCTCAAACACACACATACACACCCACACTTATTCACAAACATGCACTGGAACACACAGTGAGTACACACACACTTCAGATAGATAGAAAAGTGTATGGACTGCCATGCTCCTGTGGTATGAGAGGGTTCGATAATGTTATTGTGTTCGACTGTGCAGTGGTTGACCTCCTGACCTTTGCCCTGCGCTTAGCACCTGCCGACCCGGTTTACAGATGAGGTCAAAGGTCAGAGCCGGGGACTTCCCAGCCACACGCCCAGATGGAGCCCTTTTAGCAGCAGGGACAACACCTGTTAAACACACACACATACTTCAACAATGTGTCCTGTAAAAGACATATTCACCTCAGTGTGATGAATTGAAAAGCATATGTCTCCTGTGAGTAACAATCATCCTGACACACAGAGAAAGAGACGCCACACACACACACACACACACACACACACACACACACACACACACACTACGCTCTGTTTGACATGTCATGTGAGTTCAGTCAGTCAGAGTGTGTGCACCGTATGAACGATGACCAGTCATACCTCACTAACTCTGAACACAATGATAGGAGGTCACAGTCACACAATAGTAACTATCTCCAGAGTGTGTGTGTGTGTCTGTGTGAGAGAGAAAGAGAAAGAGAAAGAGAGAGAGTGTAAAACATTGCATATGTTAACCATGATGACAAAATGTGACAGTTTCTACTGTTCAGGGACTTTTCTAGACAGATATCTACACCCAAAGATTTACCCTTTAAATATATCATGCAAATTCATGTGACGGTCACATGACTGTCATGTGATAATCCTGGCAAAACTTTTTGCTTTTCACTGGGACCATCACATCACAATCATGTGACCAGAGCAAATGTATTTAACAATGGTGTCTTTGTACATACAGCTAAGTCTGAAGAAGAGCATTAGATTAATACGTCACTTGTGGATGTGCTAATGTACACTTAAGAGAGCTACAGTGTGCTGACCTACAGGCCTACTAGGCACAAGCCCAGGGGCCCATAGTGTCAAGACACAAAACAACCACAAATCGAAACAAAAGAACACAAGGAGATGCAGAGGAACTGCAAAAAGACAAAAAATAACTACAAAAAGGGGCAACCGCAGACACAAAACAACCAAAGAGACACAAAGGTAACTTAAAGAGACCCAAAATTCCCTCAATGAGAAACAAAATAACCACAAAACGACACAAAATTACTACAGAGACACAAAATTACCGCAAAGAGACACAAAACAGCCATAAAATATCAACTAAAAGGGGCAATCACAGACACAAAACAGTGAAAAGGCACAAAATTACCTCAAAAAGCCACAAAACAACCACAAAGAGACAGAAAAGATCACAAAGAGATACAAAGGAACTGCAAAGAGACAAAAAATAACTACAAAAAGGGGCAACCGCAGACACAAAACAACCAAAAAGGCACAAAACGACCACAAAGAGACACAAAATTAACAAAGAGGCAAAAAATTACTGCAAAGAGATACAAAACAGGCACAAAATAACAACAAAAGGCCAACCACAGACACAAAACAACCAAAAAAGACAGAAAATTACCTCAAAGAGAAAGAAAATTACCTCAGTGAGACACAAAACAACCACAAAATGACAACAAAAAGGGACAACCACAGACAAAACACAACCAGAGACACAAAATTACTTTAAAGAGACACAAAATTAGCTCAAAAAGAAACAAAAGACCACAAAGAAATGCAAAGGAACTGCAAAGAGACTAAAAAGAACTTCAAAAAGGTGCAACCACAGACACAAAACAACCAAAGAGCCACAAACGTACCTCAAAGAGACACAAAACAACCACAAAATAACAACAAAAAGGGGCAACCACAGAAACAAAACAACCAAAAAGGCACATTACCTCAAAGAGACAAACAAAATTACCTCAAAGAGACACATCACAACTAAAACAGACACAAAATTACCTAAAATAAAGAACACAACCACAAAGAGATGCAAACAACAACAACAAAAAGAGGCAAAAACCACTATAGAGTCTGTGCGTCTTGGTGGGGCCCACTGCATGTCTCTGCCTCGGGGCCTAATATCTCATAATCCACCCATGATCACAACTGAGTTTAGATGTTCTGTTTTAAATGATAAATACATTTTGAATAAGTGATAAAACAGATATTGCTTTCTTATACGACACTTTCTCACAAAGTCCGGGACAAATAAATGTAAACAGCTGCAGGGGTTCCAGATTACTTCTCCTGTGCTCTCCTGTGCATGTGTGTGTGTGTGTGTGTGTGTGTGTTGAGCTGTCAGAGGAGATCTGGTGAGAGTGGGCTAATTGGAGTTAATTCACCATCTGTCTGTGGGAGCCAGCAGACAGGGTCATTAGCAGAGACAAGTCCAGCCACAGGGGAGGCCGAGAGGGGAATCACCATCCCTCACTTTCTCTCCCTCTTTCTTTAGTTTCCCTTCTTCCCCTTCCTGTCCACCAAACCCTCTCTTGTCTCCATCTATCTGTCTCCATGTCACTTTGATCCTCTTTCATCATGTTTTTCAGATCCTGTTGTCAAAATTTGCAAAGTGCAGACTTCAGAAAACATTTTTTTTTTTAATTCTTTGTTTGACACACTGATTCTGCTTATATGCAGAAGACTGTTGGAAGTGGTGATGATCTAAGCTGGTGCTGAGAGTGATCAGTGGGAGAGCTTTTTTCTTTTTATTGACTGGTTTGTCATAACAGCGCTGCCCTCTGCTGGCCAGATGTGGGCCTGAGATCACAGCACAGAGCAGAGATAAGAGTTTCCTGTCCACCACAGAGAAGACACAGTGTCTGATGGTTGTCACAGGTCTGACAAATCTCCATACCACTCCATAAACAAACTCTTAACACATCCAGACTTCATATAATAAGCTTATATATCGTAACCATCACAAATGCAGATACATTTTAGTCTCAGTTTCATATTTAACTTTGCTATAATTTGTCCAGGATCTTTTCTGCGTGTCTTGTCACCTCTCTTTCCCCATATATTTCTTGTATCCCTCCACTATTGTCCATCATGAAACAAAATGTCATTAAAGTGGAGGGATTTTTGAACATTTTTATAAATTCTCAAATGTTCAAAAATGCCTACATTTAGCACAAAATTTGTGTAACAAAATGGCACCAACCCAAGAGTTGCTGTAATAACTTACGAGACATAAATGAGCATGGGAATGGTCATCATAGGCTTTCTTCATAATGTTCTAAGGCCCTTTACTTAAAGAAATCACAGTGTTTATTACAGATTATGACTAGAAAAACTGGACACACATTGCTGAGCTGCATTTCAAATTAATCTCCAGGTTCCCCGCTTTCAGAAGATGTAAACCACTTATATGAGGCATAAACTGTTGACCTGTACCCCCTAAAAACAAAAGACAAAAATGGGTCTATGGTGGGTCTCAGAGGGTTAAAAAACTGAGAGGGAAGAGTACATTGGGATTTTAGAGAGCAAGGAGAGTGATAATTAAATCAAGGTGAGTTCATAGTGAAACTGCACTCTGTACTCCACAAAAAAAACCTTGTAAAATGAAACAGGATTATTAACTCCATTACAGATGAAGACCATTAAATCTCTGTGTGTTCATGGAGGGAGGACAGATGATTGAATTTTGAGGCCCACTTCCGTCTTGGACCACCCACACAGGTTTGACTGATCTGTCTCATGGAGATGCTGCGGCTGGAGTCTCTGTGTCAGGCAGGGAATTGTGAAGAGGGGAGGGCAGACTTTAAAAGACAAATATTCAGTATCAGCTGTTTTTGATCTGATCATTCAATTGACCCTCCGTACCCAGAGGTAATATTTGCCCTTAGTTCTCCTGGAGCAGGCAGTGATCATCATAGTCACCAACATACTGACCAGTCAGGCCCTTCTCCTTTTAGTGTCAGTCCCTCCGAGACAATGGACTCAGGTCCTTGTACATGTCTTACACATCATCAGCAGCTATAACCTATAATTTAATTATTATTTATATAGTCAATTGTGCGACACTCTACTGTCTCAACTGCAAAACTGTACAATATGCAACTTGAAGCCCTCCACATGATTGTGCAATAATAATTCACCTGTGCAATATGTTAACTGCACAATACTCTCTTATCTAATTCTTACCTATTTTTATTCTTGCATTTATATTCAAGACACTTGTATTATGACACACATGTTTGTACATATTTCATATTTTTCTTGTTTATTTTACAAAATATATTTCTTATATTTTATATTTATATGTATATATTGTGTCAAGATATACTATGTTGTAGTATAATACACATTTTTTCTTGCATTCTTATTTCTGTTTTCTTACAATTTCTATTTAACTATATACAGTATAAGAGTAACTGTAACATGTCCCAATTTACCCCCAAGGATCAATAAAGTATTTCTGATTTCTGATACATGTGGTCTTGTATATTATAATTTGCCCAGAATTAAAGCCTCCATGGGCATTACCCATGCTTCCATGCTTTGTGGCCTCCCAACTGGACTGCTGTAATTCTCTTTTCATTTGTCTAAACAAATCTTCTCTGAATCATCTTCAAATAATCCAGAACACTGCTGCTTGGCTGTTAACCAGGTCCAACAGGTCAACCCACATCACTCCCATTTTAGTTTCTTTACACTGGCTTCCCATCAGGTTCAGGATTCACTTCAAGATACTTGTTCTCACATATAGAGTCCTCCACGGTCAGGCACAGAGTGCATTAGTGATATCCTCCATTAATATATTGTCAGTAGGTCCCTTGGGTCTTCAGAACAGGATGGGCTGTCTGTCCCCTGCTCCAGACTCAAAACCAAAGATGATCATGCCTTTGAATTCGTGGCTCCAACACAATGGAACTCTCTTCCATTAAGGTGCAGCCTCTTTAGAAAATTTTAAAGAACAACTTAAGACCTATCTTTTCAAAATGGCCTTTGTCCGACCCTAAGTTATCCAGTGCTTGTTCCCTGGTGTGTTTCTATTTGGGGCCTCATTGCGCTGTATTTGCTCTATGTTTTACTTTCTTTTTGTTGCCTTCTTGCATGTTTCATTGTTTCCTCGTTTGATTGTATTTTGTGAAACACTTTGTGAATTTCATTTCTCTGAAAGGTGCTATATCAAATACATTTTATTTTAGATTTATTATTATTACTTGCCACAGCAACAACAGATGAATCAATCTGTAGGAAAGCACAACTCAAAGCATTTTCTCAACTCTACTCAATGGATCATTTTCTATGATGTGTGACATAAATCTTGCCTTTGTGAATTTTAAATATTTTCATCCAAAGACACCAGAACCTTCTCAGTAGGTTTTTTCATCTCTACCAACGCCGGAGTGAATACAGCACAGATGAGTTTGTTCATGCTTACTGTGGTAAATCAAGTACAGCTTTATTTACTTATTTTTGTCACCACAGACTTTATTTTATACCGACACATCCTTCACTCACCATCCCTACAATACTTTTTGTTTATAGAGGCATTAACATTTATGAGCACATGGGGATTTTGGCTTCTCTCAAACACATTAAACTGCATAAATTCAATGCAACAAATAATGTTTACAGGTGCTCCACATTACATGGTTGTCACTGAAAAATAATATAAGGTCTACATTTTGTAATAACTAAAAGTAAAATATGATTTATTTGTGTGCCAATAGTCTGTTCTTTTAATTTATAAATTCACAGCATTAATATATGTGTTATATAACGCAGGTAAAATATCATTACATTCTCACTCTCAGCATGTTTTGATAACTTGTACTGATATCGTCTTCTTTGTGTTTTGAATACAGGGGAACATTCTGTTTTATATATGATCATTCTGCTATTTTATTCATATTACAATTTGATATGTTTTCTGGCTGTGTGATTTCTTTTGTTTTAAACAGTCACAGCCTCTTTGACTCCTTGTAAAAACTCTTTACTAAGATGTTCTCTGTGGTGTTGAAGGATTCCGGAGCCAAGAGCGAGACAGGAGCCCTGAGACATGCCAGGAATTGCAGATATTTATTGTTTCAGGGTCCCAAGTGAGCTGTTGTCAGGGGCCCAGGATCTTTAGCAGAGCCCTTGAAGGTCAGAGGGGAGTCTGAGGTCAGTTTAACTTAAACTACAGTAACTTCTCATGGCTGGTACTGCTAAACAGACACATAGTGAAGTTTAAACATTCAAATATACAATACAAACAGGTCATAAGGCTGGGTTATTCTCATTTTCTCAGACAAACGATTGGCAACAAGATCTCATGCTGTCCCTACACCTTGCCAGGCTGAATCACAACACACCACAGTTAAGTCCCAACATCACTCTTCAACATTTGGTCATTGATGAGAAATAAAAAGTTGCATATTTGCATGTAAAGGGCGGCACGGTTTTGTAGTGGTCAGGACTGTCACCTCACAGCAAGAGGGTTCCTGGTTTTTGTTGTTGTCATTTTGTCTCTCTTATTGGTTGTTTTGCCTCTTTTGTGTCTCTTTGAGGTCACTTTGTGTCTTTTCTGGTCGTTCCGTGTGTCTTAGTTTTTGTTTCGACCCTTTTGTGGTTATTTTGTGTCTCTTTGCAGCTGTTAGTAGCAGGGACAAGCCTCAGCAGAGGGTGAGATGCAGCTGCTAGACAGAGCCATAATCTGTTTGGAGACCAAAAACAAGGAAAACCAATGTCCATATTTAAATGAATAACATCAGTAAGCATCGGGTAATGTGTGTTTTTTAATCTGGTTGAAGGATTTTTTCAGTCAAAACCTGAACAATAAATATATGATAGATAAGATAAAGTGTTTTTTGCAGTGCCTTCCGCATTGACTCCACTAGAACTGACGCCAAACTCTGGCTCCTCAGATGCTGTCAACGTAACTGTTTATTATTTTAAATCCTTCTGAGACCCTGTGTCCTCATATGAGGACATCACATTTCGGGTTTACTTGACCATATACTTAATTCTGCTTAACTCAGACCTGTTGTCCTCATTCGTGGACGCTTTTTTGTGCCACCTAGTGGTAGTAAGAGCACATTACACTAATCCATGTAAAAACAAGATGGCAGCCATCTCTGCCAAGTCAGCAGCAATCTACACAAAAGTGGACAAGGTTTCAAAACCTGATCAGATTTTATGGTTGAAACTTTATTATTTATGATTAATAACATTTGTAGTTTGATATGACAAAAAATGTGACCAATTTTAGCGATTGTGACAAGTCAAAAAACTCTGTTTTATTGGAGGGTATTTTATTGTGCATTATTGTGTTACTGATGTGTTCACCTTTTGTTCATCTCTGTTACTGTTAGTGTGCAAACTAGTGAAATGCTTGGTGTCAACATTCAGAGCCCACTGCGTCTCTGCTTGTTCTTTACACACTGAGACATCAACAGTCATGGTACAGCACCTGCTGTGTGTCCTCGCAGCAGCCAGAAGTGACCAGGTCAGTGAACGCCTTGCAGCAGTGACTCCTGGCTTCCTGCCAGGTCAAACATCTACACCAAGCAGCACTCAAGAGGGCGGTAGGTGACACAGCAGAGTTCTCTAGACAAATGTGCTTGTCTCTGGGACTCACAGAGACGGTTTTCAGCTGCATGTGGAGGATGAGGGCGGTTTCTCATGTTGCTGAAAAGCTTCCAACAATAAATATGGTGGCATGGCTCCCAGTTGTAGTCCTCTCCTAAGAGCAAAATATTGAGAACTCCAGAGATGGACTGCACTGAAACATTTATGTTGCTCATCTTTTCTGTGATACATTATTCATTATTCTTTCATGTGAAGATTGTATAACCTCATTATATAAAGGATATAATCAGTGTCAATCGATGATGGAGGCTATCAACATAAAATGTGTGTGATCACACAATAAGGAGCCACCAGTGCACATTAATTATGACAGGTATTTGTAACTAAGGCATTGCTGACCTTTTTTTGTTTGTTTAATTATTGTTTGTTTGTTTGTTTGTTTGTTTGTTTATTTGTTGCAAAATGTCTATTAGTATGGAAGCAAGCAAAAGACATAAGTATTTCAATTTTGACACCCACCTAGTATTGAAATTTAAACATCACTAAAGCATGGACGTATTTTACTTTGAAAACCAGGTATCTGAATTTCAAAAGCTGATTTCAATTTTTTTTCATTGCTCACAAAATTAAAATTTAAAAAAATGTAGACTCTCAAAAAATACGCACTTAGGTGCTCAAATTTAATTGGTCAAATTCAGATTTAAAAAATTAAAGTTGAACATTTTAACACTAATTATGAGGAGCAGTCTGTTTTTTCCCACCATTTTAGTTAATTTTCAGTAACTCCTGTACTTATCGTACTCCTATTGTTACACTCTTAGGCACTGGTTTTTGCTTCTGCTCCTTGTATATTTGTATATTTTTTCAGATATTTAATAGCCTACTCTGTCATTCTATAACTGGGCCCAGGGAGTGACCCTGACCCCGGGCACCCACTGGTTGTCTGGTTGGCACTGGTTGTGAATCGTTAAAATTGTGGTCACTGTCCTTAGTGTTAGTAAAATTTGAGGCATTCTCTTGTACAAGAATTTCTTCAGGATAAATAAAGTTCTATTGAATTGAACTGAATTGAATAAAAATAGCAGCATCAAATACATTACAATCAGAACAGCACAAGTTGGATAACTTATAGGAGCCCCGTGTTCTCCACTGTAATGGTCTTTGGGTTTTCCAGCCACTTTCTTGGATCTCATGACTGACAGATCAGCCAGAAGTTGCACTCAGGCTCAAGTACTGTACCTATCCTGTCCTGGTTAGCCCGAGTGATGGTTTTTTAGATCTGAAGGATGTTTTTTTCTCAAATCTGAATATAAAATCACTGACAACATATATTTTGAAATCACAAATCAAGAAATTTCATATTTTAATTTCAAAGAGGTGATTTTACGTGCAATAATGTAAATTCTGCCACTCGGCCTGTTTATTTATTATCATATCTTGATTTTATTTTTTACTGCTTACAATTTATGACTCAGGTGCAATATCAGTATTGTTAAACTGTGCAACATCTATACTTCCATGTGTCAATGATGTAAAATCAGTAATTCAGTCTGTCTCTCTATTATATTATGCTTCCTTATTATATTGCTTTGTGTTTTCATACTGTTTGCTTATTGTACTGCTCTTTGTTTTTGTACAGTTTACTTACTTTACATATTTATATATTGCTTTGTATTGATGTACTGATGATTCCTGTTTGCACTCACTTATCTTAAAACAAATAAATTCAGATACATGTTTTTCTTAAGTACAATATTTTAATGCTCTGTAATCAGTGGCTGTTACAGCTGGAATACTTTTGTCTCTCATTTGCTTCCATATTATACACACAATGTAGTTGCATGTGGTTTCAGTACCTACAAACAACATGAATCAAACAACATACAGACTCATTAACTCATACAGCATTTAATACTGTATTGTCACAGTCTTTTCTTGCTGATGTACGCTACAGTATTTTACTACAGCAATATATTGATAATGCTACTACTGATTCAGCTGTGTAATGGAGCCAGCAGTAATAGTAGCGATACCCATCACCGCCACTAGGGGCCGCTGGCTGCTGGCTAACTCGCTGTAAGCTAACAGAGCTGGTTTATTCATTGTAGCGATCCGGGGTGCTCCGACGCTGCTGGAAATGCCTCAGAAGGTAAAGGAGCCTGGCAGTTACCTTTGTACGAGCAAAAAGCTTTGTGGATAAAAGTTTCTGCAAACTAAGAAGTTCTTGGATACGGTTTGTGGTGAGCCTGAGGAACTGATGTTTACCGCTTGGACGGGGATGTTGTTCGGCTCCTCACAAGTTTAGACAGCTAACGCTACGCCGAATTTTGCTAACGTTAGCGCAACAGCGTTAGCCTAGCCTGCTAGGTAAATATTACGGCTGCCTCTCGGAGTTTGCTGCATCGTGTCCACGTTGTCAACGTAAGAACTGTGCCGTTAGTAGTCATTTTTTATCACAATTTTATTGAATATAACAGCAAGCTTCGCTCCCACGAGATGGGTGGGTTTTTGTTACGTTACACAGAAAGCTAACTGGCTAAGTTAGCCTGTTCGCATGCTAGCTGACATTAGCTAACGTTGCCGAGCCAGCCAGCAACTTCGGCAGGAGAGTTTCGGCGAGCTAACCACGACAGTATTGTCGCCCACAATCAACCTCTGCTGCTAGAAGCAGTCAAGCTGCAGTCATGTTTGAGATGGAGACACATATATCGTGCCTTTTCCCGGAGATCCTGGCCATTATTTTCAGTTATCTGGACGTTAAAGACAAAGGAAGAGTAGCCCAAGTGTGCGCGGCCTGGAGGGACGCGTCCTACCACAAGTCGGTGTGGAGGGGGGTGGAAGCCAAGCTCCATCTGCGGCGAGCTAACCCGTCTCTGTTCCCCAGTCTGCAGACCAGGGGGATCAAAAAAGTTCAGATTCTCAGCCTGAGGCGAAGTCTGAGTTACGTGATTCAAGGTATGCCGCACATTGAAAGCCTTAACCTGTGTGGATGTTTCAACCTCACAGACAACGGACTCGGACATGCCTTTGTGCAGGACATCCCATCCCTGCGGGTGCTGAACCTCAGCCTTTGTAAACAGATCACTGACTCCAGCCTGGGCAGGATCGCCCAGTACCTCAAAAACCTGGAGGTGCTTGAACTCGGGGGGTGCAGCAATATCACAAACACCGGCCTGTTGCTCGTTGCCTGGGGCTTGCACAGACTCAAGAGCCTTAACCTGCGCAGCTGCAGGCATGTGTCCGATGTGGGCATCGGTCACTTGTCTGGCATGACCCGCAGCGCAGCAGAGGGCTGCCTGTGCCTGGAGAAGTTAACCTTGCAGGACTGTCAGAAGCTGACGGACCTCTCTCTCAAACATGTCTCAAAGGGTCTAAACAAGCTCAAAGTGCTCAACCTCAGCTTCTGCGGAGGGATATCAGATGCAGGGATGATCCACCTGTCTCACATGACCCACCTGTGCAGCCTGAACCTGCGGTCCTGTGATAACATCAGTGACACAGGGATAATGCATCTGGCCATGGGCTCCCTCCGGCTGACTGGACTTGATGTCTCCTTCTGTGACAAGATTGGAGACCAGAGCCTGGCTTACATCGCCCAGGGGCTGTACCAGCTCAAGTCCCTCTCTCTCTGTTCCTGCCACATCAGTGATGATGGCATCAACAGGATGGTACGCCAGATGCACGAACTCAAGACCCTCAACATTGGACAGTGTGTGAGGATCACAGACAAAGGGTTGGAGTTGATAGCCGACCACCTGACCCAGCTGACAGGGATCGATCTGTACGGTTGTACGAAGATCACCAAGAGGGGCCTGGAGAGGATAACACAGCTCCCGTGCCTTAAAGTGTTGAACCTGGGACTGTGGCAGATGACAGAGAGCGAGAGAGTGAGGTGAAATCTCTCCTCTGTGGTGTACATGTGTGTCATTGTGTATAGTGCTCAGTTGTGAACTGAGGAGGACTGCCTGTATCCATTCTTAATTTTACCTTCTATACTGTGACTAAAAACAAGAAGAGGGACTCGGCATTGATCACTGGAATATTGTTCACCTGCGCTGCAATACTCCACTCCTAGTTTCCATCTTGTGCTCTCTTTTCATGATGTGCATTGTTTAATCTCAGCCTGTGTACAGTTCTTACTATCTAGCTACCTCACCCATCGAACACAGGAGTGCCTACTATCGCTGAATACTAGATTACATTGCATATTTTTGTGACTCACACACCAATGGAGATTTTGATATTTTAAAAACTCATTGCAGAAGAATAGCTAGGCATTTTAACTCTTAACAGAAAGGCTGGAGTACCTTGGATTGAAGTTTTGATATAATCTTTTGTTTTGTTTTGGCTGATGTATTTTTTACTTGTGTAACCAATATTTTTTTGTATTGAATGACTGTTGACAAAATTGTACTTCAAATTGAAGTGGGTGGATCACTCCTGTCCGTCTTTGTTTACCTATGTATAGTTGGCTATGTTTCATATTCCTGAGGAAATACGTATGTATCAGATGTTCCAGTATGCTACTCTGTCAAAGGTTTAACAACACAACTACAGTAAGGCGTAGTAATTAACAGCTGCCAAGGCTATATGCAATACCCTAAAACTGTTTAATCAGTGGTTTTTCTCCTGAGGAGCTTCCAACGATAGTGTCAGAGTATTTGTTTAAAAAAGCAGTAATTTAAGATTGTTTTATATTCATACAGTAGTGATATTTATGAATAAAGATGGCAAATATGTATAAGTTCTGTGTGTTTTACTTGTAGAGTTTGTAACAGTTTTACCAACTATTATTTGATTTATAATTATGACTATAGATCTCTTGTGCAGTTTAGACACCACATGAAATGTCTTTACTCTGGGAAACACAAGTCTTTATAGCAAAGTGTTTTGTGTATGATGCACAAGATAATCCAGAAGAATGCCTTCATGATTTCTTACTATTAGTATCACAGAGAGGTTACTAAAGATGGAAAGAGAACTAGAATATTGTACTCAAGTCAGAGTACTTGTGCAGACATTTAAGTATGTGAATGTAAAAAGTAGGTCAGTTAAGATGTACTCTGAGTACACATTCCTTTTTTAAAAGGGAAGAGGGGGAGGCATCTGTAGGCTGCGTTAAATGTCAATGTACACACTAGTGGAACATTATCAACATGACCTGTTTTGTCCAAACCCACAGTAAATTCCATTTCTGTCGACAGCTCTTTGCAACCTGAACATACAACTGATTATCAATCACTTTAGCCCACTTGCAAAGGAAAAAGACAAAACTCAGACAATAAATGGCCGACAATAAATAAAGTCTATGAACACCCTACTGGTTGCGGGTGCAAAAAGCATTATTAAGCTACACGAATGAACTAACTTGACACTTCTTATAGAATCACGAGCAGAGTAAAGTCATCACTAATGCAGACAGCATGGAGCTGTCTTAGACTACAGAAGTTGCAGCCACAAACTGCACAGTTTTTGTAGTAAAATGTCAGCTCAGTGCAGACAGTCACATTTGTCCAGCTCTTCCCTCCTGCACACACCTGCAACGTCTTCTTTGCTGCAGCTGGTGATTTTCTTCCCACACATTTTGTCACAACTGATTCATGTGACGTTTGTTTTAACTCAGGAACAGACATAAATTGAAATGTACCAATGTATGGCACTTGTGATTAAAAGTACTTAAGTAAAAGTAAAATTACAGAGTTTTAAAAGTACCCACAAAAAATCACGTTGTTGCAGCAGCAAGAGAAAATGTAATTTGTTACTTCCATTCTTGGCTACCACTAAATGAAATCTAGAGTGAAGAATGAAATGGAGATAATCATTAAATCATTTCACAGAGGTTAATACCAGTTCAACTTGGACAGCTCAAGGGAATTCACACCTTCTGCACCTTTCAACAACATTTAAACATTGGATGATGTTTGAGTATTTGTGTTAAATGAAAAAAGGTCAACTTTGAGAAATGTATTTTCACTTGGAGAACTAAGTGTGGTTCCTGTTGAATCCCACTGGTAGCAGAAAAACTTAGTGATACACAGCTGTGCACCAGAATGTGGGTTCAAAGCCCCATTTGCCAAGCTTCCACCCTGCTTTGCTACACTTGAGTAAGATCTCAGTGTCTTTCCTTACTTACTCTTAACTATTGTGCATGTTCCCCATGAGTTTGTGAGGACAAGGGGCTGTAATTATACCGACTACATTTTGGTTTCCACTAATAAATTTGTTACAGACTACCAGATGTAACCTCTAATTCAACTTTATTACAGCTGGCAATCTGAGTTCAGTCAGTGCTCGTCATCAGACTGGTTTAGGATATACTGTACTGTGTAGGATTTCCCTTAAAACAAACAAAAAAAAACAAAGTATAGACTCACACAGAAGTAATCCCTCTCAATCATCACTTATGACCCACTAGAAGTGTGTGTTTGTTATGACTGTGTACCCCCACAGCGCTCAGGTGAGGTCAGGGCTTTATAAAAAGGTAGCCACGATGTGCTTAACAATACACAGCAGGCATCCAAGACACAGCTACATAAAACTAAAATACATTGAGGCAAAACACCAAATGAGAGGGAATCTGGGGTTGGCTTCTACCTTAACTTGCACTGGCAAGCGTGTTTACAAATGGTAACCAACAATCCTGCATAGCAGATAATTAAAAGGTATACCATGCTACTACTATTAAAGCATGTAGGTGGAGCTTACAGTATAAGTAAGAAGTAAACAGTGATGTCTATCTTTTTGACTTGTTTTGGAAAAAAACTGCAAGAAACCAAGGCTTATAATTTATTTATTTACATACATACAAAATCCAAATAACTCACAAACATGTCTGTTTTGCTTTCTTTTTACACAGTTTTGATTCTTAGCACGAACAGACAGAAGGCAGTACATTTCTCATACAAATGCAAAAGAAAAGGAACAGATACCATGAACGTGACAGAAGCCCCTTAATCAGCTCTGTGTTCCTCAATAAGGAGTCGAGAAAAAGAGATGACGAGACATTAAGGCAAGGGCAGGGACACACAGGCCAAAGTAAGGGGTATTAAACACCTTAAAAATGCTCTCTTCTTCTCTCTGAACCCAGTGGTGAAAGGTGAGGGGTTAAAAAGGGACGGAGAGGAATTAACTTCCGCTCCGAGAGGTTTGACAGACAAGAGGTACAAAAACAAGCATCCAACTAACATCCTGCGAAACCAGTGGATGTGTTTTGTTTTCAGTGAGACACACTGTTAGTCCACTCAAATGAGTCTGTGACCATACACAGGAAGTTTGTTAGAAAACTTCCAGATGCAGTTTTGTTTTGTAATGTTATGTTCCTCGTATAACAGCAGGAGGGCCGTGACGGTTGGAGACTTATTTTTATCCATCAGGCGCAGTCTGCCTTTGACATCAACCAACAAAAAAACGTTGACGTAACAGGTAAGAAGAAAAGACGACAACACTGGAATCTCAGGATAATACATTTACATCACCGTGCGGTGAAAATATATAAAAAATGACAATTAGAAATAAATGCAAGAAAAGTACTCTCCCATCACACAGTCACGGTTTGAAAACATTTGTAGTTCACACGTTATTTTGACACAAAAGATTTTTTTTGACACTTCTTTCCTCAGTGTCTGCTGAGGACACTTAACTCCACGGTCATTTTGTTCAGAGCAGCTCGCTCTTCGAGATTCTGTGCAAACATTCAATGCATATCCATACAGTAAACATTTTTATATATATGTATTATATTTATATATATATCTCTATAGAACATGACTTTCCGCAAGTTATGGCAGTACTGTCACACACACACATTTTGCCCCGAGGACAAAATTAGACACAAAAGACAACTGCACTGCTTTTAACTTCTCAGGTTTTTTTTTTTTTTTTTTGAAGAATTCACAACACCTTCCACTTAATTACCTTTAATCAGTCACTGTACGTGTTAAATATCACGTTATTTACAAACTGATCTAAAAAGTCAAAATCTGCTGAAAAGTGACTTTCATTTCCTGTAAATGTAGATGCACTTAGTAATTAAAAACATCAGCCCTGAAGATTTCAAAAAAGACGATAAAGGAGGCATCACTTGCGTTTGTAAGTGAGCTGAAAATTACAAGAAAAAAAAAATGGGGCGTCGTTTGTATTCTTCGGTGATTCAGTCGACAAACTAAAAGATCAGGTGGGCTTTAAGTAACATCTATAGAAACTTTGGATGAGACTGAATGATCAGTGGATCAGATCAGAAGTTCTTACATCATGCCTTAGCACCAATATTACAGAGGAATAAATATCCCTGCATTAGGTCCAGTACTGATCTCTGTGCATGCTCCAAGGCCACTAGAACGTTCTCAAAGAAACATTGCATACCTCATAAACAAGTGGACGTTGTGTGCAAAACCATCTAAAAATTAATACGTCTCAGAGAATAAAAGCTTTTCTTTTTTTGTTTCCTCTCTCTCTCGTTTGTATTTGAGAACATAGTGTAACTAAAAGCTGACCTTTGATCGTCGTCAAAGCTCAGGCCTTGATCCCCCTCTCGTGCCAGTGACCCAGCCACAGACTACACAGTAAAAAACAAACAAACAAACAAAAAAAACGTACCTACAATTTAATCCTGGCTACAATTACGGATCTACAGCTTGGAGCTGGGAGAGAAACATTTGGAGAACATGCTGCATTTATATTTGGTTGAAAAGTGGCATTTCCTAAGTGTTCAGATATTCAGCCACCAGTAGCTGTGTATCTAACTAGTGACTCCAACCTGCTAGTTAGATAACACCGACTACATTACAAAATAAGCATCTACATGGCTCCATGAGTTACCCACTGAGCTGAGCTTCTCTCTGCTCCCCTCAAGATGTAGCAGCTCCCCAGTTCTCTAAGGCTGAAGTGCTTTCCTGCCCCATGTAAGGAATATGTTTACCCCTTTTGACTTGAAAGATATGCAGGAGGAATCTAAGGGGTAAAAGACTGAGATAGAAGTGGGTGAGGTAACTGTGCTTGATCTAGCAGTTCCTGCTGTGAATGACGACGTCTAGGGAGAGGGAGGTTGGCAGTATGCTCCAAGACTTTGTGCGGAAGTTTGCTTCTTTCTTCTCATATCCTCTCTGTCCCAACGCACCTGTCCCAGACTTACAGGTGTGCAATATTTTTTAAGTATACTACAAGCAAAAAATCGAATTTTGGTGAGTTCACAAATGCTTATAGGAACAGTGTGTAAGATTTGGGGGGATTTAGTGACATCTAGTGGTGAGGATTGCAGACTGCAACCAGCTGAAACTTCTCCTGGGTTTAATTCCTTCATTGTTCATTGTTCATGGGGTTTTAACTAGAAGAAGATTTAACCGCAGAGGTCTCTTCCTCTCCAAAACAAACAGATCAGGAGATTAAGCTGGCAGAAACACTGAATAAAGCGGTTTCACATTAAAAAAAAAAAAATTGTTTTAATGATGCTTTCTTTGCTGAGGGGCTGTTAACT
Organism: Epinephelus lanceolatus; assembly: GCF_041903045.1. NCBI lineage: Eukaryota > Metazoa > Chordata > Actinopteri > Perciformes > Serranidae > Epinephelus > Epinephelus lanceolatus. The sequence continues at coordinate 26,570,645 of NC_135738.1, forward strand.
ACGGTGGCCAACGTGAAAATGTGAATGGCCCCATCTAGAGCCAGTTTTTGGTTTGTTCATTTTGGGCTACTGTAGAAACAAAATAGTGCAACTTGGCAATCTCCATGAAAGAGGACCAGCTCCCTATTGTGATATATACAGCTCACTTTAAGGTAACAAAAATACGATGATTCTTATTTTCAGGTCATTATAAACTGAAGAAAGCATACTTATTATATTATATTCCATTTCTGCCAATATATCCCCATAAATCCTACACACTGGACAATTAAGGGTGAGCTTTCGACTTTTTATGAACCTCCAGGAAGCTGTTGCCTACCTGATATAGAATTAGGTGTGTACTTTAGTTCTCTTCCCACTGCAACTGCACCATCGTCCACAGCTGTCATTAAACAAGAGGACCCGCTTTGCAGTGTGGAATCTGATATTTGCTCAAAGTGCCATATTTGACAACATTTCGACTTTGTGAACATCCCTAATTCGATTTTACAGGCCTGACATTAGAGACACATGAGACAGGAAAGCACTTAGGAGTCGTGGTAGTTTGTTCCAGGGTGGACGAGGGGAGCGAGGAAGAGAAGCTCAGCGGGGGGAAATAATGCCCCAGCTTTCGCTTGTACTTCAGGTGCCTCGTTGAGTGGAGGTAGCGGCACCTGTGCTCAGCTACAGATTATGTGACGACCAGGTGTCAGCCGGGTTGGGTCCGAGGTCAGAGTTGTCAGCATGATTCCTCCAGGGCATTGACAACCTGCTCCAGGATATCGGGGCAGTAATCTGCGATCTGCTGGAGAACAGAGTTGGCGTACTCCTGCAGCTCTCCGCTCTCCTTCTCACACACCTCCAGCTCTCGTTCCAACTGGAGAGACAAAGCATAAATTAGTTTCTCTCAACAGACTTTCAACCAGTGGAACTCTGCATTTTCTGCACGTTTTTCCTAAAATTTGTATATCTGGTCTCATACTTGTTGATTGCATGGAAACGGATTTCCATCTGTATGAGCATCTACTGATGCCAGATACTACACTGATATCAGAATAGAGAGCCCCCATCATCATGCAAATTAAAACACAATATTGGAGCCTGCTATGACTCCCAAACTGACTTTTTTTAAATGCACAGAAACAAAATCTTAATCTAAATCATGACATCAAGAAGGAGTAAAATGAGTAAAAACTTTCTGATTATCTTAAATGTGCCCCAAATTAGTTCAATTCATTCAATTATTATTAATTTAAAATCAAATTAAATGCTTTCTTTAGATTATTTTTTCCATTATACCTGTAATTTATATACTCGGGAAAAAAAAAAATATTACAAATTGGTAATTACACGTTACACTGAATAACTGAGAGTGACTGAGAGTTCCTTCGCTACCTGTTCGACACTCATCTTCTGGAGCTCCTCCTCCCAGTCTTCGGGGTCGCTGTGGTGGTAGTGAGAGGGCGGCATGAGCTGGCTGAGGATGCTGGGGTCCCGGTCGTGGCAGAGGTCTGTCAGGTGGGCGATGTAGAGCTTGAGCTTACTGCGGTTCTGGGACAGGGCTAGAAGAGGGGGTATCATCTGCAGGACGAGACGAAAGGAAAGAGAGTGTGAGGCAGTATGGAGTAAAAAGAGGAGAGACAAGGGTACATTTAAGTCTACACGTAAGATGTTTAACGAAGGACTGGTAATGCTTCCATTTCAATGATTGCACATCATGAAAGATCCAAGCACAAGACCCCAACAAGACAAGAGTGAAAAACAAAACACTATCATCTGCATGCACGCTTTTGAAACCATCACCATCTCACATTAGAGCCAGCCATCTTGGATGCATTATTAGAGTATGTATGGATTTTTTTTTTTTTTTTTTTGGTGTATGTGCAGCTCAGCAAATTGTCGTACTCAACCACTGATTAGAGGTTCAAACCGTTATCCAATGCAACACCTGTTTGTGTGGATCAAAATGTGAGGAGCTAATCATCAGCGTCAGTGCAGGGGCATGCAAAGCTATGATGCTTCAGTTTGAGGTAACGAGACTGAGCCAGGATTAAAATCATCCTCTTAGCTTGTGCATGCAAACACACACCACATCCCTTAAGCCACTAAAAAGCAATAAATGAACAGTGTTAAAGGCGTAGGATGAGTGGTAAGATGTCTTTCTCACAGAAAGACCAAGCCAGCCATGATGACAAGGGAAGGAATGGCAAAACCACAATGAATAAATGACAAGTCAACATGCCACAGAGCAGCGATGAAGAAAGGTGTGTGAATGGTCTGGCTTCTCATACGAGCTCACCCTTCTGAACAAAATGGCTGAGAGAGAGAGGGGGAGGGCAAAAGGTCGGCTACGCCCAAATACCCTCCTCATCATCCTGTTAGCCACAAGGTAAGCCAATCGCAGCGTTACAAAGGAACATTTGGTTAGTGTGTATACAAACAGAGAAGTTGAAACGACAGAAGAACACTTCCATTTTAAAATTATAGTTCCCTTCAGATAGACACTAGTTCAGCCTCCAGACATTACATTGTTAACAAATTAGTTGCAGAATTATTAGAGAAGCTGTTCTAAATAAAAGGTGGGTGAGCTACCTGATCTGGAGAGGGTTTGTGATTTGTCTGGTCAGGAGCAGTCTTCAGATGGTCATCCTCGTAGTTGTCTGCCATCAGTTTCATTCTGTTCTGAGTCTGTAAAATAAAAATGGCAACAATAAAAAACACTTGAGTTACAAAATGAAGAGCTGAAGCTGGAATGGAAAAGTTACTCATGTATAAGCAGTCCTGGCCATCACTTACAACATCTGACTAACATGGAAGGCATCTCTTTCAGTCATTTCAGTTACCTAATCGATTTCATACTTGGGTGTTTTGTTGAAAACCAAAGGGAGTGCAGTGTTGAGTGTGAGCGCTTGTGACCTACGGGACATATTCATTAGTAGTGCTTTATGTCCACACAGTGTACTGTACTGAAAGGGCATTAGAGCTGAGTATCGTTTGTTTTTTTTGGGATACTAGTTATAAAATGATACTTTAAAAAAATGTTAGGCTAAATTTGCTTGCGATCTTTGAGGCAAACCCCTTTCATTGTAATCAACTGGTGGCAAGCAATTCGCAGGAACTTGTCTTGGGAATTGTAGAATTTATTCACTGACAGATAGCCTAAACTGTACACACAGTGCACTGCTACGTTTATCTTTATACTCTCTGCTCTCGTCACTGGAGCCTTATTTTCACGCTTTATCATCAGACATACACATGCTCACGCTCTCTCTTAGCTGCACACAATCTGGCACTGAAACATTATGATTCAGTCTGGTAGGTACCAGTCATATAGGAACCAGTGCCATATTGTCATTGGGTTTTGGTACCATAGCCCAGAGGGAAGCCCTATTGAATGTTACACTGCTAAGCAACTCCATCACTCACTACAGAGCATTCAAGAACAGATAAAGTAAGACAGACCGGAAAGCCTGGTCATGTGACACTGTTGCAAAATCAAACAGCAATGTAACTTTCAGGATGAACACTTCTGTTCTTGAAAATAGCAGAGTTTTAACTTAATCAATGTCATAAAATGTTTGTGTGAGCTTCTGCACTCAAATGAAACGTACACCAGCATTGCAAGGGGACGCAGATGTATTGCTCAATACCAAGGACACTGCGGTGTCAAGTGAAAACTGCAAGCAGCAATACTGGAGGCCAAGCACATTTTGAACAGACACTACACTAGTTTTATTCAATAGCATTATTGGTTTTGTGAGGTTTGTGGGTGTGGCTACAGCCTCAAATCAAGTCCAGCTATGCTGACAAGAATCAGACAAAAAGCCTTTTTCAGAGAGCACCTTTTGACTCATAGTAAGAAAAGCACAGGTGTTTCTATTCAAATGTCTCATTGATCCATGACAGTATGACACTGAACCAGCACGCACAATACCAGGACCCTGAAACTGAAGCAGTTACACAGAATTCATTATTTATTTTACACTTGTGTTTGTCCTACTGTGACATGTCAACATAACGGACAGGTCCCATCATCACAGCAGAAGTCGGCAGAACTCTATTTTGAGCATTAGGAAACATTTTGCAGCTATGAATAGATGCCCCCAGGATTGTTAAAAACTTAAAAGTTTCTGTAACCTTTAAAAATGTAAAACATTTAATATAAATGTGTATATAACTGCTTTCAATCTGTTTTTAACAGAACTGGACACTGAGTGAAGTAATTACTGGTTTCTATTTAAATCTTGCTTTATCTTTTACATAATAGCCCCAGTTTATATTTCAAAATAAACTGACCACATGAAAATAATTATAATTTCCAAAAATGATTCTGGAGGAAAACACTGTATATGTCTAAAACCTTTGTGCAGAGCCTGCGTACAGAGAAACAAACAGAACCCTGTTTAATAAGGAGCCATTGTTTCACTTTACTGTTTAATTGGCTCGTGGTTGAAGAGTGAGACAGAGAGAGACAGTATGATTTGAATCTAAATCCAGGAACTTCAAATACTGTTGGTAGAAAAAGTTAATCCCTCGTGTGACAGATAATCCTCATGAGACATAATTTACTGGTATTTGGCATGTATCTCTGCAGTGTCCCTGATGATAACAAACTATTGTCTCTGAAAAACTGTCTCTTCAATTTTTTTCTCTTCAAACACCCAGTCCCTGTGCTCTAGTCCCTACTCTCGAACATGTTCCGTGTGAGGGACGTTTAGGAAAGATAAATGCTAATAACATGAATGTGTGTGATCACAATGAGGCTCTCTGAACTATTGGAACATCTCAGTCATGATTTCCCCTCCACAGACACCAGCAGCCCCCATCCCACCTGCTGTTTGAGTTGCTGCACCAGTCTGTCCTTCTCCCGCTTCAGCAGAGCCACCTCGTCCTGGGTCTTCTTCTTCTTAGAGGAGGACAGCTCCAACAGGGCAATGTTAGCGTCCTTCTCGCTGATAGCAGCCAGCAGCGCCTCCTGCCTGTTTGGTGAGGATGAAACAACATGGCATTTAACCACACGAGTAAATAGCTCAATTAGCATTTATTATTCATTGCAGAAAATCATCCTGCCAGCTGGGGAAGGCCAGAATAGGATGACATTTTACAAGATGAAGGCAGCAATCGATACTCAGAGTCTGTTCTACCCTTGTGTGTACGTGTGTGTGTCTTACTTCATCTCCAGCACCTCCTCCAGGTGTTTCCTACGTTCAGCTCGCAGGGTTGAGAGGTGCGCTTCTTTCTCACACAGAGACTGCTGGGTGGAGGCCAGCTTGGCCCTCATGGACTCCAGCTCCTGCTTCACTTTCTCCATGGCCCCCAGCAGCTCCTCCATCTGGGAACACACAAACACACACACACACACACACACACACATACCAACAATTAAATCATAAATTGAGTAAAACAGATTACCTAAAACCAGCAGAGAAAGCTTCTTTGTTTGACTTGCCAGTATAAAGTGCTCTAATAAGAGGCAGGGGCAGCAGAATTCATATGGGCTTTTGGGAAGGGCTAGGGGTCAACTATAACACAGATACCATTAAAGAACTACAGCACGAAATTTTATTTACCTGGTATTCATTTAACAAAGGCACAAGAGTACCATTGTTTTATATCAGTACATACCCTTATTACAAGTGATTGAATGAAAGAGTAATCCATCCCCAATTGATCATTTCTATTGGCTACTTGATGTACGAGCCGACCATTTAATCTGCATTGCTATGTAAACGAACAGCAGGTAAACAAAATGGCATGAATATTACACAGGCTGGAAACAGCAACACCTACAAAATAATGCAATCCAACAACATCAAACTCAAATTCCCCCAAAATGATCAAACGTCACACGTACTGCAGGGTTGTTGTGTTATTGCATGAGTTGTGGAGGTGTTGCTGTTATTGTGTCCACCCCTGTTAAGTGTTGTTGCTCACTGATGGCGGGCACACATACTGGGCTCATACCTTTGACAACTTTAAGTGGGCGAGGTTGGACTCATGCATTGGTTTGAGTGAGTGCTTCTGAGAGGCAGTGTGTAGCGGAGAGAAAACAAGAGAAAACGACAAGCAAAGATAAAAGAACTGAGAAAGAGACGGAGGCCAGAGGAGAGGAGAGGAGAGGAGAGGAGAAACACCACAATGGCAGCAAAAAGACGAGGGAGAAAGAATCTCAGTTTATGAAGGCGTTTCTTTTTTCTGTTTATAGATGTGTGAAGATATGGAGGTACTGTATGTGTGATCCTTTGGGATAATTAATATTGCTTTGTCATGCTTTTGTGTGTGTGTGTGTGTGTGTGTAGTCCTGGAACGCAACTAAGTACATTTACTCAAGTACTGTCCTTAAGTATAAGTTTGACATGCTTGTTCTTTAATAGAGCATTTACATTTTATGTTTCTTTACACTTTCCCTCCACTACATTTATTTGACACTTTTAGTTACTCAGTGTTTCCCCTTGGATTTTTTCCCAGCAGGCGTGCTGAAGGGCCTCAGTTTTATTTTGCACCATTGGATATACAGTTAGTGTTTCTGCTGACACGAGAAGGGCTTCAGATTTATATTTGTACACAGCTGTAGAGGTCAACTTATGCTTAGTAAAATGCTTGTCATACCCCATATGCTGTTATAATCGCCCCTGCAACAGGAGGGGGGCAGATCTAACTGTTGAAATCTAGTGTTTCAATCAATATTGTGACTCTAGCACTGCCTGTAAAAACATTTGATTACGGGCAACAAGTAGAATACAGATACAAGTTACCTACATAAAAAATGTATCCAATTAGTTGAACAGGGTTTTGAGTAATGACATTAAAACCAAAACTTATTACTACTGTCCTAAACGAATATCGACCGATAACAATCTGTGGCAAATTGATCGGAGCACCCTTATCTAGTGGGGTTTGATTTTGATTGATAAGCCAAATGCAGATATGGGAAACACTGATTACTTTTTTACATTAATACTGTATATCATAGTCCACTCTTCACTTTACACTTTATTCCAGGGCTGGTTGGCCTTCTTTAACCTTTCGTAGGCTCAGTCACTGGTATTTGTTCATTTATAAAGCCATTTGTACTTTGACTGAACAGAGATCTGATTGTAGCTATAGTCGGAGATCTCAAGACTTGTTTTGTTGTCTGTTCCAAGTGCTCGGACTGAGCTGGGAAAGAAAGGTTTTATGTGCTCTGCTCCTCTCGTTTGGAACAAACTTTCAAAAAAAAGAGTTAAAACTACGTGAACTCAAGCTCAAGTACAAGGATGAATGGGTCCGCTGTGTCTTATCATTGTGCACAGGTCTTCTAATATTTCTACATGTTACTGTGTATCTTTTGTTTTTTATTGTGTGGTTGTTTGGCTGAAACTTTTTGTTTGCGGCAGTCTGTGCCAGGTCTGCCTTGTAAAAGAGATTGTTGATCTCAACGGGACTTACCTGGTTAAATATGGGTTTGAAAAAATAAAAATAAAGGAAAAAAAAACAAAACAAAAACATATAATATGCTTATATGAGATGATGCAGTACTTTACTATCAATCTAGTGGTACACAAAGTATCTAAAATTGGCTCCACATTGACGAACTACAACATTAAAATGCTCTTATATGTGTTAGTAATAAAAACAGAATATTATAATACATTTTGCTGACAATACAGCTTTACTTTTACTTAAGTAGCATTTTGAATTCAGGACCTTTACTTAGGTTGGAGTATTTTTAGACCATGGTATATCTAAATTTACTTCAGTAAAGTATCTGTGTACTTCTTCCACCACTGTGTGTTCTGGAGGAGTTGTGTACCTGTTTCTCCTGGAGCGAGCGGGCAGCCTCCTCCTGTGCCAGCACCATCTCTCGCTCAGCAGTGATCTGAACACTCTCTCTCAGGGCCTCCTCCAGCTCCTCTATACGCTCTGACTTCTGACGCAGAGTGTCCTACACAACAGGAGTAGGAAGAGGTCAAATTATGTTGGGTTTTTTTGGACACTGATCTAGTGACTTTGTTCTAATGCAAGGTTAATACGAGGGATCTGCACTCATGCCCCACCTTCACCTGCTGGGAGCTCTCGGACATGTTGTCCTCCCTTTTCCTGGCCTCCTCCATGAGTCGAGCGTTCCTGCTCTTCTCCACCTGCTCCTTGTGCTTCAGAGACGCCACCTTCTTTGACTGGTCCTTCATCTGCCTACAGGAGCACCATAGCATACATTGGAGAAGTTACACGTTATGTACATGTATGGGTTAAACCTATGGTCCCACTTTATATGTTAATGGTTTTTTTTTTAAATTCAATTTGAAAAGCGATGTTAAGTACAGTTATGCACCAAATAAATTTGTCTGATTCCAAAGGGAGAGCTTTTTACTTCCAAAAATGGCACATCAAGTGCAGCAAGCATATTTAATATTTAAATTCTAATGTTTTGTTGACTCACATATTGCCACATCAATGATCACCCATGTTGAATGTTTTGATGCCAGTTATGATTGTAGCCAATTGTCAGTGAATACAGCATCAGGCAGCAAATGAAAGACATTTGCAAATCAAATGTGGACATAAATAGATGTCAGATGATGAGAATCTACCCTTTTTAAACACACTGAAATGACACTCAACAACCACAGCCTTGCAGAGCTGATTTGGCCAGATTTTTAACAGCCCTGCACAAAGTCAATGTAAGATTTTACTCAGGGTGAAAGACAGGAAAAATAAGAGAGCAAGAAGAGGAAAAACGGGCATGAACAGAAGAGGGAAGACAAAGAGTTCAATATGTCAAAACAAGGCAGTTGCTTGTGGCACCACATACTATGGCGAGGTAAGAGGTGGAGAGAAACTCAGGAGCGAAATGTGAGAAGAGAACAAAACAGATTAAAAGGATACTGGGGCCGGGGAAGAGAGAAAAAGAGCAGATACTAACCTGGAGGCCAAACTGGTGGGGTGAGAGATTTCCAGTGAAACGCAAGAAAGCAGTAAAAAGAAAAACAGACCAGGAAGATGAATCAAGTGAGGAAAAAGAGAAAGCAGGAGGGGAAGGGGGCTCATTCACATCAGCTGGAGGATTATGTGGTGACTCTGGTGTCATAAGATTTCATGGTTGACCACATACACATACAAGTGCAAGACAAAGAGAGCAGAAAGATGGCTTGCCTATGCAAACTATTATATCTGTATAACAGGTCTGCTAATAACATTCAGCACATCAGCTCTCAGAGCCACCAGGATGCAAAATGGTAGACAGCCAAATGACATTAGAATCCATTTTTTATGTGCTCGGGGAAACAATCTCCAGAGGGACATGATGTCATTGAAGGAAAATTTGCATCAGTCATGAGGAACAGTGGTCACAAGTCCAAGATAGCAGGGATGAAATAGAAAGCAGAGTGAAGCCATCTAACACCACAAAAAAAAACAACAGCAAGCAAAAGTCTCAATCATTAACTTCTGTAACACAAAGTCACAACAAAATACATACACTGTGAATATTGAAGACACTACCCGGGCTAAGGAACACAAACCACCTGCACATAAAACTAACACACATTCAATAAAAGAGACACATGTCAAATCTGACAGCCCCACAAGCCGAGTGCCATCTAGTTCCTTTATATTTAAGAGAAGACACACATCTCTACAGCCGATATCTCCAAGACTAGGCAACACACATCAAAATTTTCTAGATTAAAAAATAACACTACAGGTAAGAGAAGAATAATATATATTTTTGGGGTGAACTGCCCCTTTAACTACTCTCAAATAACAAGGCCAAAGCTTGAACACATGGCACACAAAAGAAAAGACTTCTGAGAGAGACTACAACATGCACGTTTCCACCAACCTCTCCAGCTCATTGATCTTTTTGTCCTTGTCATTCTTCTCATTCTCCATTTCCCGAAGGATCTCCAGCAAGCGGTCCACTTCAGCCTGGGCCTTCCCAGAATCCTCTTTGTGGCGGGCCACTTCCTGTTCGAGGTTCTTAATGCGTTCGGCCAGCTCAGTGTTAGCCTGAGCCTCCAGGGCTGCGTTTTGAGCCTGACAAAGGATGGGAAGCTGGTTAGCAAGCACTTGTATTCAGCATCCACAGTTAGGGGTTAGATAACAAACAAAATCACAGTCATATAAAAGTAAACATATAGCAGCATTATGTAGAGCTGTCTGGTTTCTTTATGTGAGGATCTCACTCTCTTAAGCTGATTCTCCACTTTGAGTAACTCCTCCCTCTTCTGCTCCAAGGCGATCTCCATACTCTTGAGTTTGGAGTCCTTCTTCAGCCCAGAGGAGGCCAGGGATGATGCATGCTCCTTCAGGTCCAGCAGAGACGTCTGCATACACACACACACACATTCACAGAAATAGAGATGAACCTCTTCCAGCTCATTGAACTAACAGAGCATGGGACTGAGGAGACTGAAAATACATTAGATCTAATACAGGCACCCATGACTCATCGTAAAGTAAGACTAATGGAAAAAAAGCTGACAGTAATGTTTCACTGTATTAATAGAATCACAGTAAACAAGAGTTTGCCTGTCTTTGTGCGAGCTCGTGTTCCTGCAAGCGTTTCTCACCTCTCTGTCTGACAGGTCTCCCTGCAGTAAGCTCAGTTTCTCCTTCAACTCCTTCAGTTCCTTCCTGTTACAGTCAAGCTCCTCCGTCCTCTCCCGATCGTCTCTGTCTCGCTGCTCTTTTAGACGCTCGATGATGCGCTCCTAGGAAGAGGTAAAGAATACCATCTCACATGCTGCCTTCACAGACATAACTGATCAACATACATACGCTGCTACAAATAAGGACTCAGAAAATAAATACAATGTACAATTTGTGCAGACATAGACTCACTTTTTCTGCAAGAGACTCCTCCAGTGTGGTGAGAGCTGTGTCAGTGTTGGAAGTGTCCGCCTGCAAAGACTTTACTCTCTCCTTCAGACTGCTCATCTGCTTTTCTTTGTCCCTCAGCTGCTCCTGCAGGTTCTCAATCTGTGAGCAAACACAAGTACCGTCCGTCAAAACAAACAACCACAGGACACACATTTTAGAAGGATGACGAATGCATGCGGTCATTTCAGACAACACAATCCTTGAAACAGTTCTTAGTCCAAATCACCTTTTTCTGGAGCACATTGACTTTGCGCTCCTTAACCTCCAGCATGTCCTTGAGGTCGTGGATCTCCCCATTGAGCGTGCCCTTCTCTTCTGACATTTCTTGTATCTGCTTGCTCTTCTTATTCAGAGTTGTCTCCTTCTCTTCCAAGCGCAGGCGCAAGGCATCCACCTGGTCAGGGAGAAGTGACCAACTAAAGTGTCATACTCACAAAATCAAAGTGGTCAAAAGCAAAGGAAACAGGAAAATGTCCTTCACATATGGTAACTAGGATTGGGTATTTAACTCAGTACTTTTAAGGGTACTGACTGAACTACATTGCTACTACAAGGTCACGATTCACATTATATCCATAGGTACCAAATGTCAATACCACTCAGGATGACCTACCCAAACGATGTACGCATTTGCAATGGGTTTAAGAGCTGAAACAATATATTCCAGAAAACACACCCATACTTTTAACCATATTTATAAAGGAATTTGTACCTTCTTACAGATATTTCCTACTTGACGAAACTACCTACTCTACTTTTAACTATATTTATAGAGGGCGTGGTCCATTCCAATAGATCTATCACTACTGTTGGGTCATTCTGAGTGGGTAACTCTATTTATTAGTACAACTAGTTTAGACAAGAGGTACAAGTGCTGTGAAGTGCCCAGAAGCCTGGAAGCCAGTCAGAGTTTCTGCATCCTGTTTATTTTATTTTCTATATTATTTTATAGCCTAGTGTCACTACTATACGAGTACACACACGCCCATGCACATAAACACACACAGACAGACATACAGAGGCAGAAGATTGCCTCTATGTGTGATTACAAAAGACAAGAGGAGCAGAGCTGTGTTTTAGTCTACTATGTCACCTCTGCAGCTTGTTCAAAAATTACATTTTTGTTATAAAAGAAAAAGTAAAGTATTGAGAAAAAGGTACTGTTGGGTTCCAGTACCAAATTCCAGGTTCACAGTTTTACTGTGAACAGTACCCAACCTCAGTGGTAACATCTGTCCTTTTGTTTGTAGTATTATTGGTCAGAAGAAGAAAGGACAAGTCTTTTTCCTCGCTCCACAACATATGTACCTCTAAAGTGCTCTTGCTTTACACCTATGCCAAAGTCCTCTGGGCAACAGTACATACATACCTCTGTCTGTAAAATGGCAGCTCGCTGCTCCTTGGCAGTGAGGGACTCCTTGAGAACTTCGATGTGCTGCTTGCTGTCAGAGAACTGGTTGGTGAGCGTCTCCAGCTTGGTCTGCAAACCAAGCAGCTCGGTGTCCTTCCTCGAGAGGTCCTGCTTCACCTGCTCCATCTGAAAAAGGCGAGGCCATTGGGGGGAAAAAAGAGGGAGGGAGGAAAATGAAAGTCTGAGTCTCACTTCTAAATTTAAGATTTACCACAACAGTTCAGTCAAATTAAACTCCATCTCACGCTGTCACGGACCTTGTTCTTCATGAATTTCGTGTGGCTGCGGTAGACCTCCATCTGCTTCATCTCCTCCTGACGCTCCTCACAGCTCAGGAGTCCATTGGATTTCAGCATTAGCAGCTCCTCCTCCATGTCTCTCATGCCCCGCTCCATTGAATTGATTTTTGCATCCTGGGGTTGATGAAGAGGAATTCACAGACACAGCATGAACATGTGCGATCAGACATTGCACAAACATACTCACTCACACTCGTTTATTTAAATCCTCACCTTCATGTCGATAACAGTCTGTAAAGCCTTAGTTTTGGTGGATTCAGGGGTTCCCTCATAACGACGATGCAGCTCCTTTTGACAGATGAAGACGAACACGTTTTATGTATGTAAAAATAACTACAATGATGAAATGTAATGTTACATCTCCCATGGGTGGACTGGATATTACCTCTCTTAGTGCATTGATCTCTCTGTCCCTCTGGTCCAGTAAACTCTCAAGGTGATGTCTGTGCATCTCTGCATCAGCCAGTCTCCTGGTCCGCTCCTGGTCCTCCTCTGATGCTTTGGCAGATGGCCCTGAGACAGAGTGTGCAACACCTTGGTTACCATGATGAAGTAGGTGAAACGACATTCATTTCATCTATCAAAGATATTCTGTGATGTTTAAATGGGTTTTGGGCTTCCTCTTAGTTTCCTGCATCTGGTTTGTAAAGTGTGATGTCTCTGATATTTTGTGTCACCAAAGGACACACACCTATACAAAGGCCTCTGCATGAAGAAGTCAGAGATTCCTAGCCTGAGAAGCATGCTTGGGTTAAAGCATGCATTGTGGTTAGTTTATGGAGCACAGAAACCCATATTTGGCCAGCTGAGGAAAGAGCTTGGGTGGAGCTGAGGGGGGGAAAGCAAGCTGCAACCATCACAGCTTTAAATGATTGCCTGAAACCAAAACCTGAGATCAAAAATGTTTGTCAAAGAAACCCAGTGACTTGGTTTCCTGTTGTCTTAAATGCTGTTTTGCAAACGAATCAGAAACTACTGGGTAACAACAACTGCTCCATAGCAACGCTCTGCACTGGCTTCAACATTCAGCCAGGGTGATATACTTTGGAAGGATCAATTAGCTTCAAACGTCTCTCCTGAGGCTCAACCCCACCTTTGCTCTGTAGCATCTCCAGAAGTTTCTTGATGGACTCATCTCTGGCTCCCAGGGTTTGCTTCTGTGTGTCGATCCTCAGCTCCATCTCCTCCAGGGTCTTCCTGAGGAGGAAGAGCTCTTTGGCCTGCCTCTCGTGCTCGGCCTGTAACCGTCGGTAGTTCTCCTCCGTGGGTTCAGATGTTAGGGCCAGGTCCCGGCCCTGGATGGCGGGGTCTTGCTGGAGCAGCTGGTTCAAGTCCCTCTGGATCCTCAGCTCATCTTGAAGAGCTTGAACAGTCATCTGAAGATGCTAGAAACAATCAAGAGACACAAATGTATTTCTTGACATTCATCTCGTCTTCTGTTTGTTTGTTGGACTTTATTACAAAATGATTTACATGAGGGTTAGATGAGGTGAGGGAAATGTATGTATATTGATTATCTGAACAACACAGGGGCTGCTCCCATCCCACTTTATTGTTATGGATCCTGTCAGAATATTGTGTTACAGCATGTTAAAAATCAGCCTCTAATCATGACTGAAAATTCAGCAGTGCCCTGACAGATGCATCCACAACAGCAGGGCTTTGTGGACAGTGTTACGTTTCATGCCCAGAGAAATACAAGTGGTGAAACACAATCAGCCCCGTATAGTATTGCATTGTTTGTGGCATCTGACGCCACGGACACTTGGCAGAGCTGCTGTGAGACAGTGACACAAGGCTGTGTTACACTCTGGTCTGAACCAGCTGTGAGCATTTGCAGACGACAGAACAAAGAGAGAAGTCAGTGTCTGCCTTCGTTTTTCTCTGTCCTCCTCCAGCCCCCTCCCTTTTTCTTCCTTTGTCATGCTCTCCTTCTCCCTCCCCCGGCACACACACTATTCTCCCCATCACACACACTATTCTCCTCATCACACTCACTATTCATCTATACCTTGCTTCTTGTCCTATCTCTTCCCTCCAATACTCTCACCTCTCCTCTCACTAACCCTCTCTCTCCATCACCCTCTCCACCCCGTGACTAAGGCTGACTCACTGCTGTGACTGCACCGATCCATCCCCCCTCCACATAAACACAGGCAGATGCATGCACGGACAAGCATGGAAAAACACATACACACACACACACCTCCTCCCATCCTCAGCTCACATATTCTCACTTTCTCTGCCTGAGGAGAGATAACAGTCAGGCGTTTGAGAGAGAGCACAAAGAATAGGAGATGTGATGCACCAACTAAACTGATCCAAACACTAGGACGCAACTCCTGAGGACGCAGTGCACACAGAGTCAGACCTCTGCTACCAGTCAAAATGGTAAAGATGCTCAGTGTGTGATGCATACTTTTTTGATTCTCCCTCTCTCCTATCTGCTCCACTAATATGTGCACTACTGTAAAACAGTTGATCACTGGCAACTCACAACATCCTGTGATAAATGTGATATTTTATCCATGTGGGAAGGAGGGTTTCGCAAGAAATAACTGATGATGATTAGGTGGTACACACTATTACAGACTAGATAATAGCAGTTACTTATCAAAAAGACTGACGGGCATAACTGCCTTGCAGAAGGGATTTTTGGAAAAGCTGTGACCAGCACTCGCATCACCATGGTGAGCACAGAAACAGAAATGGCACACATGAACATACAATTGCAGACGTATGCACTGGACCTACATATAATGAGGGCATGCAGCTTAACTAAGGTGGTAATTAGCCAAATGCCTTTGTATGTGGTTGTGTGTGTGTGTGTGTGTGTTTTCTGCTGCATGCGTGCCAGCGTGGGAGGTGGAGGCTGACATATGAAAGCAGACATCTTTAAATTACAGCACCCACTGATTAGTTCTGTGCTAGTCTGGCATTACTGGGAATTAGTCCACAGTGTGATTCTGTGACTCAGCAGGAGTGAAAACAGCAAATTATACACATCTGCCCATCCATTAAGAATCGCAGTGAAACAAAGACTATTTCTCTTCATTAATGACACTTAATTTGCACAACAAACTGTAGGGTTTAAACACAGACCTCGTGCCTGTACTTATTCACTCATTCTTACGAAATACATTTTTGTTTAATTTGTGCATACAGTGTGTTGTGTGCTGACACAGACTGCTGAACAAGGAACTGGACTCAAATTCTACAAAGCTAGTGTCTCTATTCTTTAGATCTAGAGCCAAGGAAATTAAAAAACCTTGTGAAAAATTGTCACCAAAGTAATAAAAAGGGAATGGAGGGGATATGAAAATGCTGGGTTTCTGCTGCTGAAATCAGAAATGAAGGTATTTGAATGAATGGCACCACAACTTCAACTCTAATCAGTCCAGTAGACTGTTGTATCCTTCATTTTGATATTTCGAAAATATGATTAAAATGTTGGAAGTAAAGTTTTTATATAGACTTCCTTTGAAAGATAAATGTATAACTGCTGTTCTTAAACAACACATAAAAGTGCTATTTAAAACTGCTCCTTTATTACTGCAACTTGTGACAACACTCTTAAGTTGGTTTCTTATTTTCTGCAGTGGTTAAACTAATACACACATACACAGTTTTAAATTTGCACATTCCCCACATTTTCCTCCTGTTCACCACATCCAGCGATTTCTAAAACATACAGAAATG
The DNA here is from genome assembly GCF_041903045.1 of Epinephelus lanceolatus. Taxonomy (NCBI): domain Eukaryota; kingdom Metazoa; phylum Chordata; class Actinopteri; order Perciformes; family Serranidae; genus Epinephelus; species Epinephelus lanceolatus. The sequence goes on from NC_135738.1 coordinate 26,586,893, forward strand.
CTAATGCAGCCATTAGACTTACGGCCTCTTTCATCTATTAAGCATGAGCATATAGCTGCATATAAGAGGATTAACTAGATGTTAAAAACCTGCCTCTAGCCTGAGCAGAGAGAGAAGAACGAGAGAGAAACACACTTGCACTAAAGCTGACACACTGGGTGAAATGCATTTTTTTACAGCTGTACGTGTTCGACCTCGGCAGACTGATGACTCCGTTTTGATTGATAAAAATAACTTGATGAGATCAGACACGGATAATTTTAAAGCAAAAACATCTATTGAAATGAATACAAGGGAACACTGACCTGTGCTTCATCTTGAATCACACGGTACTGTTCTTTCCAGACAGTGATCTTAGAAACCTCATCTTTCCTGAGAGCTCGCTCCTTTTTCAATTCTGGGCTCCAGAAAGTCTTGATAGAATTCATGGAGGAGCTGAGCTTGCTCTCCTTAACTTCCACTTCTCGACGCAGCATCTCATTCTCACGCAGAACCTGAGAAAGCAGGAAAAAGGAGTAGAACACAAATGCTGTGATGTGGTCTGTCGAACCAAGCAAGTCAACCTCTGATCAGAAATTCCAAATTATTTACAGAGAAAATCTGCAAACTTTGAGAAAAAATAACAAAATACCTCTTTCAGTTGGGCCTGCAGGTCCAATATTGTGTTGTCTCTGGCCTGCCTTAGAGAGTGGGGCACAGTCGAGGCCATGTGGTGGTCCCCAAAAGCCAGAGCATCACCTGCCATCATGCCTGCTGGCAGCACAGCATTGGCTGGCACTGTGGTGGAGATGTTGGGGGTGCTAGCAGCCACGACTCCACTGCTGCTACCCCTTGACCCATATGTCACCCTCTGTCTCCCCATGGTCGTCACTGTCCCACCAGTTTTGGGAAGATGGTCGCCTGCCATGGCCACCTCATTGTCACTCAGGTACATGGGTCCTGAGGTGGCGTACGCAGCGTTGAGGGACTGGATGTTCTCCATGGAAAGTGTCTTGCCTCCTGCTCCACCAGGACCCCCTCCACTGCCTCCAGTGCTGTTGGTGCGACGATGTCCCATCCGAGGAGAACGGGGAAGGCGAGGGGAGCGGCCAGATCCTTGATTACCGGTGCCACCTCCATCTCTTCCACCACTATGGTTGGCATCCCCTCTGCCAACAGAGCGGGCACTACCGTACATCTTCTGCTAAATAGAAGAATGGAGCTGACAGCAAAACTTATGACCCCAAGTATCTGTATAAATTCTTGCCGATTTTGTGATTGGGGCTGTCACCAGCTGTGTGAATATGAGGTGGTGATCCTGCTTCAACTTGAGTCGACGGGCGCAATGTTCATGATAGAATAGAGGTCTGATGCTCTCCACTTTCTGGGGCAGACAATGCTGACAGATTTCCTCTTCCAACAGGGGCTATCCAGTGTTACAAATAATGACACCAATCTGCAAAGAAAACACAGTTGTTCTCTATAAATTGCACGGCAATAGCATGAATAAAGCACTGGTTATCAATTGATAAGACAAGAACCACATGCAGTATCAAAATCCAGCTGCATCTGCATCAAACTCTAGCCACCCCATATCAAACAACATGCAGTCCACTGGGAGTCATTAAAGGGGTCTGTATCTATCTCCAGCACAATGGGCAGTGGTGTAGTGGAGGGTATATGCAAGTATACGAGGCATGCCCACCTTTATTTCTTGCAGTTTTCAGTATACCTACCAATCAGCCAAAAATCTGTTGGAAATACATTTGAGCGTAAACCCACCTTCTCCTCAGCAACCTCTCCATCTACCTAGTAGTACACCCACCTCCTAATCTACCACTACACCACTGAAAATAGCATCTAGTACATTTAATATTTGGTTGACTTTTTAACATACAGCACAATGAGAGTGATTAAGGATGTCCATTGTTGTTTTCACTGTCTTAACTGGATCCCCTCCTGCAGTACAGACAGTTATGTAACTGTTTAAAGTCATGTCTAAGAACAAAATTATTCTCAGATGGTTTCCTTTAGACAAAGTTACTGCTAGTCCATCTATAATGTACATATAAATACACTATATCTACCTGATAACACAGATGTGGAACAGTATTGGAGCCACTGATTTTAGGTTTATTCTCAACAGAGGTTAAGTTAAATGCTGTATCGTTGTAACCGTTGGTAAGTCATAACCGTTATGTCAGCCTTGTCACACAACTTGGCTTAAAATGTCGAAATATAACGTTACGAGCGGGTTTAAATGTACGGAAATGTGTCAGACTATGTTGGTTTGTGATTCATATTTGGTTTTTAACTGAATTTCCACCCCAGCCATTTAACACTGGATAGTCTGCGTGGCCTTGCTAGCAGCTAACGTTACGTTAACATACCGGCTAACAGTAACGCCTGACATTTCTACTTTTAACGTCGTGTTATCTTTAAATAGTTGTCGTTTGCTTGACGTGTATTTAAAATACTTGGTATATTTTGTCTGCGGGATAAATCCTGAAGCTCCCAGTCATTTCCCAATGTGCTGACGCTATGGATTAAAACTAGCAAGGGAGGGAAAAAGGGATTGTCCATGGTGGACATTGTCAGGAAAAAAAATCTTACTGCTCGCACAACTGAAGGCAAATTGAAATAACTGTCTGTCAAATTATTAGCTAGATAGCTGACTTGATAAGTTCATAAAATGTGGTGTCAAAATGTAACACACTGTACCAAAATCAAAGCCTTTTGCACAAGCCTAACGATACGGTTCAGGGTCTGCTTTGGAGACACCCACATCAAACCATATCCATTTTCCCCACCTCTACTGAACGGCTTTTCATTTGAAGCTTCGTTTTTTTCATTCAGAGCTTCTCATACCTAGCTGTGAGTCTGGTGACTATCAAGGAGAGAGCTAAAATATCAAATGCAAATACGCTTAACGTTAGCTCGCCGTGACATATGGAGGCTAGTCCATCCAATCTATGTGGTCAACCAGAACCTCTATTTTTTCTCGCTAACACAATAGCCAGTAGTGAAAAACCTCTCCAAATAAACTACCTTTCTCGTTGTCTGGTGGAGCTCAGACCGGTGCCACTACTGAATCCTCTGTCGATCGGAAATCGGCTGCAAAACCCGTCATTTTACGTTAAATACTCGATAGATGTCTATCTGATTTTCCCATCTTTTCGCCAGCAGTACCAGCGGCTCAGGAGAGCCAGGGCGCCTCAGTGACGTCAAGCCTCCTGTGCGCGTTCACGACAGTCTTCCTCGCCACGCTTGAATTTTAAACGCGCGGTCACGAGCTTAGTGGTTGGTGAGTGTGGACAGCAACGGAAATCAGAGTGACCAACATTTTGACCAAAACACACAGCTTTCAATAAATATCGCGAGATTAGTAAAAGTTGTGGTTAACTCTGAAGTCTCAAAATTAAATTTAGTAGTCAGCAGGCAAAAACGTCAAAGTAGTTTAACACAATTTATGATATCAACCTCTAATACTACCAATAAAATATTAGACATTGTCAATATACTGTCTCTAGCAGTGAGTTTTTCATTTTGTGTTAAATAATATAAAAGAAAATACATATGTCATGCTTAGTCAACAACTACCAGCAGGGGACAGTGCTTACCTGTAGGAAATCTTCATCTCTGAAATGGTTGCTCAAAAAATACACATATGCTGATTGTTTTCCTGTTTTACAAATTGTATAAACAAAATTTATATATATATATATATATATATATATATATATATGTATATATATATATATATGTATGCAGCCAGGCATTTGTAATCTGATTTTTTTTTTAACAAGAACAGTAATCCTCTAGGTCCACAAACAACATTCTGGTCTGTGTTTTAATAAATTTGTATAATTTAACAGGGTTTTAGCTGATAATTGGTGTGATCAAAGTAGTACCCCCCCCCCCCCCCCCCCCGTTTTCCAATTTTGATAACGGAAGTTTTAAACAGTATGTTTGAAATTTGAAATGGATGGTGCAATCAAAATAATAAACACAATAAAAAGGCAGCTTTTATTTAAAGAAATAGATTATTTATTTTTGATTGTGTATAAATATATATATATATTAAATGTATTTCCATTCAAACTAGATTGTTACATATGTTAGAGCCCTAACTTGTGTTAACAATGTTGGAAAAAGACACATATTTTATTTTCTAAAGAGGGCATTTGGTGAACCCTTTTTTTTGTATACAGAATTTTATTGGTGATAGTTATAGTCGTCCCACCCCCCCCCCCCCCCCCCCCACCCCCCACCCCCCACCCCCCCAATTAAAACACAAAAAGGCAAGAAAATAAATAATGAAATGCAGTGCAGGGAGAGGCAAAAAACCCAGAGGGTTTATTTGAAGCCTCCACCAAATAAAAATTTTAATGTTATAAAAAACTCAAAAGTATAGAAAGGCAAAGAACAATACATAAAATAATACAAGTGATAACAAACTACTAACAGCAAAATATGTATGTGGACAAACTTTACCTAATCAATATCTTACATAAACATATTCCAAAGAGATTATTATTAATGAATACTAATCAATTTAGAATATGCTTATCATAGTATTTAGAATCAGAGTTATCTGATACGACCCATAAATGGTTTGTGATTTGAATTCACAGGTGTTTTGACTGTAAGTACAGCCTACATAAATCTATTGTTGCAGGAAATCATACAACATTGATATGATGAAGGTGCTTCAAAGGGATCCATGTATGTGTGTGTTGTGGTTATGAGGTCATTCTTCACTGGCGCAGGCGCTTTCGGAAAAACCCGTTTCTTCGTCAATATGTAGCAACTGCGCCGCTTGTTTGTAAGAGAGCCCTCAAATCGCAACTCTGATATTAACTGACTGGGTAACTTATCTGCCTGACATTTAACGATAGTGTACATGTATTCCCCTTTTATATGGCAAGACGGATTAACGCTGTGAAGTCAATTTCAACGCCGATGGTCGTCAGTTGTGTTGTGGATACGATATTGAGGTAGGTCGCTATCTGCCACCCGGCACCGCTTTACGTTAGTTAGCTCGTGAGGGGCTACACTGCTAACGTAAGTGTTAGCAAAGCTAGATTCAACGAACTGCGGCAAGCGTAGCGTTGCTAAGCCGAAACAAACGTCATACAGAAGATGTACCGCTTGGTCACGAATAGTTGCTGTTAACCACCTAGTAAATATATAATTTTAAAGTGAGTAATAACAACAAACGAAGCGCTACAGCTGTAAGCGCGTCAGGTAACATTAAATTGAATGGTGACAGCCAGGAGGAGGTGGGTCTAGCTTCTTAGGCCAGCCTAGCTAACGTTAGCTAGCTAGGTAGCAGTGGCGCTATTTCTCAAAGCCTGGTTTCCAACTGGCGTCATACCGGACGAACGTATCCGGTGTACAGCTTGTAATGTTAATGATTCAGGTCGGAAACTGGCCCAGGATACGGTAAAGTTGTCAATATAGAGTAACATAAACGCTGGTGTTAATTGCTAACGGTTACAGATACGTTAAATATGGCGACACTAGCTAAGGGAAATAACTAACGTTAAGATGATATGCTAACAGCGGGGCGGAATACATTTTAAAAAGACGTGACGTGGAAATCATTCATCGTTGGTTAACGTTTCACTGGTCAAAGATGAGCTAACACCGGCTAACTAGCTCTGTGCTAGCGGTGCTTGCTAGCAAGCTAACAAAGAGCCGTTGCTCCTCCTTGCTTTGTATGCTCGATGTTGCCATTTCAAATGGCTGTGGTGTCACTTACGAGGCGGCGGAGAAGTAGGTACGTAGACAAGGCTTCCGTTAATTAATAAATTAATTTAATTAAGTCGTGCCGTCGTATCTCTGTTTTATTGGGATGTTACTGCTGCTAACATTACCAGGTTTGGGTCTGACATTGTGCTTTGCTGCGCTGGTAATGGCTGCAGCCATGGCAGGTTATAGATGACTAATAAGTAATAACATTGTCATTGCAAGTCTGCATATTTAGAAGGCCACTATAGACAAATTACAAAAACAGTCATGCCACATGGCACCAGTCTTTTGCATGTAACCTACAGTTTCGATATTGGTAGTTCATATTTGTGCAGCTCTAACGTTTAATGCTCAGAAGCGATTTTAACAATGAACTCACTATTAGTTGCTTAGACAGTATTCACTAACCCCATAAGTCGCATTATATGTGGTTTCCTGTTGTGGAGACTGAGGAATAATCAGCTGACAACTGTGCTCAATTAGTTACTTGTGGTCTTCAACAAATGTGAGGCATTGAGAGATTAGTGTGTCATTCTGAATGGCTGTTGAACGCATTAGGCATTTGTGCCGCATTATGCACTTATAAAGGCTCATTTATATTGTCTACTTGATATGTATAAACACTTAATGCTTACTTACAGATTAATGGAATGGTATACCAAGTGTCCATAGCTGTAAAATACAGTAAAATTACCTACTAGGACCTGCAATGAAGTAACTGTGAATGCAAGCATGGGCCTTTCATCGTTTGTCCTTGGGCAAGACAGCAAATCTTATCTTAATTTAAAGACAATTTTTTCCTTCAACGATCATTTGTGAATCACAAAATGGTGATTGAATACAGATGGTTCAGTGCAGTACAGTAGGCTGTGCACTGCATTAGATATGCAGTGTCTGTCAGCTGTCTTTCTGTTGACAGCAATGGTATTAAACTTCATGTATACTGTAAATTCTACTTGTGAGCACTTAGGCTTGTCTCTTACAGATCTCGCTGACAATTGACATAATGTTGGTTACATTTTGGAACGTGTTAGGCAGCTCTTTCTTTTTTTGTCTTGCAGAGAAACTGGACTGGAGCATATTCCGAGTGTCTGGCCTTCCTGCCTTTGCCTACAGTAGGAAGTTTGGTGCCTGTTTTGGGCCGTGCATGTTTGTTCCTCACCAGTGATTCCTTATGCTTGAGAGAAGCTGCACCCTGTGTCTTACAGGATGGATGGTGTGGACTTAAAGAGACTTGTTTGTCAACATCAGCACTCTGTGTTCTGCTGTGGTGTTCAGTCTTTTACCATTTACAAGAGAACACCTCCCATCCTACACCTCCAATCTCTGCACTATCTATATATAAAGACCGTCTTTAAGCAATAAAACAGTCAGCTTGAGATAGAAGTTGTAGGACTTTCTATCTTTTTTTTCTTTTTAAAGCACAGATCGATACTGCTTGTATAAGCCTATATGGCGGACATGGAAGTATCCTTATTTTAATTTTTCAGTCAGTGTACCCCCTTACTCCTAGTGTGGGTGGTGGGATGTCGGAAAAGCCAGACGACAAAATGGTGAAGTTCCTGGCTCCCCCTCAGAAGAGTGGAAATGGCCCCAGCTCTGGTTCAGATTCGATGGTGAGCGAGTGTCGGCCAACAGAAGTGAGACGCCGCCATCACACCATGGAACGTGATCGATGTAACCCTGAACACCGTTTCTTGCGTCGCAGTGTCATCAGTGATTCCAATGCTACAGCATTGGCCCTCCCTTTACCTAGCAAGATCCCCATCCCTGCACCTCAACGGGTTCAAGTACGAGAAGCCGTCCCCCAGCGGCAACAGGCTGCTGCTCCTCATTTGCTGCAGACAGAACTAAGTTTAGCTAAACATAAGTCCGCTGATAGTGGAAGAGGAAGACAAGAAGGACAAGAAATAGCCAAGGTGGATGTAGTGCCTTCAGAGCAGGAGCCTGCCATCGTCCCAGATACCTGTGATGGAGAGGTGGTGGTAGAAGCCCGCTCCATACCGAGCTTAGGAACAGAATTGCCTAGTCAAACAGAACCTGAAAGCACCACTGAGGTGAAGTCACATCAAGAAGAGGGGGAGGAAGAAGATAAGGATTCTGCCAAGGCAAGAGCAGAGGCAGAGCAGAGAGAAGCTGAGAAAAAGGTGCAAGATGACATTGAAGAGGCAGAGACCAAAGCAGTGGGAACATCACCAGATGGGCGTTTCCTTAAGTTTGATATAGAAATTGGCCGTGGCTCCTTCAAGACTGTCTACAAGGGCTTGGACACTGAGACCACCGTGGAAGTGGCTTGGTGTGAGCTACAGGTATGAAATTGGGCTAATCATTATTCTTCCTGTGTTGCTTTTGCTATCACTTGTTTCTTTAATTGAGTCACCCTTAGTGTTGCATTCCTTCTGCAGGTGTCATCATCTCCTTTTGTTTAGGCCATTTGTTTTTATTGGGCCTAACCATGGTGGAGTAGAGCCAAAGCCATTTCCTTTCACACTGTTACCTGAGCGTCAGCCTCTGTCATTTCCGCTCTGAGAGACATGGCAGGCATTTCCCTTTTCATTGTTTCATTTTGCATTTGTCAGCAAAGTATACCAAAAAATGTATGCCGTAGCCCATCCTCGTTGACACGACCACCCTTTAGACTAAATGTCTAATAAAGTAACGTGTCTACTTCACCATAGGACATTGGCAAATTACCAGAACTTGTCACGGCTTGTAGAATTCATATTTTTAACACTATGTCTAGGGGATACCAACACACAGAAAACTCTTGGACTAGATTCAGGGTTAGACTTTGTTTTAAAGCATTGGTAGTGTGCAGAGTTGATGTAGTCATGAAAATTATTTTCTTTAATCAGTGTTCACACTGGCAGAGGAAATCACATACCATTTAAAAATATTGTTTAGAATTATCATAACAAGGCATTAAAAGTAAAAAAAATCAACAAATTAATGTCAGCAAAAGGTAGGATTAATTATTTAGGTTATTGAAGATTTGGCATATCTAAACTGCCATAAAAGTTAGCAAAAGAGGAAGTAAGTAAAGAGTAAGAATGGCTTTAGTGATTATATTTTCCTGGGCTAAATGTGGCAACAGTAATAGTAATTGACTTACAGTTTTTAAAAGCATGACTAAGTTTTTATCTTGTCTTTAAATATATCTGTAAGCCTAAATATACTTATTGAAACACTCTCATTGTTATATAAATGCAAAATCCCCACACTAAAGAATCCATTTTGCTTTTTAATCCACTTCTGCCCAATAGTTAGTGGTTTTCTTAAAAATACTTGTGAAAAAAATTGTCGCTGCGCTGTCTGTCCAGTTGAAGCAGCAACATGGCCCTTAGCAAAGTTTGACCTCATTCACCACATGAATGTTTGCTTTTAGTGTCACGCTTTTGCCCAGTCACGAGAGGCTGAGGCCTCACACAGCAGCACATACAACCGTAGCTACACATGCACACTGGTTTCAGAACAATGTGAAGATTACAGACACGTGCCCCTCCCCCCTCACACAGACCTAATCACGCGCATGCTCAGTGCATTCCAGCTCTGAATGCCTGTGTGAATGCAAAGTGGGTCACATTCCTGATAGAGGAATCTCCTGTGTGAAGTGCAGCGGCCTGCCAAGGCCTGCTCCTAAACTATCAGTCCACCCTCAGCTCTTTTAACTTTCTTACATTTTCCCATATTTTATGTTTTATAACCCCTAACATTGAATTTCCCCTCAGGGGATTAATAAAGTAAATAAACTTAAACTTTATAAGTAAAACTCAATAAATAGTATTATAGTATTAAATAATGGAGGTAGGAAGGCATACTTATAAGTTTAGTTACTTACTTTGTTAGTGTACATTTGACTTCATCTATGGTAAGATGCTTTACTGTGCTGTGTGACATAGATGTGAGATGAATGCTGCACTTAAATGCTGTTGGTTGTGAAGTATTAGGGCTATAACTAATGATCAATGAACATAGCAAGTTATCAGATCCAGGATACTAAAGAGATTTATGATTTTCTGGTGATTGAGTAATGGATTGATTGACTGAACGTTGAGGGACTAATCCGCATGTTATGGGACAGAAAAAGATTCTTGCTGTCTCCTGTGAGTTTGTGTGAAACCAAAATATAGCCCTGTCTTCGTCGTGTGGTTTGTAGGAAACAATTCACCCATATAGACAAGATGTAATTGCCTCTCTTTTTTTGCCCATTTAAATTTGATGTAGGATCTAGCTGGGTTTTTGTTGGTTACTACTTTTATTGGTGCAAAGAAGTGATTCGTAGAAACATTTTACAGTTGAATGAGAAAACAGCTTTGTTTTATTCACATGGGCAGTTCTGAAATATGAACATGTAACATGATACTCTCATTCCCCTTCCTTCCTCTCTCAACTCAAGTGTTTCAGTGTTAGAAACTGTTCAGCTATATATGAGAAGCTGAAATCCCCTCTCACATGGTTGTTAAAGCTGTCCCATGATCACTCAAGAGCTTGTCTTACTTTCTCCATACATCTTGAGGGACAGGCATAGTCGAATGTTATGTTACAATATATTAAATATATATTATATTTAGTAGGATGAATGTTTAGAGGGCGTATTTAGTGGAGTGTAATGGCAAAATACATTTATTTTCTGTATTGTTTAGTGTCTTTTCAAACATTCATTTAATTACAGCCAATTTCACTTAAGAGCTTTTAGCAGTAGCAGACATATAATGACCATTTTCTACTTTTCTTCCGGGGTTGCATGAAAAATTGAATTACCCTCCTAAAAAGCAAATTTCACCAGCACAAATTTTAAGAAAGTGAGGGTTCATCTGGTCGTTTTGCTTATTGTTTTGTTTCCTGTTTATGCCAGAATCAGCGAGGCAGAAAGTAATCAGCCTCACCACTTGTTTGCTCACTGGGAATTTGGTGTCAGCTGGAAGCAACAGCCCGAACTTTGGCCTCCATGTTAATGAAACAAGTCGGACAGGTTTTCCTTCATAAGATCCCTTAATCTTACCTAAACATGTCAAAAATCCTGGAGCCACACTAGCAGTTCTGTAAGGCTTTAATGCTCTATATTACATGCCAGAAAACAACGAAAAATGGTTTGCTACTCTCAAATCTCTCCATTAGTAGGGTATATAATGTAAAGTTTGACCTTACGTGTGACACAAATGTGTTTTTACTTGATTTTTAATTTAGTACAATTATATGTCAGGTACCATCTATAAAAAAAACTATGTCAAACAAAGAGAAGAGATCCTTTAAGACCCCAGTTTTATGGAACTGAAATAACACTTTAATCTCAAAAGACAACACGAGACTTACTATTGTTTGTTTAAGAGGTGTGCTGTCATGACCTGAAGTTTTACACAAGTGGAAATTTAGTACCAAAAGTCATGACAAGCTCTTCAGTAGTCAGAAATCTCTCCCTTTGGTTCAGAGTGACACCAGTGGACCAACAAATCCACTTTGCTTTCCCTCAAGTTACGCCTCAGTCATGGCTAGAAGCTTTAGTGTGTGAAGTTTAAATAAAATGCCCCTGGCTTATCCAGTCTGAGAGGCCATCTGTCCACAATCGTCTAAGAATTTCTAGGCGTCCACCCTTTTCACCCATCCATGAACCCACACATTTGTTTCAGATCTCACATTGCAGGCATATCTGAACAATAAGTAGGTCACCACAGAGAGGAAGTTGAGGGAAAGAAAGGAATAAATCCAGGAACCTCCCCTTTCTTGCTCACCCTTCCATCCTCAACCATGTCATCTTCCTCTCGCTTCCTCCCCACCTCCTTCTTCTCCAGTCCTGGCAAAAGCCAAACATTGAAAGATGAGAAAGAAAAGTCACACATCCTTTAGAAGTTATGGAAGCTGCCCGTCCAGCTGGCTGATGGCATCCGCTGGGAGTGACACGCTATGCACAAGTAGTCTAGCATAGTGACTCTCTCTGTAATTACTCCTCGTGATTGCTAGTTTTTAAACTTACCATAAGATTTTAGATATTAATGGATCATATCTATTTTTTAGATACAAGAAATTACGGAAAAAGTATAACATTTTGTGAAGTGAAATTTCCTTATTGCGTTATCCGCATTCCTCTGAAACCAGTAAAGAACTTAACAGTAGCTAACCTGTTAGTGTCAAGCGGCAAAATTTAAACCATTTACTTATGTTAAGACAGATAATCTGCGCTGCAGTATTGTAATGCATTGATAATACACTAGCTATGAGAGTGCAGTGATAATTGCCTTTGTCCCACGACAGCTGTATTTCTGTATGAGTTAACATTAGGGGCTGTGCACTTAGTCACAAATTCTTTAAGATCAGTTGCATATACAGTTTATTACACTAAAAGAACTCAAGTGTAATGAAGTGCATCAGCGAGGAGTGGCATGTCAATTCATAAAACAGCAGAATTGAATGCGGGCTTTGTGCATCACAGCACTTAAAATAGACCTGAAAGCATGCTTGACACGAGGTCCTTATTCCCCTCTGACTATAACTATGGAGGGTTATGACCTTTTAAAGAGGATGTCTTAAATTACTGACCCAGATTTTGAGAATGACAGTGTCAGTTTTAACCTATATATGTTTGATCATTTAGTATTGTTGGTAAAATGTGTTTATTTCATAGGTTATTTGTGGGAAGTGGAAGTGACCACTGACTGCTTTGTCTGTATATTTCAAGACATGCTTAAAGGGTTGTCTAAATCTGATAAAGCTGTTTGTACTCGACACAGACCAGCAACTCATGCCTGGTGTATAATTTATAGAAAGAAAGTCAACGGTTTTAAACAGCAGTGGTCAGAATTATTGTGGTTATTTTCTCTAATTACTCAGCCCTTTTTTAGATGTTGGGTTTTTATTTATTTGAGCAAAAATGTGCCTTGCCTGCAGCTACTACACACGTTTCATACTTGACTTAAGCATTCATTAGCCAATAAAGTATTAGATGTTTTTTATAAACTATTAGATGTGGCTCAGAATTATATGGATTTTAGTGGTAATGCATGATATGAATGTTACGTTCTACATTATCTGTGGATTAACAAGTGATGCCAGGATTTTGCCTATTTATTCTAATGGAGTTGGTTGCCTGGCACATATGCCAAAAAAGTTTACTTCCACGTTTTCTTCTTCTTCTTTTGCTGACCCAGCCCACGAGTTCCTGCTTGGCTCATAGACTTTACATTGTGATGACTTCACAGATTTCTAAATCACTATTCTTGGCTTGATTAAGGTTTTACAAACATAAAATCATCATGGCTAAAAAAATGCAATAGAAAGATTCCTAATTCACCTTGTTTGCAGTTCGAGGTGTTCTGTCAGCAGTGTCACAGATGTTTCTTTTACAGAGAGAAAGAGCATTTTCCCCATAGACCACCTATGGGGAAAATGCTCTTTGGGCTGCAAGGGATTTTTTCGCTGCAGTACTGCAAGTGACCATTGGGAAAATTTTGCTTCAGGCTCAGTGGCTTTCCTGGGGTTCTGATTTGAAGTGGATAGCTTGTTTTTGTTTTTTTCTCTTTTTTTAACCACATTTAAATTAGATGAATAATCATACTGGCACATGTGAAATGACCTGGATGAATCATGTTGTCTTCTGCGGACAGTTTGAATGACAGTCACATGGTGATCTTCGGCTTCATTGCCATGTGTCACAGTGTCATGGGAGCACCAAAAACCTTTATTTACAGAGTCATACTGCTTTTAATGCAATAACTAAGTAGCATTTAGGGTGGAACTGTTTGACATGTCATTTTGGCTTTCAGGCCCATCAGCTGTGACCGAGATCCCAACCAATGTTACCCGGAGGGCATCATGTAGCCCTCAATGTCAGCCTCAGAGCAGACTTCAGAGCAGGGACCTGACAAAGCCAGCCCTTGGCATGATCACAGGCTTTTTTAAAGTCTATTTTTAGGATTGTTGAGTTATTTATGATGGCCTTTGCCTAGGAGCAGTATTTTCTGCTCTGCTTTGGTGATACTGTAGTTAACCAGCATTAGATGTGATTCACATTAGCTGGAAATACTTCAGGTCATGGAGTTGTTCTGATAGTGTTAGGGTGTGGCAGTTGTGGTTGAATATAAAACTAGCACAGTTTTAATAGCAGTATTTTTTTTATGTTATACAACATGAAATGGCCAATGCCTTCAAAATCACATAAAAAAACATATAGCTTTTCAGTGCAGTGAACCATGTTCCACTGTTTGGAAAAAAATGCCATATGGATACAGACCCTTATGCATTACTTCAGAGAAAACACCAGGTCAAACAGAACCATCAGAAATTAATTTTGTTTGTTGTAAATAGTGTACTCACAATTGTTAGTTTGGATGATGTTAGTATCATTACAGCACAATTTGGCTTAAAGTAAGTAACGGATTGAACTGTTGCCCTGTCCTATCCTATATAACATCCTGTCTTGTATTGCTGGACTACATCTAGGTCTGGGCAATAAATCAAAGTTGATTCATTGCTGAACTGAAGCAGTGAGATCATGGTTTCCGATAAGTGTTGTGCTGACTTTGCAGGGATGGTCCAAATCAAAGTGTTGACTAATCTGATTTTAACAAGTGTTTAAAATGAATTTCAGTATTGTTCACCGTCCTCATGTAACTTGTGTGTGTGCATATTATATTATTCACATCCACACATTTGCACTACTGTATCTACCCATGCACTCTATCTCTTGCTTTATCATACTCAGAGACTCCATAAGGACAGTTTCTCTCAGCTGAGAGTTATTATATTGCAGGAAGCGGTGGCAACACGGCTATTTAGTGAGCTGACTCATGCCCACTCTGTCAGATGCTGCTGTGATTCAGCTGCAGCTGCTGTTGCCCTCTGAGTGTCTGGCAGGTTAAGTTTCGAATTTATAGACATTTAAAGCCTCTCCCTGAAAATGGTACAAAGACCATGGTGATACTGACAACTATAGGAAAATATGTATACATAATCTGTAAAAGAAACTTCAAGGATTTGATCTAAGGTTTTGAAGTAATGATTTAAAGTCTGATAATCGGGTTTTACAAGTTCGTACGTCTTTGGGAGTTTCTCAAGCCACGCAATTAAGTTCAAAGGTGGGTGTGTGTGTAAGTGGTGCTGAGGTGGGACAAGTTAGCCACGTCAACCTCAGTGATAGGCAGAGACACCTTTCAATTGAACAAATGTGCCTGAAACATTATTTTTCCTTTTGCCTTTGTTGAAAATCTGATGGAGATGAACCACAGTAATGAAAGGAAGGGAGATAATATGCAAGAAAGGGCTCTGAAGTGAAACCATGGCACCAAGGCTGCAATCTGAACAACAAACCTTTGGCCTGCAAAGACACTTAGATGTTTTTAAAAAATCTCAGTATCTT
The DNA here is from genome assembly GCF_041903045.1 of Epinephelus lanceolatus. Taxonomy (NCBI): domain Eukaryota; kingdom Metazoa; phylum Chordata; class Actinopteri; order Perciformes; family Serranidae; genus Epinephelus; species Epinephelus lanceolatus. The sequence continues at coordinate 26,601,975 of NC_135738.1, forward strand.
AGGATCTGTCTAACTAAACCATATTTGTCAAATTTGCTCCCAGAATACACATTGGAAGATGTGATGTAGAATATTAGATATTGCAGCATAATCTGAAAATATGCATAGACTTCTGATATTTTTTTACCACCGTCTTCTGTTGACATTGCCATTTGGTCAGCACATGTGTGAAATGACTGTCCTGCTTTCTTCATCTCTTCAACTATTAAGTTAAATCTAAATCTTTTATTTCTAAAAGATAAGTAAATTAAAGTGACGTAATTTAAATGTTATGTAGCCTTAGTAGCGATGAGATAAAGCATTTCTGTTTGTTTCCCTTCCATTGTTCATTGAGTGGTGAATATTTGGCTTCCCTGATCAAGATTTATGGATGTACCAGAGACTACCAGGCACCGTTCCAAGTGACATTAACAGCAGGACATGGCACAGGCCAAAGAACTCTTTCAAGTGACAGTGCAAAGAAGTGTGATGTGTGTCTTATAACTGTGAGACTGTAAATTCGGGGAGGGTTTTTATAGGCCCTGGGTCTTGCATAATTTTAAGTGGTAAGGAAGCTATGTAATTAGTTCATCCAAGCTTATGCTGAGTAAGTCTTGGAAAATGTTAGGAGGGTAGGGGTGTTGGGGTGTGTGTAGGATATTTTTTTTTCAACCTCTTTGCATAAGTTGAAGTAGATATCAGTTTAGCAGGGTGAATGTTTTATCTCATACAGGGAGTACAGTTTTGAACGAGCCTGGACTTGTTCATTTGTTTTAATGAGTCATTAGGGTTGCAACGATATGAGATTTTCATGGTATGATAACCATCTCAAAATATTTCACTGTTTCATGGTATCACAGTTTTACAGAATTAATATTATTATCAATCCAATTGATCCTTCAAGAAATGAAAATGGAAGGGTTGTCTTTGGTTGAACAAACGTTTTATCACTACAATTGAAACTTGAAACCATTTTTTAAAATGGAAGTATGTGCAAAAAGTCTTCCTTTTGAAAATGACTAAAATACAGGGGAAATTCTCTGACTAGTTGCATTTTTTCCCCCAATATCATATATAAGCAAATGTACCCAGTATGATAACTGTCAATTTTCATATCACAGCATACCTTGAAACCGGTATACCGCTGCAACCCTAGTCATCAATATGGAAATGTGCCTACAGTGGAATAGCTTTCAGTAGTATGTTAGTTGGGTATCTGTGGGAGTTGGTGTGCTGCAGACCCTAGGCTGTGAACTCTGAGGCTGTGAATGCTGCCATGGATGTTTTGCATGACGCAGATAGAGAGGGGAACCACTGCCCCAAAAGATAATACTCTGGAAAGTAGGTCAGTTGGTCCAACTGTATGGTGGAGCCTCCATTACTCGCCCATCTTTCTCCACCTTCTGTTTCCTGACATTTCTCTCTGATTCGGTGTCCTCCCTTGCCTCTAATTGTTTACATACGTTTCACTTTAACTTCTCGTTTCCATCTGCTCTGTGTGCCCCCAGACACTGAAAACATTCAACCTCAAACCTCCAAAATACCCCCCACAAAGTTTCAGTTATGTTTTTCTTTCAGCGATATCAGTCACTTGAGGGTTTTCTGTCTTTTGCTGACACACAAAGTTAAATCCTCCACTCACAAATGGGCTGAATTTCCTGGACAGCCTGGCCTGTGGCCAGGTCCCTGGGGGTTTCAAGGGAGGTCTTTGGCTGCATGGTTTCACTGGGCTTGTCTAACTGGTATGGGCTTGCTGCTCCATAGTCATGCATGCTGCAAATGTAGGTCATGCCAGGGGTTACTTATGAAACTTGAGAGGGGCGGTTTTACGCATTTCACATTTTTTGTTAATATGCAAACCCTGCGAAACACGTTATTGCCAATCCTTATTCACGCATCAGTCACTTTATGGTATGTTGAATCCTATTGGGCAAACAGTGCTATCAGCTTTTCAAACACTGTGCTATGATTCACTGACAAACCCATCAGCTGCCAGACATATGTTTGCTCTTATCATCTATAGCTTTGTTCAGAATACAGGCCACTGTGAGCACAATATTAACCCCATACTGGATACAGTTGGTGTTTGAAGGGCAGGGCAATACAGCATTGATAGTATTTATTATATTTATCATTCTTGGTATTGAATGATACACAGTTTTGTCTGAATTAACAGTACGAACCAAGCCAAAATCCCAATTTAAAAGAAAAAAGCACACATTATATTGTTGTGATATACATTTTCTGAAACACTAAAACAGGAGGATCTTAACGTGATATAATGTATATTCATATGGTCTTCTGGTTATGGTGATGATTTATTTGTTGTTAATTCTTCCACAAGGCCTACTTCAAAGTTGTTTGCGCTCGTTGAGATGAGCATATCTTGTGTTGTATAGTGAAAAGGTTTATAAAGGGGACAGATTTGAGTCGGTCTAACAAGCTTGATTTATTGTCTATTTGTTTGAGATTATAGTTAACGCTGTACTGATCTTCTCTAATTCTCAGTCATGCTGTGGCTCTTTTCTCATTTTGGTTTCTTGGAATCTAGGACAAAGCTAGACACATTTCATTTGGTTCACAGTAGGCTACCAGAGAAAACAGGGCCATATCCTTTTGCCCCCAACTGTATGTATTTGTACTTGTGCCAGAGTATACGTGCAATTCTGGGCATGTAGAAGGAAATGTAAACTTGCACCACCTTTCAGTCCAACTTTCAAAGGCTTTCTATTTAGTTTGAATCCTTTAGATTTCCTGTTTCTTCACTGCTCAAACATGAAGTATCAAGTTTATTGTAAAATGTTTTCTGATGACTGGGCACATTGATGTGCTTCCTGGGTTAGGATTAGAAATAAATCTATACTTGACATTTGTATTAATAGTCCTCATTATGCCAGATATTTTCACATTGTTGTTTTTGTCACTAATGTATTGTTAAAAAAATTCATCGGCCCAAATTAATCTGTATATATCTATAAATAGTGCTTCCCTCATGATGTGTGAAATCTTTAAACATTTCCTTTCTTCTTCTGCAGGATCGTAAGCTGTCGAAGACAGAGAGGCAGCGCTTTAAGGAGGAAGCGGGGATGCTAAAGGGACTACAGCATCCCAACATTGTCCGCTTTTACGATTCCTGGGAGGGACCCTCCAAAGGCAGGAAGTGCATTGTACTGGTCACTGAACTCATGACTTCTGGCACACTCAAAACGTAAGTCTCAAATGTGCTGGAGCTGACAAACACGCTAACCCAGAACTCATAGATACTTTGTACACAACACATGTCTGTGATATTTCATAAAAAGGATTATATTGACTCTTGATTTTAAATATTCTGACCATTTGTCTCATGAGTTAATTAAAATATAATGTAAATGCATTTACTTGAGTTTGGTACTTTTATTAAGAAGTGAACAAGAACTCAAAATTAATAAAAATTGAGTATAAAAAAGAAGTGAACAAGAACATCCAACATTTTGTAGCATTATTAGTTTCGTGCTCTTGAGAGGTTGTGTGAACATTGTGATCTCTTTTCTTGTAGATATCTGAAGAGGTTCAAGGTGATGAAAATTAAAGTGCTGCGCAGCTGGTGTAGACAAATCCTCAAGGGGCTCCACTTCCTTCATACTCGGGCTCCCCCCATCATCCATAGGGACCTTAAGTGCGACAATATTTTCATCACAGGCCCAACAGGATCTGTCAAGATTGGAGACTTGGGACTGGCCACACTCAAGCGTGCATCATTTGCGAAGAGTGTTATAGGTACGACTCCAAAGTCATTTCTACCTTCTGGTCACTGTCCTGCTGTGGGGCAGTGTCTTTTCTGAGGTTGTATTGTATTTGTATGGAACATGATGGTGTTTAAAGAGGGTACTTTCCTTTGGCTTGTTTTTCTGACGATGTGGTTCAAAAACAGACCACAGCGTTTCAGCTGTCTCTCAAACCACAGCTCAAATGGAGGCCAAATACTGTGGTAATCTTACAGATAACCACAAGGCTTTCTCTCTTTGCACTCGCACAGTGACTCTATCAAGTTTGGTCATTGTACAGATCATTTCTGTTCTATGTTTCTCCAAAAAAAAAGAGAGGGTTTTTTTTCCAGGCACCTACTGAATGTAAGTAGCGCCTAACGTTTCTCATACTATTAAATATTAATATCATTATTATAATAGTTGTCATGCCTTCTTGCAGGCTAACCTGGCCATGGCTTAAGGTATGGCCTTTGCTTCTGTCTTAGACTGGTCTTTGTTCTGTGGTTTGGAAATATGTGGTCTGTTTGCCAGATATACCTATGATGTTTAACATCTCTTTCTATGGGTTTGCCTCAACAGGTTTTTTTTTTTTTCTAGTGTTTGTCTCTTACTGTCTTTTAAAATATTGCAGGGCCGCAGAATCTTTTTGATCCATCTTTGTGTCCTGGGAGCTCTCCCCACTTTCTCTCTGTCAGCCTTTTGCCTTTGTTTTTTGTTTGTTTTATTGATTTTATTTTTTTTTTACTTTCACATTCTTGGGTATGTTTTTAAAATGTAGGCTCTAGCCTCAGCTGTGCCCCATTCTGCTGTTTGGAATGAATAGGGTACTGCTGGTCATTGAGTAAGTATGAACTTTTATGGGCTGGCCTGGTAAGTGTGACAGTGTGCTGTAACACACATCAATATCAAAAACAATTACATCCAAATAACCAGTTTTTCTGTGTAAGACCTGAGATTGAAAGTAAAATGATCAATTAAAAGAGCAAGGCCGATGTGCAAAGACACACTGCTGAGCACAGCAACTAGCTATGGGATCTGCTTCTCTCAGCCTTGACCATAACAGTTTCCTCCTGCAGGTCAAGAGGAGATGGTAAGTCAGACTTCGAAAGGTGAGTGTACTATAAAAACAATGTGGTATTAAGGTAAGGTCTTGACAAAAGTTCCATAGCTAGTCATATTTCTCCTGCAGGGATCATTAGCATCCCTTTGAACAAATTACACAGTATTCTGGCCTGCGTATTATTCTTTTGAACATTGCAAATAACATTCATTTCGGCAACAAGTGTGTTCTGCACATTGGCTACCTCAGTCACAATCTTATATCCCAACATGTTAAGGTCTTACACAGACAAACACGTGCTTTCTTCTCTGCAGTCTAACTGAGCCCAGCTTCTCCCTCCTTTTTTGTTTTCTGTCTCTTTTTTGCTTTCCTCCCCCTTTTTCTTTTTTTTCCTCTGTCTCTCTATTCCAACTTTCACCTCACAGGTTCTACCCCCAGGAGATGTCAACAGGCTCCACTCATCCTCCTCTTCCTCAACCCCTCATGGGTTAGAGGAGCAGAGGGGCAATGGGTTGTGAGAAGCCCACTCAATCAGTAAGGGAGTTCGAGAGTTCTGAATAGTTGTTTTGATTTAAGGTACCCCTGAGTTCATGGCGCCTGAGATGTATGAGGAGAAGTACGACGAGTCAGTGGATGTGTATGCCTTTGGAATGTGCATGCTGGAGATGGCCACCTCAGAGTACCCTTACTCAGAGTGCCAGAATGCTGCACAGATCTACCGCAGAGTCACTAGCGTAAGTCTTCTTTTGGACCCTTAATGTCACCTCTCTGCCCTGCCTTCACCTCTTCCTATGTGCCAAGAAGGCTAGTGTCCCATTCTGGAATGATTTTATATTGCTGCTGACACCTCTTTATCAAGCTTACTTCACGTTTTCTATCTCCGACTATTTTATTTCACCTCACAAGATAAGTGTGTTACTGTATCTCCCAGATTAGTTCCTGTTGCCGTTTTTAAAGAACCCACAAACATAGTAGACGTCCAAGAAAAACATGTCATTTAACAAGCACTTTTTGCTTCACCTCACACAGGATTTCTTTGTCGTTCCTTTTGAATTATGGTATATGTGGGTTAGGCATGTAGACCTGAGGCGTGGATGAATGAAAAGACACTGAACAAGCGCAGTCCTGCTGTTTTCGTAATGGCTAATGGTTCAGTCTTGTGACGCTGCCAGAAGGGCAGTAACTGTCATAGGAAAAAACACATAGTTGTAGCCTTATTGGTGTCGTAGTCACTGATATGATTCATACACTTGCAATCACAAGAGTCTCATAGATAAAGAGGTTGTTCCTAGAGTGTCTACAGAATTGGCCTTGAAATCCATATCAATACCCTCAGTTTATCATTAACTGAAAAGTACAAATACTGATGTCACTGCCACATCACTCAACAGAGGATTTTTCTGTTTATCCCACTGATTAGTATAGAGTTTTTTGGCTCTCTTTAGTAGCCACAAATAGCTCATACTGCAGAGCAGCAAACACAGTTGAGCCTACATTTGGGTAGTGTCACATGCTTTGGTTTTACAGTAGTATTCCTTAGGGATATGGGCTGTTGTTCTTCCTGTTCTGTCATTCAGCTCAGCTGTTTAGTCAGTCCTCCATTTTCTTGTAGCACCATACAGTTTCCTGTTGCTTTTGGCTCATTTCATCGTCTCTCATCTCCTCTACTGACTTATATCCTCCCTTTCCAATCACTTGACATCCTGCAATTTTTATATGACACCCAGTTGAAAGTATGCCATCCTTAAGATATTATATAAAAGTGCTGTATGTAACTCTGGAGAGAGATGGTTGATTGTTGTGTCTTATTCCCCGGTTGGGTTTGGTAGTCAGACCGAGCTATCAACCCTAAGTGTCTGTATTTGACGACCTGGGAATAAAAAACATCTTTCCCCAGAGTTACATAAAGCACTTTTAACATTAACATAGTGTCCTAAAGGAAACCCCTTCAAACCCACTTCATGCTGTGGCTTTTGATATTCATTCTGAAACACAATTGAAAGAGGAAGTTAGTTTAAAGTTCCCAGTCATCTGGCATACATGAAATGTCTCTATGGTTCTGAAAAAGACAACAAGGTAATACGAAAAGGTCAAATGTGAAGAAGACCCATTCTCATTCAGGGTTCTGTGTTTCCTGTAGGGGGTGAAGCCGGGCAGCTTCGACAAGGTGGCCATTCCTGAAGTGAAGGAGATCATCGAGGGTTGCATTCGCCAGAACAAGGACGAGAGGTCCCTAACTTAACAGCCCATTTAACAGTTTAAGGGTTGTCCAGCTCTCCAGGAAAACATACATTTGCTCACAGCATGTCTCCCTCTATTTAGGTACTCGATCAAGGACCTGCTGAACCATGCCTTCTTCCAGGAGGACACAGGGGTGCGTGTGGAGTTGGCAGAGGAGGACGATGGAGAGATGGAGGCTATTAAGCTGTGGCTGAGAATTGAAGATGTAAAGAAACTCAAGGGGAAGTACAAAGACAACGAAGCTATTGAGTTTTCTTTTGACCTCAACAAAGATGTCCCAGATGATGTGGCTCAGGAAATGGTGAATTTAACTTTTAATAGTTTAATCAGGCTTTTAAAAAATGCAACAGCTCATGAATACTGTCACTATTACAGACTGTATGATCAGTGAAATGTTCATTGCTGAATTGTATGTCATGTCTTTGTGCTGTAGGTTGAGTCTGGTTATGTGTGCGATGGTGACCACAAGACCATTGCAAAGGCCATAAAGGACAGGGTGTCTCTAATCAGCCGCAAGAGAGCACAGCGGCAGCAGGTGTGTCCATGCTCACCTTAGTGTATCTAATATCACTTATGTTTATAATTTCCTTAAGTGCTTTGCTTGAATTCTTATTTCAGTCATGTTTGTACTTGAGCTCTGATGTTTAGATGTCAGTCAGAGCTCACTGAGGGATTTTAATAAATACTGCTGTCTGCCTTGAAGGTCAGAGAAGATCTGGAGAAAAGAAGAATAGAAGAAGAACAGCAGAGTCGGTCACTACCAGCACAGCAACCAGGCCAACAGTCAAGCACGGAGATGCCTCAGTCCCAGCCAGTGCCACAGCCTGCTCCTTACGTCCCTCCACAACCAAACCAACACGGCACACAGATGTCTGCTCAACCTGCATCTCAGCAGAGCCACCAGAGCTCTAACTATAACACTCCTCAGTCAACCCAACTGACAAGCATGGCACAGGGGGTACCTTACATCCCCCAGTCAACTGGGCAAGTCCCACTTCCAGTTCAGGGTCAGAGTGTGGCCCCCACCCAGCCAGAGCCAGAGGCGCCAGAGGCTGACCAACACCAACAACTACAACACACTGGAGGAGGTGAGGAATACACTTACACTTACGTGAGTGCATGTAGAGTATTTTCATTAATTAAAGGCAGGTAAATTTATTTTCTGAAGCTGTTGACATAACGTAGCTCTTATATTTGTCAGTATGTGACGTTATGTTTACCATCACATACGTTTCTCCATTTTCCCCTTGCATTCTGTCTCTCATTATGTTTGAATAGAGTTTGAATCTGATATGTTTGAAAAACGTTGGACAAGTAGGGATAATAGAGTAAAAAAAATACTATCAATCCTTCAGAAGTCATGGAATAGTATTGAAATTTTATCCATTAAAATGTGTAGGAACCCTGACCTTCTTGTCCACCTCTTACAGCCACTCACATGGGAGACAGAGTACCTGGTTCCACCATCCCTCCTGAGGTCCAGCCCTCTCAGTCTGGAATACCCTACAGCTCCCCTCCCAGTCAGCACCTTCAGCCCCAGGTGTCATGCCCACAGACACAAAACGACCAAACACAGCAGCAGCAGTTGACAGTGGTGAGTCATGTTAAAAATAGGACATAATCTTGTGTGTAGAAGAGAAATGAATGATTCTCCTTTGGTATGTGCATCTAAGAATTAAGTATGCATAAAGGTCCAGTGTGTAGGAAATAGGGGGATGTTTAGCAGAAATGGAATAGATAACAATAAGCATGTTGTCTTTAGTGTATGATCACCTGAAAATAAGAATTGTTGTGTTTTTGTTACCTTAGATTGAGCCGTTGATATCTACATAGGGTGCAGGTCTTCGTCCACAGAATCAGCCATGTTGCATCACCATGTTTCTACAGTATCCCAGCACAGAAAACTCTGACTCTAGATAGGGTCATTCACAGCCGTTTTTGTGTTGTTCACGGTTGTTATCAGCCCTGGCAACGAGCTGAATAAAGCAGTTTCACATTTTTGTGAAACTGCTTTATTCAGTGTTTTTACTGGTTTAAGTCACCAGGTCCAGTTGTTTTGGAGAGGAAGAGACCTCTGCGTATAATTCAGCTCTCAGTAAAAACCTCCTGAACAAAGAACACTGAACAAATCTTAAGCGGGAGTTCACACTTGGCACATGGGCAGAGTTTCAGCTGGTAGCAGTTTGCAGTCTTCACCACTAGATGCCACAAAATCCTGTGAATCCTAAACACTGCTCCTTTCAATCAAGTTTTTAAAGTAACAGACCTTGTTTCTATTGATTTATTATACCTCTGCACAAAACATGTGCCCCTTGAGATATATGTCTCTTAAGGATTTGGTACTCTACCTGCTAACTTTCTTATTGACTCATTTTCACCACTTTTTTTATTTTTTTTAACCGGTTCCAGGTTCAGCCCCAGCCTGAAGTTGTTCCGGTTGCACCTAGCGGCCAGTCTGCTCCAGTGGCACCTCCACAGGTATATGTTGTGCTGCATGTCCTTATGTCTTTGAAGCGTAACTTCACACCAACTGAAAAGCTTTGTTTCACTGACCCCTGGTTACAACTTTCAAATCAGTTGCACCTAAACAACAAACTTAACAGTAAACGTCAGGTGGTACTGAACACACCCTGAGTACACTTCTATGTCACTGCAGCAAATGTGAACTTCAACCAGTCAAGGTCAGCAAAAACACAATTTTCAGGGGGTGTTAAGTTAACCTTATGGAGTTCTACTCTCTGCCTCAGGCAGCTGTGTTGATGGCAGCTTGGTTTTCCGAATCCAGAGTTTTCCAGTCTCCTCTGTTATATTTTCCTTAGTTTTCTTTTCATTCTCAACTTTCCTACTCTTACCCTGTGTTATGTTTTGTTTCTTATAGTACGGAGTTTACTACCAACCATCGCTTCCCCCTCAGGTAGATAAAATGTCCCATTTTCCTGTTACCGCTTGTAAATACACCCACAGCCTTTCTGGGAAACAAAATAAATGTATTTTCCATATTTTCACAGATGTTTGGTAAACTTGTACTTAGTTATAGTGGGCGTATAAAAATGGAATTTGTGGTATCCAGACAAAAATATTGCATCCAGTACTTTTTAAAACCTTGCACATGCTGTATGTATTGACATGCAATGAACATGTCTCTAAAATACACTGCAGAGTTGACATTAAAAATTCGCAGGTGAATAGTTTGACATGCCACACTGTCAAAGAGATAAATGAGTTGTGCAGTTATGTTGTCCAACAGGTAAGTGTGTGTGGGTTTGGAATAGAGCCAAAGTAAATCTCTGAAAGATTTAGATTAAGAGATTTTCAGGTTTTTAGGAAGTCACCCAGATGTTTCTATGAATGCGTTAGCTTTTATTCCAACCTCAGATCTCTGGTTTTATTCTTGCTTCCCGTTCTTGATCCCTTCCGTTCATACAGATTCCCAGTCAGCAAGTGATGATACCCCCGTCCTCTCAGTCATCTCCCCCTCAACAGCAGCAGCAACCCGAGAGCAGCACCACTCTTCAGAGCTCCACTGTACCACAGGTGCATACTGGAGCTCAGCAGCTACAGGTACATACACACACACACACACACACACACACACACGTCTCCTGCTCCTACTTAACATCCACATTTATTTGATCTTGCTTTAAGATGTACACTGACATATTGCTTCACCATACTATAGTATGGATTTCATGCTGTCCATTTTTGTGTTTTGTGCATTTTTTCTAAATCTTTATTTTCTTTTGTGTGGACACACATCTCTCATTACTATGGCTGTCCCCTTTTTTCTTCCACTCTTCCCCCTTTGCATGCTGCTCATTCCTGCATGACTCAGTCTTGGGCCAATGATCCAAGTCCTATCCTGTCACCTCCTCTCAACGCAGAGCACCTATACTTCCTCTATCAGGCCTCGTGCCTTTCTGTTCTGCAGGTACTCAACAGAGCTCAAAACAAAGTCATGTGGGTGGGTGTATGTGGGTCAGGTGTGAAGCATTTGGTCCACACCTCCTTACATGCTTCCTGTTGGTGGAAGTGTGTACATTTGTCTTAAAAAATGTTTTTAGGGCACATATTTTAGATATTTTTTAATGGATTTATATTTAAAATAAAATGAACACAGTCCTTCATGTAAATCGTATCATAGAGCACCAATGAACATATGATTAACATTAGGAGGGCGGTTCTTATCAAGCTCCAGACGTTTTTTTCACTCACATTTACCAGACCACAACCAAAATAGCTACTAAGGTGTGAGACAGTAGAGCAGTGTGTTGGGTTTCATATTTCATATTTGTCTGTTTTACTTGCAGCTTAAAATCCTCCATGCAAACATTACCCTCAATAGATCTGTTCACATGTAATAAATATGAAATTTTATCACAGTTACAAAAGTCACAGTATTGTAATTGCCTAAAGGACTGGAACTGAAATTTGATACCCTGTTTAAGCATTTCTAATATCCATTTATGCACAGCAGAGAAAAAAATGAAATGAAAACTTACACTCTGAGCTGAATAATGGTGTCACTTGTTGTACCCAGATACAAGTCTCACCAGGTTAAAGAGCTCCATCTGGTGGATGATCTGCTTTAAATCATTCCTTTCATGTATAAAAGTTGGCCAACAAAAATGACCAAAATAGAATTGAATGACTGAGTGGGAATGACATATAGATGAATATGGATTTACTACGTTCCAAAACCATGTCCAATTAAGTAATGCACAGACAACAGGAGTCTCCTTTTTGAAGTTTTCTTTTAAATTAAGTGGTTGATTTATGGTAGTTTTCTCTGTCTCAGGCCCCTGTGAGTGTTCCTCAGTCGTCATCAGTGGAGCAGCCTGGATCGTCTGCTCTGGTGCCACCAACTGTAGAAAGGTGAGAGGACTGTTATTCTAAGAAAAAGCAGGTTTCACCAGCATTGCACAATGGGCCTCGTGCAACAGCAGTCTCTCAAATGTCTCTTATAGTTCCTCTTAATTTCCTGTTAAGAGAAAAAAAATGAGAGAAATTAAATCCAAATGTACCAAACGCTTAAAACCATCCAAATCTGCTCATACCCAGATGCTGGGTGATGAATCCTACTTGATCATAAGACACCTATGAACATAGGCAACGCCCCTAAACACTATATAAGGGCAGGTGTTGATGTGTGGTGTGCAGATACTCTGGCACATGCCTAAGAATTGGGGAGATGCCACCAATAAAGGCTGTAAGAAGTGGAACTTTTTTTTTTTTTTTTTTTTTTTTGTTAGTGACATGACTGGCGTTACGGGATAACTAAAAAAATGCCAGTGGCAAAAATACATGTGATGCTGTAAATGCCATGTCAGCAGCAGTGGTAGAGGAAGTATTCAGATCCTTTACTAAAGTATAGGAACTAATATCACACTGTAAAAATACTCTGTTACTAGTTTAAAAAAATCAATTTAAACAGTCAAAATAATCTTAAGGTAACTAGTGATTGTAGTGAAGTAACAAGTGCAATATTTCCCTCTGAAGTGTTGTGGAGTAGAAGTTGAAAGTGTCATGAGATCAATATACTGAAGTAAAGTAAAAGTAGCTCAAATTATGTAAAAGTTATGTTTCTCAAATAAAACTTGTGTTTCCTTGTGTTGGACAAACACTCTTAACAACTCATGAAATCTTCTCTTACCTAAGAGAAGAGCAAAAATGAGAAGACATTGATGAATCTCACAAGTCAGTGGGTACCTACAAAATAAGAGCAAATCGTGGGCACAAACAAAAATAAGAGGAAATTTGTTCGTATGCTTCCTGGATGTGGCCCGATGTGTCCGATCTCTCTGTCATGGGTCCATTTCTCTTTCAGCTGCCTGTCAGACGCAGCTTCAGGTCTCAGTGACGGTAACGATGGAAGTTCTACTTCAGGAGGTCGCCATGAGGGCCGCTCACTGAAACGTCACCAGCGGCGATCTGTACGCAGCCGCTCCCGCCATGAGAAGACTGCAAAGGCCAAGCTAAATGTTCTCAGTGTATGTATTTTACCTGATCGGCTCATTCATATTTTGTCCTACACTCTTTGTCTTGAAACACTTTTAACCCGAATGAATGTTTTGCAGATCTCTAATGTGGGAGACAGAGTAGCAGAGTGTCAGCTGGAAACACACAACAGGAAGATGGTGACCTTCAGATTTGACCTTGATGGCGATAATCCGGAGGAGATTGCAAAGATCATGGTAGTGGTGGTTTTATAGCTTTTGCCTCTAAACATGTAGAAAGTATTAACTGTCTAATGGTTGTTTGTTGAAATAAATATATTGTCTATATATGTGTAATACATGCTATATATTCATAGAGTATATACTTTGTATGGACGCCATTCACAGAATACCATTGAATTGTCAACTTTTAGACCCTTTTGTGGAACGTTCTTATGTTATATGTAGTCTGAGTCACAGTAGTGAACTTCTTTTACCTTCTGTTACAGGTTGAGAGTGAGTTTATCTTGGAGAGTGAGCGGGAGTCCTTCATCGAGCAGGTCCGTGAAGTCATTGAAATGGCTGATGAGAAAGGAGAGGGCATGAAGGAAGGCTTTCCTCAGGTATGTCTCTACTACACATCATCTTATTAGCCAAACGCCCATTATGACAGTTTTAATCCTCCTCTGCTGAACCTGAGAACATAACCACAAATGTTTTATCTCTCCTCAGATGAGTGATCACCAACAACAGCCTGAGCTGTCTGTTCCCATGCTGCCAGGTTAGCAAAAATACAATACTCCAGTCCAGTTATTCACTGTTATGATGTCCAACTCCCGTCTCACATCTTATATTTCTTTTGACCTTTCTGACAGGCATTTCCCCGAGCACTACAGCCCAGGTTGTGCATTCAGCAGGACGACGGTTCATAGTCAGCCCAGTGCCAGAGTCTCGTCTTAAAGAACAGTTCTTTGGCACTTCTTCTGCTAATACCTCCTTTGGAGATGAACCAGGTGAGAGAAAAGTTTGTTTTATTCCCTGTGGAATTAAACTGTTCCCCCCATTTGGTTTTGCAAAGTAATGCATTGGACTCTTCATGAAAGTAACCTCAATATTTTAGTTAAAACTATTTTTTAAAGATTATGGAAGCAGAAAATTGTCAAGAGGCTGTAAGTGTTACTAGTCATCACCTGACAGAAAAAAAAAAGTTTCAACCTTGGTAGGAAATATTTTCTAAAACAAATTGTAATGAAAAATGAAAACTCCAAGGTGTACCCTGGTTATGTCGTATCACACAAGTGTTCACATAAGCTAAGTTATTGTTGCTCAAAATTAGCATATTAACATTTTTATCAGTTTCTGAAGTAATTTTAATTCTCTCCTTTTTTCTAGCTCCCTCTGTGCCACTGGGCCTCTCTCTGTCTGCTCCATCTGGCACTCTCCAGCAGGCTTTCAGTAAAATGAAGCAGGCTCGTGTAGAGAGAGGTGCCACCCTTGATCCCTCTGCTATTGAGCAAGAGCCAGGCCCTGTCCCGACCAATGAGGCTGGACTCGGCCCAAACTCTAACAATATCCCGGCTCCGCAAGAAGCTGTCGCTTCCACTGCTAACACTACTTTTCCTGGTGTGCCTCTCACATCCACTGCAACATCCTCGCCACCTCCTTCAACTGGAAGGGTTTCCCCTCCACCTGCATCTCAGTCCCAAACCCCAGCTCCTGTCACCAGTGATGCCAGTCCACCTCCTCATTCATCCCATGAAACAGCACCCTCGCAGCTCCCACCGGCTGCCAACATCCCACCCACATCTTCCACCATTTCTCCTCCATCAGTGCAGACCTCCGTCCCTGCAGTACCTGGGCCTCAGCTGAGCAGTAGCTCTGTCTCTTCTGTTGCTGGTGTTACATCCAGTGGTACTGGCCCTGTCCCTGCGTCAGAGCAGCAGTCCTTTAATAGTGCTGTTTCGTCCTCTCAGCCTGTGAATTCGTCCATCCATGCACCACAGCACACAAACACCCAGTCTCAGCCTGTCCCCATTTCTGCTCAGCCCCCTCCTCCCTCCTCGTTACCTAGTCAGAGCCAGGTCCAGCCACAGCCAGTGGAGTCAGAGGGAGCCGAGCTCCAGAACAAGGCCGCTGGCAGAGATGATATCCAAGCTCTAGACAAGAAGCTCCGGTCTCTCTTTAAAGATCAGAGCACGACCTCTGCATCAGTGGATCAGAACACGGGCACTTCCTCTCCTCCCACTGGCACTTCTTCCCCTCCACCTGGAGTTGCCATGGTGCCTCCATCTAACCTTCCCCTCACCTCTGGGGTGCAGAGTGTCATGGGCCCCACTACCACCCCAGGACAGGGTGTTACCCCGGCAGGACAGACACCTCCAACTAAGCCCAGGGCACAGGTTAGTGAAAACTGCAGCATCCAAGAGTAAATCCAAAAAGCTGTAATAATGTTTATGGACATGACATAAGTCTTTCTTATAATTTTTAGACTTTGCCGACTGGTTTTGATCAAGCTGCTACACCTCCCTCTGAACTTGTACCACCATTTCCTGGACCAAATCAGGTGAGATCTATTATGTTTCTGTAATAAAACCTGCACTACTACTTTGTAAGTCTTTGACAAACTGCTTAGATGTATGACTTAGATTGTTCCTCATACCCTGTTTGTGACTCCACAGTCACAGCAGCCCCTGGGTAATTTGGATGCCCAGTTAAGGAGAGCTCTGAGCCCAGAGACTGTTCAGGGAGGTAACAGAGTCCAGCCTCCAGCAGCAGGTTTCACTCTGGGACGTTTCCAAGTAAGTTGATTGTCTGATTACTTCAGTTTAAAACAGCTAAACTTCTTAAACCTCGTGCTAAGTTCACTAAAATTTACTCCCTCCTCTCTTTCCCAGGTGTCCATTGCTACTGATGGTGCATCCAACAGCGTCCCAGATCCCTCAAGCGTTGTCTCCTCTGCATCGCTCACGCCGTCCTCTACTTCCTCCTCCTCCTCCTCCTCTTCTTCCTCTTCCTCCTCTTCCTCCCCCTCAAGTCCAGAAAATACCCTCCACCGGTCATCATCTCTGTCCAAAGGAGTTTGTGAAACTGACGCTGTAAATGGAGCCCCCTCTCTCTCTGCTGACCCTGCCAGTCAGCCGACCACTATTGGGCGTTTCCAAGTGTCCTCGAGCACCAGTGCCACATCTGGGCCAACCACTGGCTCTAAAGTGGGACGTTTTTCCGTCACAGGTATGTATCAGGTTCAGGTTCAGATTAAGCTTGCTTTGATAAACTAGTGTAAAGCCCTCTTTGTACCATAGTACGATAAGAACCGTGTTAAACT
The DNA here is from genome assembly GCF_041903045.1 of Epinephelus lanceolatus. Classification (NCBI taxonomy): domain Eukaryota; kingdom Metazoa; phylum Chordata; class Actinopteri; order Perciformes; family Serranidae; genus Epinephelus; species Epinephelus lanceolatus. The sequence continues at coordinate 26,618,262 of NC_135738.1, forward strand.
GATGCTTCACACTATGTCACTAGTTATTTCACTGCTAACACTGTAACTGATGATCACAGCTATGCTTTTTCCTCTGATAAGTGGCTTTGATATACACAATTTAATGCCCTCATGAGATGTTCATATAGAAAGTGGAGGCATCTTCGCCTCTGTCCCATCCAGTATTCTTATATTTATCCTGTTGGTAGCGGCTACAGTGGGAATTGCAAATTCAGTAGACCTATGTAGCCACTAAGCCTTAAAATCCATCATGTTTTAACCATATCAGAAAATATTCTTGGATGTTGTTGGTAAATTTGCATTTTCTTCTTCCTGTGGACAGATTACAGATGTTTAGGGTTCATTTTCAAATCATGTGAGGTCCCCAGGTAAACCTACTCTCTCTCTAACACATCAATTTCCCTCAGTGACCCCGGCTCCAGCAGGAGGCTCCAGTCCAACACATGGCTCCAGTATGCAGAACGGTCCCTCATCCTCAACGTCTGAACCTCATAACACACACACCCATTACAGTAGTGACAATGATGACGACTCTGAGACCGAGGACGAAGCTCTGCAGAAAGAAATCAGCCGTCTCAGAGAAAAGTATGTCAAATGCTCATAGCCATACTTCACGCTGCCTTTATTTCATGTGAATACTGTCACTTCACAGCCCAGTAGAAATATTCTTACATGACTCTATGTTTTTCTGTCGCTCACAGACATATGATGGAGATTCAGACATTGCAGGCTCGTCAGAAACAGGAGGTAGAGGCCGTGTTTTTGCGAATGGGAAAACCTCCTCCTCCCTCTGTGTTCTCCCCTGCTGTGGCGATGGCTGGAGGTCGACGAAGGCTCAAAAGCAAAAGCCACAAATCTGCTCGTAGTAGTGGACAGCCCAGCCCTGTACACTCAGGTAAGGAGAGTGAACTGGCTTGTTTTAGTTCATGAGACAAATTTAGTACTCACTGAGATGTCAGTACTATCCTCAATCACTGAAGCTTGGGTCTTGTGCTTGTATGTTCAGGATCCCCAGCCTCAACTCAGAGTCTTCATGTTTCAGAGTCCTCTCCAAAGCAAAGTTCAGCCTCAGCAACAGAGGCCTCAGAAACAGCAACAGAGGCATCACAAGTAGTTAACAGGTCATCCGTGAAGCAGCTTAGAACCTCTCCATCCATGCCCAGCCTCAGTAGCTGCTCCACAAGTATGTGCAAGCACTTCATTTTGTCACAGTGACCTCCTTGAATTGATTTATTTTCTAATTCACATCTCTGTTCTTGTGTACCAGGATCAAGTGGAGCCAGCTCCACAAACGGATCAGGCCTCTGCCAGAACCACTCTTCTCTGGCCCAGGCAAGTGGACCCACTCCTTCCTCGTCTCACACGCAGAAGGGCAAGGGCACCTTTACTGATGACCTGCACCAACTGGTGGATAACTGGGCCAGGGACGCCATCAGCCTCTCCCAGTGCAAGAGAGGTCCTAAAACTGGAGCACAAGCACCACTGGGTCATGACGTAAGCACTTAGTACTTTATTTGAATTTCTTTGCAGCATTTTTTGGCTGTATGGCCTCATGTGATTGATGCCTCATGATTTTTCACGATTACAGATTATCCCTCCAGCCAACATGGGCCGTAAATTCTCAGCTCCTGGCTACCTCTGCCCAACACTTCCCACGCCTTCCAACACCACGTCCACCACGTCCACTCACCTCCCCAATCCAGCCAACCCCTCTGTCCCTTTGGGGCCGCGTAAAGGCTCTCTGGGCCCAGTTACGCAAGGGTTCGGATACGCCTCAGCCCCGTACAGTGCTCCTCAGTGGGCAGGACCCACAGGCACATGCCAGGTCAACATGCTTAACCCCGCACAGCCACTAACGCAGTACCAGCCGCCTACAACAGCCTCAGTGTCCCTGCACCAAGGCTACCACATGGGAACCACATCTGCCCCCCAGAACAACCCCGGAGGGTCCAACCTGAGGCCTACGTAGCCCAGTTGTTGCCCTGGCCCACGCTTAGACGAAGGGCCACACAGGGCGGACAGTCACTGAACGAGAACCACTAGCTCTCTGTGCAGTTTGCTGGTTAGCTGGCTGGATATTGTGCTTTTTATTTCAACTTTTATTATTACATGTTTCTTTCTGTAATAAAGTTGACCTGTGTGGTTCAAGTCTTCTCGGGCGGAACGAAATCTGCCTGGCAAATTGGAGGGAGAGTGCAATACATATCCACGGCACAAGAGTCTCACACTTGGCCTGCCATCAGCTGTGGAACTGAGCTGTGACGAGTCGGTTGGCCGTGTCTGGTGACGTAATGACCCAAAAGCGTAACCAACAGCAGCCAAAGATGTCTTTGAGAGTAGACGTTGCAATGTTGTCATTCCTTTTGGAGAGGAGAAGGTAGGAGGGATTCTGGTTCACATCCTTACTGGTCCTGACTTTAAGCCAAGCTGGGACTGATGACATATTACCACATAGACATATGTGCGCGCACCTGACTAAACATTAAGCTGGTGGAGTGACTTGGGATAGAAGGTTGTTTCAGAGAGCAAGGAGGGAGTGTACAGAAAGTGGGAGATAGGAGTGGGACGATTAGTTTGTCCCAGATGGAATAGCAAAGTGTGATTGGTTGAGTTGGGAGAAGAAAGACATAGTAAGTTAGGCAGGAGTGTAACAGATAGAGTTTGGGTATGAACACATCCCAGTGGCTACCTATTGAGTAAAATGCAATAACGGCAAAGAGTAGATAAACTGTCCCTTGTAACTGTGGCCTTAATCCCAGAACACGTTCAAACATTGACTTTGTACATAGATATTTCTTCACTGGGTTATGATTCCATGTCTCGCATATTTATGTCCCTGTGAGAGTGTATTGACTTTGTGATTTGAGTTGTCCATCCATACAGATTTATTATTATACTGAGTTGTTTTTCACGTCTGATTCACAAGTCAGTGGATCTGCCACATTTTAAAAAAAGCATTGTCCTGGTGTTGACCACCACTCGCAGTGTGAAACTTAAGAGGTGATGCTGCTGTAAATCACAATCTGGTTGAGGGTGTTAGCAGGGTGTTGTTTTTTTGTTTTGTTTTTTACACAAGGATGAAAAAAGAATCCCAATTTCACTTAGTTCTGATATAAGCAGGTCAAATTTGCTCATCATAACACAGAAACAGGACAAATTTTGGTTTATTGCATTAGTATTTGTGGGAGGTTTCAGTCTCCACTTCTCCCAGTTGTTTACACAGACGGTGCACAGACGAACAGGTCGTTGGTGAAGTCACATTAAAATGTCTCCGCTCATAACATTTAGCCATCACCTCTCGAATTACAAGTGTCTGGGGTTCTCTCTTCCTGTGGTCTGTTTTTGTATGCGTATATTTAATAAAACAAATGTTCTTTATGGACCTGTATTCAGCCATCAGATTTTGATGTTGTTTCACTGTAATTATTATTAAAGGTTGTTAAACAACATGTAGTTAAAGGAATATAAAAAGTGCAATTGCAGGGTTGTTGTTGTTGGTATCCTACCCACCACGCAGGAGAGGTCCTGTGGTTTATTAAGCTCTTCTCTCTATGACTGCCCTGCCCCCCCCCCCCCAACACACACACACACACACACACACACACACACGCACACACACCCTTTTTTTTTCTATTTTATTGTACATATGTTAATGTGAGTTAAATGCTTTCACATATTGCTCCGTCACTAGAGTATGCTTGTGGTGACCCACTCTACATGCACACGCACTCTAACCTGTAAACATGAGGAACACTTTAGTGCCTTGCATCCTCACTAATGACAAGTTCCAGACTCATCTCGTCCCGTCGCTGTGACTGTACTGCAGAAAAAAACATTTAGCTTAAACCTGTACATGATGTAAAAAACACACAACAGGTGGCTTCATGACTGACACACGCATACACACACACACACACACACAGAGGATGTAACACTGACAACATCAGACGAGACACCGCACGGGGCTGCAGAACAAAGAGCACACTAGTAATGTGGAAGCCTTTCTGTTCTCTCTACAGTTCCATTTGTGTCGGTTGTGTAATCAGCTGTGTTTTTATATTTGGCTCACGTACATGGATTTGGCTGACATTTGTTTTTGTGGATTGATCATTAAACTGTTTTCAGACGCACTTGTTCAGGCAGCAAGTGAGCTGTGTAAAGGTTTAAACGTTGTCACGCTGGTTTAACTTTTGTCTCAGCACCTCACACGAGTGCCATGCCGTCATTGTGGCTCTTTTGCCTGCTCGTAGATTGGATGAATAGTTAAACTTCTCTAGAGAAAAAATAAGTTACTGCAATGCAGAATATGCAATGTTTAAAGTTTTAAAGGGACTGAGGGGTAATGGAAACATTTGCATGCTGATGAGGGTTGTTACTGACTTCAATGTTTTTGATATTGGACTATTAGATCTTTTTTTATTATTATCATTATTATTATTATTTGCCTTTCTGAGTGATCACAAGGTGTTGATCTGTTCATTGCCATTTACCAATATCACAGGCACAACTTCAATATCAGACTATCAGCGTATGATTTCTGCATGCCGGCTTCACTGGTGTTTAATCTTACAACCAACTCACATCTGGCTCCTGTACAGCACAAGCTCACAGCAAAGCTTTTAAAGTCCATATGCTCTTATCATCATTATTATCACACACCTCTACAGTTCTGTTTGAGGCTACTGACACGCAATTCTATCTGTTGAGCTCTAATTTCTGATCCCTCCTTACTGACCTCCTGTGATTCAGTGTCTGTTTTGTGTATGTTTTTCACATTGTACAAAATGTAAAAACAAATAAAAATAGTATCAATCAAAGCAACTTGTCATGTTTATTGGAGTCATATTTTTTTACTTTATGACCAGATGGTGCTATTTTATTTTACTAATTTGTCATTAACACTCCTGGGATGTTTTTTTAATCTATGTAAATACTTGAAGGCCAGGGTGCAGGATTTAGGGGGATATACTGACAGAAATGAAATACTGGTATGTTTTCTTTAGTGTGTAATCATGTAAAAATAAGAATAGTGTTTTCGTTACCTTACAGTGAGCTGTTTATATCTATCTAAGGAGTGGGTCCTCATCCTCATCCAGAGAGATTGCTATGTTTCTACAGTAGCCCAGAACGGACAAACCAAACCAAACCAAACAAACACCACTCACCTCCCCAATCCAGCCAACCCCTCTGTCCCTTTGGGGCCACGTAAAGGCTCTCTGGGCCCAGTTGCACAAGGGTTCGGATACGCCTCAGCCCCGTACAGTGCTCCTCAGTGGGCAGGACCCACAGGCACATGCCAGGTCAACATGCTTAACCCTGCACAGCCACTAACGCAGTACCAGCCGCCTACCAGAGCCTCAGTGTCCCTGCACCAAGGCTACAACATGGGAACCACATCTGCCCCCCAGAACAACCGCGGAGGGTCCAACCTGAGGCCTACGTAGCCCAGTTGTTGCCCTGGCCCACACTGAGACAGAGGGCCACACAGGGCGGACAGTCGCTGAACAAGAACCATTAGTGCTCTGTGCAGGCACATGCCAGGACAGACAAACCAAACACTGGATCTAGATAGGGCCATTGCAAAAAACAAAACAAGAGGTTGTTTTTTAAATTAAATTGCTTTATTCTGTGTTTTTACCAGTTTAAATCACCATTGACCATTTGTTTTGGAGAAGAAGAGACCTCTGCAGATAACTTCATTCCCAATAAAAACCTCCTGAACGTCTGGATCTTAAGTTATCGAAGTAAAACTGAGCACACATTAGCATGTGCTAAGCTGGCGGCCCATTTCAAAAAAGCAGAACAGCGTCAGAGAAACACTGATGTGTGACATATAACTGCTTCATTGTGTGTTTTTACTGGTTTTAATCTTGTTTGTTTTTGAGAGGAAGAGACCTCTGCAGATAATTTGGCTTATGGTGAAAACCTCCTCAACAATGAACACTGAAGGAATCCTAACTGGGAGAAGTTTCAGCTTGTCGCAATCTGCAGTCCTCACTGTTAGATACCTCTAAATCCCCCTAAATCTGACACACTGCTTCTTTAAGAATTTTCATATTTTTTTCAAGGCTCTGCAACATATGTATGATAAACTTAGCAACAATCAAAGAAAGTTTAGGGCAAAAAAAAACATCCCTCTTGAGTTACTTATTAAGGGTTAGTTATGGGGTGTGACACCGGGTCGGCAGTTTGGTGTGGCCTCTGCAATGATGCGAGCACTGCGCTGGATCGTTGTGATGAAGAGAGAGCTGAGCCTGAAGGCAAGGCTTTCGATTTACTGGTTCATCTACATCCCAACCCTCACCTATGGTCATGAACTATGGGTAGTGAAATGGAGTGTCTAGGCTCAGCCTTAGAGATAGGGTAAGGAGCTCGGACCTCCAGAGGGAGCTCGGAGAAGAGCCGCTGCTCCTTCACGTTGAAAGGAGTCAGCTGAGGTGGTTCGGGCATCTGACTAGGATGCCTCCTGGGTGCCTCCTGTTGGAAGTGTTTCAGGCACGTCCCACTGGTAGGAGGCCCAGGGGCAGACCCAGAACATGCTGGAGGGATTACATATCTCATCCGGCCTGGGAACACCTCAGGGTCCCCCAGGAGGAGCTGGAAAGTGTTGCTAGGGAGAGGGATGTCTGGGGTGCTTTGCTTGGCCTGCTGCCCCCGCAACCCGGCCCCGGAGTGATGAAAATGGATGGATGGTTTCTACCTATAAATATAAGCAAACTTCAGCTGACTTCTGTGGTTATGTTTTTATTTTTTACAAATCCAGACATAACATCTCTCCAAACATCAGAAATAGCAGCAATTCATTGCAAAAAAAAGTTAATCAGTGTAAACACTGACATAAATATAAAAAATATAAAAGTAAAATAAATTTTGTAATGCATAAAGGAAGCTGTGGAACAGCAACATTAAATCTCAGGTGTCCAGTCGCCGTTTCTTCATGTACTGTCCTTGTCTGTATGGACTGTAGGCTTCACCTGGAAGGATGAAAACGTAGATTTTAGACCACCAAATCCAGCCAACAGTTCACTAACATCTCCCTCATGAAACCTCACCTGGTCTCGCCTGATAGTGGGTCTGATGTTGAGGTCTGTACTGAGCATGGTCGTGTCCTCCACTGTGCGAATGGGCGTCATCTGGGGGTCTGCCCGGGACTCTCTGAGGGGTCTTACTGCGCGTCTGCATGTGGTGATTCCCAGGCGTGCTGGGCCTGAACGCTCTGGAGTTTGGGTCGCCTGCGGGATCATCTGACACCTCGATCCCATCCATGGTGAAATCCCAGAGCTCCAGATCATCTGCAGAAAAGGACAAAGTGTTTGTACTGTGTGAAGCTGGCTGGTTGTCTCAGTATGCTGAGCCCTCTGGTGGTGGCTCACAGCACCTGCTAAATGCTCGTCCCTGCTGCTACATTTCCTGTTTCCATCTGAGGAGCCGTCACTGTACGCAGGTACACCTTCATGACCTGGAGGAAAAGAAACATCTTTATCAAAAACACGACCAACAGAGAAAAAAAAAACACATACTCCTAATAGTTAAGAATAAAGAGACACGATGTCATAATGTTTCAAATTCAATGTTACATCTGGCCTGCACAGGATATTTTTCCCTATTTTAATTTTTCAGTCTTTGATTCACAACTTTTCAACAATTTTAAAGTTTCATGAGCATCATTTTTTTGTGGAATTAAATGTGGGGGTTTCCATTGGCAAGCAAAAACATGCTGAAATTTACTCCAATGGGAAAAAACACTAGTTTTTTTGCAGAATATTTGAGCTGTAGTAAAAAAACCTCCTGTCCAGTGCAAGGTAATTTGGGTTTGAGGCCGCTGCTTTAAACAGAATTAAATCACTTATGACAAATGAAATCTTTACCTCCACTGGACCCTCGTCCAACAGCGACCTCTTGGTCCTCAGACTTGGTTTGATCTGCGTTCTGCTGCATCTTCTTGGCCTCCATCTCTCTCCTGAACTTCTGTTGAAGCTGCTGCTGTCGGAGCTTTCTGAGCTGTTTGGGGTCTGTGTGAGCGTCAGAGCCGACAGCGTCCAGCGAGTCCATGACAGGTCTGAGAAGGAGAGATGGAGGAAACAGACTGCAGATGATGCACAAGAGATGATGTGTCAGTGCCATTAAAAACAGAAACTAGACCTGCTGTTGTTCACCTGGAGTCCATGTTCTCACTCCTCCTGTCAGCAGGGACAGCTGCATTAGGGGTATGAACATCTGGATAGTTCTGGTTGTGGTTGAGGACTCTGGGCTCCAGGGGCGCCCTCACAGGACCCACTGCAGATGCAAGCTTTTCCTGCCGGACCAGACTGGAGATCCGGGCCTTCTCTATTGAGGGCTCACCCTCTGAGCGCTTAGTCTGGGCTGGATCTAGAGGAGAAGGAGTCTTTGTGTAGAGGACAAGATTCAGCATCCAAAGACTTTCTGAATGAAAATAAAAACACAAATTGCTGAAAGTTTATATCAGACCTGTTTGGGGATCTTGTTGATGGCTAGGAGGTATTCTTTATCCATGATGCAGTTTCCAAGAGCATTACCGAAGCATCTAAACAAGAACCCATCCAAAAAAAACAAAAAAACAAATGTCAGCAAAACCATCATCAGTCTTCTTATGACAAAACATATCTAAGAAAGATTTTATGTTTCAAATATTTTTTCCCCCAGGTTTCAGACTGAAAAGACACAAAAATGTAAATTCCAGTACTTGAGTGCTCTCTTCATGCCATCAGTCACAGCTTCCTTTCTCGCCTTCTCCAGCGACAGAGCTTTAGACTTCAGCCCTTCACTGACCCCATAACCTACATCCTCATGATACGACCCGTCCTGGAGGAAAAATACATGTTACACACAGACTCATGTGGACAACGCACAGGAAAGAACACATTATGTGAGATTCAACTCTAATCATCTTGATCAGGTGATCCATCATGTGAAAAAATGCTAAAAAATTATAATCAATATAGTGGTTATCTAACCTTCAGCTGCACTTTGATAAACGCACTGACTCCGACATAAAACTTCCCGTTGATGATGTCTACAAAGTCTGAAAATACAAGTGCTGTGTTAGTCTGATTGTGTGAGAAGAATATAAGATAATAATATATTCAAGGTGCAAGGGCCACTCTCTCCTCTGGCTTCTCCACCCCACAGGCCCTAGTGTTACCACACTGCCTGCACTGTCTATATTTACGCCCCGGGTACTGATAGTAAAAAGAAAAGTATGCGATTCAGAGCACAGCTTGTGAGTCTTACCGACGTTCTGCTGAGAGATGGAATGCGACCATCCGTTGTATCCGAACATCTCATTGGCTAGACTGATAACACGATGCCCTTCAATATAGCACACCTGGAAGAGTCCATTCAAGAGCTGATATGAGGTGGAAGCAGAGTTATATCTAAATGGTTTTATGATAAACTGTTTGGTCAAACTGGAGAACAGGTTACATTTCCTCCATACTGAAACAAATTCGGATTGTTCCACTTGAGAAAACACTACCTTGTTTGAAAATATAAAATTATCAGTAAAAATGCAACTTTTTGTACAATTCAGTTAAAACTGGCTTCAGGGCTGTACAGAAAACAAAGGCAGAGAGATAAACAAAGACTTGCCCTCTGTCCTCCTCCAGCCATCCTGGTGCTGATGAACTCTGGTCCCAGCTTCTGTTTCAGAGCTTTGTGCACTGCCTGGTGCTCCTCAGCTGTGTAGGTACACTGACAACACAGTCGCGTCAGACAAACAAAACGCACACACACACGACAACAAGGCCACAAAGTTAGTTTTCATCTATACAGCTGATGTTATATAGTTACAGTATATTCATGTACATATATAATATTGTTAGAATAATTTTGAGCAATGCATTATAACAAATAGTGTTAGTCTCTTCAGTACCAGTACAAGCTTATTTTGTGCAAATCCACAGAGCTTTATTTTAAAATCCTCTGGACAAGACGTATGTATGTATGTATATATCTATCTATTTCTTGTCTCTTTCCACTATAACGTTATTGGACTGTGGTGGACAGAAGCCTATCCCAGCATGCACTGGGTAAAACACTGAAAACATCCTGAAGGCGTTATCGGTGCATTATCTCTCTCTCTCAGATTTATGTGTACATCAGAGTGTCCAATCCATAAGAAAAACGTGTAAACATGATAACATCCAGACTGGGAAAAGAAACAGACACACAAACAAACACCTCCACTGTAACAGAGACTACTACACTTCCCTCACTGATAACAGCTGGTGCAGCTGAACGGTAACTACTGGATAATAAATCCTCCTGCGCACCTGAACCTCATTTGAATGAATTAGTCTGTGATGAGAATTACAGGAGGTGGTGTGTTAGTGTGTTGTTACCGTGAGCTCCTAATGTGAACACCTACCTGTCCGAAGCACCTGGGTGCAGAGCTGCTCCTCTGCTCAGTGTTACTGGACATGGCTGCAGAGCTGCCCTACTGTCACTAAAATAAACAGTCAGGTATTAGTTAAAGAAGCTAAATAACAACTGCTGTCAGTTCCTCTAACAGCATAATTATCCATGAGGGTAACGTCCTGAAATGAGCCCAGGACTGGCTGAGGAGTTAAGCTAACATTAAAGGTCTGTCTGTCCCAACTGAGTCAAACTAACAACTAGCGTTAGCTTAATGTTGCCTTCAGTTAGCATGCTAATATTATGTTAGCCATGGCCGTTGTAAATTAGCTAGCTCATTCATATAAACTCACCAGGTAAAATTCCTTTAAAGTGATGTTACTGTGTGCTAAATGAGCTAGTTGGAGCTAACAGGAATAACTTGGTACATATGAGCTGAACAGGGTGAACACTTGAACTTCCCGCTCGGACAGCCGACTTTATGCTGCCTTCATGACCACTCGGAAAATCAACAACTGACCGTTTATTACTCTTCTTTGCGTCTTTTGGCGGATTGCAACTTGTAGGTGCATACTGCCACCTACCGTATAGGAATATGCAACACAGGATATGGTTGACATTGAATAGAAATGAAGGTCCAATAAAACTGGGGGGAAACTATATTCTATTAAACACTCCAGTGTTTGTTGGGAAATCAAATACTCTTTCCTGAGTTTCCCACACCTTATCTCCATTTGTTCACAGTATCCCTTCTAAAGTCCATTCTCATCCTCCCCAGCCAGCATTTGTATGTGAGGCCCTTGTGGGTAAATGGGCTGAAAATGGGCCCTACATGGGACTGTCCACGGCTTCCATATTATTTGTCCACATGGGTTGGTTTACCCAAGTGGGTCCTAGATAAGATGCCCATTTTGGACCCATACCCACTACCCAGGCAGCCCTAGCATGACCCATGTGGGCAAATGTAATGGGGCCAATATGGAATAGGTGGACAATTCAATATAGGGTCCATCTTTCAGTCCATTTACAAATGCTGGCTGGGTCTTGTTGTAATCTCACCCTTTCTTCATTATGTTTGACACAATGCTTTAAAGGGGAGCTATGCACATTTTCAAAATTCATACATGTTATTTCTATGGTCTAAGACAGTCCAAAATAATGTCTTCTTTGAGTGGGTCATCAGTGGCGATAAATTACCTGAAGTCCATACACTGTGAACGTTTAGAGTGATGCTGTTTTATTAGACTCAGCAAAAGTAGCATTTTCTTGACAGACTGATGATTGGTCTGAAATTTGAAAGGTTTTGAACTAAACTAACTAAAATTAGCCCACAATGTGGATGCATTATTTGGCAGTGGTATGTTTTTTCCTGCCGAGAATTGCGTCCCCTCCTTTCTCACACCATGTATGTGATACATATATGAAATTCACACTGCCCAGCCCCAAATATCCTAAGGTGTCTGAAAAGGAGCGTCATAGGTAGAGGCATTATTTGACAATACCTAATTCATACCTGTTGGGATTTGCATTCTGTCTGCCAAGTTGACTGTTACATGAATGAAATTCACACTGTACAGCCCAACATGTGAGCTAATAAAAGTATAGGACTCCTATATGTCTCTAGGGACAAAGTTAAGGGGGTGGATATGTTACTTGGCAAAACGTGCTGGGATTTGCATCCGTTCGTTTCTCACCATCAGACGAGTGTAACATGTATAAAGCCAAAACAGTCTGAAATATTTGCTGATAAAACCATTTGACCCCCAAGACAACTATAATTGCTTCAGCGCTGGAGTTTTTACCTGCACAGAAATGCAGTTCACAGTATCATTAATTAACATTAATTGGATATACCTACATTTATTTTCTCTGAAAATAAGCCCATATTACAAACTGTTCTGTACTGTACATTATACAGACCTGAAGTTTTCTTGATTTAGTGTAAACAGAGTGTGTGTGAATTATGTACTGAGCAGTGAGAATTATTATCAGTCCTGGCTTTGTTGGCAGACACTTGAACCTTAGGGGTTGTCATTTCACTCAGTGATAAAAAGGGGGGCCCTTATGGAAAAACGTGAGGGCCCACTGCCTTAATGGAGCCATCTGCACATGCATAATGGCAAACAGAAACTAGAAAGAGTGGAACAAAACACTTCCATATGTACTCAACTAAATATTCAGCTTGACAGTCTTGTTGTTTCTGTTTGACTCTGTTCTGACTCCATGGTAAAGCAGTTACTGATTTTAGCAAACAGCTGGTGATCCAACATTATTTCTGAATGTAATATCTGAATTTGAAGCTTTTGAACATAGTCCCTGAATCTTTCCATTCCTAAGTAAGTCATGTCTGCCATCCAGTGTTAGGAGGAGGAAGTGACACATCATTGGGTGATTCTGCAGAGTGACAGGCATACAATCTTTTTTTTTTTTTTTCATTTTATTTATTCATTTACTTTCAAACGTGTATACGTCTTGATGTATGTTTATTTTGCTGAGTGGAAGAGTAGCTACTAACTTAGTGGCAGCTAATGGGGATCCAAATGAAGAATAAAGAATAATATACTGTATATAATTCTGTTACCTGCTCGCTGTAAACCTAACATGAGAAATATGAAGGTTTGGCAGTTTGGGGTGGAAGAGAGGGGCTTTTCTCCCACGGACCTGACCTGACCTTAGTAGGACTCCGCTGACTTTCACATGAGATTGACACAGGGGATATTAAACCCATTAAGATTGAAGATGCACCTATAAAGGGCTGTTCTTAACCCTCAGAAAGAAATGACAACTTAAAGCAAATTCTTGCCAGTGGGTTGAAAAGTCAGACCATCCAAGTGTAACTTGTTTTTCCACACAACTGGTTTGATAAGCCCACACCGCCACCCCCTCATCCCTCCCCACTGATTCCTGTCTGCACTCAGGGTCAGTGAAGAGGATGTGTGTCCGCTCTTTTTACAAACAGAAAACTAGAGAAGTGCACTAAATGGAGTGAAGAGCTCAGCCAGGTGGCCACTGGAGTTGATCACGGCCACTCTAGACAATACACGTGGTGCAGCTGCGTCCCGTGGAATTGTCCTGTCTGCATCCCTCACAGTCAAGGTGGCGGCAAATACATCAAAATGTTTTTTGAATCTCGTATCATGCCTGACTTAAGTGGACCACAACATGTCAGGTTTGGAATTGATCTTCAGTTGCTCCTGTCCAAAATGAGACCAAACTTGGGTATGGATATCTCTCTGGGGTGAAAAATGAAGCCAACGCAGAAGTGCAAAAAACAGTAGACCTTTGAATGGCCATTTGAGGCAGGTCCAGATATGAGTCAATCCCCACAGACCTGCATGTTAAATGGCCCAACTTTACAGCAGAAATAAACATGTTTACAACCTGGTACAAAAAATGGCATTGGACGCTATGGTTAATTTCCCTGGTCATAACAACTGTACTGCTGCTGTTACCACGGGGACAGTGTCAGTTGATGATGTCGCTATTTTAGTGTGTTTTCAGTTTTTGAAATGTAATTGTAACATTTTGTTTTTGAGGTTTTATGCCCTTTTTCTGCAAGCACAAAAAAAACTTGCATTACCACAGTAAACCATAGACTGTGCACCAGCCAACCAAGCTAGCAGCTAGCATTAGGGTTAGCTCCGTTGCATAGACTGTATAATAAAGATGGAGGACATGACAGCTCCCTAAAAGTGAAGCCAGACATCTCAATCGCCCCCTGGTGGTTGGCTGCAGTATAGGTCATAAACCCCGCCCCCTCAATGTTAGTGGATGACACATGGGTCAAACTAAAAACTCAAAATACATGCCAAATTAATTTTTCCCAAAGATGGCTTCTGTCATTTTAGGTAGTTCTTATCCCGATGGTGTACGTTCAAGTGTTTGTTTTTCTGATAGGTTTGGATATAAGTAGTTATGTGGCGCTAGAAAAAGGAGGTTTTATGTCATGATTGACAGCTGTGTGTGCTAATGTATGTGGGCACAATGAATGGCGCTGCTTGTGATGGTCAGACGTGTGTATGGACGGGAACTCTATAGCATGGAGATTGTGCAGACTCTGGCTCCAAATGACATCACCACCATAAGATGGCAGCAGCCACAACCAAGATTTTTTGGCTTCATTTTTGTACAATATGAGTAAGTGGAGACGTGTTGTCCATCTTTATATACAGTCTATGCTGCGTCATATTTTCTTTGATACATTTTAAGTTTATTTCTCTCACTATAATGTCATTTAATGTCTGGGTGGGTATACTTGATGCAATGAAGAGGAAAGCCACCTTTTTTTTTGTCAAAGAAGTGAAGTTGCCCTAGTAACTACTTCTTCAGGAAACACATTCATGTGATTCAGATGTAACGATATGAAAGTGGCAATGGGGAACTGGAAATCACTGTAGTTATGGTCAGTGGTGTCGTGGTAGTTGATGAGGAGGAAGTGGATATACTTTCCTCTGTATTCCAGTGGCTTTTTGTTTTGTCTGATAGGTATACTGTAAATGGGTAAAAACAGAGGTGGGTATATACCATATGTCTGTATACCCTCCACTACACTTCTGGTAATGGTACCAGCCAGTCTGCTGGAGTCTTTACCTGCATAGATTTGAAGGGAATATTCTCGAGCCGGTTCCTTGAAATGATGGCTGACGGATTACAACCACACTTCAAGAAAAATTCATTCTTTCATTGTGTGTAATAGTTACAGTCACAACTCTCATTTCTTTAACAAAGTGCTTTTTGACAGATAATTTCTAAACTAAATGAGCTCTTATATAAATAATTAGACTATTGTTTTTTATTTCAGGTAATGAATGTGCTGATGATGCAATGGATGAGTTTCCTCTTAAAAATTGCCATGGTTTTCCAAGAAATAATCTTATTTTAAAACTATGTTCTGATCAGTCCTTGACACATTGCACTTTTTTTAGTTTGTGGAGGAAAAAATACAGTCCATGAGGTGGATTTGCAA
Source organism: Epinephelus lanceolatus (assembly GCF_041903045.1). NCBI lineage: Eukaryota > Metazoa > Chordata > Actinopteri > Perciformes > Serranidae > Epinephelus > Epinephelus lanceolatus. Next base: position 26,633,602 of record NC_135738.1, read on the forward strand.
TTCTATTCAAAGATAGATTATGCAAAATGAAGCCTGTTTTCAATCTCTGAAGGCTAGACACAGAAATGTACGAGGTGGACTGAAGTGGACATCACATTTGTTCGGTGAAGATATTTGCCAAACAGCTGACATAGGCTACATTGCTCTCCATAATCTTACTTGGGAGTGCTGTAAAGTCGTGATACTGTGCTTTTAATTGTGTTATTTTGATTTTAGGGAATAACTGTAGAGAGACTGCTGACTTTTGACTTTGAAAGAAGCCCAAGCAGGCCTCTCTCGTCTTGTCTCTACACGTCCTCACTCTGAATAAATTGTGCTATTAATTATCAGTAGGCTGTGGAAAAAACTGACTCTTGGGTAAAAGAATCTTCCTGTTTTTGTCTGTTTGGATTACACAGTGTGTTAATGTGCACCTCTTTGATCCATTGCATGCACAGATTAACTTTCACAACCTGCATATGATATCATGATGTGTTTTGCAGAGCTGTGTGTGCACGCTGCAAAGATGCAGTTCTCATTTACTAAGGAGATAAATGTGTTGCATGCCTCAGTGCCTCTTGCGTGATTTTTTTATACCAGTGAAGTTTCTCACGAGACCCAGTTATTTACATCACGACCCGTGGAAATAGGGGATTATCTGCCAAATACCCGCGCCTGCTTTGACAGATGGCAAGACACCCACTGTGTTAAACGGCATAGATTGGGGTCAGCGCTGGATACTTTGCGTTTCCTACCTCCCACTCTGTTTATACAGCCACATGCGTACAGGAGGAGGCCAAAGCAACGTGGCACAGGCAGGCCTTTCTCCAGGGTGTGCACACCTGTGTTGTGCTATAAAGGATCTATATGTGTGGGTTGCTATGTGCAGGATTGTGTGTTAGGAGTGAAGGTGCGCGTTTTAATAGTGGATGAATGAAGTGTACATTTTGTCCAGAGCCTGATAACCTCGCGCTGCTGTGCCAGTGATTCCCCTGTTTTGCATACAGCTATAACCACAACGCGCGTGCACGTGCATCTCGCGGCCGCGTCCACGCGCCCCAGGTTCGCTTTGCATCTCGTCAAAACAAAGCGGGGGCGAGCCAGTGAGCGAGCGAGCGGCGGCGCATGCTTCATGAATGAGTCCCCCCTCCACCGCCACAGCAGGTCGGACCCCCCCCCCCCCCATCCGCCTGCACCCCGATGCCCGTGTGGGTGCGCAGCCCGGCGGCGAACAGTAGAGGAGCCAGCCGCCAATGAGCCCGGACGGTAAACACTCGGCACCGGAGCTACATGACCGTTTCATCCCATCAGGAACCAACACGACAGGATAAGGTACGGTGCGCGCAGGGCTACAGTGGGCGGGCAGAGGCGCATGACATACGACAACTTTGTGGCCATTATCATACAGTTTTTATCCATAGGTGGACTTTATGATGCGATTGTGTCAGTGTGTGTGTGTCCACGAGACAGTCACGCTGTTTACTTTGCCTCATCCTCGTGTCCACACAGGTAGAAAAAATGAAAAACCCTCCACGTACGCACGACTGGCTGTACATTCCTCCCTGTAGGATAAACGTGGACTGTTGATTGCGTGTCTGGACGATTGATTGATTATCTTATGTCGAATAAACATGACAGAGGCAGCATCAATAGAGCAGAAAAACAATAAGGACTAATAGAAATTAAAAGTGGTATCGATTTGACTGGAGTCGCTCCTGGAAGACAAGGAGGAGGGGTGAACAAAAGCATAAATGCCCAGACTGGCGTGGCATGGCATGTCGGGTACACAGTGTGTAGTCTGCCTCTGTGCCTCTGCCTGAGATGTGTATGGCGGTAATGAAACTGCAGAGCAATCCCTCTGAACACACACCACTCACCCATTTTATCACTCGCACGCAGGATGGCAGGGAAGAAGGCTCGTGTTGTGTCTTTGTCTGTGGAGTGACAGCCCAGACTGTTGTTCTCCCCTCTGACCAGGGGATGGTGCTTTACTGTGCCCAGTGTGCTCCTGTGGGGAGACACCCAAACACACCATCATACTGTACTGTCATACTGGCTCTGTGGCTTTATTAAAAACAGGAATCATTCACACACTTGGACTGTACATGCACACACACGCATTTCCCTTTTTTTCTCCTCTCTGATGTAATGTGTGTGTGTGTTTGGGGCGTAGCTTGAGATTGCAAAACACTCTGTTGAAATAACAGAATAAAGGAAACAGAAAGCACCCAGCTGATTTCACACCACATATCCCTTAAGGAGGTCACAAATGTGTGGCTTGACTTGCTCCTGTGACCCCATCACTGTAAGTTTGACTTTAATTTGTTTTGTCTGGGTGTTTTGGTGCCTCTATGTTTCATATTTCATTCACTGTCTCATCGTCAGTGGTAGCAGGAGTGTCGGGACTGTGTCCGGGCCTCAGACATTTTTCTCTGATGCCTCACAGGGCTGCTTCATCTTGTGATCACCCTTGTGTGGCTTTGATGATGCGTTTACTGTCAGTCAAACCTTAAAGGAGCAGTGTGTGGGATATAGTGGCATCTAGGGGTGAGGATTACAGATTGCAACCAGCTGAAACATCTCCTCTGTGAACTCCCGGTTAGGATTCATTGTTGAGGAGATTTTTAGTGGGAGCCACATTATCCACAGAGGTCTCCTCCTCTCGAAAACAATTGGACCAGGTGATTTAAACCAGTAAAAACACTGAATATAAGAGTTTATTTTTCAAATTAGTGTTTCTCCAATGTGGTCCAGCTCATTGCGGAGGGGCTGCTAGCCCAGCACTTGCTAATGTGTGCTCACCCTTTCTCTCTTTAAAGTTAAGATCTAGACTTTCAGGAGGTTTTTATCAGGAGCAGAATTATCTGCAGAGGTCTCTTCCTCTCCAAAAAAAATGGACTCTGTGATTTGAACCAGTAAAAACACTGAATAAAGCTGTTTCATTATAAAAATCTGTGTTTTTCCAATTATGTTTGGCTCATAGTGGAGAGGCTGCTAACTACAGTGGCAGACACAAAAACACAAACACTCAAATGGCACACCCAGAGTCAGTGTTTGGTTTGTCCACCCTAGGCTACTGTAGAAACATGGGGGTACAACATGGCAGACTCTGTGGATGAAAACCTGCTTCCTGTGTAGATATACATTTCTCATTCAGAGGTAATGAAAACACAATGAGTCTTATTTTGAAGTGATGAAACACCAAAGAAAACATACTTATTTCATTATATTCCATGTCTGCCATTATGTCTCCCTAAATCCTTCACACTGGACCTCTAATAACCATTTCTCCATCATCTCCTGTCTCACGTTCAGATGCTTGATGGACTCAGGCGGAGGCATGCCTCCCGGCCCTCCTCCAGACCCCTGTCACTCAACTTCAGCACCTTCTCTGCCCCTCCCCCGAGCCCCGACATGGACAGCAGCAGCGAGCATCCAATCAGGAGGTGAGACTCAGTTCCTGGGATTAAAATTTCACAACACACAGCATCCTGGAAAATGCATGAAATATTAATTAGCGTTCATGAAAATCCCACCGTCTCTCCTCCCAGAAGATTTCATTAAGCGGCTGAGCTTTGCCTGCGACACATGTTGACCTGATGATAATGATTTCCTGGTGGGATGTTTGATTGACTCATTTCCTTACGTGTGTACATCTCATCAGTTTGTACACTTGCTTTCTATGTTTTCTGTGTCTGTGTGCATGTGGGCGTGGAAGGGGGTCTGTTGTTTACTGCCGTGCTGTCAGCAGAGAGTTTCTGGACTGCGTGGGCTCTAACTCATCATTTCTTTTTCACAGTGCTAGTTTTCACCAGTCCCTCCTGTAAATATGCAAACAGTGTTTTCTGTTTTGTTACATTCATGTCCTGAAGTGACTTAGGATTAGAATCACAGGTTCATATGGTGTTAGACCAACAAATGACGAAGCCAATATGTCGATGATGTTAACTTATTGCAGATATATCGTATCATATGTCCATCCAGTATTGGGTCGGGTACCTGAGCCGCAATAAAGAGGATTTGTGGGCTGTATTTTGTCTTAATTGTATGTGTGGGTTTGTTTCTGGGTGAAAAAAAAGAACATGCAGGTCAGATCGCAGGTGTTGGATGATAAATATATTAATTGAATTGAATTTTATGTTTTAACATTTCAGTCCCTGACTGCTCTATATTATGAGAACAAGCAAACATATTAATTTAATAATATTTCCTGAATTAGCATTGCTTTAAAATACAGTATCTTAGTTTCACATGTAAAAAAAAATATCACTTTAAATGCCCTGCCTAACCAAATTATTTAAACAAAGGATGGTTATAACAGAATTTGGGGTTTTGGGTTGGGTGATGGATCTTGTGTCGACAGTTCTGGATTGCAGAAATAACTGGTCAGATGTGCAGGCGGCAGCAAGGGTGCGGTATTGCACGTTGCGATTCCAGTTTGGGAACAGGTCTTGAGAATTAGACCCATGCAGGAATCTGATATATATTGGCTGAAGTGTAATGAGCAATGTCTGTAGAGAAATGCCAAAGATGCAGTTTGAGATATACTTCTGTCTCCATTATAGAGTTTATATTTTAAATTTAAGTTTATTTTGTCCCGCTTAATACATTTTTTGCTCAACAAATTCAACTGATTTTAATCTTTAAAAACTACTTAAAGGGATCCATATCAATTTTTTTCTTTAGGTTATCTCTAAATAACTATTGGCTGATATATTGGGCTGCATGGTGGTGTAGTGGTTAGCACTGTCGCCTCACAGCGAGAGGGTTCCTGGTTTGAGTTACAAGGGTGGGGGGTTCGAATGGGGAGCCCCTCTGTGCAGAGTTTGCATGTTCTCTCTGTGTCAGCATGGGTTTTCTCCGGGTACTCCAGCTTCCTCCCACAGTCCAAAGACATGCAGGTTAATTGGTGACTCTAAATTGTCCGTAGGTGTGAATGTGAGCGTGAATGGTTGTCTGTCTCTATGTGTCAGCCCTGTGGTAGTCTGGCAACCTGTCCAGGGTGTAACCAAGCTTTTGCCCAATGTCGGCTGGGATAGGCCTGAGCGCCCCGAGGATAGAGGATAAGCGGCTACGGAAAATGAATGAATGATATATTATTATCAGTAATAGTTTATCATTTTGCGAAATGCTCACTTCTGCTTTCTTGCTGAGAGTTTGATGAGCAGACTGATACCACGCTTATATCTGTGTCTTGCTTAGCTTAGCATAAAGACTGCAATCAGATGGAAACGGCAAGCCTGGCTCTGTCTAAAGGTAACAAAGTCTGCTTTACAGCAACTTTAAAACTCAGTGATTACCACATTATACCCTGTTTTTAAATGTAATGTATTTGGGAGTTTCATGGAGACATGTCATCAAGAGCCCTGTGATAGTCTGGTGACCTGTCCAGGGTGTACCCCGCCTCTCGCCCAATGTCAGCTGGGATAGGCTCCAGTCACCCGTGACCCCTAACAGGATAAGCAGTTACAGAAAACAAATTCGTCCAGCTGTTTCCCTTGTTTTGCAGTCTTCAGGCTAAACTAATGAACTGCTGGTTGTAGCTTCATAGTTTGCATACAGATATGAGAGTGGTATCGATTTTCTCATATAACCTTTGGCAAAGAGAGACAGTAAGTGTTTCCCAAATTGTCAAAAATATTCCTCTCACCCTTTTACAATCAGTGACCTCGCAGTGTTGGGTCAAGTATTACAAACTCAAACTGTGCTGCTTAACATTGTTCAAATTCACACAAGTTTTTAAAAAATATATTCTAATAAAGATCCCAAAATCCCCAAAGATATCAAACATGTAAGGTTGGATTTGGGGAAATGTGTCCAAAAAGATGCAGAAGACATCCAGAATACGTCTATTTGATGGTTTGGTGCTGTCAAAAAAGTCCTAGATTTGAATATTACATTCAGTATGAACATCCGAGTTCAAACATCACCGTAAATGGTTACAACCTAATACCCAACATATATATGCAAAACTGTCAGACAGGGTAGAAAAAGATGAGCTTTCCAACCTTAAAGCTATTTAATGGGATATTAAAGCAAAAACTGGATGTTAAGCTCTCAAATATCAATCATCATTATCAGCATCAGAGCTCCAGTATCGGTCAGGCTCTAGTCTCACACACTGGATTGCTTTTTGACTTTTGTTTCCCTGCACCAGCTGTGCTGAAAATGGAAGAGCAGGAAAACCTTCTTTATTGTCCCGCATTGTGTCTCTGCTTCCTACCCCTGTTGTTGTTGTTAATAAGCCGGACGACTTCCTCCTCCACCTCCTCGCTGTACAGTGACAAGCACAACAAAGTCCCGACTGCTTCAGTCTGCTTACCCTGCAGTTCCTCTGGCATCTGTGCTCTGCATAAATATTTGTTTGCATCAATGGTTGTATTGTACTGAAAGAGCAGCAGAGAGAGGGAGGAAGAAGTTGCCCCCCATCAGTGCATGTGCTATTGTTTCCTCCTCTTCTGAGACCTCGGGCAGAGCGGTGGCCCACCTCTCCTCTTAGCTCCGCCCACCCTGCCTTAAACGTGCTGCCCGTTTCTCACCATGCATCATTCTGTCCTACTTCTCTCCTCTGTCACCGGCCGCTCTTTCTATTGTCATTGTGCTTCTTCCCTCTCTCTGCTTATGTTCTCCCCTCCAGCTATCTCCTCGTGTTTCTTCTCTGTCTCTCTGTATGTCAGCGCAGAGCCTGACCTTCTTTCTCTCCTGTCCACTACTTAGTGCTTGTGTCTTTCCACTTTCTCCATATCTCCCTCATGAGGACTCTGCACCGGCTGAAGCTGATGAGCTCCCCCAGCCTCAGCGAGCTGGGGAAGAGCGAGAAAAGTTCTCCAGAGGACAGAGGAGAGAAGCAGAAGAGGGCAGGAGCCAACGCCACCTGGAACAGGTACGCCAGATACAATCAATTAGTGGCTGAAAATGCTTTTTGAACAGTTACATAGACATGTTTGTGTGTGTTTGTCATGCCGCAGCATCCACAACGCTGTCATCGCAGTCTTCCAGAAGAAGGGTTTGGCAGATAACGAACTCTACACGCTCAACGAAGGTGTCCGGTAAGTTTAGACAGAAACAGAAACAGAAACAGCCACACACTCTCACACAGCACAGAGAAAACATCCTTAATCGAGTCTGTTGATGTCATTTGTGCTATAATTAGTATAATTACTGTCCTACGTTTGCTGACTGAATGTTTTCTTGTGAATGAGTTTGTTTGTGTGTGTGTAAGTGTACTGTATGTAGGCCTGGGGAGTCATGTGGTTATCCCAGATATCTCATTATCTTTCTAAACCAGACGCATCACTTCTATCTCATCAGCCTCCATTACAGCCCAGCAAACATATTTCCATGTACAGAGAAGCCACGAGGAGGTTGACACACATTTCTTCAACTTACCAGGAAAACAGGGCGCTTCTACATAGACTGCTTTACATCCTGTGATTCTAATTCATGTAATAGATGGAATCACAATGTCTGCTCACAATAACTTCCAGGTAGAAAACCCTCCACATCACGTACATAAAATTAAACTGTGCTGAGCAAATGCTGCCTCAGCTATATTTAGAATATTTTCACTTCTTTACCTGGCTGTCAGACAGCGAGTGCAGACTAGGAACTGAAACCATTATCTCAAAGCCACCAGCCTCCACTGACAAAAAACATTTTACTTTGCAGAACACGGGAGTCAGTGGTCAACTGCTGCCTTCATTAGTGAGTGTGTGAGGTAAAGCAGTAAAAGTATTTCAAATATAGCGTAAACTTAAAGTATATTGATTCTTTGAGGTGGGTCTTTTTTTTTTTTAGGTGTCTAAAATATAAACGTGTATAATATAAACGTCAGATAGGTCGGACCATTGTCTTTAACTTTATATCTTTAAACGTTACAGTTATGGCTGAAAAATGACGACAGAAATAAACAAGTTTGCAGATTTTTTTTTTTATATTTTGTTTTTATTTTATTTATGTATTTATTTTTACAAAAAATGCTGATTTAAAACTGTGAAGCTCTGTGAGTTTTAAAAAAAGCCTTAAAATGCAAAATGATTATAGATTATAATGTTAAGTGATCAAATTGTTGCTTATAATTTAGAGTATAATGTATTTAATTATTAATTTATTCATTTCCTTTCTTTGGTATCGTTGATATTCTGGGTTTTCCTTTGGCTATAGGCAAAAATAAGCCTTGGGCTTCAGCCTATTCCTTTTTCGGTTACAGACTGAGAAAATTTGTGTGAAATAATCTTTGTTTTTCCAGATGTATGTAACCGAAATAAAAATGATTCATTCATTCAAAACAGAAAATGAAGAGAACCAAAGCTGCATTGTAGTATCAAGGATAATAGGTCCTTTATGTCCATGATCGTCCTTTAAAATCACAAAGGCCCTTATAATCCATAACTCTGATTCATGGAAAGTCCGGGTGTTTTCAAGGAAGGAGAAATGTTGCACTCATTCACAAGCTATAGTACACTCTGTATGACTTAATGCCGAAGGGGATAAAACAGACAAAATACACATATAAAGAAAAAAATCACTTGAAATGAAAAAAAAAAAACAGATTTCCATTTTTTCCACATTTTTAGTGGCATGACTCAGAGAAAAAGTAAATTGTTCCATAACATAAATTTCCTTAACTATTTCTATCCATTCAGAGGTCGTTGGAGACTCTTTTCTCAGCCATTTCCTGGTTATTGCTTTTAAACCACCTGCTTACAGGATCTGTAATAAATATCTGTCCTGCTTTATTAGCCCAGTTGGCACATTTCCCAAACATATTAAACTGAGGTCAAAATCCAGCTCTAAGATCATTATTAATCTCATCTTTGTAACCACATCTACCGGTAAGAGGAAATTTTAGGACAAAAAATATGAAAATGACCAGCAGACATGTTACCACACATTCTCCACAGTTTGCCAGTTTCATATATCTCCACAATTTAAATCAGTCTCCAGCTGTCTAGGTGGAAGTGATTGTTGTTGGCATGATGTCACAATGATTCAGTCTACTGCACAGTCACATGTGATGCAGTTGTTAATTGCAGCTTGTAAACATCTGACTCACAGAGATATGAGATAATATTGTTTGAATGCTGTCCATCCTCTGATTACTGATGGTTGTGTTTGAGTCATAAAGTGAAGCAGAGGCCTCCTTTGTTTTCTCAGGCATCTGTTGAAGACTGAGTTGGGGTTTTTCTTCACAGAATACCTTCAGGTAATACACTTTTAATATTTAATGAAATAGGTGTGAGATTAGTTAATGGCTTTCAGATGAATAAAAGTGGTTGTGTCTCAGATGTTTATATTTAAAGGCGTCTTTTTTCTGTATTTCACAGAACCAGTTGCTGACAAAAGGCATGGTCATCCTGCGGGACAAGATAAGGTTCTACGAAGGTATGACTGACTGAATGAATGAAAGGTTGAAATACATTTTATTTTGTACTGGTCTGTTCTGTGTGAATTCAGTTTAAATCAACTGTTTTCATCTCTGTGTTACTGATGCAGGTCAGAAGTTACTCGACTCTCTGGCAGAGACCTGGGACTTCTTCTTCTGTGATGTTCTCTCGATGCTGCAGGCCATCTTCCACCCGGTCCAGGTACGCAAACATCTTAAGAGAAGTCAGCTGGTTTTTGTTTTTGCTGCCCCAAGCATCATCAACCTCAACTAATAACTGGATGATGATCATCATTGTTGCTCAGTTCTGCTGTTCTCTGTGTCCTTGATGTGTGCAGGGGAAGGAGCCCTCTGTCCGACAGCTCGCGCTGCTTCACTTCAGGAACACGATAGTCTTGAGTGTAAAGTTAGAGGACGCCCTGTCTCGACCTCGGGCCCGTGTGCCCCCCTCTGTCACACAGATGCTGCTTATTCTACAGGTAGGCTAAACTTAATAGCTTGTTTACTCACACAGTGTTTGTTTATTTTCTGTTTACATGTTGTTGAGCTTTGCACATGGTCGTTTGTGACCAGTGGTCTTTTCTGATGGTCTTTTCATAAAACTTGGCTGTCTATGCAAAAGAGAAAGAGAAATTGTTGCTACATGAACAGAGGTAACAGAGGAAAAGGGCTGTAGCATTTGGTTTTTGCTTAAGAGGGAGAAAACCTACAACTACCAGAATGCAATGCACTGCACCAGACCAATTAATGCTTCTGCTGGTGGGTGATGTAATGCGGGCTTGTCCGTTTTGACACAGGAAACAATATGGCAGCCAGCTGGTAACAAATGCTCTCAAGTTACAGTTAAACAGTATGTTAAAATATATTTCTGAAAATGTTTTAGGCGAGAAATTTACAAAACAGTAACAGAATGTTGCTTAATATTTGATCAGCACTGTTTAGCTTTACCATTTGATCTGAGCGAGTCTCTCCTTTGATCTGCTTCGATACTTATTGTGTCCTTCGTGGCAGGCGTACAAAAATGCAGGAGTTCAGTCTGTAGTTTGAGCAACAGCCCTAGAGCCAGTGAAAATGTGCCGCATGATGCAAAGCGGGTCATCCGGCAGATTTAAACTGAGAGATGAGCCGGGAGCTCTGAGCACTGGTGAGATGGAGGGAAGTTTACCACAGTTCATTTACACAGCCTACCCACACTGGTATTACACAAAGCTGGTTGTATCCCTTTAAGATCCAAGAAACAGCTTCAGTTCAGATCAACAGATACAGTCTATCACTGTGACTTTGATGCCTGTCTCTGTCTGTGTTCAGGGGGTCCATGAGTCCCGTGGTGTGAATGAGGAGTACCTGCGGCTGGAGTCCTTGATTCAGAAGGTTGTCTCGCCCTACCTGGGCACGCATGGGCTTTACTCTGCAGATGGTGCCGAGGCCAATTGTTGTGTTCTGGGTGAGACAGTGAATCCAAAAGCAGAGTAATAATGCCTTGTGTGACGTGTGACATAAATTAAACACCCTCCCTACTCTTCCTCTTGCCTCTTAGAAAAGCGTTTACCGTGGGGCTGGTCCAAGTCTGCTGACCAGCCGTCTAAAAACCCTGTGGTACGATCGAAAAGCTACAATATCCCTCTGCTGCTGACCCCTGTGGCTGAGTATGACCCAGATGCCAGCTCTGTTGGCAGCGGAGGAATTCGGCGCCACTCGGCCTGTGAGATTATCACATGCCTGGAGGAACAAGGTCTGGCCTACGCAGACTTGGCCTCAGGCTCTGAACTGTCTGGCCCCTCCTCCAACAGGCTGTGTGTGGGCTCTCACTTCAACGGTATGACACAGATTAAGAGGTCTGAAGATTGAAATCATAATGTAATAATCCATAATAATCCAGCACCCTCTCATTCACAGGTATCGTACAAGCGGGGGCGAGTGCTATGGCATTGCCTCTGTCGTCTGCCTCTATCCTTCCCCTTCATTCCTCAGGAGCTCTGCACGGCACTGAGGCCACGACAACAATGACTGATCTCAGTAAGGGAGCGTCCTCCACACCGCCCAGTGAATCATCCAGCCCTGAAACCATAATTGGACAAGTGCTAGAGTCTGCAGACTCAGACTCAGATGGGATATTTATTGATTTCCCACCTCACTCTGCGGAGTCGATGGGGTACAGCCGCGAGAGCAGGCAGAGCACTGTGTAGCTGTGGTTGCCTTTAGGAACCCCCCCGCCCCCTCCTCCTCATTCCAGTGTGTACGGTAATAATCTGTGAGACAGATTTAAGAAATATCACAACTACATTTCATTAAAGTGGTACCATCTTCTTTTCTTATGAGTCCATTTCAAGTGCTTTCACTGGTGAGTGAAAACCTCGCAACTCTTAAGTTTTCAACTTTTTAAGAACTAAGAAAAAAATCTTTGTCCAACAAAATACAAATGCCAGTTGACTTATCGTTAAAGGACTGAAATGTTTTACCAGGTAAGGTTTCTCTATAAACCTAAATAAATCAGATTATGTCCTTAAAGGTCCAGTGTGCAGGATGTAGGGGCATCTATTGACAGAAATTGCACATAATATTCATAACTGTCTTCATCAGTGTGTAATCACCTGAAAATAAGAATCCTTGTGTTTTCGTTGCCTTAGAATGAGCTGTTTATAGCTATACTTGAAGCATATCCTGTCCCACAGAGCCCGCCATGTTGTTCTACAGTAGCCCACGACGGACAAATCAAACTCTAGCTCTATATAGGTCCATAGTAGTTCTTCTACACGCTTGGCACACGTGAGAAGTTTGAGTTCCGCAACCTCACCACTAGCCATGTGCACAATTAGACTGGTAGATAAAGTCAGCACCAGAAATACTGGCAAGTTAAATTTATCATTTAAATTATTATTATTTTATTGACACACATTTAAACTGCATATTGACATAATTTGCACTGAAGTGTCATGTCTTCCTAGTCAAATGTTGCTTTATAAAAAAAAACAAAAAAACGAGCATCTGTTAGCTGCTAAATGCAGGAAAAAAAATAGCAAGGTGTAAAGTTGGACAAATAGGACATCTCATAGAATCACAGTGGTTGGTGGTATTTTAATTTTATCATGTGAGCTGTTGTCATGTTATATAGGGTAACACACAAGGCTCATAAAGCAGAGCGCAAGTGCCACACATTTCTGCGGCGTTTAAATACGCTAGGGTTATTGAAAAATGTGATTAACAATTTCAAATGGCTCTTGTGATATACCCAACAACTTTTTCAGTTTAAACCTTAAAGTTTAAAATGTGCTTAATTTTGACTGTTTTCATTTTAGAGACGTCAGTCATTAGGAACATCCCTGTTTACCACGAGATGCAAGTACTACACACACTGGACCTTTAGGTGATAAATCAATCATAAATTAAAGCATTCTATATTTTTTATATTGACAACAAATCCCTTGAAAAGACCAAAATCCAGAGTAAAGTGATCCCACAGGTTTCGCCTCTGTGACCAAAACCCACTCTTATTCCACTGACCTTGTCACCTCAGACCTTGAATTTTGTCCGAAAAACGACTAGAAACAAACAATGAGTCACACAGCTGCACTGACATGTTTCTACATTTGATTGAACATGAGCACTGTAGTTGATTTTGATTGTTGGAAGTGTAAATGCTCACTAATCAACAAATGTGTCTTAATCTGTGTCTAAAAACAGTCTCGAACAAATGCACTATTTACTCCTGTTTAAGTAACTTGAGTAACTAATGAAAACTGCAGTGTTCAGCTTTTTAGAGGAACTATTCAGCCTTCTTTAAATTTAAACTGTATATGTGACCCATTTTAAAGATTTATGTCTTCAATAGAAACACATGGGTTTGGGGCTGAGTGTCACAGACATACCAGGAGAGTTAAAGTATTGAGGGAGAGACTAATACATTGATGGTTTTTGGTCTTTACATGAGATTTATTGACAAAATAAGAAATACACAGTATAGTCCATATTATCCTTTGACCCACAGAGGAGCATGTAATCCCTTAACTGTAATTAAAATCACTAAACTGGAGTTATGAGGTTTTCAAACAGCATCAGTTTTCTACCTCTGCTGAGGAGGTGGCTATTACAGCCGTCATTTACATTTTTACTTTGGAAAAATGACAGAAACTTTGCTTATTTATCATGGATTTGTTTTGTATATGTTTGTCTTTTGAGCCTCACAACAGTTTTATATTTTCTGTTTACACTCTGTCATCTGCCTCTGGGCAGTAACACAGTAATGAGGTCTTCTGCTCGCTGTTTTGTACGACATCTAATGAAAATGTGGACTGTTGGAATTGTTTCTATTGTCAGCAGTGGTAATAGAGGTCTAATGCAAACTCCTCTTAGAGCGAGCATCAGTGTGACAGCTTTTCGGTATTAGCTCTGTACAGCGGGAGTTTGAGGAATGACGATGTTTATTGTTTACATTTGATAAAGACATGAACATTTTGACTGAATGTCGTCTCACACTGTATTTTGCACCACCACTACCTTGTAAATAAAAATGCATTGTTGGTTTTTAGGACAGCTAGATCGTGTAAAGTGAGCTTTTACCTTTAAATGAATTGAGATTTTAATAAGGGCTTTTTAACGGAATCTTTTTCAAATGATGTTTTACCTCAAGCGTTTTGTACTTTACTTTTTTTGACAATCTATGATGTCTACGGAGTTGTACTTTGTATTAATTTGTTATACTAGCCCAGTAAAAATTAAATAAATTTTAATAGTATTTAAAAACATGGGTTATTGCCTTCTATTTTAAACAACTGATCTATTCTGGCGTATTTGCCCTGATTAATATCATGTTTATGAGTAGGTAGCCACACAGACCTCTAATGTGGTTGGTCATTAAGAAGAGGAAGTCTATAGCAGTGGCTGGATTCAGTTTTACTTGTTAAGCTCCATTAAAGATTCCATGTGTAAAATTTGAGGGCAGAAATTGTATATATTATTCATCATACTATGTTTTCACTCATTTATAACCACCTGAAAATAAGAACTTTGTTTTTGTTGTTCCAGTGAGCGGTTTTTGTTCACGGACGGCGTGAGTCCTCTTCCACAGTCATTTTGTTCTACAGTAGCCCAGAACGGACAAATCAAACACTGGCTCTTGAGAGGGTCATTCACATTTTTGCATCATCACCATCGTTCGCCTACTCATTTGGCACATGGAAGAAGTTTGAGTTCTCCAACATCACCACTAGATGTCACTTAATCCTTCACATCAGACCTTTAAGCCAACTATACTCAGGGCTGCAGCCAGGATTTTGAAATGCCAGGGTCATGAGTCCAAAGTGGGGCTGCAACAGTGGTATAAAAATTGACAGTTATCATACAGTGTGCATTAACTTTTTTTTTTTTAACAAAAATGACAGAATCTCCCTTTATCTTATTTATTTACAAAAGTGAGACTTTCACACATGCTTCAGTTTTTTTTAAAATGGTTTAAAGTCTGAAGCATAATAAAGCCAGGGGCGTAAATATAGACAGTGCAGGCAGTGCAGTTGCGATGGGGCCACAGAGAGAGACTGGATGGAGAATGGGCCCTTGGAAATATGCCTGTTTTCAATGAAGAACTGTCATTCAGTTAAATGTCTCATTATTTTTTATTTTTTTGTAAAATAGTCAATAGCCTCTATGACAAAATTATAAGCTTATTCAAAATAAACTATAATAAACTATTAAAATTGTTAAATAAAATCAATAATTTGTTATTTTCTTTGGTATTTTTTGTGATATACAGTCATACAATGATGACTGCTGGCTAATATTTATGTTAATGTTATCCAGTGTCAAGCCTCTGATCATGTGACGAGATGATATATGCACGACAAGCATACATTATGCAGCCAGTTATAATAGCGTGCACTGGGGCCCATCATAACGACCTTCCGCCACTGAATAAAGAGCTTGTTCAGCCATATTAACCTTCTGTTTTCATTCATTTACGATCATTGTTACGGATCAATTGATAACAATAACAATGATAAGTGTGTAATACTGTACACTGTGATACCGTGTACCTCCCATGCCATCTCACCTCAGGAAACTTTAACCTTAACCAGATGCCATTAAGAATTAGATTTTTTTTTTTTTTTTGCTTTACACATAGATTAAAAAAATCCAAGTCAAAAATACTGAAATCATCCAAAATAACCAGTTTTTGTAAGTTTTTATTTGTAAGGTTGAGCTTTGGGAGTCACTCTTTACTGTGGCATCAGCAAACTGTTACTTGTCCACTAACAAGTTTATTTTAGCTCAGTACTTAAGATGAACAGTGTCCTCAATATTAGCTACTGTACATACCTGCAGTTATCTATTAAAGTGTATCAGTTGATAAAATACGGCTTTTGTTTTAAGAAGTGATACCGGAAGGCTTGCAGTTATAAACTCGTGCTTTTATTTTGAAAAGACTGACCGGAAAATTCGGAGTTCTTGCTGCGGAAGACAAGCTAGAAGTGGCTAACGGCTAAATGCTAACTACGCTGTACTACTCGCTGTTGTCGAGCTGTTAGACGTTATAACTAAATCGTTTTTTGAAAAGCATTAACATCTTTCTCGCTGGGGAAGAGCTGGTCTTTCAGAAACGTTGGCTCTCCCGGTAAACTTGGTAAGATATATTTATTTTAATAAGGGTTTTATTTGGGTTTCTTAAGTTAGCTACAGCTAGCCAACAGACATTAGCTTCAGGTCTGCTGTTAGTGGAAGTAACGACACAATGATTCCTCAGAGGGACACAGTAATGAAAGCCTGGTGTTGCTGGACATAGTGTTGATATGTGACCAAAGTTAACTCGTATTTTCAGTCATTGCGGTACATCCTTCAGAGAGTGAGAGTGAGCCTGCTGTGCTGTGTTTTTGTTTGTTTTCAGATCACTGTGTATGTGTGTGTCACCTTGGCTGTAGTCCTCAGTCTCCCTGGGTGTGGGTGACACTGGCTCCGAGCCAGTCCTCCTCCACAGATGAAGATGTCCCTGGCCCAGCGAGTGCTCCTCTCCTGGATCTTCGCCCTCGTCTTCCTCATCATGCTGGTCCTCAAGCTGGACTCTAACATCCACTGGAACTGGTTTCTCATCTTCCTCCCCGTGTGGACCTTTGACACCATCCTCATCCTCATGCTGATAGTGAAGATGGCAGGGCGCTGCAAGCCAGACTTTGACCCCAGGGATGGCGAGCAGAGCCTGAAGAGGAGGCTGTGGTACCTGACGGCCCTGCTGCTGAAGCTGGCCTTCTGTCTGACACTGTGCTCCCGCCTGGAGAGGCACACTGAAATGTGGATCAGTGTGGTGTGTGTCCCTCTGTGGGTGCTGCTGGGTGGGGCTCTGGTGGAGCTGGGACACAGTGTTTTCCACTACAGGAGGGACTGAACCATTGGACTTGGGTGGGTTTTAAAATGTAACGTAAGGGACAAAAACTCTTTACGCTCAAGCATTTCTCACTTGGGATGCACCAATCTGATCCACTGGATTGGTATCAGGGCCAACACTGACCTTAATAAGTTGATCAGGTGTGGGTCAGACATGACAGATCCACGTGACATACAGCTTCTTTGTCAATGTTATAATATTCACTGTGTCTGCTATGTGTTAGATTTAAATTACAGCAGGGTGCAGACTCAGTGACATGGGGTAGAAATCCCAGTGAACTCTTAACTGAGTGGTTTACAGGTTTATGGGGGAGAAGAGTGCTAGTATTGGATCAGGAATCTGTATTGGAATTTTTGCGAAAGAAAAAGTCAAAAATCTCACCAGAGTAACAGCTAGTTGTGTGTCATACTGTGATATCCTTGGATCTTTAATCAAAATGAAGATTTTTCCATACACTAGTCTGCATAGTTTGGTATCTTACAGGTTCAGTGTGTGGGATATAGGGGGATATATTGGCAGAAACTAAATATATCATCACACATCATCTGTGTGTATAAATCATTGTGTTCTTGTTACCTCAGAATGAGCAGTTTATATCTACTGAGGGAGCACGCCTTGTCAGAGAACACCACATTGCACCACCATTTTCCCACCTTTGGCTAGAACGGACAAACCAGATACTGGCTCTAGATGGGGCCATTCGTGTTTTTGCATCATCCACCATAGATAGTAGCCCCTCTGCAATAAGAGCGTCGGGAAAACACAGATGTTTTTAGAGTGAAACTGCTTTATTGATTGTTTTTACTTGTTTTAATCACCTAATCTATTTGTTTTGGAGAGGGGGAGACTCTGGATAATTCAGCTCATAGTAAAATCCTCCTGAACGTCTGAATCAGAAAAAAGGTGAACATACATCTGTGATGTCTGTGACGTGCTGAACAGCGTAGGAAATACAGTTTTTAACATGAAACCACTTTATTCAGTGTTTTTACCAGTTTAAATCACTGGGTCTATTGTTTTGAAGAGGAGGAGACCTCTGCGGATAATTCAGCTCCCAGTAAAAACTTCCTGAATGTCTGGATCCTGAATTATCGGACAAAAAAGATGAGCACACATTAGCAGGTGCTGGGCTCGCGGTCCGTCTCCAACATGCCAAACAGCATATGCAAACACTGATTATAACGAAAAACTGCTTTATTTAGTAATTTTGCCAGTTTTGATCCCCGGTTCTGTTTGTATTGAAGAGGAGGAGACCTCTAAGGATAATTTGGCTCCCAATTTAAAAACCTCCTGAACAATGGTCAGTGAAGGAATTCTAACCAGGAGAACTCTGGGCTGGTACATATATCACGTCATATGTACACATTATTGTCTAATGTGACACTGAAACTAATACCGTAATAACAGAATGAAATTATCCAATCTGCACTGTGTATAGGGCTGCACAATGCGCAAAAAAAAAAAAAAAAACTTTTTTCCCTGGGGTTTGTACCAAAAAAGACACAATTTGACACAATCTGAATGTAAATCCTTAACTTCCTGTGACTGTATACCTGCTGCCGTGGTACCAAAGTTCATCGCGAACGATCGTGTTGGGCCCGTGACGTCACCTCTTGACCCCTAGCCGCTTAAAAAATGCTTCGCCCGCAGGACGACCATTCGTCAGGTTATACAGTCAAATGCACGGCCGAGCAGCCGTGCCTGGGCACGCTCAGGGCGCGCACCTGGTAGGCGGAAGTGTTTAATATTGTGACGTTTGCGGTGAAAGCGCATGAGTTTGGGAGGGAGTGAGATCACGACTGGATGAAAAAAAGACTTGGATTATACTGCACGAGTTGCGTGAGTTTGTAAACGCATGTTTTGGTGTAGTTAGCTGGTTTCCATTTACTTTAATTCACATAGAGGATTCGCCTTTTTTCTTCATTCACTCTGGAGGCATGCCAGAGAAATAGTTTCCTTCACGGGTGAGTAATTGATTTGTAATTGATTTACAAATGGTCATTTTGCGGTTAAAGTCTTTCATGTTGCTAGAAAAACAAATACTGAAGCCTTAATGATGATGAAATGCAGAAGACATGAACACTTAGTCAGTAGTTTTGAACCATTTATTGAGAGGTTCTGATCAGAGTATAAATCACACTACCAAGTCTTATCTTAGGAAATAAAATGTATTTACAACAAAATTTTCACATACATCGGTTTCAAATAAAAACAGACAGTAAATGATATAAATAAGTTCTATGGAAAATAAAACTTGTCTTACAAAAAATATATGCAATTTCTGTATACATTTTCTCACATTGGTGCTAATAACATCTATACTGTACAGTTTTGGTACATACAGTATCATTTACAGCCCTGTGTGAGTCAAACAACGTCCAGTCTGAAAACAACTACTTGCTCCGATATTTTTGGAGTGTTATGAACAACGAACCCCATCTACTAAAGCGTCGTGGAAAAGAGGATTTCGGCAGGAGCTGGGTGACTTGCTGTGATGTCCTGAACAGTGAATGTAGGTTAATTCCTATAGCAGGGAGTAAGGATAGTTGTTTTCAGATTGGTTAGTCCAGTACCTAAAGTAGGTGCTTTAAGAGCGAAGCTAAGTAGTGCACAGGCACTGACACATGGGTCACATAACATTTTATATAGAGCCTACATACATTCGCTAACAAACGTGAAGTGAGCTACTTAGCTTACATTCTTAGGCACTGATAAAGTACTTGGAGAGTGCATCCTCTTTTCACTGCGTCGCTGGAGTATTGTGGCTGTGTCGGCAAAGAATTAGAATGCACCCCGCCTTTTGGTTAAAAATTAGGGAGACCAGTTGGTGTCTGAAGGAAGGATGCATTTTCAAATACTTTACCAAAGCCTCGGCGTAAGTTGTACAGTAAAAAAAGAAGACTAGACATCTAGACATTCATATTAAGAAGTCTTTCTGTGTTTGGGGTGTGTGTGTTTTAAGGGGCTGTTTTAACGAGTGCTGCTGCGGCCGAGTGTCCTGTAGGGGTGTGGCAGGTTTTCCCTGCACTGAGTCCTTTACTTTTGGGCCTTTAGAGGGCACAACTGTCCGACTGTCCGATCCAGGCTTAGAGGAAGAGCCTCGAGAGTCACTGTGATGGTGGGTCTTAGGCCGACTGTCTGTGAAGGAAAGGGCCAGTGTCTGGTGAGCCTCCATCGGCTTAAAGAGGTCAAAGGTGATGAGCGTCCGTGGTGGTTTGTGTTCTGGTGGCGCGGCACCAGAGGCAGACTTCTTCCTCTCCTCTTTACTGTTGACGTCCTTCTTTCCGTCTTTCTTAACTTGAATGTTGGCAGGTTTGGGGGTGCCCGTCTTCCCGTCCTCTCTCCCCGACTTTGCCTGCACCCCCTGCGTACTCGACATGTTGCCCTCCCTGTGCCCGCTTTTCTCCTTCTTCCCGTGTGAAGACTTGTGTTTATGTGAGCAGGCGTCTCGAGCCTCCTCTCTGTCAGGCCGTAAGTGAGACACTCCCTGCGTGCCCACCCTGTCTTTATCGTGCTCCTTCTCTCTCTTGACTTGGGGTTGTGTCTTTAAGTCCCATTCCTTGGCCCATTTCTCGTCTCTCTGTGCAGGCAGGGACGTCTGAGAGGCTTTACTGCCCTCTCTTGTCCGCTCCTCGTCCTCTTTTTTCCTTAAGTGCTGCAGCGGCTGCGTTGATGTTCCACTCTCTCTTCCTCCCTCAGCCTTAACTTTATCCTGCTCTCTCATCCTGTCCTTCTCTCTATCCCTGTCTTTCCCCCGATCCTTTTTATCCCTTTCCTTCTCTTTACTCCTATCCTTGTCCTTCTTCTCCTTCTCTTTAACCCTTTCCTTTTCATCTTTCTCTCTTTTTCCTTTGTCCTTTTCCTTTTTGATTTGTGGTGTGTTGTAAGTGCTTGTTAAACTATCTTTAGATTTCTCTTTTAGACCTTGACCCGGTACAGTTATCTTTTGCTGCCTCTCTTCCTCCACGTCATTCTCCTTCCTAATTTGCTGTAGTGATTTTAGGGATGCACTGTCCACTCCACCCTCCTCGTGGCCCTTCTGCAGTGTCTGGCATGTGTCTGCACCTCCTTCTCCCCCTCCCATAACATCCTCTTTCTCATCTTCCTCAGCTTTAGGCTCCGTTAGTGTGTGTGTAAGTACACCTTCATCTCTCTCCTTTTTGACGAAAGGTGGAGACTGTGTTGTTGACGACCCCTTCATCTCAGCTCTGTTCTCCTGCTCTTCCTCCTTGAAAATCTGTGTCGGAGTTTGTGAGGGCGGCCCCTCCCCTCCCTTGACGTCCTCTTCCTCCAGCTTCATCACCGTCTGTACAGCAGGCTCGCACTCCGTCCCCTCGACCTCCTCGTCTACCTCCTCCTCTTTGATATGAAGTGTTACTTCACTGGGCACACAATTCTCCTCTTCCTTAACCTCTTCCTCCTCCTCTTCCGCTTGTTCCGCCTCCTCCTCCTTCTCTTCCTGTTGGTGATACTGTTTGAGCCGGATGTGCCAGGCCAGACTGCAGACAGCAGACACGGTTTTGAACTGGTGGACGACTCCTCTGGGAATGAAGTAGATGTCATCGTGGTAGAGCTGGATTCGGGCGTATCGGATCCCCTCCCTCCTCAGCTGGTTCAGCTTGGCGTCATCGATCCACTGTACACACTGTGGAAGCAGTGACAGGAACATGAGATTCAGAGGTCCCTCAAAAAACTAGTGAATATTTAAATTCTTGCATGGTAGAAAGAAAAAAACTGAGTCTTATCATATAGGGACTAGTTTCTTTCTACCAAACTACACCCCCAACTGTATCACTGCACAGAAGAAGGCGTGCATCTACTAATCAACGAAAGGCTTGTGACAACATGATATGTTAATATTAATGGCGTCCCCCTTGGCTGAGCTGTAACATTAGCTAGCTCAGTGGTGCTAGGTGAGCTAGCAGTAGATGAGCACTTCCTTCTGTGCAGTGATACGGTTGGCAGGTGTAGTTCAGTCAAGAGAAAATTGTTCCGACATGAAACTGCTCACAATAAGGTCTGTAGATTATCTTGAATGACAGGGTCATGATTTCTGGAAGGAGACATAGCTGTTCAGCTGAAGCTCAAAACTGGGGCAGCTGCGCTGTCTTGCGGCGACAGTCTGCACTGTACTTGCTTATTAATTAATCGATAATTGATCGTTAATTTTTTTTGATGATCGAATAATGAATTTTGATTGTTTGCCCATCCCTAATCTAGACTAATTAACAGCTCTACAGATAAAAGACAAAATATATATTTTTGATTTTGGGGTGAACTGTCCCTTTAATGCTGCATTACTAGACAACTTTGAAGGCCTGGGGACAATGTAATAAACTGTAGACACAACATATGATCACCGTATAATGGTGATATAGATGGTGAAAATGTTAGAATACATTGAGCAGACACCGGGCAACATTATCATTCGTCTGGAGTCATGTTTCTGACCTCCTGGCAAATCTAAGTCCATTTTTGGTCTCCTGGGGGAAGTATCTGTCTCTTTAGAGATGAAATGCTCCACTATGTTTGATACATTTCAGCACACAAGCAGATAAAAAAATCTATTCATACCACTGTATCGTACCAGGCACGGTCAATATCTCTGACCTACCTGAGACAGCGGAGGTTCATGGAGGTCCAGCTGCAGCCTCATGACCACATCTGGGAAATCCCCAGCGTGGAAACACACAACGTCTTTGGTGATCCGAGCTGGAGCGTCACTTCTGTGAGGCAATACGCAAAAAGTCCTGTTTACTGGTCTGAGCTTGTATTTTATGCAGAAGTGTCAGAAGGTGTCTCTGGGTACTTACTCCTCTCCGCAGCGCACAGCCTTCAGCACACCTACAGCAGCAGTAGTTTGTCTCTCGAAGCCCTGACCGATGTGGTCGGCGTGGGCTCTCGTCCGGTCCTCAAACAGCATCTCCCTGGGCTCACTGGCTCGGGGTAGATACTGCAGGTTCTTTATCTCATTGGTGGACCTGAAATTATTCGCAACAGTCAGGATATGTTCAAGGCATGATTTGGTACCTGTACATGCATGTAGAGTTGAGAGATAAGCTCAAAGTATGTCACTCATTTTGCTACGTCAGCTTTACTTCAGACCAGTTCTTTTGAAAATGAGGATGCTGGTGAGACGATAACAACTGTGCACTGGCAAACATTTACAGACTCAATGTGTCAGCCCACCTTTTCCTTTTGAAGGGTGATTTTGGCATATCTGCCATAGGGATCATCTGTTCCCCCGGTCTGACCCACATAATGGGGCCGTCGTCGCTCTCAGTGGGGCTCTGCAGCCGCAGACTGGAGAACGTTCCCCAGGGCAGAGTCCGCTGCATAAACACAGGGCGAGAAACTTCCGCGTTACATAATGACTCGTAGCCACTTGCAAGGAAATGAAAAACAGACGTTCAAGCGTCCGCTGGCTGTGGGGGTGTGTGTGTACACATGCAGACATAACAAACACACTCACCACCAGAAAGGGAGATTCCTCTAACATGCTGATGAACTCTGGGAAGTAGTCTCCGACCTCTTCGTCCACGGCACCGACCAGACTGACCTGCCGCATGGCCCCAGCGCGGTACGTTCCCTGGGAATAGGTCCGCTTCACCTGCAGGAGGGACCATTGACAAAACAGATCAGACCCTCACCTGAGAGGCACTTTACTGTCAGCTGAGATGTTTTTCAAACATCATATGCGTCCGTTATTTGCGTTATTTTCTGTGCTTTTTAAATGGAAACTCCCAACTCAGCTGTTGGCAAAAAACAGTGACATACATTACAGTGCTGATGCCCTCTTCTTCCTCACCCCCAACACTTGCCATTCGCTGACAGTATAAGCACAGAGAGTGAGGAAAGTGATGGTGCTGTTTTATTATTATCAAACTGTTATTCAACCACGTGAAAACACACTGAGTTTCAATTTAATACTGCATTTGTACCGCATGAACACATTTATAGATCCTGAGTCAGTGTATTACATACAATAGCTCACGGCTAGCATGCCCCTAGTTTGGAGAAGCAGCAGCAGTGTCAGGACATACAAGCTTGGCAATGAATGCACTGCTATGGACGCCACATTATTTTGGTTCTGAAAGTCACATGATAACCCAAACTAAATAACCTATCAGAGGCAATGGTAGGCAGCAACTGCTATATGTGCTATGTGAGGTAAAATTATTGAAGTGTGGTGGCTTTAGATGGGGGCAACAGCAACATGTATTTAAGCCAACTAAAAAAAAACAAACCAAAAAAAAAAGTACATGCTATATTTATGTTTTGTTGTACCGCTTTACCTTGCCATCACACAGCCCTTTGGGATGGAAACCGTTATATTGACCCCTTTTAAGCCACCAAACTCCTTTGACAAAAACAGTAATTTTACCTCACAGCCCACAGGAGTTGCCGGTCTTCGGCTGAGTTATACCTTTACTTTATTTGCATTATTGTGTGACTTGTAGCACCAAACTTACATGGTGTCCACGGCAGTATGTGGGTTTATATGTAGCAGATTCAGATTCAGACAACTTTATTGTGCAACAACACTTTGCAGAAGGCTTGGGAAGATAGCATTTTGACACTAAAACACACATAAGGAATACTACGGGAAAGCAACGGGATGATAGAAAAATCTGGAAAAATAGTAATGGAGCTGCCGTTGAGCATAAGAGGTGTGACCTTTTCAGTGCACCTGCCTCTAATAAACAATAACAGCACCATCAGCATCTGTTTGTTAGTTAATCTTAACAACACAGATTTAGGTCTTTGGTGGACCTCCAAGACATGCGACAGTCATCGAGAGTATAATATCAACCACAACAAACAAAAGGCAAATAAAAGACCATCTTACTGGAAAATTTGTGAACCATTAACTCAAATTTTCAAACACTGTGGATTACACTAGCAAATCCAGACAAGCACACCGGCTGACAACAAAATCAGACCTCAGGTTCACGAGTTATTCAGCAGAAATCAAGGCTCTGATGGATGCACACCAATATTTAAGTGTTCACTTTAGCAGTGAGTGCGTTTACACTGACATTAATAACCCATTCATGAACAGGTTTTTGAAGTATCTGGGTCGTGTGTGAACATGTAAACACCATATCCTCTTTTCAGAAACAAGTATAAGCCCTTATCCCATTAATAAGATACCCGAATACACTATCTGGAGCACTCCAAAAGAAATCGGGATACTGTTGCATGTATACATCTTATCTCAGTTACTGAGTGCCATTGACGACCGGCGCAGGTACGGCTTTAGCCAAGTGACTTAACAGAAATACAAACAATGGCAGCAGTGACAGCGTCTCAAGTCTGGAGCGAGGAAGAAACAGACGTGTTCATCCACTGCTCCCCTGTCCTACCTGGTGTTAGTGACAGTGACAGGCTGGCTCCAATGTGGAGGACAGTGTTATAAAGGAAGTGCTGCTTTTATGAATAATGTTAGGTAAATAACTACATGGTGGGTGTGTGTGTGTGTGTGTGTGTGTGTGTGTGTGTGTGTGTGCCATTGAGACAGAGCGAAAGACACGTGGATGTGCTCAGAGCAGAGAGCTGTTGGCAATCAGAGCAGAAAGGAAATTAAAGTTAACTTGTCAAGTGGAAGTAAACGTAGTGTTAAATATTGCCCGTCGTTCTCATCCCACATTGTCGGTTTGTGTTTGTAAATATGAAAGTGCCTGCACAAAAAGACAACACTAATCAGTATCCAGGTTATTAGTATATATATATATATATATATATATATATATATATATATAAATATGTATATATATTTATTTGTATACAGGGAATATGTATACCTGATTCTCTGTGCTCATGTAAACACCATATCCCTGATATGATCATAACCGGGATAAGCCTCATAAACAGGTTATCTGTGTCCATGTTAACACACTCAGTGTGTGAATGAGCTTTCATGAAGCGGGACTGATGCCTCAGAACAGCTCATAAACCTTTATTATGTGTCAAAATTTGTGTGATTCAACACTGATCATTTTGAAGCTTTAGTTTGTGGTGTTATCTTACTGCAAGATGTACCAAATTATGTACATAGACAAAATATATACAATAATATAAACATGTGCATGTGCTATATATATATATATATATATTTCACTCACAGAAAGCTCAGGTCATCCTATTGGACTCTCATCATGCTTTACACAATAAGTTTAATTTACTTCGATCAGAACGGAGGTTTTATCTCCCTGGAGGCGGCACTGAAGAGTATATGAGGTCTTTTTCCATAATTTATTGGCTTTTTAAACTAAATGTAATTTGGCCTGTTAGTAGCTGTAACTGTGACACGGTTTCTGGCTTCTTCTTCTCCTGAGTGCTTTCCCCAAATGATTCTGGTGACAATTAAAACAATGACGTTGGTTGTATACTTGTTACCTTTTTTATACTTGCTGTTTCTTCTGATTTATTGCTGTGCTTTTCTGTATTTATTGACTGCTGCCTGTAAGCCCAGTTACCCCTCTAGGTAATAAAGCTTCCATTTACACACACAGCAATATGGTAAAATATCCTACGTGTGGAGAAAAGGGAGGTGCAAGAACAAATTAGGTGACCAAGCAGCTGGCCAGGCTGCTGTCATACATGTGCACGCAAAATATTATACTGATTAGTCGAGTGGTTTGCAAGATCAGCTACAGATAGACAAACACACACTTGTGCGCACACACACATGACTAATCAAATGATCCCCTCCAGGCTTATACCTAGCGGAGATAATGACGGTGAAACCTTTAAATGAAAGTGTGTCTGCTATAAATGACAAACAATGACAAAAATTGTGCTAAGAGGTGCACCTATATTACAATATGACTATGAACAAAGCTACCATATACTGACAGGTGCATCAGTGGTACCATGTCACAAATATTGCAAGTTACATGTAAGGAAATATAAAGAGTGTAAAAAGAAAAATTGTATGACCTGTATCTTAAAGGCTGCATCGCACTGCAAGTAGGAGATGTGAAAACAGTAGGAGTAACAGTTTAATGTTGGCCTTTTTAAAATGATAGATAATGAAACCAGGTTCTGACTAAATTGATATGGCCCTGAAAGTGTTTATTTAACTACTGCCAATGTGTTAACAAAGAAAAAAAGAACACTTGTCCATAAAAATGTTGGCCCTTAAAAAAGAAAGAGCAGACTGAGGCAGAGCAGAGTAAAACCACTTCATGTGAGACTCCCGAGTCTAAATGTTAGTACAGGTCCAATGACACCAAACATGTTGGAGAAAGTCTACAGATGCATAAAAGTTTTGAAACCAATCAATACTACATCTACTCTGGAGTTGGTGACTTCCAAAAGATCGACCAGACCACTGCCGCTCTGCTCTACTCTCTGCAGAGGCACACCATCTTTTCTAACAGGGCTTCACCACATGAAGAAAACATGAAATGAAGTTGTTGAATATTTTGATAACCATAACTTGTGATAAACAGATAAAGTGTACTCAGTTATGCCTTCCTGCTGCTTTCAGTAAACTCCTAAATTACAACAAAATTCTTGTTGAGTTTAACTTTGCACTTAACACAAAAGGCACCATAAAAAAGAAATATAGTTTCATTCTAATCTGCACTTTTCTACTGATTCACTCTTTTAACTAACTCAAAAAATTTCTGGTGCATTATCAATGCTCTCGGGATGTCTTTATCGCACATGTTGTTACTATGATGATGATAACAAAACAATATATTGTGCAGCCCAACCTTCTAACTTAATTTTGTGTGAAAAAGCATTAATGTTGCAGCATAAAAAACAGCCTAAATATAGGCTTAAAACTATGCTAGGACAGTTTGAAGTTGAAAACAAAGGAACATGGACACCTGACACATTTTGTTCCCACCAGTCACCAAAGCACCACAAAAGTTTGCCCCAGAAACAGCATAGCCCGTTTTACACAGAGATCCCGTTATAGGGCAGTAACGAAGATTCTTCATTATGCCAGCGTTGCTTTTTTAATGTCGCCCCAGTGTGTGATTTTAGATAGCATGACAGCGTTACAGAAGCAAAAGAGGCGTGACCTAACACAACAACGTCAGCTTCAAGTGTGACATGTAACATACATGTCTGGCAGCGCTCTCAAAACATGGCAAATGTAATCATTCATTGTCTTGTCCTCTGCTCAGAGGGTATGAAGCTCCCGGACGTTATTGTCTTCCAAGTTTGGGGACATTTTTGGTTGATATTCTTCTTTGAGTTAGCTGCTAACTGCTTCTAGCTGCTTTTTAATCTCCCAGTGTTGGATCGCACACATAACATGTCGCTAAAACACTTGTCCCCACCTGCTAGCTGTTGCTTTTGCACAGATGTCCATCTGGTACCGTTACTACCTCTGCTGTGGGCCTAAAGATGAGACAACCGTGTCTCTCCATTCTGCAATCATACTTGTTAACACAGAACAGCCAGGCGGAATAGCAACAGGACATTTCTGCCTTGAACAGACAAAGTAAAAAGGCTCACAAGAGTCTGTACCCTTTTCTTTTTTACCTACATAAATGTTCGTTCATTCATGTTTCATTCATTACCGTAATTCTTGCTACATCCTCTCTCAAAAGGTATGCTTGACTTTGTTTACCATAAACACTACAATAAAAACAGTCAAAACATGTTGTGACATCACAAGATGTTGTTTGGGATGCTCCAACAAAGTGATTCTCAGAGTGAGAACTGAAGACCCAGATGACTGTGACACACAGCCCACAGGAAGAAAACACTGCGTACTGTGTTATTAAAAAAAAGTCCATATTTCAGGCTCTTGAGCCAAACTACGCAATAAAATACATGTAATCCTGTATCCATTACTTCCACATGTAAGCTCAGTGCCAGTAGAGACTGTCTTAATTCTGACACATCTCATCAGTCTAACAGCAAACACAGTCATGAATCACTCACTCACAACTCGAGGGGCACTGAACGCTGCTGCTTATCCATCTCAGTGACATTAAGCCCAAACTGGCTAAATTAAGAAAATATGCTGACAGTTATATCGAGTTTGGTTTTATTGAGAACAGCAACAGGAAGAAACACACCATCTGCCTTATGTTGGTAGCGGAGAAAGTCATGATGCCAGACAAGCTGAAGGAATATCTGATTACAAAGCAGTTAAAGTATCAGTACGATCAGGAGGAAGACCTTGGGAACATTTTCTTCCCAGTCAGGGGTCCTTGGCCTGAATAATCTTGAGTTTTCCTGACCTAAATTGATTCTCTCGTTTTCCAAAAACATGTTGAAATGATGCCAGGATACAAACTGTGATTGAGGCTTAGGGTGGGTGTTATGTCTGACTTCTTTTTAGTTAAGAAATACATTTCAACTAACTGCTGTGTCAGGTGAATCAAAACTGTTCCGTCTCTTGTGTCTTAAGTTTATGGTCGATGCAATAGATTTTTTACGCATCTTTAAAGTGGCAGCATTTCCACGTGGGATAATTGTTGTCACCGCTGTGGCAAAGACAACCAGATCGCTTTCCGTTTCCACGGGACACACTGCATTTTGTTTTCCACAGTTACATCGGTTGTTTCACTGTTGGCAATTTCCGCTACTGGGGGCAGTAACTGCAAAAACCTTACACTGATACTCTTTGGTAACTGGGGATAGCTACCAGAGTAAACAATAGGGCTATGTTCTTCCTGTTTTGGCTACGCAGTGGTTGATACACTTTCTCTGTGCCATAAATTGAGCCTTCATTTTCCAGGAGATCGTACCCAGTGGCAGAGAGAGTTGCATAGTGAAAGCGGGGCTTATAAGGAACCAATCCAAACGCCGATGGTGCCATAACTCAATAGCCAATACACTGTGTAATTAACATTTACGTCATAATGATACGTTAAAGCAAAAAACTTGTCTCCACTTTAAGAATTACTTTGAAAGGCAAGTTCTTGGTGCTTCTTCAGACATTTGCGCCGTATTCTAAGGACTGAAATTATTTTTTCTTAGTGCCTTGACACACTAAGCTGACAGTTGGCTGTTGGTCAATGTCGGGACGTCAGTGAGCGTCTGTCACCATAGTTTTTGTGGTGTGCATCGCACAGTTGGCACTAATCAGCCCTTGTCGGCTGTTTGGTAGACTGGCGGTTCTGCTCAGCGCATAAGAAAAGAAACACAAGAGAAAACAAACTCATTATATAGGGTAAGATTATTATTTTAGCCATTGAGCTCTTACACAGAAATGTTATATAATTTTTTTGTGTTATCGTACATAAGCGCACAGTAAATATCCTGTGTTCTTTCAACACTGGGTTGATTTTACATACAATCTTGTGGGTCTTTTTGTTTCCTTTTTTGAATGACGAATACAGACTACCGCTGCCTTCTGTTATGGAGAGTTATTTCCTCTCACGCAGATGCAGAACGTACATGCTAGTTGGTTGTTGGCTGTACTCTTTGTGATGTATTCCAGTGCAACTTTTTGGCTAAGGCACAGGCAACATGAGGTGACACAGTCCGCATTCATCATCACTAGTTCTTTGATTTAGGTTTGGTGTGTCTGGGCCTTTAGACATGTACAGTCGAGAAACACTGTGTGAAGTCTCACATGGAAAAAATTGTGAACCAAAAAATAAAACTGCAGGTTTGGGAGTAACAATTGTGCTATTTTATTGAAGGTCCTTTCTACAAACAAGCAAATTCCTTATAAGAACACTGATCTCAGATTGAGCAGTCTGTCTGCACTGGTGTTCATAATTTATTTTCTGATCTACGCCTGGCAAAATCCTATTTCTGTCTTGTCAAATCAGCTCATATCACAGGTTTTCACATTAAATGTAGAATTTTTGGATTAGTTTGACTCCTGTTTGACTTTCTGTTTGATGTTAAGAAGTCAAAGAGAATTATTTCTGATCAGATAGGTATAAATGAAATGGATCAAAAATTTATAAATGATCAAAACGCAAGCAAGTGAAAGCTAAACTCTCAAGATTATCTCTCATGAGGTAAAGGAATAACAACAACACAAACCAAGGCCACTGTGAAACAGTCATCCCAGATGGTTGCTGTCACCTTTATGAGGCGTACAACAACTTTGTTTTATAACTCACAGACAATTTAACTTTCTTACGTAGTATCCTCAGAGGCTGACATGAAAGCACAGCTCCAACTGAAGGTGCCATAATCACTACCAAGCACTCCAACAGAGGAGTTTTTCAATAATCCATTATGTTAGGTGACAAACAACGAGACACGCAGCATTCAACTCCACGAGTCAAGCTGGATGCTGAAACACTTTGAACACAGGAGTAAAGATGGCTCAAGGCAGCGTGAAAAGCTCTATCCACCAACAGCCTGGACAAAGACTGACACACAGACAACGCAAAGGACCAAACAACTGTTGATGTGTTGTTTCAGCTTGTAGCAGTTCAGTCTGTGCTGCTCACACCTCCAGACTACAAACTGACGCTTCACACTATCAAAGTGGACAGTTCGGTGTCCTCTTACACACAGAGCCTTCGATCTATGTTGTCTCCAAAAAATACAATAATCTCACCTGAGAGTGGAAGTTGGCCATGGTTGTCGTCTCTATGTCCTTCTTCCCGAGCACCTCCATCTTTACTGGCGCATTGGGGAACTTATAGGAGAAGTAGTCCAGGAAGTCTGGGAGGTAGGATGCCGCTCCATGGATGATTCCCATCACAAAACACGCAGCCTGGGCGTCATCCTCGCTGAACGACAGGGTCACAAACTCCTCAGCAAAACGCTGCATCTCAGCCGGAGACAGACAGGCAAGCTGCTCGGTGTAGGCGTGCACCACAGACGCCCCTCCATTGGCCTGCTGCTCGATATGCATCAAATGGCCAAACTCCAGGCCTGACAAGCCTGGTGCTGGGGTGCAGTGGAGCGGGGAGCTGTAGCCGAGCCTGTCCCTGACCATGGAGGAGATGGAGACGGAGGTAGCGGCAGTGAGAGGAGGATCCTGGTGTTGTTGTGATGTTGCGCTGGCGTGGAGTAGACTGCTGCTGTTGATGCTGTTGTTGTTCCCGTTGATTCGACTGAGGAACTCGGGCAGACCCAGAGACACCCCTGAGCACATGGTCTGGCATGAGCGATGATACATTTTGGGTCGGCTGTGCCGCTCCTTCACCCGCTCGCCGTCTTTGTGCTTCTTTTTCTTCTTCTTCTTAAGTTTCTTCAGCAGGAGGTCTTCATCGGAGCCAGCTTTGGGCTTCTCCTTAGACTCTGTAATGAAAGATTGGAAATTTATTATGTGGATCTGCTCTGTACACATGATATGTATAGCACGTATGTCCGTCCTGGAAGAGGGATCCCTCCTCAGTTGCTCTTCCTGAGCTTTCTACCATTTTTTCCCCAGAGTTTTCCTTATCTGCTGTGAGGGTCTGAGGCAAATTGTGATTTGTGATATTGGGCTTTATAAATAAAACTGAATTTTAACAGTAATGTTGTGCATCATGTGAGGCCTATAATAAGTAGTGGAGATGGGGAAATAAAAGTTTAATATACTTAAATTACATGAGAACTTTGATAACTTTGTGTAACAGTAAGGACACTTTGATATAGTTTATGTTTTAATGTATGGCAAGTGTTTTAATTGGCATGAACTGTAAATTTATGGCATTTTTTCCTCTTAGAAATCTTTATTTTATCAAATATATTGTTATAAATCAGACATGTAATAATCTTGGACTCATTTTATACAATTAGAAGTGACCTCAGCCACACTTCTAATATTGTAACATGTTTAAAAGACTAATTTAATTTAAAGTTATAATGAAATATTTAAAAAAAAATATCACTGCCTTAAATGTCATCCCTACCTTTCTGTGGTGAAATCACATCTCCGTTTTCTCTTGCAATCTCATGCACAGGTGGCATTTTGTGATTTTTCCACTCTTTGCTCTTCTCCTTCTTCTTCTCCCTGTCCTTCTCCTTCACACGGTGGTCTGTGAGGAGCAGAGAAGGAGACACAGTGAGGTGAAATGCCGCTACATCCATGCAGAGCAACATAACTGACGAACAAACATTTCCACGTGTATGTAACACCATCTGGGCCTAATAAATACTGGGGCCTGTGGTGGAGAATATTATGTAATAATGTAATAAATCATTTTATGGCGTTTTAGTGTCACGTAGAGTTTTAAATGTGACCGTGAAGTGTTTGAGCAGAGTGCTGTGTGGAGCAGGCTGTCTGTGTTGTCCTACCTCTCTGTAGCATTTTCACGTCGCCGTTCTCGGTCTTTGTATGGCAGCTAGCTGGGCTCACTCTCTCCACACCAACGGCTGAGCTCCGCTGCGCTTCACCTCCTTTCTCCTTCTCCTTGTGCCGCTTCTCTTTCGCCTTTTTCACTTTGTGAGGCGACGCGAGGAAGTTGCTGATTTTGAAGATTTTCCGAGCGGGAGTCGCTGGCACCGCGGCGGCGGTGGAGTGGCTCGCCTTGGCCGGGCCGAAACTCCATTTCGCTGGGCTCCCACAACTCTGCTTCCCGTTGTGTTTTTCCCCTGCGCACACCTCTCCGTTCAGTTTCCTGTGCTTCAGGCCCTTCTCCTCCACCCGGACCTTCTTAGGGGGCGGCGGGTAGATGTCACTGGAAGACTGCGGTCGGCTCTCCGGCGGCCGCTTAGCTATCAGGGGTTTAGGGGAATTTGTTTTGCTGTTTGCTGCGAAATGCATGGAGTCCACGGCCTCGGCCATCTTGGAAGTTTCTATTTTTTACGGTCAGACGTAACTGGTGCGTGAGAGCCAGGCCGGGGGCGGGGCTTAGCGGGTGACGTTGCGACGCACGGGGGAGGGAGAGCAGCAGCAGCAGCAGACTGTTTACTGCCTGCAGGACAAGACACAGCACTGTACTGCTCACTGTGCACTGACTGCAACAATACCAGCAGTATAACACAGGAGGCAGCTCACTGGAGGGGCATTCATGATGTCAGTTATCTGTCTGTTTGCCTCTGCTGGACTGTCAGTTATCAAAAATGGAGGAAAAACGTGGAAAATGCTCAAGAATTGTTTAAATATCTCAAATAATTTAACAAAAAATATATACACAGATGTCAAAATATTCATATTAGACTTCTACTTTAGTTTTTTAGTTGTGAGGAAGCACTAAAGCTCATTATATTGATAATAAAAGGATTTGTTTTGATGAGCTGAAACAAAAAAAAAAACATTTTGGCAGATCTATAGATGGGGAAAGGTTGTGTTATTGGAGTGCATATTTATTTTGAAACACTGGGTGGCACTTGGACTGTATTTATTTAATTGGGTGGTAAATAGACTGGAGATAGTAAAATATTAGTTTTAAATACATTTGGGAATTTGTTGAAATAATATATGTGTTAAAAGAAGAAATGTAAGTAAGGGGTAGGGACATATGAATTCTACTTCTACCTACTCCTTTTCAGGCACTGTTATCTCTGTCTTGTTTGTTTTTTATTTTGGTACGAAATGAAATCATTAATTTCTTAAAGGTCTACTATGCGAACTTTTGTGACACCTAGTGGTGAGGTTGCAGATTGCAAAACTTCCCCCGTGTTGCCAGGTGTTTTAGCGAACTACAGCGGCCAACCAAGCCCTAAAGAACCCTGCCTAGCCTTGCAGCCAATTTTCCCAGTGGCCATTCATAGTATTGCAGAAAAAAAAACACCTGCAGCCCAAAAAGCACTTTCCCCATAGGCCACCATTATAAAAGAGACGTCTGTAAAACTGTCACCAGGACATCTTGACTGCCAACAAGGTCAATTATGACTCTTCCTATGATGAATTTTTAATCCATGGAGGTTGTATATTTGTAAAACTTTCCTCAAGCTGCGAAAAGTGTTTTAAAGATCTGTGATGTCATCACAATGTTAAGTCTACGAGCCAAGCAAGAAAACGCAGGCAGGGCCAGCGCTTATTCAGTGGGCTGCATACTGTGAAAGTAAACTCGGATGCTAGAAACTTTTTTTAGTGCATGTATCAAGAGCAACTCCACTGGAATAAATAGGCGCCATCTTGGCGTCTGGTATCTGTATTATTATAAATCTATGAAGCCAAAACAGAAACGCGATTGGCCCTATCTAGATCTAGTGCTTGGTTTGTCCGTTCTGGGCTACTGTAGAAACATGGCGGTGCAACATGTCTGGCTCTGTGGACGAGACCCGCACTATATGTAGATTTAAACAGCTCATTCTGAGGTAATGAATACACAACAATTCTTATTTTCAGGTGATTATACACTAAAGAATAATACTAATAATAATAAATTCTGCTAATATATCCCCTAAATCCTACAAACTGGACCTTTAAATAAAAAAGGAGTTTTTTTGTCTTGTTTCTTGCTGTTTCTTTTCATATACATGCCAAGTCAAATTGATTTGTGTAGTATTTAATCACAAGTTTGCCAGAGAGGAAAGGAAAATGTGGATCAGAGAAGAAGAAATTTCCAGGTTCTGCTACATTTTGTGATAACACTGCAATGGTTACACTGTTATACCCAGTGTTAGTTATATTGTAGTATCATAAACAATAAATACATTCTCAAACAGAGATCCTATGTTTTCATGAGTCCATTTTGAGATATTGATGTACAGCACAATATTAAAGTATTAATATAGTTTAATCATTTAACCACAAATGCATCTGAAAAGTTTTTTAAGCTCAACATGTTTTAAGACAAACTAAAACTTAATTTGCAGATGCATATATTTGTATGACCTACTTAAAATAGCTGGTACATGTACAATGTTTGAATATATTCATAATTTTCTTATAGGCTTTTAAAAATGTCTTGAACAATGTTGTCCAGTCTATGTATATATAAATTTACTTGTCATTAAAGCACAGCAGATGTATGGAATGGATTTGTTTTTCAGATACTGTAGTTTTTCAAAGTGTCACTAGGTGGCAGTATATTGATGGAAATACATTAGAATAGCATCACTGACCCTCACAGCTGTGTTATTAGGGCTCCTACAAAAAAAGGCAGTCACAAATGTTGGGAGGTGTCAGTTGAAAACAAACTTATTTCTGTTGCACAAGGAGACGTGGTTAGTCACCAGTTCTACTACATCCAAGACCTGAGTAATATTATTCATTTAATGTCAACATCATGTGATTAACATTCCAATATATTACCTAAATGCTGTCTTTCATAACATACTAATATTGGATGACAGTTATCTTTTTGTTATGACAGAAAACAGAAACAAATCCTGCAAAGATGTGGAAAAATACATTTCTCCCAACTGTTCAGTCGGATGGTTCTGCCTC
Organism: Epinephelus lanceolatus; assembly: GCF_041903045.1. Taxonomy (NCBI): domain Eukaryota; kingdom Metazoa; phylum Chordata; class Actinopteri; order Perciformes; family Serranidae; genus Epinephelus; species Epinephelus lanceolatus. Next base: position 26,669,548 of record NC_135738.1, read on the forward strand.
TCAGTCCACATCCATTATTATGCTCCTCTCGTCTGTATCTGCAGCCACTAAAGTAGAAGTTTTAATCTGCCAGGGAGAAGATTGGAAAGGTAGTGTACACAGTGTTCATCAGCGCTGACATTGGCTTACTCTAAAATATGATTTGTTTATTTCTTTAGACCCAAATTGTTCTTTGGGTGAATGTTACACTCAGCACTGACACTTAAACAGTCGCCATAGAGAGGACGACACAGTTTGCAGGATAATAAAGTAAAGGTTATTTTTGGTTCCTGTAACAGGAGAGCACCTTCAGCAGTGGTGCATTTACAAGTACAGATCAGAGGTTCTTGTACTTTATTTTAACATTTTATGCCACTTTATACGTCTGCTTCTACAATACAAACAGAAATATTGTACTTTTCACTCCACTGCATTTATTTGACTGCGGCTGTGGCTCAGAGTTAGTCATCCACTAATTGGAGGATCAGCAGTTCAATCCTTGGCTCCTCCAGTCTTCATGTCAAAGTATCCATAAGCAAGATAATGAACCCCAAATTGCTCCCGATGATGATTTCATCGGTGTGTGAGTGTGCTAAAATTGAGTAGCAGGTGGCACCATGTGTGGTAGCCTTGGCCACCAGTGTATGAATGAGTGAATGTGACTCATAGTGTGAAAAGTGCTTTAAGTGTTCAGATGACTAGTAAGGCACTATAAAAGGGCAGGTCCAATAGTTACTTTGCAGATTAACATTTTAAATACAAAACATAAGACAGAGTTTATAAAGTGATTAACTGTTATCATAATTTCACAATAATCTAATAATATGATTTTTATTTAACACCTGACACTCACAGGAGTCAATTTTCTGCATTGAGTACTTTTACATTTTGGCAGAGGTGTGGGTTTGAGTCACATGACTTGGACTTGAGTCAGACTCGAGTCACAACTTTGATGACTTTAAACTCAATTTGACAGAAAAAGAGACTTCCGACTCGACTTGGACTTTAATGCCAGTGGCTCCCAACTTCATTTTGGACTTGAGCCTTTTGACTTGGAAATACTTGTTACCACACCCCAGCCTAAAAAAAGTATATTATTTAAGAAGTGTGCCACAAATCAGTTCATTTTCCCTTCACTTCCTGAATCAACTAACATTACCGCTATTCATTACCAACAAGTCGACACTTAATTCCCCAGATCCACTTTGTTTGAACCAGTCTGACAGCTTCCAATCAAGATGCAGGAGAGAACCATGAAGAACTAATATAACATTACTGAGCGCCAGTTTGAAAAATAATACCAAAGATAATTCTGTTTCCGTACAAAAAAGTATGCTGCAGTCAACAAAAACAAATTGACGTACTTACATTAAAAAAAAAAAAACTTACAGATAGAAACGCTACAACTTCCACCAAACTTGTTTTAATAAATAAATGCAAATTTAAAAAGCATTCATAATTCTTGTAAAATTGATAAGCTATTATTCTGTTGTTAAATTGGTATTACATTTTGCAAAGAGTGCATGGCTTGTTTAGGACTCGAACTCAAAGTTTAGGACTCTGGACTTGAGTGCAAACACTTGAGACTTGCAAAACAATGTCTTGGTCCCACCTCTGCTTTTTGATAAGCAGAATGTGTCAATAATACTTGTGTACTCAAGTGACCTTTTCAATGCAGGACTGGTACTTGTGACTGAGGATTTATATACAGTGTGGTATTGTTAATTTCACTCAAGTAGAGGATCTGAAACTCTTCCTCCACCGCTGACCGTCAGTATTCTGGAGAAGACAGAAAGTTGTCATTTCAGTTTAATTACTTTTACCAGCCTTAAGTTTCCTCTAAATATTGATGCACTACTGGTACAGAGAAGAGAAAACAACACGCTATGTCACACATTTCTTTGTATCCACTGTATTTTATGCTATGCATGGTTCCTATTAACCACAGCTGGGAAATACACAAAATGTAGCACACATCCAATTGGTATGAACATCAGGATATGATATGATGAAAAACAAACAGCTTAAATTGAATGCCTTTGTGGCAAATGTCTTTATTGAAAGTCCACAACTATAAAACTTTAAAAATGTGAGATAATTTCGCCTGTCGTCGATTTATTTCTCATGCATAACAGGGCCTCAGATAGCCTATGTCCACTTTTGCCTCAGAGTCTGCTCCCAGTGGGCAGAAGGTGACAGCAGCAGATAACCTGTTCCCCCGTTACACCCGCTTTCCATATCCTTCATCAGGACAAAGACTCTTAAATATAAATTTTAAACAATGTCTTAATAAAGTCCAGGCTTTTGGATGGGAAACAAATTGACCTGACGTTATCTGGTGTTGGCTAGCTGTAGGAAATCTAGCCCAGATGTGAGAGACACTTGGTTGTGTCATTTTTTAAGAATCCCTATCAGTCAATTGGCAGATGAAAAACATTCTCACACATGGCAAAGGAGTGTATCAGTTACTGAAGAATTAAGATATTGGCAATGGACAGGTCATGTGAGTGTTTGTCAGACAGAGAGAGAGACGAGGAGTGGTGGTTTAATTTTAAACGGACACACACTGATCCAAAGGATTAAGGCAGGTGTGGTGTCATATAACTGCTTTGCTAAATTAATATATATCTAGTTAGTCTCGGCATTCAAACAGTGAGTCAGTAGAATAATATTGTCCAGGTAGGTTTATACCTTCAGGCAGGCAGACTGAGTGCGGTATTACTAGAGGCTGGCGCTGCTCTACGAAAGTTGTTGGGTTCACTCCAGCGCAGTTGGAAATGGGACACTTATGCACATAACAGACATGACCGACGACACTGGCTCCTCTGCCCAAAGTAGAGGGAGATGAAGTGGTCTGCCAGGAAGCCCAGGCAGTGAAGCTGGACTGATGGTCAGATGTTTGTTCTAGTCTGCATGGAAAAAACCACAGTGTTTACACAATCCAGGACAGAGAGTGGGCCAAACCAGCTCACTAGGGGAATTCAAAACACTTTATCCCAAGAGGGCACCCTGACGAGAAAAAAAACCTGCTGTCCATAAATGGGTAAAGCCAGTAGTGCGGGTATTATTGGGAATAAGAGAGTTCCTGGCAGTGCTCCACAGAACAGAATGGATTCATTTATATCAGCGACTATCACATGAAACGACCCTTTTAATCAATGGCATTAATCATTATTGTTCTTCGTGCAGCCCGTGCATCAGGTTAGTTTGTTGTGGCTAAGCAGCGACTGAGATTTATGCTTGGCTGTGCCGTAAAAGATGTGGCCCTGTGATAATAAATCAATACAGCCTAGTGCTCAGGCAGAAGTCTCTTGAGAGTGTAAACATTTCTCTCACACTATTTCCCAGTGTAAGTGTTGAAGTACTGAAGTGACTGTGGAAGGTGAAAGGACACTTATTTCTGGCTTTTATCCTGCCAACAGTTGTCAAATGTCAAATGAGCTCATGGCTGCATTAGCGCAGATGGACCTGAAATGTAAAGTCGTATAGAGGATGTTTGAATACCACCTCTATATGCACGGATTACAAGGCCTCCATACTGTCTAGCTAAAACATGGGTTACGCTTTATTTGGATAGTCCACCTACAGATATAGTTTAGAGAGCATTTGTAACATTTCAACAGCTTTTCAGTTAAGATTCAACAACTCAACTGTTTGGCTTTATTCTCTAGATGTTTATCCATAAAGTATAAGTGACAGATCATGGAAATACCGACATATTCTAACAATAAGTCATGATATGTTATAGAGAAACATCTACAGACAAAGCAAAACAGTTGAATCTCAATGAATAACATGTTGAAAAGTCTCAATAAACTATCTATAGGTTTGACTATCTAAATAATGTGTTACCAAAACATGTTACAACCTCTTTTCCAAGGTGGAAATACTGATTAAATTGAGTCCTTTTCTTTGTCTCATCCTCTCAAACTACATCACTTTAAGTTGTTATGCTCACACAAGGTGCAATTTCTCCAGACGTAACTATGAACTTGCCAGCGCTTTTCTCCGTTGAGATGTTTTGTTCTACCTTAAATCGTTTTTCATCTCTAACCTGATGCTTCCCACAGTCTGTTCGCCAAACAAATGGTTTCCTTTGTCATTATCAAAGGACAGCTGAGAAATCTCAACAGTTTTGTGCAGTCAGAGCGAGAGACGGGGAACAAAAATGCTCAAGGGTCACGTTTCATTGCGGTCTAAAAATAAGACAATTGAAGTGGCCCTAACAAGCATTAAATATGAACAAATTTCTGAGACATCAAACGCTGGCATTACATGCTATCACTCACATCTCGCATCCTGTGGCGGGACTGACATTTACACCCCGGATAGACACTAAGGCCTCATTATCTAAACTCCCTGCGAAGCAGATGCCTCATTTAGTTCATGTGACTGCGTTTTCTCTTTTTCTTTTTTCTGAATATTTGTAGACACAACGAATTAGCAAAGACTCAAATCTTGGATGAACAGACTCGGAGCTCGGCCTCCCCGCCCAGAGATTGTCTCACCGTTCTCGACACTTGTTGAGGATTAGCACTGTCCGAATAAAGTCAATAACATGTGATATTTCTCTCCCCTGGCATTGCATTTTGAATCAAGCGGCCTTCTTGGATAAATCTGACATTCCTGACTTTCATTACTCAGGAGCTCAGCTAACCCACGCAGCTTACAGTAAAATGAAATATGTCCTTACAAATCTGAGTAACAAACTCTTGGCTCCGGCCCAGCAGCCGGTATTTTGCTTCAGATGCATATTTCGACCTGTTGCATCTGTCACTCACATGTTTATGGACCCGACAGGAAGCTCAGGAAGCGCCTGCCAGAGCAACTGTGACACACATGCATATTCAAAGCTATGATACACTTATCAATACATCATGCAGTGAGAATGCATTGCAAATGGTCTTCATTAAGTGATGTGATTACAGTGAGGATATACTGGAATGTAATGATAGGATTACAATAAGACACATGCTTTCTTAAGCTCTCACAGTTTGTGCTTATATGTGACTGATATAGAACTGTTACAGTTAATTCTGCTTATATTATAAAGTAGAAATATGTTATCACTTCGTCATGCTTCATGCTTATCGTCCACTATCTCACTGAGACCATCTCATAAGAAGTACATCCAAACAATCCCCTTCTCCCACTGTGTGTTTTTTTTTCACCTGTTTGCTTCTCAAAGCTTCTCGCTCCTCATTTCTCTCCCACACTCACTTTCCACTGAACAGCTCCATCAGTTCCCCCTCCTTCCTCTTCTCCCTCCCACCTTGCCTCCTCCTCTCACTGTCACTGTCTCAAACTGAGGTGGGTCGTTTTTACACTCTCTCCCTCCTCTCCTTTATTCTTTACTCTCAGGACGCAATGAGGTTAACAGCACTGCGCGTATGTGGGATCCTGCTGGCTTTCTCGACCCTGTCTTGGACCACAACAGACTCTGATGAAGGAAACGTCCTGGGGGATCGTGGATTTGGGCCCTGCACTGCAACTTTGAGACCTGAGGGGCTGTGCAGACATGGACAGGATGAGAACACGTGTCCATACCTATTCAGTCTGCCGCCGCTGACTTTCCATTTGCCAAACCAGCTCAGAGAGCTGGAGCAGATCGTGAAGGATTTGCAGAAGCTGAAGGACAACGTGGACCAACTGAGGAAGATGTGTGCAGATTGTACAGTAAGCCAAACTGAGAGAGAGTGTGGAAGGCAAAGAGAGAGACAGCATGAAAAACTGAATGAGGGTACGGATAGACATGAGGATGAGAGGAACTGGCTGAATGAGAGAAAACCTGACAGGCCGAAAGAGTTCGGTTCACGGTGTGGGACAGACAGGGTTAAAGCAGAAAAGATTACGGAGGGGGACGGTGACACTGATTCAGAAAAAAGAACAATTTTGGAAGAGAAAGACAGAAAGAAATGGGAAGCAGAGAGAGGTAGCGATAAAGGGGTCGTAAAAGAAAATGAGAGGGAAGAAACCCTAAAAGAAATGTCAGAAAATTATGGAAAAACTAAAACAGAAGGGGCAAAAGGAAAGGACAAATTAGGGCAGGCAAAGGTGCAAACGGCTGGTGGAAATGAGAGGACAGTGGATATTATCAGCAAAAATGTTGTTGAAAAAAATAACAAGGAGACAGAGACAGACAGAAATAATGACAAAGATGGAAAAGGGAATTCAAAGCGAGATCCAGAAGATAAGTTGGAGAGCGGAAAAGAGAGGGAGATTACTAGTAATGTAAAAAATAAGGAGAAGACAGAAGAAAGTGACCATCACGTGAGGCGACATGAAACAAAGGAAACAGGGAAAAAGACCCAAACTGAAGCAGACAGGGGCAGTGATGGAATAAAGATGTCCGAGGACCATGATGAGCATACAAATAAGGAGCGAGAGCAGCATGGGGAGGAGAGGAAAAAGGAAATGGAAAAGGGAATAAAAGTGGAGCGAAATAATGAGAAACCAAAACAGACTGAAAGCATCGGGCGTGCAGAAAAAGAGACTATAAAAGAGGGGGAGGAGGAGGACGGGGAGGCAGGAAGAGAGATCAAAACAGAGGGAGAAAAAACGGTCCAGAGTGTGCAGAGGGACAGTGATGGAGAATTAGCATCCAGCAAGGCAACTGAGAGGACAGACTTTGTTTCAATCAGTCCGACTCCTCACCCCATCATTAGTTTAACTCCAGGGCACGACTCCATGGACTCAAACGAAGCTACAACCTTTACATCATTTCTTCCATCTCCTCCTTTGTCCAGCTCGACTTCACATTTGGTCACAGATGCCAATCAAGGGATGACAATAGTTGATGATAGACTACCAACTCAAAGCACAGGCCTTGGAGCAGCTGGCATTTCTGAACAGCCGCGCCCTGGTGGAAAGGAAGGCTTTAGGACCACAAGTACGCCAACAACAACAGCCACAATAAACACGTTGGGTGGTCCTGGACAACAGATTACCAGAGCCACTGATGGGTTCACCTCTACAACCCGTGCAAGACCTGGGGCAGGCTTCCAGGGTCGAGTTAGCTCGACTACGGCAACTACTCCTCGTCAGAATTTATACACAACTACATTTCCAGGAGTCGCAGACCGCGGCCGTTGGACAGCTAAAAAGAACATCAGCTCAAACACTAAGACTGGCATGAAACCTCCACCAGGCCGAGGACCAAAGCCTGGTGAAAAGCATAAACCAGCAATTAAGCCTGATGCAGACCAAAAACTAAAAAATCCAAAGAATGACCGTAAACCTGGCGGAGCCCCTTTGCCTGACAGAAAAACAAAACATGACCAAAAGCAGAAGCCTTCCCACCAGAAACCCGCAACTGAGCGAAAATCTAAACCTGGCAAAGACCCTAAACGAGTCCAGGTCCCAAAACCTGACCAAAGACCTCAACCTGATCATTTAGAGACTGATCAAAATCTGAAAAACAATAAAATACCTAAACATGACCAAGAACATACAACTGATCAAAGCCAGTTACCTGTGCAGAAGCCAAAAACTCATCAAAAGGCTATGCCTCCTGTTCACAGACCTGCACCTCATCAAAGACCTCAAACTGTAAATGCAACTGGTTCTGGCAAAGACCCTCGAACTGACCGAGAGACTGAATCTGTTGAAAAACCAATTATTACTAAACCCTCAAAACCTGGGAAAAAGCCAGGTCATCCTCTGACAACTGACAAACTTGACCAAACGCAAAAACCTCACAAGAAGCCGATAGTTGAAGAAAAGCCTAAACCTGATCAAGGGTCTAGGATAAACCAGTATTTCACACCTGACCAACAGCCTGAACCTGAAACAAGTGAACCAACTAGCTTCACACCAAAATCTAACCAAAAGCCTAAACCTGATCAAGGGTCTAGGATAAACCAGTATTTCACACCTGACCAAGAGCCTGAGCCTGAAACAAGTGAACCAACTAGCTTCACACCAAAATCTAAACAAAAGCCTAGACCCGATCAAGGGTCTAGGATAAACCAGTATTTCACACCTGACCAAGAGCCTGAACCTGGAACAAGTAAACCAACTAGCTTCACACCAAAATCTAACCAAAAGCCTAAACCTAATCAAGGGTCTAGGATAAACCAGTATTTCACACCTGACCAAGAGCTTGAACCTGAAACAAGTGAACCAACTAGGTCCACACCAAAATCTAACCAAAAGCCTAAACCTGATCAAGGGTCTAGGATAAACCAGTATTTCAAACCTGACCAAGAGCCTGAACCTGAAACAAGTGAACCAACTAGCTTTGCACCAAAATCTAACCAAAAGCCTAGACCTGATCAAGGGTCTACGATAAACCAGTATTTCACACCTGACCAAGAGCTTGAACCTGAAACAAGTGAACCAACTAGGTCCACACCAAAATCTAACCAAAAGCCTAAACCTGATCAAGGGTCTAGGATAAACCAGTATTTCAAACCTGACCAAGAGCCTGAACCTGAAACAAGTGAACCAACTAGCTTTGCACCAAAATCTAACCAAAAGCCTAGACCTGATCAAGGGTCTACGATAAACCAGTATTTCACACCTGACCAAGAGTCTGAACCTGAAACAAGTGAACCAACTAGCTTCACACCAAAATCTAACCAAAAGCCTAAACCTGAACGAGGGTCTGCGATAAACCAGTATTTCACACCTGACCAAGAGCCTGAACCTGAAACAAGTGAACCAACTATGTCCACACCAAAATCTAACCAAAAGCCTAGACCTGATCAAGGGTCTGCGATAAACCAGTATTTCACACCTGACCAAGAGCCTGAACCTGAAACAAGTGAACCAACTAGGTCCACACCAAAATCTAACCAAAAGCCTAAACCTGAACGAGGGTCTGCGATAAACCAGTATTTCACACCTGACCAAGAGCCTGAACCTGAAACAAGTGAACCAACTACCTTCACACCAAAATCTAACCAAAAGCCTAGACCTGATCAAGGGTCTACGATAAACCAGTATTTCAAACCTGACCAAGAGCCTGAACCTGAAACAAGTGAACCAACTAGCTTTGCACCAAAATCTAACCAAAAGCCTAGACCTGATCAAGGGTCTACGATAAACCAGTATTTCACACCTGACCAAGAGCCTGAACCTGAAACAAGTGAACCAACTGGCTTCACACCAAAATCTAACCAAAAGCCTAAACCTGATCAAAAGCTTAAACCTGATCAAGGGTCTACGATAAACCAGTATTACAAACCTGACCAAGAGCCTGAACCTGAAACAAGTGAACCAATTAGCTTCACACCAAAATCTAATCAAAAGCCTAGACCTGATCAAGGGTCTACGATAAACCAGTATTTCACACCTGACCAAGAGCCTGAACCTGAAACAAGTGAACCAACTAGCCTCATGCCAAAATCTAACCAAAAGCCTAAACCTGATCAAGTGTCTATGATAAACCAGTATTTCACACCTGACCAAGAGCCTGACCCCGAAACTAGTGAACCAACTAGCTTCACACCAAAATCTAACCAAAAGCCTCAAACAGAATTAAAGGAAAAGTCTGATGAAAATCCTAAATCTGTCAAAGACTCAACACCTGGACAAAAGCTCACACCTGATCGTGGCCCAATCAAACGCCCTGATCAAAACCCTAAACCTAGCCAGAAATTTCCTAAAACAAACCAAAGGCCAAAACCCAACCAAAAACATCCAGAGCTTGTAACAGGCCAAAAGACGAAACCAAACATGAAGCCTAAACCTCCACAAACCAATCAAGGTATTAGAACGCCTCGGCCTGACCAAATGCCTGACCTTAACCCCAAATCCGTGCGTGATGAAATTCCTGAAGCACAATCTAACAAAACATCCAAACCGAGGCCTCCACCCAGACACAGGCCACCAACCAGACCTACACTCAGGCCAGGAGCAACACCCCTTCAAAGGCCAAAACCAGCAGTGCAACTAGAGCCAAGTCCAAAGACCAAAACAGACTTAGATCCCCTTCAAATCAGCGGGACTGATTCAAACAACATCCAAGACTTTCAAACTGACATGCCACCTGCACCAGGCCCTGCAACACAGATTGGTGAAGTCACTCATGCTCTGGGGGTCACAGAGTTCAGTCCCAGCACGATGAGAACTATCACTGCGGGTCCAAAGACCTCCAACAGCCTGGAGACTGGACCCTTCCCTCGCCCTCACACTCTCTCTGAAGGCTTCACGATGAGCCCAAACAGCAGGATTACGTCTGATCTGAGGCCACAAACAGCCGGTCAACCACCATCGATCCCAATGACAACAAAACCAAACAAAATCATCCATGGGATCCTCCCAAGTGTTATCCCTAGCACAAGTCCAGAATCCACAAAGCCAAATCTAGCATCTAATACTGACTCCAGCTTACAAGCTAAGATACTCCACAGTGTGGAGGAAGCAGCACCCACACAAACTCCAGATCCAGACAAAATGATGATTCCAGTCCCTACACGCAGTGCCCAAACTACCTCCACAATCAGCCCTGACCTCAGGTCAACAACCCCTGCCACCTCTGGCCCCGAGCCCCCAGCTGTGGAGTCTTCCACTCCCAGTGCACGAGAGCTGCGTGTGAAAATCAACCAGGTGGCCGCTTTCCTCAACAACAGCCTGACTCCAAATGGAAGGCCACCGGACAGGCGTCCAAAAGAGCACCTGGGGGACAACAAAGGAGGCAGCAGACCTGAAAATAAAGTACCAGCAGTGAAACCGTCTAAAGGCAAGTGATATTTTATTGCTCAATCTATTTTGTTTTTGAATGCATGCATGAATTTCCACATATAAAGGGTAACTTCATGCAGAGATTGTTGTTATTATTGATACAGCCAACATGTAATTATTAGCCTGCTTTGAGAGACAGCATTGATTAGCACCACAATGTATAATACTGTAATAGCTGCTTTGTTCCAACAGCCAACTCAAAGAAATGTTTTAATATTCACTGCACGCGGAAGAATTAAAAATGAAGAGTGAGAGAAGCGGAGGCATGTGCAACGTCATAGTGAAATTTACAACCAACCCCATAAAAATCCATTGTCTTTTGCTGACATTACATCATAATAACAAGAGAAAAGTGTTGTGCATTAGTATCTGGGGGATTATAATTGTATTACTCACTCGGCAAAGTGGTATGACCTGAGCTAAAAGGATTTTAAATAAGAGGACCACACGGTAAGCACTAATGATCCTCATATAAATGTATGATGAAAATCAACACTGGGAGGGCCACATATGAAACAAGCATCAGACACATAATTTCCTGCATTCTGGTGATAATTATGCACCATTTTATGTATTTTTTGCATCAATTTATGGTGGTAATGTCTTAAGTATTGTCAAAATAAAAGTTTTCTCCTGTGCATATGTTCTAAATATATAGGAGGACATTTCCCGTCCATCCCCCTGCTATCTACACCTACAGTTATGATATAATTTATGTGGTCTGAGATCATCTTTATGCCATGCATCGTGGCTAAATGAGGAATTTGCATGTGCATGCAAAATGTTTGTGTGTCCCAGCGGGTGTCATGATTAAAAACCTCAACTATGTGTAGAGTAACAGCTTTAAAACATCCTTCGGTGTGTGGCTCACAGTAAGCAAATACTTTGGCATTGAATGAATCTAATGGATTCTTTAGTTTAGCATTTGAGTTCAGCAGCTGCGTATGAATTAATAACGACAGTCTGCTTATCATGCAACAGGTGAAAATCTTATTTACAGATTCTAGCATACTGATATTTGTGTTTATTTATCAAATCAATCACAAATACTGTTGCTATTTTACAGTTACACATTTTTACTATTGCACTTCTATCTCTCAATACAGTTTGTGTATCTGTACTGTGGAGGCCCACCTTGGAATTCCTGAAAAACACTAAATATTTAATGGTGGAAAAGCAGCTTTGCCCTGACCTGATGCCCTTGTGACCTCTCCTAACGCATTTCACGGCTGCACCACAGCTGCACGATGATATTATCACTTGAAAGATATGAGCAGAAGCAGACTTTGGTTAAATGTTGGAGGGCATGTTTTGGCCTGGAAGATTTTTCAGAGACAGCTGCTAATAAGTCATTGTGATTTCCTTATCTGCAGTTACCATGCCGAGAGACTGCTCCGACCACCTGCTCAGGGGGGAGACAAGAAGCAGAGTGTACCTGGTGACCCCTGACCTCCGCAGCAGAAGCTTCCCAGTCCTCTGTGACATGGAGCTGAATGGAGGAGGGTGGACGCTCCTGCAGCGCCGGCAGGACGGCAGCGTGAGCTTCAACCGCACCTGGGCTGAGTACCGAGCAGGCTTCGGGGAGCTGGACGGAGGGGAGTTCTGGCTGGGCAACAACATGATCCACCTGCTGACCCGGGACAGGGACATGGTGCTGCGGGTGGAGCTGGAGGACTTTGAAGGGGTGATGGAGTATGCAGAGTATGAGCACTTCAGGGTGGCGAGTGAGCGGCTGCGCTACAGGCTGTCAGTGGGTGGTTACTCTGGGACTGCAGGTGATGCTCTCCGCTTCAGTAAGCAGTACGACCACAACAACAGGGCGTTCACCACGCCGGACAGAGACAACGACCGCTATCCATCCGGGAACTGCGGGGCCTACTACAGCTCCGGCTGGTGGTTTGATGCCTGCTTGGCTGCAAACCTCAACGGGAAGTACTATGCGGGGAGGTACAAGGGAGTCCGGGACGGGATCTACTGGGGGACATGGCACAACATATCTACAGAGTTTTACCCCACCAATGACAGACAGTCTTTTAAAAAGGTTAGGATGATGATCCGACCAAAGGGCTTTGCACCATGAGCTGAGACTCAAAGAGTCCGACTACCAACTTCAACCATAAACTCTTGTGATGCTCATTACAGTTCAATAAACCCAGCATACCCTCCACAGCTGTTATACTATAAACACAATGCTGCCGCCTTGTGGCGTTTGGTTCTGCAATACTGATTTTTAAACAAAAAAAAAAAAAAAAATTTAAGGCCTACAGGATGATATGACAATAACTGAGGGTGTACATAGTCATAAACGTTACGGTCATAATTACGAAGTATCTTTTTTAATAACCTTTAATATTAAGGGACTGTTCTTTATTTATCAGAGGAGGGGGTGGCTTATTAGATTACTATTAGATTTTTAAAACCTCACCTTTGATGTTTAAAAGTTAGAAATTAAAGATAAAATCCTGGAGTTGAAAAAAGCCTCAGTTTCTCAATCATGTTCATGCAAATGTTTATTTTTGGCCAAATTTTAAATGAAACGTAGCATAAAATGATTTTGATGAAATATCACTATTTTAAAATTAGATTTGGTCCTGGTTTTTTTCTGTTGAAAGAGTTTGTTGCACACATTGTGTCAAAATCCGATGATAATTTCTGTTTTTACAGGTTCTGACTATGATAAATGGTGTAATTTCTGTGATTTTTAAAATAAAACATGCCAATGCCATTAAAAAAATAAAGCAAAAATACAACCATTTAAATTTGTATACCCCTACCCACCTGCTCTCCTCTCACAAGTAACAAACAGTCCCTAGTATGTCTCTTTTTTGAATGGACTTTGTTTAATGACGGGAGAGGTAAATTCTCTTGTGAAGAGTTATTTTTTTGGTGAATCTGACGGGTATGTGGCAACAGAGAATGATATTTTTATTATTACAGTACTGGAAAGCCAGTTGATGGTTGATTGAAGCTGTATGGGATGTTTTATAATTAAGATTGTTTTGTTGAGATAAATAAAATTGATGAATAACCTATGTGAATATGGATTTCCTTTTGTTTCTCCTTATTTCTGTTCAAGTTATCTGCAAACTAAAGTAAAATAACCCATAGATTCAATAACACGTTGAGTTAAACCCACATTTTCCACAGAGAAGCAACCACAGACTCCTCAGAGACATGCGACCCATCAGATTTACATGACTGATGTTACTTAAGTCTGGCCCACGTAGCAGGCTACAATTTTGGACGCGAGGACTCAAGCTCCCTACAGCCTTTGCGAAGAGAACCACACATGTGACGTGTTCATCCAGGTTTACTGATTGGACAAGACTTAAAGAGGGGCGGTGCTACGTTTACACAAGACTGTGTATCCGGCTTGTCAAGTTGAAGTAACGCAGACTAAAACCGGAAGTAAAATATTTTCCCTTCAATATAAGAGAACACAAAACTCCGAGGGATAGTGCGAGCTGCTGGTATTAGCTCTTTAGCTCATTGTTTCAATCTAAAGTGAGAGTTCTCCTCAGTATTTGCAATGTGTAGTATCAACCGCGTTAGCCAGGCAACTGTCCTGGGGCCCCTAAAACACAGGGCCCCTAAAAGTTCTAGGCCTAATGTGTGTCATTTTGCGAAAGATTTAGATAAAAATCTTCAGCACAGAAATTACAACAAAGCCATAGATCACCATGGAAATATTTTTTAAATGTATCATGTCTTTAGAATAACTATATGAGTATAGTGTAAAATAGTGATACTCAACTTAGTGCAAACAGGCCAAATCAGGCCCTCAGTAGGGTGTCTGGTGGCCCGCCAACCATTTCATAATTCATAATGAAAATTAATAAGTTAATACTGACAATTTTGGTTCATACATTTAAAGTTTATAAAGTGCCAGAGTGAATAAAAAGAATAAAGATGGAGCTTTTGTCAGTGAATGAATACATAAATAAACACACAAACAAACAAATAAATAGATAAAAATAAGAACAAAATAAATTAAAATCCTTGGACCCCCTGACAGAGGTCTGGGCTGACTATTTATATATTAATTATTAATGTTTGTTTATTAAATGGCCCCTAGCCTCTTGTCATTTTACAAGAGTGGCCTCTGGGCAAGCAAGTTGAGCATCTCTGGTGTAAAATGTATAGTTACACTTGTGAAATAAGTGTTAACATTTACATAACTCCTGCTTTAAATATATACTTTAGTATCAACGTATATTTTTACCAAAGGTGCTTCATTACTATTCTCACTACAACTCACCATTGTACTTAGATGCTGCGTGTTTATTTTTTTTATTGTGTGACCTTGTTTATGTATTATCATTTCCCGTTTAAATATATTGTTTTATTGGTTAGAGAAATTAATATCATACCAAAGCTGAAGAAAAGGTTGAGAGCTGTTGAAAACGTTTTCAGTCAGCTTGAGACTTGTAGATGACGCTTTTATTCTGAAATCTCGCACTGGAAGTATGAGTCTCACGTTAACAGTATAACAGATTTGACAGCGTGGTGACAGTTCCTGTTGACTGAATGGCAGGTTGTTGAGCTCGGTAGTTGAGTTGTGTATTAGTAGTATCAGCAGCAGTGAGGTGTGAATGAGCTGGTTTACCGGGAGGTGACAGAGATGTCTTGGAGCTCAGCAGGTCGGCGGGGATGTGTCGGACTCCTCCGCTGCTGGTCCCTCACAGTCGGTGCCAGGACACCTGTGACCCCTCACTGCCCTCTGCATGCTTCACGGTTCTTCTCCATCTCTGCCTCTGTGAGGTCTCCAGCACAGGAGGAGGTGAACCAGCCTCTGAAGCGGTGGTCCCTGGCGGTGAGTCCCTTCAGCACGGTGCGGGCACAGCTGGGCTGCAGCATCTCCATCCAGCCGCTGGACCCACACGCCTTCCCTGAGGCTGACCGAGCCTTCATCACAGTTCACGGGACAGACACCGAGCAGGAGGTCTGTCTGGATCACTTACACGTCCACTATGATGACCAGAGCAAAGAGCTGCTCATCTCAGCTGAGAAGGTCAACAGCAGTGTGTCTATTGATCTGACTGCGCCTATCAAAAGTAGTGAGTGCCTCCTACTAATGATGATGATGATGATGATGATGATGCAGTTATGGATGAAAATGACCTTTCTAATTCTTTACTATTGTTGGCTACTAATACCACACTGAAAATACTCCACTACACCTGACTGAAGTAAAAGTATGTATGCGGTATCATCAAGTGTTGGGGAGACTGCTTATGGTTGTACCACTTTTTATTTCAGCACCTATAACTTTATTAATTTTAGTTTTACTACCCTCAAATGTTGACACAAAGTACCCTTATTTGTGAAGCACTAATAGCAATGTTTCCAATTCTCCAACTATTTTATAGAATTCATTATTTAATATCAATTCAAAACCTCACTAAGGTAATATGTAAGTACTATCAGCAAAATGTAGAGGACACTGCATATGGTTGGTACTACTTTTTGTCTCAGCACCTATAACTTGCTTAATTTTAGTTTTACTACCCTGAAATTTTGACACAAAGTACCCTTATTTGTCAAGTACTAATATCACTGTTTCCACTTCTCCAACTATCTCACAGAATCCATTATTCAATATCAATTCAAAACCTCACTAAGGTAACATTGTCAGCTAAATGTAGGGGAGACTGCTTACGGTTGTACCACTTTTTGTCTCAGCACCTGTAACTTGCTTAATTTTTGTTTTACTACCTTCAAATTTTGACACAAAGTACCCTTATTTGTCAAGTACTAATAGCAATGTTTCCACTTCTACAACTGTTTCACAGAATCCATTATTTGATATCAATTCAAAACCTCACGAAGGTAAAAGTATTTAAGTGCTATTAGCTAAATGTAGGGAGACTGGGTATGGGTGTACCACTTTATGTCTCAGCACCTATAACTTGTTTAATTTTTGTTTTACTACCCTCAAATTTTAACACAAAGTCCCCTTGTTTGTCAAGAAGTAATAGCAATGTTTCCAATTCTCCAACTATTTCACACAGCTCATTTACTGGTATCAAATACAAGGAGTTCAATTGTTACAACCTGTCCCACTGCCAATGTAACTTCTAACAATAAGAGTGAAGAATTAAAAATTAAACAGTGGATACATTCATTAATTACCAAGTCCTACTAAGGTCTAACTTGCTAACCTGTTCCTGTCAGAGGCTTAGTGCCTCACATGGAGTGAGTCCACAATACAAGTCTGCTGCTGCTGTAGTCAAGTCACCTTGTTTCAGCTTTGTGACGATGCATTTCCCAGCTGATCCAAGAGGGGTTTTGAGGAGTTTATTTAGCTTAAGTAGTCATAGAATTTCCTCAACATATAAAGGAGCATTTCTGCATCTGCACATGTGGAGATTCGTGGTTTTTACTTGACAGAAAGCAGATTAAAAACTGTAATCTGAAAACTAATTTAAGATGCAAGATAAATGCAGATAAGTAAGAAGTACAACATTTCCCTCTGAGATGTAGTGGAGTAGAAATATTTGTTTATTTCCATAAAATTTAAATACTCAAGTAAAGTACACGTACCTTGAATTTGCACTTAAGTACAGTAAACGTACTCGGTAATTCCACCAATGCAGTCTTGAATGTCTACAGTAGGGTCCATCATTGATCCTTATGGTGCTTTCAAATGTCCTCACATTTTTTTCAGCAGTTGTCATGACCCTGTCTCTGTCCTCTGGTGTCTCCTTTTGTCAGATGTCTTCATTACTGCTCGAGGAAAAGGCAACGTGCAAGTGAAGAAAATGGAGTGTGATATCTGCAAAGTGAAAACAGAGAAGGGAAACTGTCTGCTGCACTCTGTCAAGGTAGGTGGTGGCATGGCAGCATAGACATGAGCAGATTTGCTTGTCTCACTACTCAGGCCAAACTTGACCCACTTTATCAAAGTGCTCTGAGACAAATTTCAAACTCAGGTTGTAGGACTCTTCACTTCACATTGTACAGTCTGGTCAGATGGTCTTCACTTGCTCTGCACAGGATGCAGCACTGGTATATTGTAATGTACAAGACCATCCTAGGCAGGTTACCCATGCACATATGCTTTAAGTTTTTGAGTGTATAAAAGACCTACAATCTTAGATCCAATAAATGTCAACACGCAGACAGAGGCTGGAAAATGAGTCTATTTTAATACAGCCCATGGTGTTGAAGGGACCTGCTGCTGGACTCAATCTCGGCTGCCTCATTTCTCTAAACAGTTTTAAACAAAAGTAAACCAAAGTCCTTTCCACAAACAGTTCTTTCTAAAATGCATCATACCTAGAAGATATGTGTGTATGCACAAGTCTTGCTTTTGATTCATGGACAGTAGTTTTTCACTCCTTACCATTTGTGATGCATTGTTTTGGTATTTTATTGTATGTATGTAGTCGACGTGTGTATGGCAAGCCGTTTTAACATTTAATCACTAAGTTTGACTATCCGAAATTACCATTATGGATATCTATAACGTCATTTTGACTAGTAGTAATATCATTGTGACTAGTATGAATTTTAATTTAAGATATCTGTAACGTCATTCTGACTAGTCAAAACTGAATTACAGATATCTGTAACGTCATTTTGACTAGTCAAAACTACAGTTACAGATATCTGTAATTCAGTTTTGACTAGTAAGATTCAAACTATTTTTGCCATTCATGTGTATGGGGTTTGTCATTATAGATATCTACAATTACATTATGACTATCTGCAATTTCAGTTTGAGATATCTACAACGTCATTTTGACTAGTCATAATTCAGTTGCGGATATCTACAACGTCATTTTCACTAGTCATAATTCAGTTACAGGTATCTACAACGTCATTTTGACTAGTCATAATTCGAATTCAAGATATCTACAACGTCATTCTGACTATCTGAAACTCAATTCAAGATATCTAGAAAGGACCATGTAGATATCTTCAATTGATGATAATTAAAGATATCTTGAACTTGAATTATGACTAGTCAAAATTAAATTGTAGATATCTCAAACTGGAATTACAGATATCCACAATTCAGTTGCAGATATCCGCAATAACAATTACAGATATCCGCAACTACATTGGAGATATCTATAATGACAAACCCCATACACATGAATGGCAAAAATAGTTTGAATCTTACTAGTCAAAACTGAATTACAGATATCTGTAATTAGAGTTTTGACTAGGCAAAATCTAATTACAGATATCTTGAATAAGAGTTTTGACTAGGCAAAATTATGTTGCAGATATCAGTAATGAATATCCAGTCTAGCGATTAAATGTTAAAACGGCTTGCCGTACGTGTGGGCCTACTAGATGTTACTTTGCTGCCTTCTTGGCCAGGTCATCCCTGAAAAAGATTTTTTTTTTCTCAATTAGTTTTTAACTAGTTTAATAAAGGTTAAATAAATAATTGCAGAAAATGTTAAAGTGAATATTTTGCATATCATTTTATCTTCATTAAAAATAATATCATTATCAATTTGATATTGTTGTTATTGCGGATTTGTGACTGATTACAAAACCAGAAGTGTTTTATCTCTTCTTTATCACTTCTTAAAACTATCAAAGCAGACCAAAACCAAATATCATGGTCTTCAGTTAGGCATGTCTGAAAAGCTTATTTGGCTATATTTGTACTGATCCTCACATTTAAGCATATTGGAGACAGCATTGGCCAATTTATGTGATAAAATTATGGCCTCTAAAACCATATCTGTGTTTCCCTTTGGTGGTGTTTTAATGAGTTCTGCAAACTCATACTTTGCAACCTAAAAAAGCAACCAGCAGTCCACAACTACACCTAAAAGTACTTGTTACAATTAACCAACCCACGAGACCAGGGGTTGGCAACTTTTCTTATCAAAAGAGCTATTTTTGACCAAAAATAATAAAATAAAATCTGCATGGAGCTGCAAATCATATTTGAGCATTAAAATGAAGGTAGCATAGCCCATTAAGTCAAAATTAGCCCATACTAATAGTCTAAATGAGCATATATATATATATATATATATATATTTAGATGCCAGGAAGTAGATGTATTATGCACATTTTAGCTGTTGAAATGTTAAACTTCTTGTTCTTCAGTATATAGGCTTCACATTTTTACAGTTGGAGAATGTAAGAATTTCTTTAGGCCTCCAATATTGAGAAATGAAAATCAAAGTGTTAAAAAAAAAAACAAGAACCATTAGTCATTTTTTTGTAGTTTTTTGTCAAAGCCACCCCTGTGGCTACTGGAGAGGACCTAAAGAGCCACAGGTTGCTTACCCCTGCACTACACTGTTGGTGCAGAGTTGATGATGTGTTCAGACTCATTAAAGAGGCTTCATCAGTAGTTTCAGACTGACATTTCACTGTTTGTTGTATCACAGGGTCATCAGGTGGAGGTCCAGTCACATGGAGGACACGTTACAGGTGTGGGCACTATCCATGGCAATGTGGACATCAGCACAAGTGGAGACAGTGTAAGACAGTACTCTCAGCAGTCATTAGGGGGCAGCAGCAGCCTGAGTACAGGCTGTATGTGAACGTGTTTACAGCCTTGAGGTTTACCTCTGATTTAGAGACAAAACAGACACTGAGCTCATACATCACCTGGCGTCAGACCTGTGCAGTAATTAGTTGTTTGTTTTGCAGGGAGTGGATGTCAAGAAGCTTCAGGGCACCACAATGAAGGTTTCAACAGAACGTGGCCCTCTGAAGGTCAAAGCCACCTACGCAGAGTCCACCTGCATCTCCTCCAACTCTGGGAGAATAGAATTGGGGCACGTACACGGTGAGAAAACAGCAGCATCTATTCGTCATTGACATTGTTTTTGTGTTTATTAGTACTGCAGCCAAACTCAAATGTAGAGTGAAGAAAAACACTTAAGTCTGAAACAACATATTGTTTTCATCGATTTGGGGTTCATCATCTTGTGTAAGAACACTTCAGCATGTTGACAGGAAGAGCCACAAACCCTATGGTTAATAGGCGATCCCTTTATACTCATCTGAGATACTGCGGCCTTCACTTAAAGGTCTAGTAGTGTGTAGGATTTAGTGGCATCTAAGGATGATGACTGCAGGGTGCAACCAGCTGAAACTTCTCCTGTGTGCCAAGTGTGAACTTCCAGTCAGGATTCCTTCAGTGTTCATTGTTCAGGAGGTTTTTAGAAGGAGCCAAATCGAACAGAAGTATCATCCTCTCCAAAACAAACAGACCAAGGGTCTCATTTATAAACACTGTGTAAGCACAAAGTGAGGCCTGAAAGAGGCGTACGCTACTTTGTTTTTGGCTTTTGCCCGTATGTACATTTTTAGTATGGATCCTACATATTGTTTTATAAATGAGACCACTGGTGATTAAAACAGGTAAAAAAGCAAGTGATGATGATGAAGCAGTTTCACGTTAAAAATCAGTGTTTTTCCAACGGTGTTTGGCTCATTGCAGAGAGGCTGCTATAACTTCTGTAACACAAATGACCCTACCTAGAGCCAGTGTTTAGTTTGTCTGTTGTGGGCTACTGTAGAAACATGGTGGTGCAAAATGAAGGATTTATTGGAAGAAGACCTGCTCCTAATGTAGGTATAAGTGGTTCATTCTAAGGTGACACAAACACACAGATTCTTATTTTCAGGTGATTATAAACTAAAGAAAACATGTTTATTAAATTCAATTTCTGCCAATATACTCCCCTAAATGCTACACAGTGGACCTTTAAAATTAACTGAAACATTTCATTAATCTGCCACCTGTATCTATTAGTTCAGTCTGCCAGTAGGTCCTAATTAAAGAATAAACACCTCCACTGCTGATGACTCATTGTGGCACACAGCTGCATTATGTTACCTTGGTTTGTAAAGCAGGGCATTGGTAGGTCATGATTTCTGGGCTCAGATCTGAACTAAGTCTATTTAAACACAATGTGGTTGCAATTTATCTCAAATTCTGTCCTTGTTTGTTTTGGAGCAAGTATAACAGGGGTTAGTTTTTACTAAGTCTTGAAGGCAGAGATTTTATCACTAACTGCACTGTGATGGGAAGTGAGGAGAAGGGAATGCATCATACATGTAGAATTTTAATTTCTTCCTGATACAGACAAGCCTCTTGTCATAGAATATATGGAAACAATTATGTTGTTATCTTTGGTGATCCAGGTTTATAATCTGTACAGTATGTGATATAGGGGGTTTGTCTTTGCCAAATTTTCCACTTGGAGCTTTGAATGTTGTAATTTACCTGCTAGTGAGTGAAAATAACCTGACAGCTAGTTATATTAGTTAAAACTGACCTTTTGCTTTCATTGATTCAAAGGTAACGCCACAGTGAAGAACGTGTCTGGAGATACAGTTATTGGTGAGCATGCTGACCCTCTGATTGCACAGTGATTAACGTATGGTTTCTATCAGTAGCTGTAAAAAAACAAAACACTGGGATTTGCCTTGATTTGCAGATGGTTCAAATAGTTTGCTAAAGGTCTCCTCTCACAGCGGAGCCATTGATGTCTATGTGGGAGATGGTGGCAGTGCCGAACTCCACAGTGAGGAAGGTAAACACACAATATTAGAAGATTATTCACCGTATGAATCACAGTTTTTCTTCCTGTTGAGTCATATTCTTTGTTTATCCCTCGTCCTTCTGTTGTATGCAGGAGCGGTGTGTGTGCGTGTCCCCTCCTCGTTGAAAGCAGGGGTGGAGCTCCGTGGAGCGTCTGTGGATATCAGCCCAGAGGTTGTTCTGCATGGAGTAGAAAACAACTCGACTGAAAGCCAAACCACAGTTACCGGTAAGCCATAATGTTTCATGACATCAAACTCCATAGTTAATTAACTAAATCCTTCAACAAGTAAATCAACACAGAACGTTTTGTTTTCTTTCTACATGCCTGTATTTCTCTCATTTCGCCTGCTGTTTTTCTCTCAGGCTGTATAAATGCAGAGTCCCCAGTGGAGCAGTGGGTTAGAGCTCAGGCAGACAGAAACTCCGTCAGACTGAAGACACAAAGCTGGTTTGAGTCCCTGAAGCTGGGGAGCTGAGCCGTGACCTCAATTCTGTGGTTTGTGCTGAACTGTCAGCAGTTTGGACGTTAATGAGAAACTGTTTGCTTGCTCATATTTCTGTATGTTTACTTGTGATGTGAGATATTGCCAGCGACTGAATGCCCTCTGTGTGGTATGTAAATACTATAAAATATATTGTACGTCTTAAAACTGTGACCAAAGCTTGGCAAGTGTTTTTTTTTTCCATTTAGAGGTAAGTTCAGTCACTTCACCTCAAATTTAATTATAGTTACAAATCACAAAATCTGAATCAAAGTCTGAATTTGACTGATTTTATCCAGCTCTAACTAAAGGTATACTATGCAGGATTGTGCTCCCCAGCAAAAGTAAAAATAAAAGCCAATCCCAGCCTTTTGCCTCGCTATATATATTTTTTTTTTTCCCAGCACTCCTGGATGCCTGCTGTTTATGCTCTGATAGCTGGTCACTACTTTTTTATAAAGCTGTGTCTCACCTGAGCGCTGTGGGGCCACACACCCATAAACATACATTGTCTTTAGGAAAATCCTGCATAGTATACCTTTAATGAAAGAGAACAACTAAGACATTTCAATCTAAGCACTGAGAATTGATAAATTATAACACATTTTTCTAAACCTTCTTTGTATATTCCAAAAGACCTTCATATCTTTGCCCCAAATGAGCAACAAAACTGTACAAGAGCTGAACTTGTTTTCACTAATAAGCCTCACATCACTGAAGCGTAAAGCAGAAAGAGTCTGTTTCTCCCTGGTTATGCTTTTAGTATCAACAATTTAGGTCCAGCATAAAACAAATACACACATTATAATGACTTCAGATTAAGTAAAACCAGGTGAAATGCAATTACAAAGACTAATATAAACAAAGGGTGTAGTATTGAAAGAATTCAGCGTTTTAATTTAAAGAGAACAGATAAAAATATTTAAAAGACAAACACCAAGTGTACAGACACTGCATAGACACACCAATGTTAAACACAAAATGTAGACATTAAAAAACAAATAAATGTAATAAATTTTATCAAGCTTATAAATCAGAAATGGTGACATCTGAGAGTTCAAATTTAAAGTGCTTTGTACATCCATGTACATAAACACTATAACATTTTTTTAAATAATGGTTATGTTTTAGTACTTCAGATGCACAGCTAATATTTGTATCTTCACAGTGATTTGTTCACTAAATAATTAGTGGTAGGCATCAGCTAGTGAAAGTGAGTTTATTGCATATATGTAACTCAAATGTAACAGCTAAGTGAGGTAAATCACAACGTTCTGATGATGTGTTTGGTGTAAACTTGTAAAATGTGGTTATTGGTGAGAAACTTGAACAAATACAGTTGTTTGAAGAAGAAATTTGTTGATGTTTTCACAGCAATAAAAAATAGATATAAGGGAAGGAATTAATTATCCATCCATCCATTTTCATCAGCTTATCTGGGGCCGGGTTGCGGGGGCAGCAGGCCAAGCAAAGCACCGCAGACGTCCCTCTCTCCAGGAACACTTTCCAGCTCCTCCTGGGTGACCCCGAGGCGTTCCCAGGCCAGATGTGTAATCCCTTCAGTGTGTTCTGGGTCTGCCCTGGGGCCTCCTAACAGTGGGACATGCCCAGGAGGCATCCTGATCAGATGCCTGAACCACCTCAACTGACCCCTTTCAACGTGAAGAAGCAGCGGCTCTACTCCGAGCTCACTCCAGATGTCAGAGCTCCTTACCCTATCTCTAAGGCTGAGCCCAGCCACCCCATGGAGGAAACTCATTTCGGCTGCTTGTATCCACTAGGCTAGTTAAAAGACTTTTTAAGCAGTTATTTTTTTTAATAAACATGTTTTTCATGTCAAAGATGGTTATCTTAAAGGTTGTTAAATAAATGTGTTTGATTGGATTTGTGCTCATTTAAAGGTAGTGTTATGAAGGTCTGAATGACTTTAAAACAGTTGTTATTTTTTATGATGTAGATATTGTTATTTCCATGTCACAAAAGAGGGAATAAGTACCAACAAAAACAAAAAACAACAACAAAACAATATCAGCTACTGGCCAAATTTTTACTTTAAACATTGGTATTGGCATCGGCCCAGAATTTCCTAATCTGCGCATCCCTAATTTATGCAGAAGGAAACGGCACAGAACAATCCACTGTCAGGAGCTGATTAAATATAAAGTGTTAGTGAGGAGCTGAAACAGTGGAATGTCTCTGTCAAGACAAGTGAGTCTTTGTCATGTCAAGTGTATCATGCAAAATGTCTTGGTAAAGGAAATACTTTTAATATGTTTTTAAATAATATCCCAAAAATGCTGCTCTTACTACTTTAAGCTCTTTTTTTGTTACAGTATCACTAGATCTGTTTATATCCTCTCTGTACTTGCTGCTCTTGTCGTCAC
This sequence comes from Epinephelus lanceolatus, assembly GCF_041903045.1. Classification (NCBI taxonomy): domain Eukaryota; kingdom Metazoa; phylum Chordata; class Actinopteri; order Perciformes; family Serranidae; genus Epinephelus; species Epinephelus lanceolatus. The sequence continues at coordinate 26,694,615 of NC_135738.1, forward strand.
TGAGTGATGCTCCAGTACTTCACAGGTGTCATCAGTCTTGATGGGTCTTGCGATTGGATACACTACTTGGCCCATGTTGTATCCAAACCAGTACGGAGGGTCATCGTTGCTGTGCTCCCAGTGCTCTACACGTGGCTGGAGCTTCAAGGCAGCCACCCTACAGGATCAAACACTCCCTGGTCATTAAATGCTATCACACAGGACTCTAACTTTGCAGCATTATTCTTAACTGTGTCTCACTTGGAGATGCTGCTGCAGCAGGCCATGGTGATGGAGCAGAGTGGAGGACAGATCCTCTCTAAGTGTCGGAGACTGCGATCTGTGAGAAGAACACAGCCACTCACATCAAGTTCTCGCAGGTAGGGAGATCCAGTTGTCAGATACTGCACTGCCATGTCTGTCATCTGAGGCAGGACAGAAGAAAATAGAAAACATTTGGCATGAAATGAAAATTCATGCTTTAGAGAAGTGTGTATATGTGTATGTGTGTGTGTATACCTTGGGACAACCTGACATCCGCAGTGTGATTAGACCTCGACAGTAAAATGAAATCGCTCTGATGGCCGGGTCTGACAGAGCGACGCAGTGAGACACGTCAACATGTTCCAGGTCTCTCGCGTTCTTGCACAGCTTCTGTACTCGTGAGGAACGAGAGAGACGAGAGAAAGATGTGGGATGAAATGTGAACTGATGATAAAATGAATGAGGAGAAGACACAGAAAGACATACATGCCGTCTTGTGTTCACATCTGTTAGTAATCAGTAAGCGACACAACAACTGTGAACATGATTGACTTTTTTTGGGATTGTTTTTCTGGGAAACAGTTTGGGTACACGTTCATTTCCTGTCAGCTGCTGATGTTAGGATACACTAGAAAAGGAAGTAAACTTGGACCCACAAAAAAATTGTAAACTGATCTTTACAGATGCCACATCTGGACATGTGTCGAAATTCTAGCTAGATTTGTACCTCTATGCCAATATCTGTGACGCAGACACACTCAGCCAGTGCTAACTTCCTCAAGCATGTTCCCTCAAAAGCCGCCAGCCCCTAAAAACACAAATATCACGTTACAAAATATTCCCTGTCAGGGCCAGTTATCTTTTTTCAGAAATTTGTGAGGTTGTGAACAAACAATACCTGATCCTGGATGTTGCAACCGCTGATGTCAAGGGAGCAGATAGAGCTGCCACTCAGCCACTCCAGACTCATATCAGTCAGTCTCTCACAATAACTCAAGTTAAGATGGCACAGTTTACACAACCTGATAAATTGTGCACATACATGACACAAAAAAAGTTGCTGTGTGAGACTTTTTAAAGGGATAGTTAGTATTTTTTGAGGTGGGGTAGTATGAGGTTCATGAGTTCACAGGCTGAGATCAATGTCAAAAAATTATTCTTATTATTATTCTGGGAGCGTGCAGACCACCATCTACTCTATGTATATACTGACTATGGATAAGTACGTCATATAACCCTGTGTGTGTGTGTGTGTGTGCGTGTGTGTGTTTGTGCGCGCGCTTTGGAAGTCATACTATACCTTTGTGCGATCCTCATGACAGACATGTCAGTGATGTGACTGCAGTAACTGACATTCAGCTCTCTCAGTTTGGCGGATGAGTAACCTTCAGTCAGATACTGGATCCCAGTATCGCTCACCCTGAAATACAACCAGTAAACCCATTACATAATGCACTATCATGAATCTAAAACTACGGCAGCAACAAACACACAGACTTGTCACAAAGTGAGATGTCCAAGTGCTGCAGGTTCTTGAGGTTGGCCATGGATTTAAGGCTGGCATCTGTCATTCTGGAGCATTCTGCAGCGTGGAGTCTGCAGAGGCCATGTGAGCTGCTGCACAGGGCCTTCCAGCCGACGTCAGTTAGTTGGTTGTTACCTAAAGTGCACATGGGGTGTAGTGCAGACAGAATAACTGGAATAGTTAAAAGGGCCACACAAGGAAATGAGACAGAGATGAGAAATGGTGGAATGTGCTGGACCAGATTCTCTGGACTGGGGAGGGCGGCGTGTACGAAACATCTGAGTGCTGACTGAAGTGAAAGGAAAAGCCAATCCCAGATTCACTCTCGTTTTGCATCACTGTATTTGTGTTTTCCCAGAGCTGTGTCTCTTAGATGTCTGCTGCTTATGTTCTGGCACCTGGTTGCTGCCATTTTATTAAGTCCCGACCTCACCTGAGCGGTGTGGGGGTACACGCCCATAAACAACCCGAACACAGACAATAAGAAGAAAATAAGAGAATACAGGCAGAGGGCAGGGTCTCTGCAGAAATACACACCACCACACACATCTAGTGGGTCATAAGTGATGATCGAGAGGGATTCATTCTGTGCGAGTCTATACATTTTGTTCTCAGGAAAACCCAGCATAGTAAATCTTCAACTTACAATCTGCTATTATCATTTATTATGAGTCCTAAAACAATGAGTTATTCAGCAAAACAGTTTTGATAAGTGATAAATTGTTCATTTTTCAGGAAAAAATGCCAAACATTTTTCTGGTCCTAGACTCCCAGATGTGAGGATTTCCTGCTCCCCTCTATCTTTTCATGTATATGTGGAAATGAATGTTGCAGACTGCACAATGATCTCACCCTCTGTCCTGAAAGTCTTCAGCTTGGCGACTTCAGCGATGGCTTTTAAGGCAACATCGGAAAGATGAGGAGCATCCAGCAAAGAGATGGCAGACAGACAGCGACATCTGGCAATTAGTGCCTGTTAAAGAAGAGTAAGACTCAAACCTATTTCTACTGTGAGGGCTTAAGGGTGTGGACAAATCCAATATGCACGAGTTGACAAAGCAAATTCTTTGCTAATTCATTCCTTATTGTCTGAGTTGCTGTAGAACATTCCAGAGCTGGGGCTCTGACCCATGTATGAAACCTGTGATGTGTTAGAAATGAACAAACTTACCAACACACAGCTGTCTGACAGTGTGGGCATGTCATTGATCACAATCTCCCTGAGTGAAGGGCATCCTGCAGAAATGTATCTGAACCCATTTACAGTCATCTGGGAGCAGAGAGAGGAAAATATGTGTGTACGTCGAAATCTGAATCATTCTCCTGGAAGCAGTTTTCCTTGCTGCTCACATTTTCATGGCCCTCTAAAGCAAAACATCTGGACCCAAATTAATGCACATTCCCAGAGGAGAAGTGCGTTTTTATGTTGCGGTGCATGTGTGTTATGTTATGGAGAAGTGCACATGGTGAGTGGGTGGGCCAGAGGTGACTGTATAAACCCAACCCTCTTGTTGGCCACAGCTGCCTTTTACTCTCCCCTCTCCTTCAGATCTTTGTTCATTCGCTCTGAGCGCTGACTGAGTGCAAATAGTCCTCAGAGTACAGCAAGAAACAAGCGGAGACACGTGGAAACAGAGGACTGACTGGAATTACCCAAGGTGGACTGGATGCTGAACTTTAAAAAGGCAAAAATCTGTCCTGTTTACAACTGTAGCTGAGTGGAGTGAATAAATACCAAACTGAGAGGATACCAGCTTACCTGAGTGCAGCCGGACAGGTTGAGGTGGATGAGATTGTGGCAGCCCTTCCCTGTGGTCAGGTACATAAACCCTTTATCTGTGAATCTGTAGCAGTAGGCCACACTCAGGTACTGAAGGTTGACACAGTTTCTGTTTGAAATCAATAGTTTGATTAGTTTGTATATAAAATGAAGGACAACTTGTTTGTGCTTAATCTTTTGAAAATTGTTTTGTTATATATGCAAAAGTGTAAATTTGAATACACACTCATCATCAAAAACAGCAACATCATATTGTGAATTACAATGAGATATTTTCAAATTCTTGCATAGTAAAATGGAAATATTTCCAAAACATGTTTGCATAATACTACTACACATGACGTAGAGAGCTTACAAGCTGTTGAGACTGTAAATCTATCATCAACTGCATAGTCTTGACATAATGTTATTAGTGCCACATCTGCTCCTCTAAATCATTAGGTTGGCACTGACCACGCTGCTCTGAGACATGAAATACAAGCCAGAGGCCCATTGGACAAACAGACATGGAGCTAATTCTGGGAACCAAGGGGCAGGATGCCAGAAAGGAGTATAGTATTAGTACGGGGAGGTGTTTGTTAAATTTAGAAATGTGAGTGAGACAGACTGAAGTTTAGAGCACAAATCTAGTGACATGCCAGTTTTACCACAACTGGAGGTTTACCTGGACAGTTCTCTTAGAGTTTTGTTTGTTATAAGTGTGCAAGAAAGGTTCAAGTAGAGCAGGCAGGGACAGCCCTCGACAATCCTCTGGACCACCGCATCCTGTTAAAGAGCAGAGATTTAAATGTTACCCTATGTTTTCTCTGTGTGGCACCTGTTACTAGAGTGTATGGCACAGTGAAATATCACAGCCAACAATGCGTCAGGAAAAAATGACCCACTCCGCTTACATGAAATTGAATACATATTATGTAAGATTGCAATGCATAAAACAGTAAAAAAAAAACTATTTTTCAAACATTTTCGTTGATTTAATAAAAGACGAGTTGTCATTTAACTTTAGAAAATTGTGCAAAAAGTAGGTTCTACATATGATATGAAGATGGTACATTTTCTTGTAGATTTAGGTTTTTGCTATCTGTACATTATCATTAGTCTTCGCTGATTTTCAGCCAGCTTTGTATCATAACAATGTGGGTAGAATGTGTAAATTAACTGTGGTAAATTTCACTCTCCATCTTACCAGTGCCCATAACTCCCTGCGCATTTGCAACCAAAAATCCGCCAGATTCCGTGTTTTGTATCACCCAGTCGATTTTTGCTGGCTCTAGGGCCATTGCTTGAAATTCTGATTGTAATTTCACATTTATGTCAAGGAGGTTAAAAAGAGGGGAAGTCACAGCGTCATGTCACGTCATAACATTGGGGTACAACACATGCGCAGTGAAATCTGGTCTGCACCTGCCAAAATAGCTGGTGCACTAACACAGAACAAGGGGGTAACTGATTTGTTTCACTGGGGCGTCCACAGTCAGCCTTGAGTCAGGATATATTTTATACAAAACGATGAAGGGTGAGAAATACAATTCTGCAATTACTGAAAAGGTCCTTAATAAAAAAAAACATACACAAAGGCTCTCGTACTGTCAGGCCAAGTGCACCCAAGGAGGCTAAAGGGTGCACCCAAAGACCACCTGAGGGAACCTCCCATGGGGTCAAAGAGAGTGTGCCAGTCTTCTTTGAATAGCCTTGATTTTCGTATGCCTGCCACCACAGACAAAAAGAGTATAGAAGTGGATCGAGAGAGACCCCAGCCTCCCCCGCTCTCAAACTCAGGCCAAACTCAAATCAAACAGTAAAACTTGGGGCAGTGCTGATCAAATTTAAACCAAGATTATGTTACTGTGTTGCCTGTTTCTCGTCTAAAATGTCTTCAGAAACATAGTGTAGTGCACTGTTTAACTATAATACGAGGTCAGTTGTTGCCAGCTGGTCGCCATTTTTTCCGGACAAGCAAACTGCATTACATCACCCACCAGTGGGAGCGTTTACTGGTCCAGTGTGGCGCAGTGCATTCTGGTAGTTGTAAGTTTTTTTACCTCTTGAGCAAAAAAAAAGCCACAGCCCTTTAACTGTGTTTTCTCTGTCATGTAGCATCAATTTCAAAAGTATGTGCATCTTTCTGCTGCATACACAGCCAAATTTTGTGAACAGACCATCTTATTAGCAGTGAAATACTTCTTTACCATGTTTTACTTACTGTAACATTATAACACTCTGACAAATTGAGGTCCTGGAGATTTCTGCATTCACCTAAGAAAACACAATTCAGGGAAAACAAGTTAAGAGCAGAAAAAAATGCTAGTCAAACTATGTTGTCCACATTTAAAAAAAAAACAAAAAAAAAACCCTTGTTAGAAATTTAGTAATATACAACAGCATATAGGGAAGAACATGAGCATCAAAAGTATTCTGCCTTCTTTCAAAGCTGTATATACATTCCTGGATGACTCTTATCTCTTACATAATGTGCTATCTCTTATTTCTTCCTCAGGGTAAGCAGCAGCTGTGTTCCATCAACAATAACACTGTTAACCTTTGACCCACTGCTTCTGTTTCCAAGCCTGTTTTTGTAAGACTTTCATCCAAAAATCCTGTTTTTTTCTCCAGCTCTTCTTATTGAAAAGAAAGTCCCTGCAAGGAACAAGATGCGTGTGACCTCCTTTCTCCTCCTAGCCTCCCTGCTCCTTGTCCTGCTCCCGTCAACGGAGATGAAAAAGCCAGGGAAGGGCAGAGGCCTCAGAGGAGCCAGACACAAACTCACACGGGACAGGTATGGATTTACTCTTGGGTCTTAATTGTTCAGTCCATTTTTCACCTTCACTAATGACCACATGTAGACTCTGACGAGCCATCAATTCCTCTGATATGTGTTTGAAAACTGTCAGGGTAAGAAGTGGTGGGCGTCACAGCAGATCGGGCCCCTCCAGGCTTGTGTCACCGAAGTGCTTAGAGTCGACAGAATCTGGAGACGTCTTCGTAGACTGTCAGGACAGGCGTCTCAGCTCTGTTCCCACCTCACAGACCTGGTCAAAACAACCAAAGCACCTCCTTCTAGCACGCAACCGGATCAAAGTCCTTCGTGATGGGGCCTTCTTTGGATTTGAGAGTTTAACCAGTCTCGACCTGCAGCAGAACCAGATATCTTTGGTGGAGGAGGGGGCCTTCGTGGGCCTGACACGCCTTACAACCCTGCTGCTTCAGCACAACCGCCTGGGGACACTAAGTGAGGAGGCCCTCATCCCCATGCCAAACCTTCGCTACCTTCGTCTATATGATAACCCCTGGAAATGTCTCTGCCCGCTGGACAGTCTCGTGCGCACCATTCAGGTCCCAAGCAACCGTAATCTGGGAAATCACGCCAGGTGAGTGACACCACAAAAACAGCTTGATATACCTCGATATACTGCTCTGATTCCACAGGTGTAGGAGTCATTACTGATTCTCAGGATAACAAACAGCCTCCAAATATCAACTCCGATTTTAGCATGACTTAACAGTGTCTCCTCTTGTAGGTGTGCAGAGCCCCCGAGGCTAAAAAGCATGAAGTTGAAGCAGATTGACCCTGAGTTACTCTGTAAGGAATCAGACCCAACTGGTGACCCACAGGGTGACCAAACAGATCCTGCAGGCCCTCTAGACCCCATTCCAATCCGTACAAAACCAGACGCCACCACAGCTTGCCATACCTACCTTTTCCCCCAAGTACGGATGGACTGCAGTAAACGAGGCAAGTTCCCGATCAACTTTATCCTAAATGAGTTTGATTTAATGTACCCTACAGCAGCAGTTCTCAACCAGTGGGCCTTGAAGATTGGATTAAATAATAATTATTATTATTTTTTTTTTTTTAAATTTACAAAATGAGTAATTTTCATATCTAAATGTGATCAAGGCTTCACATAAATAAAAAACAGTCAAACTAAAATGCGTAATTTCAGTGACCAGTTACATTTGAATACCATCATGCCAATCACATAATGGATGTAGCTACCTCTACCTACCTAACGTTACCTAACATCATCCACTGGTTTGTGGACTGCTGTTTTGAAGCCTCAAGTTGGCATTTCAGCCAGAAGTAGCCAGAAGTGACCATGATCAGATGTGGGGATGGAGCTTTGGAAGAGTGAGGGGTGGATCTTACGCAGACCTTGCAGACAGCCTGTCACTCAAAGTGGCCCGCTCTTAATTATGCTTAAATTTGAGCCTTAATAAAATGTAAATGGACAAGTTATATAAAAATTCACCCCCTGCACAGTTGTCATGAATGTTGAAATTAGCAACAAAGACCAATACTGTTTTTTGTATCAGGCTGTAAACATGTTTGTTAAGTTGGGCATTTGAACATGGGGGTCTATGAGGATTGACTCACTTCTGGAGCCAGCCTCAAGTGGCCATTCGAGGAACTGTAGTTTTCCGCACTTCCGCGTTGGCTCAACTTTTCAGCCCCAGAGGTCATCACTTGGTTTTGCCACTTTTAGCTAGCTAACGTTCCCTGGGATGTAGTGACACAAAATGGATCAGTTTTTGAAACAAAAAAGTGATGTGGGAGACAACTCTGTGCCAATAAAAGCCGAAAGCAGTGTGTTGAATGCATCTAAATCCTGTGAAATGAGGCGCTAAAACCATTGAAGCTCCACAGACACTTAAACACAAAGCACATTATTGTGTGTTTTTAACTATTGTACATTGTATTATTTTTATTATTCTTGGATGCCCAGTGACATCAGGCAAAGGGACTGCTAATAAAAAACAAGCCTTTTAGCTAACTCTGGGGCATTAACATTTGTTTGAATGTTGATTAACGTACATTGTGCTTTTTAAAATAGAAAAATAAAAAAGTAAACAAGTAAGTAAAACCTGGGATGTGTTGGCAAGCCAAAACAAATATTTCCTCAGGAAAAAGGACGAGCTTCAGGCACATCAGAGAAGGTCCTAACACTATTAACAGCTGACAGTGACACATATTTACAGCCCTGTTTATTTTTTCTACATTTGCTTGTCATGTTTTTTTTAATTTATTTGGGACAGTGGTCCTGGTGAATTCTTTGACAATTAGACGTGAGCCTTGAGTTGCAAAACTAGGGAGCCTTACTCTGAGCCTCACTGTGTTTTTGAAAATTCTGCACACATGTTTCTTATGCAACAGTGGGGTTAGGAAAAATACCTCTAACGCTTTATGTCATAGAGCCCGTATGTTCATGATTAAACATTACTGTTGCATGACTGGAATGACTAAACTTCCATTTCTCAGAGAATTTTTGGGGGCCAGACGTAGAACTGGCAAAGAGAAACATCGGTTTAGCAGGTGTTTTCTTTTGAAGGTTGTGTTGCTTCCTCTGCCTCTGACTGATTCCACTTGATAGTCATTTGTCACATTATGAACAACTTGCACAGCATTAGCTAAACAACGTTTGGCCCATACATCAGAATAAGTCCTTTGGAAAACCTGCAAAACATTTTAAAGTTGCCCTAAGAATAGAGTAAATCAAATTATGTGTTACTACTATCTGTCTCGCACTGGCAGGAGGCCTAGATTTTAGTATCACATTCAGTTATGGATAGAGTCCATGTGCCAAATTTTCACTGCAGTTCTCAGATGATTTCCCAGTGCAGTCTTTACTTTAAAAAAATGAATGGATCATTCTAATCAATTAAAAAATACTGAACATATAAATGAAGCACAGTTATATTTTTTGGCAGAGGTAAAATAATGAAAATCTTTTGAGTAACCCTTTAAGTAACTGCTCCCCTCTATGTTTAGGTCTAACTGAGGTGCCCACAGGTATTCCAGAGGATGTCGTTCATATTGATCTGTCCCATAATTTGATCCGTCATCTCAAAGCCAGAGAATTCCAGGGAGCGAGGAGCCTCAGAACCCTGAACATCAGTCACAACAACATGGAGCGCATCGACACAGGTATGTATGCTATTATTTCTGCATACTTATAAGTCATAACCGGCAAATATGACAGTGTGCGCTTCATATTTCCTGTAATATCCAGTATAAAAATCTACACAAACAGAGTTGTGTTTTTCTTCAGCTGATGGATAGCATATGGAAGGCCAAAAGGTTGAGAATATGTTATACAACTGCTGCAGACTTCTGTTTCCCATATTTCCTTTAAGGAGACAGTGGGCACTCTGCCATCTTTGTGTATACAGTATTGGATTTATTTATACTGGGGAAAGCTGAGAGGCTTACAGACATAAAGTGATCACTCTTCTTAAGTTATTCAGATACAAACTGATCACAAGCCCACACATTCCTGTCAGAGTTTGATTACATACGTGGCTTTTACCTTGGTAAATAATAAACAGTAACAGGTCGGTCTAAATGTAACTACACTGATAAAAGCAAGATGTAAATGGATGCGCTCTTTTTCTTAGCCTCCCTGTTTGGGCTCCTGCACCTTCGTGAGCTGGACCTGTCCGAAAACAGCCTGCATTTTATCCAGTACGGGGTTCTGGAAGACCTTTACTTCCTGTCACAGCTAAAACTGGGAGGAAACCCCTGGGTGTGTGACTATAGGTGAGTTCTTCGACTCAAATATCATTTTTGTTTTTAGGCAAATGCAAATGATTATTAAAAACTGAGTGCATTTTTGTTCCAGCATCCACTACATGGTGTACTGGCTGCATCTGCACCCAGGGGTGAGGCACTCTGGCCTGTTCTGTCGCTCCCCTCCTGAACATACTGGCGAGAGTGTGGCGGAGTACGTGCGTTCCTACAACAGAGAGTGTCCAAAGGACAGACAGTACAGCAGAACAGATCAAGACCAAACAGACCCTGAACTGTGGAACACGCCAATGGAAGTGCAGGGTGAGCTGGAGGAGGAGCTGGAGCCGAGCCACTTGAGAGCGCCGCAGAAATACCAGATCATCAGGCTGTCCTGACTCAAGTGAAAATCTGACCGAAAAATCTGACTTTGAATAAGCTCTTTTTTTTCCCATCTTGATTTACGTTCAGTACCATAAACCCGTCTGTATCAGACGGAGAAACTAAATTTTTCAATGTTGCTTTAATGTTTGTCTTTTTTATGTTTTTCAAATTATAAAAAATATCAACTTATCGATGGTGTTGATTAATTATTACTGTAGGAGCATGAGTTGTATGCACCAACACACACCTAAGTGAAACATGGGTAAAGCACATGAAACACACACAAAAAAATCTGGCATCAGAATATGCATTACTCACTGATACATTTCAAGCTGGGCCATTGTAGGGATGTGCAGCCACGCAGGTTGAGATGGATGACAAATGGGCGGTAGTTCTGCAGAATCTGCTTCATTGTGCCATCTGTTATCCAGTCTTTCTCTACAGAGAAGTTGATCTGACAGGAACACACATGTTGGGGAACGTTAATACTACTGTTTCAAGTGTAACTTTAAACAAGACTGCGTATAAAATACAAGAAGCAATCTCCCAGTACAGACCTGACTCCACAGTGCGCCTGACTGGATGATCTCTTTCCACGTGCAACACACCTCAGCACATTTTAGCCAGTCTCGCAACTCTAAATACCTAAAGATCTGCAAATAAAAAAAATAAAAAAAAAGTGACATATTTGATCATTTTGAAAGGTGGACGAATATGAATTTCCTTTCTATTTATTTCACAAATATCTGAGTACTGTAAGGCATTCATTTTTTCCACAATAACATTTAATGTGCTCTTCGATACTTCGATAGCCGCTAAAAGAAAAAGTTTAACTTTGCTTATATGTCACATATTTTGAGCATATTTTTTGGTATTCAAACTAAGTTTAATACAAATTTGTTCATTATAGCTTTGGGTTGTATTTGTTGGAACGGATAAATGTTTATTGTCATGTACAGCCCCATCTGGAGCTTTTGAGGCAGGTTTCAGTAAATGTTGAGCAGCTGAAGCCGTGGTAACGATACAGTCTTCGACCACTGTTTCACTCTTTCTTAATGACATAAATGGATTTTTTCGTTTTGTTTCTTTATAAAGTTTATTTAGACCAATATTTGGAACTTGTTTGAGTTCATTAAATAAATGAATTTAAGTTTGGAAGTGAAGGGAAGTTTTGTTTTGGAAGGGAGAACAGCTGACCATGTATTCAGTGCCTGCGGCTTTTAACAATGAAAAGCAGACGCATACACTGTTCTTGTCATAAAGGCAAATATGCTGGAGAAAAGGTTTGTACATGTTCTTAAACATAAATGTTGGTGAAACATGTTTGGTGTTTTGCAAATAAAAGTGAAAAGACAAATATTTAAAGGCATAGTGTGTAGGATATAGTGATATCTAGTGGTGAAGTTGCAGATTGCAACCAACTGAAACTTTTTCCATGGGCCATGCATGAAGAACCACAGTGGCTGATGCAAAAACACAGAAATGTGAAAACCTGAATGGCCCTATCTACGTAGAGCCAGTGTTTGGTTTGTCCATTCTGGGCTACTGTAGAAACAACAATCTGCTCCATATGTAGGTATAAACAGCTCATTCTAAGGTAATGAAAACACAACAATTCTTATTTGCAGGTGATTATAAACTAATGAAAACATAGTTATGAATACTATATACCATGTCTGCCAATATATCACCCTAAACCTTACATACTGGACCTTTAAGCACACCCCTCTCTATGCTAGATGTTCTAAGAAAGTAATCCAAAAATCAGAGCAACAAAGCAAATTCCTTTCTAATGACGGGATTCGATATTTTAATCTCACATAATCAGCTATTGTTTTTATTTCGGAAATGTTTGGGCAATGTCATGGGGACAGTTAAGAGACAAAATCAGAGCAGGCAAGATTCACTGCCACCTCTGCCTCTGCCGCTTTGCAAGGCAGCATGATGTCAGTGTGCAAGCAGCTTCTTGCTTTCTCCAAACATAGACATGCTGAAGCCCTATTTATTGGACGAGGTGTTGGACAGAAACACCAGAGCAAACAAAGCCAAAAGTGCACTCCAAAACAAACGGAGGCTACAAGAGGCTATGTCTGGTAAAGTGCAAGCTGAGCCAAAATGATGTTTACTGGGGGTTTTAACATATTTATAAACTACAGAGCCACTGGTATGAAAGCACGGCTATAATTATATAACTACAAGAATATTATTATTGATATGCAAAAAAAACCTAAACAGCAACAGATTAAAGAAGTGTCTCATAAGCACAAGCCTTTCTGTGGTAATGGCTAATCGGTATACTAGACCATAATGACCTGCAACTGACATTAATCAACTGGCCTCAAAGAGACTAGAGGCATGTTTACAGTGGAGGCCACTTTAAGTCTTATGTAACAGATATGATCTCATCAATGGCTGCTTAGAGAACAGAGATGTGAAGCTGCTACAGCTTTAAATCCAGAGCCATCATCTCTTTGTGTGGCTGAAGCCAGCCGTACACCAAAGGTCTTTTTCAAAGATTTCACTGTCAGACAAATAGAGTGCTGCAGGAATTATGTTGTTTGTAGGCCAATGTGGAAGTTAGCTTCGCCCTGGTACCCTTGACATTAAGCCAATAGGATTTTTCCACTGGATTTTGGATCACTGCGGAAAATAAGCTCCATGGCAAAGAAACATTTTGTTGAGCAAGATAATCCTTACAAATGAACACGACTTTTATGATGGGAAGAAAAAATGAACTTCAGACCCTAAGGTGTTCGTCAGGGTTGAAACCGGTTGGTGTTTTCATGTAAGCAGTCTTGTTTTGAAATAAAGGCTTTTTAACTTATTTAAAATGCATCTGTCAGCGTGTTTTCTTGAGTATCACATGATAAAGACGGTCCTCGAGCACACACCTATCTTGTTCTTTGAAGTGTGATTTTCTAGACCACTTTTATGATTTTTGAAGCCTAAATGCACTCACCAGTAGTAAAAAGCGAACATTAGGCTAATGACAAAGCACACTACAGTTGCATCACTTAACGTTGCCACCATAACAAGACTGTAAACCTTTGCTCGCTGTGATGACATGCTTTAACATGAGGAAACCGGGAACAATAAAATGCTAAATCATTTCCAGGTTTTAGGACTCATTCCTGCATCACTCTATGTCAGAATAAAATCATGAGAGTTGTACCTCATTTGGCATGCTCCTAAGATCTTTATCGTTTGGTCTCAACATTCCGATAAAATCCAACATGTTAACATATACGTTTTTAGTCTTGGCTCATGCAAATACTGAAGTGCAAGTGCAAGTGCAATCTCTCCAGCACCAACCATAAAGCAGCAAACCGGGCAGACCATAAACATGATGGGAACTCCGGCAAGCCTCAAGAATGTGACCAAGTTTCTGTTTTCTTGGATTGTGGAAAAGGAGGGGAAACTGGTGGAGTTGTGAGGTGGACAACAATCGGTGTTTAATTGGGCGTGCATCTGATCCACCAAGCAGCACTTATTTTAGTGAGAATCTAAAAATTTGGAATGCTTTGCCTCTTATTGTCATGGTTTCCTCCCACTAAAATAGTGCAGGTAACCAACCGAGGCTGGTAGCAAGTTGAGGCGACAAAATCAAAAATGTAAAGTTTGTGCGCAAATACAGTTTAATGTATCACACTGATGCAGAATTGACAAGAATATTGTTGACACATGACCCTTTTAATATTTCTAAAGTTATGTGTTTCTGCAGCCAGGTAAGGAATTGTTAATATTTCATATTTCTTAAAGGAAGTTTGGCGTAATCTTCTCCACCAAGAGCAAGATAGGAAATCATCTCAAAAGGAATCTAGTTGTAGTCCCTGCAAATAGGGGCCCTCTATTCTTTGCAAAATGATATAATATGTCACGAAAATCTCAGATTGTCTTTAGACATGAGAGGGTGTCAGACTTTGAAAGTCTTTTCGAGGTCTTCTAGTGTGTCATAGGAATGAGTGACACATGAGTGCAGTGTCGTTTAAGAGGAACTACCTTTAGTGAGAGGTTGTTAGGGAGCACAGAGAGGCTGTCACATCCTTCCCTGATATTTTGGACTTTGTTGCCGAGCTCCATTTCCAACCTCTGCGAAACTCACACAATCACAAGATCAAGAATGAAGAAACTAGCTACAATTCATTAATCATTACACTTAAAGCCTAAATAAATGTTACCTTAAAGTACTCTTTTGTCCTCTTTGAGTCCTTCACAACATTACGCCATGCAGCTATGATGCGCTTGAGGCGACCAGCGTTCACAAGTCTCTCGAGTTTCTCCATGGCAACTAAGTTGAAATGAAATGTAAATCTTCTTTCAAATGTGGAACACTTTTCTTAGACGAGGACAACATGTGGGCTAAATTATGGCAATAATATTACGATCACTAAGTTGGACTGTCCTGGATCTCAAGACAAATTTAGCTCATTTAAGTAGAGTCAGGTCTCAGAGTGAAAAGTGCAGAGGACAAAATGAGTCACACCAGTGGGTGTATACAGTGGGGCAGACTGTCAGGAAAGACTTGGACACATTTCTTCACCACACAGCATGTTTTCTCTGGCTATGTACAAGAGGGTCACAGCTGGCCAAAACAGTCAAAACTCCTCGTGATCAGATTCAGAATTATTTAATTAACGACTCACCAGCCTTTTTCTTCTTGTGTAATTCCACACGCTTTGTCCATTTGGTGAATGCAACCTGCTGGCATTTCCTGTCATAGTGCTTCTTTGCCATGTTCATCTTCACCAACAGCTCTATGGCATCTCTCTTACTCTGTATGGTGAACCTCTTCCACTTCCTGTCCCCAACAGCAAACACAGCTCATCATTAATTCAGTGGAAAGGTGCGCAGGCAGAGTGTCTGAAAGCTGCATTAACTCAACAGGACAGGAGTCATTAACAATGAATATTATAATTTCATCTCAGTAAGTTTTTTCTAATGAAGATCTGAACTGAAGCTGGTTTTGACATTCAAACAGGACAGAGTGACTGACTGGACAAAAGGTCAGTAATGGTGAAGTCTGCACTGCTAACAGACAGGTGAAAGGTAATCTGTGAAACAGAATATCCTCATGAACTCAGCAACTTGTTGACAATGACCCAGAGAAAACATTCAGGACTTTCATTCACATGGATCAAATTTCAGCTTTGAGCTACATTATCTCTTATTTCAGAGGCTTTAACTTTTTGTGTGAAAGATTATTTGAATGTGTCCCCTTATTAGCTGTGTACAATTTACACACACACACATATACATACATATATATACATATATATATATATACATATATATATATATATATATATATATATACATTCAAGACACATGGCTTCACAAGGGGACATGAAGAGGAAGGCAGCAGATGTTTTAAAGCTATACTCTTCCAGAGGAATTTCTACATTGCTTTTTAGTGATATCTGAGCCATCACCATGCAGCCCTTTGAATAAAGGCTCCACCTGTGCTTGTCTAATTTGGCTGATTTTCCACACAGCACCAGCTGTCTACAATCACCTAATTACAATCAGTGTTAGCCGAATCTGAAAAGTTTCAGTACCCTTCCCTGCCCACCTCCTATCATCCCTTGCTTCTCAAACTTTAAGGAGAAAGAGAGGATGGAGCATGATTGATTGTTATCTGGCCTGGTAGTTTTAATCAACAGTCTGCTGCTGTCGCTGCTGTACGTGGACGCTGTGGTTGAACTTACTCGCCATGGCTCTTCCATTTGGGTAAACCAAAAAATTTCAAGTGTGTTTGTGGTTAATTTTGGCCTGTGTTACTTTTTTTCTTTCTAACTTAATTGTTTTTCAGGGTTTCTTGGCTTTGCACTCTGCTGTCATGGGGCTTCATTTGTTTTCTTCCTCAAAACGGTAAGAATATAATTTCTATATTACTCCTGACTAGGTTACTATGAAAAATATGAATTAAATGTAATGTTAAAGCCACAGTTGATACCTTTTTATGGAAATTATGTCATCATATTTGCTGAAACTGTCACTGTAGCCACTGTGTGTGTGTGTGTGTGTGTGTGTATATGTGTATATATATATTTATATTTATATATATATATATATATATATATATATATTTATATATATAAATAAATAAATATATATATATATATATATATATATATATATATATATATATATATATATATATATATATATATATATTTATATATATATATAAATAAATAAATTTTTTTTTTTTTTTTTTTTTTACAGATTATCTCGCATTTAGTGCTGTGTGAATACAGTGACAGTTTCAGCAAATGTGAAGTTACCAACTACAGCTTTAATGTTTATTTTTTCCTGTTTATTATATAGGTTACAATCGTGTACATGGCTACTCTCTCCATGATGATGCATTCACTAGCCATGCAGGCGTGCTTGGTCCCCAAACATCAAACCAGTTTCATTCTGGAGCATCTTTAAACACAAACCAAGACTCCTTTAGTCCAAAGGATGAGATCCAAGCTATGAGAGACCAAAGCTTTGTTTCCCTCCAGAGAGAACCAGTCTATCATGAAAACAATGCGGATGCTGGCTCTGTTAGTAGCCTCAGTGAAGAGAGGGAGCAAAGCAGACAAGACTCAGAACATGATGTCCCGTCCAATCCCTCCGTGCAGAAATATGAGCATGAAAGTTCTGGTTATCAAAACCCCTTCGGCCTTTTAGTGAAGGAGCACACACAAGAGACAACCGCGGAGGGAATCAGTTTCCCAACAATCAGAGAGTTCAAACGGTTTGTAGAAACAATGAAAAGCTCCTTCTTACGACCAGGAAGTGACATGAGCAGTCACTTTCAAACCGCACGGCAAATGATGGAAAACGAGATTGCTTCTAATGCTGAAAATACTGAGAAAGAGCCTGACACAAGCTATAGGTCTAATTCTGCAAAAGAAGGCACTGCCTATGATGACGCACGAGAAAATGAATTCTGGAGTGAACCTATGAATGCAGCGTTTGAACAAAGTGAACAAGAAGCCAACTACCAAATTCCAAGTGAAAGCCTCTCTGTCCCTGATCCTGTCTACTCCACTGAAAGTCTCATTTCTACCAGTGTTTATGACAACCAGGACTCAGGCCTGGGCTCTGCTCTCTACCCACACCATCATTTAGCAGCCACAGAGCATGTTTTGAGTAATTATGGAAGTTTTGACGCTGCTGGCACTTCTGGGGAAAACCCTGATGTTTTCACAAGTGCTCCTCATGTGCGAAATGAAGATTTCCAGTCAACAAGCTACATGCTCCCTGAACAAAGCCCCTCTGGCTCATTCTTTGGGGAAGATTTGTCTTTCAGTAGCCATGTGACTGCATTCCCTGTCAACCCTCCAAACAGCCCCTCTCAAGATTTCAACATAACTCCCCTAACCACTGAAAAGAATATCCAACAACCAGAATATACATCTCACAGTGAAGACTCTTCAACAGGGTATCAGAAACCATCTAGTGGCTCTGAGCTTGGGAAAGATTTCCAAAATGAAGAGCAAGGCAGTGTCCTGTCTGCACCAATGCCTCCATCTTCCTATGGCAACAGTGTATATGTCAGTGCACCAAGACGTCAACACTACATCCCAGAATATCAACCAAAACATAGGGATAGACCAGCCTTTTCATTTCAGGCATATCAACCCACTGTTGGCAAGAAACCAAAGGATAAAAACTACACTCCCACCGCCCACCTGCCTGCATTTACTGGTTCTGTTTCTTCAAGCTCTGATGATCCTTCATCACAGAGTAGCAGTGGTCATGTGGGAGTTCAAACAAGTAGCCCACATGATGCTCAGGACCAAGTGTTCAACAGGAAAAAGCCAGTCAGATTTCACCCTGTGAAGCCCCCCAGCTCTCTTCAAGGCTCGAGCGGCAACAACAGCTATCTCAGAGACCAGACAGTCAATGTTAGTCGCCCATTCATGCTAAATACCCGTACAAAAGATGAGAAGCAGAATCTAGTCTCTTCCACACAGGGAGCAAAACAAATGGCTCACAATACATTTATTCCTGTTTCTAGTGGCTCAGGTTTAACCCAGAGTGGGATCCCATCTCAGGTCGGTGATGCAATTTTCAACACTATAACTAACTCGGCTCCAACCTCAGCATCAGACAGAGCCTTTTCAAGATTAGCTGGCAATGAAATCATGTCCAGGAAGTTTGGAATCAAGAATATAATCTCTGATATACGTGGCGCCAGAAACCCCCTGGGCTCATTTCTTACCCCACGAAGACGAGGCATTTTTCTAAATGGCGGCTATGTGAGTAAACCGCTGTCTGCATCCAAGGTTTCTGCTTCTACTTTAAGTGGTGTCTTCTGGAGGAATAGTGGCAACACAAAGAGGCTTCCTCCTCAAACAGGCCCTAACATGTCACCTCCACCTGCATACATTGTGCAGTCCAGAAATGGCTTCATGAGGAGCAAAGTATCTCTATCAAATACCCATTATGCACCATATCAGCTGGATGGATACAAGAACACTGTATCCCGCAATGTAAAAGGATTTTATGAACAGTAAAGGAGGATCAGAAAGTGAAAGAGGAAATGGTAGGTAAAAACTTATTTTGCTTGTGAATTTAACTGTTGTGCTCATGATCAATTGGTATAATTATGACTAAAACATTTCTCAAACTTTCTCAGGCAGTTCTTAATTTGTCCTTCACTTGTGTCAGCAGGATCTTGAATAAAATAATTCAAAGATGACATTGGCCAGATGTTCCAGTAAGAAACTTACAGTTGAACTAATGCTTGCTGTTTTCTTTGTTATTTGAAATGTAGGTGAAATCGCTGACAGCAAGTCCTTTTGTAAATATGGGTAAGTGTTCGTATTGTGACTGGTTAATGCTCCCACAACTGAAAACTGAAGTTAAAATCCTTTCATTTCTTCTGTTTCCATTGGGATCTAGTGCCATCTTCAACTGAAGTCTCTGCAGTTACACAATTCCACTCCAACTACTATTAAAGTCGTTTACCCCCTTGTCTTATTTGTGTCACATGGGTTAAGCTAATCGACAATTTCAGTGTTATTAGGCTGACGATCTTTATTTTCAGTCGCAAATGACTATTTGAGCAGCAAATGCTCCCGCATCCCACTTTGATATCTCTCAGATCTCTATGTAGGGTGATAGTTAAGAAAAATGGTCTCATCTCATTTAGCTAAAACTCCCTTAGTGCACTTTGTGCTTTTAGGAGGCACCTCAGTCAAACAAGATGTGAAAAAGGCTACCTGAATGGTGATGGAGCTTATGTCTAATGGTCCCGGTCTTTCTTTTCCCTCTAATAATCCTTGATCAATTAATAAAACCCTTGTGTGTTGATCTTGACTGTGATACTGTCAGCCTACCTGAAGCAAGAGCTTGTTAAATTTTTCCTGTAACAGCAGTAGGCCTTCTCGAACAGACAAAAGGATGTCTAGAAAGGAATACAGAACAGCAACTAAAAAAGCACTCATCAGTTTCATTTGAGTCTGAGAAATCTGGGACTCAACCTGTTTTTAATGGCAATGTACACTACCAAACCATACTGTACCATGGTGTCATCTGGATTCGTATAGACAGTTTCGTCTAGGTCCAGATGAACTCTGTCCGCAGTCCTACGTGTCAGAGAGGTTGTTGCAGGTTGCTGCTGTGCATCAGCAAGAAACTTGTGCCTCAAAAAAGAATAAGTTGACATCAAAACAAATAATGTCAAGGGCAAATTTGAAGTTTTAAATGATTTAGCTCCCACAAACACATTTAAATGTCATCACACTACTTAACTGTTAAAAATGGTAATGTATCATAGTGATGGAGTATTAGTTGCTAGTGGAAGAAGCTTGTCTAATAAGGGATATTAAAGATTAAACACTTTGAAATGCAAAATTTGAAAAATTATGTTCCAAACAAAACCTAAGCTGACAAAGACAATATATTATTCCCCACCAGAAATGTCCCACAAAATGAACTAGGGCTGTAATTGTAAGTGCTCTTACTGTACATGCTGAGGACACTGGTGCATAGGATCCCCTGGAGTGTCCATTTTTAAAGTCACTTTAAGCATAAATATAATGGTAAAAGGTTTAGAAAATCTATGCACATCCATATAGAGTACCTTATTGCTGCTAATGGGTACTTAAAGGGGCTCTGTTAATGGGAGCAAATGGACACTGGTGAGTAAGGTAACCAGAGGAGAACATGATCCAACTGGAAACTCAATGTGATAGAAATACTACTTTCAGTTTAGTTTGTTTGATATAAGCTTTCCCTCTCAGTGACATTTTGGGATCAGAGAAGTGGAAGAACAAGATTTTCTCTGACATGGACTTTAAATCTTCACTCCTCCACATCTGGTAGACTACAATGACTTTCACTCTAAGCAGTAAAGGAAAACTTGAGCAAGTGAGCCACCAAGTGTCCGTCTTAAGGAAAGTCACAAGTAAGGGGGTTTACCTACCAGTCAACATCCTGAAGATTATCATGTCCCTGGAAGGCTGTAAGGGTGTTTTTCAGAAACTGTATTGGGTCACTGGGACACGACAGGCATGAAGCTGCCAATACGGCCTAATGTCAAAGAAGGTAAAACAAGGAAAGGAATGATTTTTCACATATATGAAAGATACAAAGTGGTTATAATGGTCAAATAAATAGGCAGAAGTCAAAGTGGACTGGACTGAACGCTGAAGAACTGAGCTCATGTTCTCAACTTAACGTTAACATTACAAGTTGCTAGCTTAACTAACTTACGTTTCTAAGCAACGTAACTTACCTTATATATTTGTGGCAGGCAGTGTTTCAGTTCGCACTCTTTAAGAGCAATCTTTGCGTTTGCTAAAGCCATCATTTCTCTTTGACACATTTTGCGAAGTCGAATAGTTATCGTGTATCTTACTAATTAGTTAGTTCCCTAAGTGTTTAGCAGATCTTGCCTGGCACTCTGTCTCCATCATCTCTATTTGGATATTCAACGTTGCCAGGTAACGCAGCAGGTAAAACTTAACTAACGTTGGCTAAGTGTTGGACGACTAAAGCGCTGCAACAAGAGTGAACTGTAACATAATGTAGATTATCAACGGACGCAGATTGAGATTTTTCAATTAATAAATTACATGTTAACGCTTTCTAAATCAGTTTCAAAATATATATTGAAAAATGAGAGCTTGAAGCTAGAAACTCTTTGCCAATCACCCAGCGAAAGATTTTGGTCGGCCACTAACTTTTACTGTGTTGCCAGATTGGGCAGTTGGGTTACTTTAGAGTAAAGGGGCGGATAAAAAATTGCTTGGGTGAGTTGTGATGATTTGGGCAGATTTTTGTACCTCTTGGCGTGCTTATTACAACTAAATCAATACTTTGATCTTATTCTAATTATTATTCCGTCAAAACTACACGATGAAAGTACTGTGAAGATAAGTGGTACCCGTTTTATTGCACCATAATCCAAAATACGTGTGTTATTTCTTACTTCCATTATAAATAACGCTATCATTAATGTAACCGTGGTTTTGAGTTTTCTTGATGATATCGTGAATGATAGTGATAAAACCAGAGGACCGGAGGTGATAGGACCGCTGGGCGTGGACTAAACTCTGATTGGGCTTCTTTTCATCAGACCAATCTGGCAACACAAGCTGCCCGCAACAACGGACCAGGACATTGTTGACAACTGTGGCTTGTCAGCAAACTTCTCCAGTTGCCAGAACAATGTGTCTGCCAGCATCAGTGTGGGTGGGTTTTGTAGTGGTTTCGATGGGTTGTCGTCGACGCTAGCTAACCAAGTAGCCGGTTCAGTTAGCCGGTGAGTCAACAGATTAGACTCCCGACGTTTCAGAGCATCTGTAGCTTAACGTTAGCTAAGCTAACAGGGTTTAGCTAAAGACGAAGCAGCAGCATGGGTGACGGCAGTATCACTCCCAGGATCGGCAACATGAAAGCGCTGCTTGGGATAGTTGCCGGAGCTGGAGCTTCCTACGGGTTATACAAACTCATCAGCAGGGGAGGCTTCAAGAGAAACAAGAAAAGTGCTGGCAGTGAGAGTCCTGGTGTGAAGAGCAGCCAGCCCACTGAAGTTACTCTGCAGCCGGGCACCCTGCTGGCCAGAGTGTCTGGACTGGATGTTGTGTGTCCCCGACCTGTGGATGTTGCATCAGGTAAGAACCACCAGAGCTCATTAAGCTGTCACAGCAATCACACGGCTAAACCTGAAGATGAGCAGCAAAGCACGCACAGTCAATCCCAAAATGTGGTCCCATCTTTGATAGAAAGACATTGACTTAATAATAATCTGGGGAGTTTTGGGCTGTAAACAATAACTACAGCTACTCAGTTTCTTCCAGTGCACTTGTTCAATAAATGTTGGATAAATGGTTTATTTTGATCCATAGGTGACATCATCCACCAGTCCCCTGGCAACCTGGATCCACAGCACTTGAAAATGCTGCTGTCATGTCTGCAGACCAGCAGTAATCCATCAGACAAATGTCGGATTCTACTTACACTAGGAAATTCTGCTGCCTTTACTGTGAATCAGGTACTGTTATAATTATAATAATAAACTATATAGCTCCTTTCAAAACACAGTTACAAAAGTGAATAAAACACAAACCAAGTAAAACAAGATAAAAGCAATAAAAGCAATAAAAACAGAATACATGTAAACAGTAAAACACATAATAGTAAAGCAGATAAAATCACTGAAAGGCTAATTTAAACAAGTGGGTTTTAAAGAGTGATTTATAAGACGAGACAGAGTTGGCAGCCCTGATCTCCTCAGGCAGCTCTGACTACAAAGGCTCTGTCAGTTTTGTGAATTAATCTAGACCTAGAAACAGCAGGAAAAGATGCGTCTGAGGATCTCAGGGTGCAAGAAGTTTAGCGAAGTCAGGATTGGTGTGATTGGTGTGGTCATGTTTTCTCATCCAAGTCAAGATTCTGGCAGCAGTTTTTTGGATGAGTTTGAGGCAGGAGAAGGATTTGTACTGTGAGAGGAAGGCATTGCAATAATTTAATCGACTGGCTATGAATGCATGGATAACAGTCCTCAGATGTTTGTTAGAAAGGAGTGATCTGATCCTGGAAATACTCCTGAGATGGTAGAAGGCGGTAAACTATAAGTATACATTTTAAAAAAACCTAATAATCCACATGTAAACATATGTAACTGTTGCGTTTTGTCAGTGATGTCACAAAAAGTTCTGTTGTGAAATTACGTATCTCTTTTTCCTTTTCTTTTTTTTTTGGTCTGATCCTCCAGAATCTAATACGGGAATTTGATGGGATTCACATCATAGCTGGTTTCCTCTCTGATCCTGCAGCAGAGGTCAGAGTGCAGACTCTGAATGCTTTAAATAATCTGTGTATGAACATCCCAAACCAGGAACAAATAAAGGTATGTTGCCAGATACTGTACAGCAAATATCATGCATTCTGTTGCTGCCATGAGGTCTTTTTGGTTATATATTCATGTCCATGTCTTACAGGTTTATGTGCCACAAGTGCTGGAGTTGATTGAGATGTCACCAGTGAACTCTGAGCTTCAACTTGGTGCTCTCAGGCTGCTGACAAACCTCTCAGTCACAGACAAACATCAACACTTGCTGAAGGACTCAATTACACTTTTACTCTCTCTACTTGTTGTGAGCAATGAAACATTACAGGTTATTATCTTTTTGGGTTGCACCTGCTTGATCTTCACATTTGACAATTTGTAGCTCTTGGAAAAAGATAAGCCTGGTAGAGCTGTGAATGTATGAATTAAAGTTTTCTATTTATTTCTGTCTCAGGTTCAAGCTTTGAAAGTCCTTGTGAATTTGTCATCCAATCCAGATATGATGGACGACATTGTTCAAGCTCAGGTAAGAAGAAAGGGAATATAAAAGATAGCTAGCATGGTGCTGTGTTAATTAAAATATTTAGAAGGGCAGCCAGCAGTTGGCCATCGCTTCTCTGCTCCTTTTATTTGAAGTCTGCACCTGCCCCATGTCAGATGGACTGCACCATTTCACGGTACCTGTGGGGGTGGGAGTATCAGATGACATGTTAAAATACATTTTAATGATAAAAATACATAAATGCACTTGTATTGTCTGGCATATAAGTCGGTAAGTAAATTGTTGAACTTGATCCCATTTAAGGGTCAACTATAGACCTTTTCATTGGCCCTGCCTTGGCCTTGGGCTGGGGTCATCTGTACCCTTTGACCCCTCCTGACAGCGGGCCTGAGTGCAGCATAATTCAAACATTTTAGTTGTCAAATTTAAGCCCCCAGGAACAGTGCCCGGCTTCAAAGCCAATTTTCATAGTGGCCAAATGTGAAATTACAATGTCCAGGTCCGTCACATGATGCCATAGGACCTAGAAAGACTTTTCCAGTTGACTTACATTGGAAAGAGACATCTGTAAATCAGTAGATACAATTTTTGAGCATTACAACCCTCGCAAAATGACTTGTCTCACTATTGAGATTTGATCCATTTGGTCCAATAACATATTGAGAATCTATATGTTGCAAAATTAAATAATTTTAATTCCCATTCAAATTAGCAGAGGCTAAACCAGAAGTTAGCTATTGGCCAGCAGAAGTTTGCTGTTCAGCCATTGTAAGTCACTAGTGTTTGTGCTCTCTTGGCCCCACAATGTGGAAGATCTGGGTAATTTCATACTGCAGAAATCAAGCTTTTTTTGGCATCATACAGCTCTGAGCAACTTTCATTGGAATGAATGGGAGCCTTTGCTGCTGTATTCAGTTCTCTTTATATAGCCATGGTCAAACTGTTGTGACAGGGGTCTAAATGTCATTGTAAATCCCAGTTTTAATGATGGTCTTGTCTGCTTTTTGCCATAGGCACCAGCATCTGTTGTGCTGCTGTTTGACGCGCGGACAGCCCCTGCGGTGCTTCTGCGACTGCTGACGTTCATGGGCAACTTAAAGGCCTGGAGGCCTTCCGCCCAGGTGGCTGATGAACTGAGGCGGAAACAGGATTGTCTCTTCCGGGTCATGTTAGATGAGTCTTCCCAGCTCCACAGCAGACTGGTCCAGCTGCTTTCACACCCTGACGGGGAGGTTCAGTCCCAGGTGGCTCGCATCTTGACCTAAACCTCCCTCTCTGCACTCTTGATACATGCACAGCTTTTGCTTCCACACATTTTGCCAAAGCCATCAACCCATCACCCATCCAGTTCAATTATAAATCTGTTGACATTAAAAAGAAGGCTGCGTAGCCTCCTGTGGATACTCAGCTTGCACTCCCACACTCCCACACTCTCCATATCTACAGTGTTCCCTAAATCAATATTATTACCACACATAACTAAATGATCTGTTCCACCTCACCAGCCACTCCTCCCCGATTTCTCCTTTCTTACACCACAATTTATTAATGAGCAACGAGGAAGCAGGAAGAAACCATTCATCCAGTGGAGTGTAAAAACAGGCCTCCTCTCCATTGTTTTCCTGCCACCAAA
This sequence comes from Epinephelus lanceolatus, assembly GCF_041903045.1. NCBI lineage: Eukaryota > Metazoa > Chordata > Actinopteri > Perciformes > Serranidae > Epinephelus > Epinephelus lanceolatus. The sequence goes on from NC_135738.1 coordinate 26,720,481, forward strand.
ATTGCGAGAGACTGTTTTCCTTCGAAGATCCACAGTGCCCTTCCTTCTGAGAACTTCACCAACTTTCTCTGAGGACATGTTCCAGGTGAAATTTCCGAAACCTAAACCCACTGCCAAATTTTTCTAGAGAATGTGTCGGAATGACCTGTGCAGCACGACCTAACTTACTACCCTCCTGTGGCTTGGAGAGACACTGAAGAGGCTTCTGGCCACACACTTTAGCATGCCTTGGAGACATGAATGAATGGGTGCACAGCAGCTCCAATCCTCTCTCATTTATCGACATGTTGGATTGAAAGATCATTCTTTGAAATCTTTTCATTAATTTGAGTATAAGGGCATCATGACTTTAGAAAAGCCAAAGTAAGGTCAACCCACAGGATGGTTGGCCTCACACTCCATGACAGTGTGCAAAGTTCAATGTGTTGGAAAGAACTTGTAGTTGAAACACTGCCTCCCCCGCATTAAGAAGAGCAAGTACAGGTGGATGGGACACCTGATGAGGACAGAAACTGGGTAAAATCTGACTTTTTGAAGATGCATCAAACACAGCTGCCAGTGAGAAAACCCCAGGGTTGATCCAGGATATGCTGGAGAGGTTGCATCTCTCAGAAACACCTGCAAATCCCCGCAGGAGGAGCTGGAGGAAGTTGCAGGGGAAAAGGAAGCCTGGACTGCTATGATTGTTTCAGCTACCACAAATATCATACAGATATACAGTGTGAACATGAATGGATGAAGGGTTGACCTCTGACAAAGCCGTCTGTACTAACAATTACTGTGTTTTATTTATGCATATGAGTTACAACAGAGATTGAATGTTAAATATAAGCCTTGTTATATTAAGTTATGCACTTCCTGTAATGGGACAGGCTGTAAGTGACAGACCCATATGTTGTCTAGCTGGAGGACCGGAGCTGTGGACCCATCTGCTGACTTGTTAACAGTATTTACAGAGAGGATGATGGGTGTGGGCACATACCTCTAAATTGCATGAAAAAAAAAGTGATGATTATCTCAGAATATGATTTTTAATGCAAGGATTTTATGGCATGAGCCAGTCCTGGTGTGAAGATATGCTGCACATTTTTATGTTTGGAAACTAACTTTATTGAACCCAAATCCTAAATATCTCTCAGGCAACATGGTTTACCAGAAAAGATACAGCAGGAGGCTGATTTACTTGGGACCTAGATTATGGTATTTATTTAATTAAGCTAGTCAGCATTTTGCCTATAAAAATGAGAAACATGTTTGTTATGTCTATTTGAATGGTTCAATAAATACCCTATATGACAAATAATGGATATCCACATCCTTATTGCCCCTCTGGTTTGGGAATGATTCACTGCCCCAAGCGAGGGCGTTCAAGTATCTTGGGGTCTCCTTCATGAGTGAGGGTAGGATGGAGCAGTTTGGCGCAGCATCTGCAGTGATGCAGGCGCTGTGCTGGACTGTTGTGGCGAAAAGAGAGCTGAGTCAGAAGGCAAAGCTTTCAATTTACTCAAAGTCCCAACCCTCACCTATGGTCATGAGATCTGAGTAGGGACCAAAAGAATGAGATTGTGGATGCAAACGGCCGAAATGGGTTTCCTTCGCTGGGTGGCTGGGCTCAGCCTTAGAGATAGCTAGAGGAGCTCAGACATCCAGAGGGAGCTCAGAATAGAGCTGCTGCTCCTTCGTGTTGAAAGGGGTCAGTTGAGGTGGTACGGGGATCTGATCAGGATGCCTCCTGGAAACCTCCCTTTGGAGGTGTTAAGGGCACGTCCCACTGCTACGAGGCCCTGGGACAGACCCAGAACGCGCTGGAAGGAATACATATTTTGTGCTGGAAAGTGTTGCTTGGGAGAGGGAACCCCCCCCCCCACAATCCAGCTTAACTATAAGACACGACACCAAAGTATCAGTAGGCTATGCACCTCTTTTTCTCTCCATATTGACCTTTCGCTAAGCCTCGCCCGTTTGTGATGGTCCAGCAAGCTGTCAGAGTAAGTATGGTGCCCACACTGTAACTAATTGCACTTCCTGAGGAAATATCATCATAATTTGGAAGAATGAAACTGATTCCAGAGAGAAGCAGACAGAGGGGTCTACAGTCTGTGTTTGAAGGATATATCCAGGATGTCAAACTGACTCAGCAGCAACAACAGGTTAAAAAGACAAAGATAGTTAGAAGCTAAAGCCGAACTATAGGCTACAGATCACAGTGTAAAAGTGAACCACCACATCACTGCTGATCGCCACAGAAGACAATGAGTATAAAGGGAGACTTTGCCGATATTGAACCAGCTGTGTGGCATTGCAGTGTGTGCAGATTAACTGTGTTTGGCTTCACCTGGTGCCGCTGCCAGCATCCGGAGCTCCGCCACAAGACGGGCAGGGATCTTCAAGGGAAGTCAAACAATGCACAATGCGATGACACACAACTTGAATATTAGCAAAGTTTCCCTGCTTCCCTTCACTGGTTCCTGTACAGCAGGGTTGGTCTTTGTTTCACTGTTATAATCATTAAAAAGCAAAAGCAGCATGTGTATACATTCAGTAGGCTATATATTCAGTAGCTAGCTAGCTAACCCTACACTTCTCAGGGTCTGATTTTGGTTTTGGAACAGGGAGGAAACGTATATCTTTTTCCAACCTCTCCAGGTAACGAGTATCATTAATACACAACGTGCCCAAGGCACAACATTTAGCTCCAAATCCACAAAACCAGCCTGAAAATGAAGGAAATCTGAAACAACTGCATTAGAGTCAGTGGAGCAAAGCTGTGTTGTTGCCGGACCCTGGTCTGAGCCGGCAATGCTATGTTATGATTAACCAGTCTGTGTCTGGGGCCGGACCTTAATGAATGGTTAATTGAGATAATTTGCAACTAGCCTAGCCTAGTTGAACAGCATTTGAGAATTCTTGAAATTCAGCTAAGGCTGTTGGTTTTGGTGTGCCACCCCATGATTATCACTGGCCCCATCTGGCCACCCCTATGAAAAATTTCCGGAGACACCACTGCATCTGTCTAGTATAAATGTGGTTGTTTTTAATCTTCCAAAGTGGTTTCTAACGTTTTAATTAAAATGTAAGGATTAATACTGTATTTCATTTAATGTTTTGATTTTGTAAAGACCTTTAAATAAAAAGATATAATCTATGAGATTAAATACTATGCATTGTGATAGATAAAAAACACACTAAGTCCCTTCTGACAGATCGTGATTTTTGTGATGTGGGCTCGGATGATGAATTTCGACACCACACCACCCTTTAAAAACGAGGCTGATTTAACAGTGATGATGATGATGCGTTGAGGTCTTTGTCTCCCCCTCCTCCCTCCCAGGCCTACATACAGCCTCCTCCCCCTCTGAACAAACGAGATGACCATCGCTGGATCCTGCTGAGCTCCATCAGAGTCATAGCGCGGAGCAGACAGAGCAGGCAGGCGGGCCGACACCACCCAGCGCACGGATCAGAACAGAAAGGACGACAGCGGGGGTGGAAGTCAAAACCATTTCGGATCAGCCGCGTCAGCTATGATGAACATCTACACCGTGAAGTAGAAGTAAACGGAGCTCTCACACCATAAACGCGTCGAGGATGAACGGCACCGCAGCGCACACAGGAGCGGCTTCATGCCGCTTCGCCCACTATTTTGTTGTGTGTGGAGTGGACACGGACACGGGCCTGGAGCCGGACGATGGAGCAGGTAAACACCAACCAAACAAATCATCAACACTATATAGATGCACTCATGCTCCATGAGAAACATTTTGCAGCCCATGTAGGCCTGTTTGCGTGTGCAGTGGTGACATCCGCTTTAATGTTTTGATTGGACGCCACATTCCTCTTCCTTTCACAGCATTGTTGACAACAAAATATCTGCCGGTCGCCTGTGAAAAATACCCTACATTTTGTCCATTATCATTTCTATTTCAAACATATACCACCAGATTTTGCTTATACATGTTTGGCAGCATTTTTAAACGTTTAAAAATGTATATATTTGAGTTTTAAACATATGAACAACAACATAAAATGTAAAAGTCATAATTTTTCCATCAATTTGACTCAGGAATTTTAATAATATCCTACTGTGTCACCTTACACTCATGTCCTTTTGTGTTACCTCTGCTTAGAGAAATCACATCACAGCTCTGTTTATTGTTTTGACCGTAGCACTGTAGGTCAAATGAGAATATAGCTTTGTTGGTTTCTGCAAGTCATCCCCTGCTACACCTGGATAAATAATATCGCAGAGAAAGGGTTGAATAAAAAAAAAAGAGAGGACAACAGCATCTTATCCTGCCCGATAACGCTGGAGCACAGACGGAGCATCCAGGCAGTGGTTCATGGTTAACACAGGACACAGATTACACCACTGTCCAAATCTAAAAGCGGTGATAATCTTTGTGGCGGCTGGTTTCATGCTCTCAAACAGAGCTTGACTTTTTGTTTTACCAAGCGTTACCAGAAGAAAAAACCCAGAGGTGGAAGGAAATGGATGCTGTGCTTGTAGGTGGATGTGGGGGTTGCCAAGGCGATGACAGCTGCAGTGATGCTGCCTCGTGATGGTTTATTTGTGGTGGATATCTTCTTAGAAATAGAGACATCAGGTGGTGGTGCTTTTTCCCCCACACTGAGGTGTTGACGCTCAGCTTGGTGAGGTGAGGACAGATGCACCCAGTAGCCCTGTGTGACGTCTGCTCTGTGCGAGCGCCTCGCTCTTTGTGAGAGAAAAAGAACCATGCAGGTGTGCCAAACACCTTGAACGCTTGAACGTCACTTCCAGGTTTGCAGACAATAGTCACACCCTGTATTCCTTCTCCTATGTACCTCGCAGTAGCTCATGTAGAGCAGCTCCTCGGGTGAAAGATAAACAGACATGCCTTTGAATTACAGCGAGAGAATGTATATTTAGCATGAGCTCTGTATCATGCTGGAACACATAGTTGTGCTGCAGACTAATTGCTGCTCTAACTAACCATTGGGGACTTTGATATCCGGCTCCCTGTGGCGAGTGACAGAGCTGCTGGCTGGTATATCTGAGCTTCACCAATCTGCTTATGTAACAGCGGGTCATCTCAGACCCACTGCAGCAGGGGGCTCTGCTCTTCTTTCAAGGGATTTCAGTCTCTGTGTTTGACTTCACATACATATTCTATAAGCTGTAGTCAAGCCAGAGAGGTTTATTCTGTTGTGCGCTCAAGTGTTTGGACGAGGAGATACAGTATCTCTTTTTCTGTATCATTAGAGAATGCCTGCAGGGAAACAATCTGCCCTTGTTGGCTTCTCAATAGATGCCACTGTGTTTTCTGCAGCCTAATCAAATTTCACGTGACGTCGCCTGTCGCTGGATGGCCGAGGCTTCAGCGCCCGACTGTCACAGGGGGATGACATCACTGGAGGGCGAGAACTCCCTGACCGAACATTTTGAGAGCTGCTTTGTAATGCTGAAGTGATTACAAAGAGATGCGTATGTTCTGTCTTATTGCACGCAGAGATTCCAGCCTGATTTGTTTTATTTTTAGGCGTTCAACACTTTTATCCTTTATTTTAAGCACTCAAACCCAACACCACCGTCTGTGTCTCAGGCTGAGATGAAAAGCAACATTTGTCTTTCTTGTTCCGGCACATGATTCAACCTTAAGTGGACGGACAAATCTGTAATGCAAAGATGGAGTGATTTAAACTGTTTGAGCCAAAAAGGAATAACTCCTCATCAGTCAGTGCCAGCGGACATTTGCTGTCAGTTTAATCTCTTGCCTCTTTCTATATCTGTCCTCATCTACTCATGTAATGATGTGATGAATGGGACAGTGGGGGCGATTCAGTGGGTGAATATGACAGATGTCTACCTTTATGGCTGCTCAATCATCCCTAATGAAGTGTGTCTGTTTTAGGGACGGGGCACCATTCAGGGACATACGTCTTTGTGATGAATGTCTAAACCGTGGAATGAAAATGTCCTCCAAAAACATTGACAATATTGATATTATAGTGACAGCGGTGAGGACTCTCATGTACGAGGGATTAGAGCTGAAACCAGGGTCTTTACATGTCCTTAAAAATGTCTTAAATTCAATTTTATAAATAATAGGCCTTTAAAGTCATCTAAGGTCCTGTGTGTAGGATTTAGGGGGATACATTAGCAGAAATGGAGTATGATAGGTATGTTTTCTTTAGTGTATAATCACCTGAAAATGAGAATCATTGTGTTTTCGTTATCTTAGAATGAGCCATTTATAGGGAGCGAGTCCTCATCCACAGAGATCACCATGTTGCTCCGCCATGTCTCTAAAGTAGCCCAGAACAGACAAACCAAACACTGGCTCTAGTTAGGGCAATTCACGTTTTCGCATCGGCCCACATAGTTAGCAGGCCGCTCTGTGATGAGCAGCGTTGGAAAAACACTGATATTTTAACATGAAACTGCTTTATTCAGTGTTGTTACCGGTTTTAATCACCTGATCAATTTGTTTGACCTCTAATTGGACTTCCAGTAAAAACCTCTTCAATGTGAACTTCCGGATGCTGCCAGGGAGTGTGGACGTGTGTTTGTGAGTTCTCTGTGGTAGGCCTCGAAACTGCCTTTATCCTTCTTTAATTCCCTCATAACCACGAGCAACAAACCAGAAAAGAGAGACCAAGTCAAATTTGAATGGCAAGCTACAATTTTCGGAAGAAAAAACAAAGTAAAACTACACCTCGGACTTCACATCACTTGCACGCTGGACACCTGTCGGGGACAATGGTGGTTGGGCAAGAAGAAGCTGACACGCCCCACTGTAAACTTTTGGAAGCTATCCAGGAAACAAAAGACGACCTCACCAAGCACATTGATAAGAAAAAAGCCGGCACTCAAACCACATTGATCAAAATAGAGACATCACTCTCCACGTTGTCGGAACAGGTCCAGGAGATAGAGATATGCGCAAACCAAGATGATATTGAAGACATATGCCACAGCGTTGATAAAATGGAAAAACTCATTAAACAGCTCAAAGACAAATCTGATGACCTGGAATAACCTCCATAGTGACTGTATCTTTAGATATTAGAGAAAATATTGAGCCTACATTAGCCCCCCCATTTATTCAGTGTTTTCACTGGTTTTAATCATTCGTTTTGAAAGATAATTTGGCTCCCAGTAAAAACCTCCTGAACAATGAACACTGAAGGATTTCTAATAAGGAGAAGATTCAACTGGTTGCCATCTATAATCGTCACCACTAGATTCCACCAAATCCCCCTAAATCTCACACACTGGACGTTTAGATAATCTTAAAATGGAATTTGTGAGATCTTAATGGCAACAAACCTTTTATCTAATTTCAATAATATGTCTTTTAATTTTTGTTTTTCAATATGAGTTAAGCTCTTCTGTGTGAAAGTTCACACTGTTATGAAACTTTAAACCTACCCTTTACTTTATACTTGCACCTAACAGCCAACATGTTCCTTCATAAAACCTACCTCTGCACGAGACCACATAAATACTGCTTACCTTTATACTTATCGTGCAATGCTTGGATAAGAAGAAGATGATTTCTCCAAAAATCTGTCTTAAATTTGTTTAGAAATTATCTTAAAAAGGTCTTAAAAATCATTAAATTTAAGTGTGTGATACTGTGGACACCGTGGCTGAAAAGCAGGAATGCCAAACATTAACTAGCTCCAGAATCTTTATTGTTATGACCTGCTGATTTTATTTGTCTTATGTGACAGTAAATTGACAGTAAATTGAATATTTTGTGTTCTTGAACGGCTGGTCAGACAATTTGACGGTGTCACCTTGGGTTTGAGAAAATCTTGATGCACTGTTGTCACTATTTTATGGACCAAATGATTAATCAACAGAGCAACAGACAGATTAAGTGATTTTAAAAATAATCACTAGCTGCAGCCCTTTTGTTGATTTAAAGTATCCTGCAGCTCATTAGCTCGTTCACGGTCTCCGCTGTGTGTGTGTGTTAATGTGGTAACACGCTGATTACAGCCCATCTGTAAAACAGGTATTTAAGCTTTCATTCAAACCGTAAAACAAACCTCCCTCCTGTTAACACGGAGAAAGAGAGAGCGTGTGAATGTGATCTGTGTGGTGGGAGCATGTGTCAGGAGGAGCGTGGGCTTTAATTGGGTCAGCTGATGAAACTTGGGGTGACGTAAACCACTGACGAGCTTTGTCTTGATAGCCATCTTCAAGAACACAGCGGAAATGTGCTACCATGGTAACTAGGTGTCCTTCTGCAAAACTCGATTCAGTCTCTCGGCACCGACACCAATTTGTACCCTTGACTTAAAGAACATTGACTCACCCTCTCATCACTGTGATCCATTAGCCTCTGTCTCCCACCTACCAGTCTGACTCAGTTTCACTGGAAGTGGTGCTCCTTTCTCACTCTGCCTGCAGCACCGTGTCCTCTCTTGGGGTGCTGTGCGTCATCTCGTAGGCAGGTGAGCTGGGTGTTCCTGAATGCTGAATGAGTGCGTCAAAGCTGGCAGCCAAGGGAAGACTAGTTACTGTGCCATTAGCAGTTGTTTATGTTCTTATAACGCGGTGATGTTGATTAAAACTGAACATGAACCCTGGGAAGTCAGGGTGGATTAGTGAAATATGAAATACAGTGAAGAGCACTGTTCAAGGACATCCCCCTCAGAAAGTGGATGAATAATGAAAGTACCTCATTCACTACTGTCATGCCATGAATCATACACACATATTTTATTTCTATCTTAAGCTGGTCCTCTTCATTCAGTCATGCTCACACAGACAGCGCTCTGTATGTAACCGGAGCTAGAAGCTGACATGAGGTGCGGTGACTGAGGAGAGGAGAAACGTGAGCCAGACAGAGCAATGCATCAAATCTGTGCATTGTGAATGTAGCGGTATATAATAGAGTTATCTTGCATGCACTGCAAATTCAATCCTTTCATGTACATGTAGCTATTTTATAGATAACTATGTCCTCTATCCTGAACCTGAGTGCTTTTGATGTATATAAAAGGAGCATATTTTCATCCTGCGCACTTGCTACAAGCGTAAAAAGAGTTTCCCTCTGCAGAGTGTCAGGGATGAGGGGTGCTGTACCGCTTTTCCAGTCTATCTCTATGGTAATGAGTTGAGTTACATAACCCTTGGAAGGGTTTTTCCCTCTTTGCTGCAGAGTAGCCTTTTGCTGTTGACAACGGATGAACTTTTTTCTCAGCCTTTGTCGGACAAGGTCGTCCTGTCCGAGCTTTTTCATAAATCAAAGCAGCAGGCATTTTGTGACGTCCTCTGTTCCGTCCCTTTCATCTTGTAATGAAGTCTGTCCCTGCAGTGATGAAGGTCAAAGATCACGCTGTGCTAATACGATAATACCCTAACTCTCTTTTTTTCTGTGCCTGTGTTTGTCTTTTCAGGCGAGGGCTTTGAGCAGAGCCCCATCCGACGGTCGTTCAAGTCAAAGGTTCTCGTGCACTACCCCGAAAGCACAGACAGGAACCCCTTCAATAAAGATGCTGTCAACATGGTGAGATCTCGGGCTGCATAAACACTCTGCTTCTTTTGTCCTCTCACAACAGTGGTAATGATAAGGAAGCACAAGACGTGCCTTGTTTGTCGGGAAAATGTTTTGTGGCTGAATATTGTTACAAATGACAAAAGAGGAACATGATAACAAAATCAACTGGAAAAATAGAAGGAGCCATTTATCTCATTCGCTGCCTGATAGAATAGACTCTTTTCTCTCTTTTCTTTTATACAGAAAATGTTTATTGTTCTCGCTGGAAAAGTAGGTCAAGATGATGACAAGATAAGCCTCAAAAGAAGTCTGTCAGTAGACACCTCTGTATTTTGTCTTATCTATTTATGGTATCAGTGAAGTGTGTGGTCTAATTAAACATTTTTATATAATTTTATCAGGTTTTCAGTCTCAGAAACAACTACATGTGCAAGAATACAACAAAATACAGTCAGACGTTCACAGTATATGCATTCTCATACCCAGTTATTCTATATTTAACACGAGTTACATGTTCAGCATCTTAGAGGTTTATTGTGCACCATACAGCAATTGTCAGACAATAAACAACTACATTCACCGGCCACGTTATTAGGTACACCTTGCTAGTACCGGGTTGGACCCCGTTTGCCTTCAGAACTGTCTTAGTTCTTGGTGGCATAGATTCAACAAGGTGCTGGAAACATTCCTCAGAGATTTTGGTCCATATTGACATGATAGCATCACCCCAGCTGCTGCAGATTTGTCGGCTGCGCATCCATGATGCCAGTCTCCCGTTCCACCACATCCCAAAGGTGCTCTGTTTAATTGAGATCTGGTGACTGTGGAGGCCATTGGAGTACAGTGAACTCATTGTCATGTTCAAGAAACCAGTTTGAGATGATTTGGGTTTTGTGACATGGTGCGTTATCCTGCTGGAAGTAGCCATCAGAAGATGAGTACACTGTGGTCATAAAGGGATGGACACGGTCAGCAACAATACTCAGGCATCTGAATGTGGCAGCAGAAATCCAGACTCATCAGACCAGACAACGTTTCTCCAATCTTCTATTGTCCAGTTTTGGTGAGCCTGTGTGAATTGTAGCCTCAGTTTCCTGTTGTTAGCTGACAGGAGTGTCACCTGGTGTGGTCTTCTGCTTCAAGGTTCGACATGTTGTTGGTTCAGAGATGGTCTTCTGCATACCTTGGTTGTAACCAGTGGTTATTTGAGTTCCTGTTGCCTTTCTATCATCTTGAACCAGTCTGGCCATTCTCCTCTGACCTCTGGCATCAACAAGGCATTTTCACCCAGAGAACTGCTGCTCACTGGATATTTTCTCTTTTTCGGACCATCCTCTGTAAACCCTAGAGATGGTTGTGTGTGAAAACCCCAGTAGATCAGCAGTTTCTGACAGACCAACCCATCTGGCACCAACAACCATGCCACGTTCAAAGTCACTTAAATCACCTTTCTCCCCCATTCTGATGCTCAGTTTGAACTTCAGCTGGTCGTCTTGACCACGTCTACATGGCTGAATGCATTGAGTTGCTGCCACGTGATTAGCTGATTAGCTATTTGTGTTAACGAGCAGTTGAACAGGTGTACCTAATATAATGGCCAGTGAGTGGTTATTTGAAATAGCATATTCCATAATGGATTTTATGGTTGCATTTACATCATCTCAGATGGACTTTAGTCAAGTGTAAATTCTGAAAACAGTTGCATGGTTTAGAAAATCCACTGTTTTCATTCCCAGTATCAGTTATTAAAAGTTAGATCTGAATTGCCATCTTGTTCTTACGCCTTTTATGTTTTCTCCTCCCTTTCCTCGTTTTCATTCTTCACACTTTCTCCTCAGCTCTGCATGCCGAGGGGTCTCTCCTTCCGCACACAGGCAGACAGGCTCGATCCTCAGTTTCACTCCTTCACAATGTCCTTTGACGACGGCACACGTTCCTACGGCTTCGTCCACACCTTCTACGAGGAGGTGACCAGTGCTCAGATCATCACTGCCATGCACACTCTCTACCAGATGCACCACGTGGAGCACCATTCAGCTTCGTCCGCCTCCTCTCCCTCCTCCTCGTCTTCATCTGCCTCCTCGCCCTCCACCTCCAGCATGGACTCGCTTGTGAGCAGCTTGGATGAGTCAGACGCTGAGTCTCTGGCGGGGGTTCCCGGCTGCCTCGGCTGTGCAGGCTCCTTCGATCCAGCACGAGACACTCTGTATGTGTCCAAAGCCCTCTGCCTCCTCACGCCGCTCCCCTTCCTTCAAGCTGCTCGAGAGTTTCTGTCTCAGCTGCACCAGGCTGTGACATCACCCACAGCCCCACCCCTCCCTCTAGAGAGCTACATCCATAACATCCTGTACGAGGTGCCCCTGCCTCCTCCCGGCAGGTCGCTGAGGTTCCACGGGGTGCAGGGACCTATTGTGTGCCAGCGGCCCGGGCCGGGCGAGCTCCCACTGGGGGAGTATCCTCTTGGAGAGGCGTTCTCCCTGCTGGGTGTGGACAATATGGTGCAGCTACTTACCTGTGCACTTCTGGAGACACAAGTCCTGCTTTGCTCTCAAGGTAAGCACACTGATCACTTATTAGCATGCATGACATGATGCTAGATACCTTGGTGTAAATAAGATCATAGCAAGGGTAAACAAAATGAGGGGAAGATATTATTAATGTCAGTAAATCAGTTTAAAGACATTGTAGGAGAGCACATACAAGAGTATACTGAAGTGCAACTTAATCAATCTTTATCAGAGTAGAACCCCAAGACTAGGCCTGTTTTGTGACAGATTTGAGGCAGAAGGGTTGAATAATGTAGAATTTGTAAAATTGTAAGTATGTGAAATGTGGTGGATGAAATACCTGAAAGCTACACTTGAGTAAGAGTACAGGTATCTTACCAGAACATGACTCTGGAAGAGTCTTAAAATATCTGATACTTACTGTACTAAAGGACCAAAAGTAATTTTATTTCATTAAATGTGCTTATGTACCAAAAGTACATGTAAATGCTGTTAATAAAAAAACAAGCGGTCAGAATTTTGAGAATCATGAAGTTAATTTCTTCGTAATATGTACACCACCTTAAAAATGAAGCACACATTGCAATTGAAGAAAAACAATGTCTTCTTGACAACTTAAAGGATTTAAAGAACAAAATCCAGTTTTTCATTCCTTCATTCATCCGTCTATCCCTTCCTTACTTCCTACCTTCCTTCCTTCCCTATTTTGTAGTCAGTAACTAAGATGCCTAGGGGAATGTATAAGAGTAAAAGTACACGTTATTTAGGAAATGTAGTGGAGTAAAAGTGACAGTTCACAGAAATATAAAAACTCAAGTAAAGTACAGATACTCCCAAAAAATACATAAGCTTACTTTACAAAACTGCATGAGAATTGTTTCAGTGCTCAGATTAGTCCCCAAATACTGGAAGAGCTCTGAGAGGCTGCCCTTTAAGGAGTGGCTTGATGCTTTAACAAAGACAGCTTCTTATGAAATAATTCCAGCAAAAAGTAAATGATATAATCAATAGGTGGGATGGTTTTATTAACAACTCAAGATACAGGATAAATGAACTGGAAATTGATACTTTGTGCATCTTAATTCGTGCATCCTTGTTATGTGCACTGTGCACATAGAGTTTACAAGCCTAACATATATGAGTGTATGAATGTGTGTATGTCAGTATATATGGTTATGCATATGACATGTACATATACTTTATTTTCATTTTCAGTGTTTTTTCTTGGAAGATAATACAAACACAGCATGTTATAGCCAGCCATATTCCCCCCCCTTATGTCTGTTATTATGTTATGTTTGTCACTGTGTTTTATGCTGTTGGATGTTTTTAAAATATAAAAAAATATTAAAGTAAAAAATGTATTTGCAGATGTTTTATGCACAAGATACTGTTAATAGGGGCGTCGGTAGCGTAGTGGATAGTGCCGGCGCCCCATGTACAGAGGTGATGCCTCGCTGCAGCAGTTGCAGGCTCAACTCCGGCTAGCTGCATGTCACCCCCCGCTCTCTCTCTCACCCCGTTTTACTCTGCCCTGTACATTAAAGGCAAAAGCCTGAAAAAATAATCTTATCTAAAAAAAAAGATACAAAATAAAGTTAATAGCATGACATAAATATAACATTAAAATGCAGAATGAACAGGAATGGAAAAGACAAGTACAGGTAACCACATGATAGATAAATTTGAGGTTAAATACTGACATTCAACCTTAATGAGTGTGAAACATCCTCAGTCATTAATTAGGCTGCACTCTAAAGCATGTAAACTGTAAAATGAATTAGATAGTTCTCATGTAAACAGCTTATTTAAACACTGTCAAAGATAATATTCTTGAAAAATGAGTTTCTCTCTCGGTACTTATAGGTGATTCTTCTATGCCAGTGCCTCATCCCTCTCTCCCTTTTCTCTTTCTCATCACCTCAGACTATCAGCGTTTGATGACAGTTGCAGAAGGCATCACCACTTTGCTCTTCCCATTCCAGTGGCAACACATTTACCTTCCCATTGTTTCCGCACCGCTGCATCACCTCCTGGATGCTCCTGTGCCGTTCCTGATGGGCATCCAGCACAGAGAAGGAGCTCAGCGCACCTCCCTCCACCTGCCACATGAGGTACACAACTAAACAAGGATGTGAATGCATGAGTAGTTTTCTCCATGAACACGCCAGTCAGGATTTGCGCATGCAGACATCTCAGTAAACATTCACACAAAAGCATCTAAAAATGTTTTGTTCCAACTGAAACGTTCTTACAGCCATTTGCTGCTGATTCCCTCTGTGATGCATGCGTGACAATTCGCCCTCTGCCTCCGGCCTGTCGAATTGAGACGCTACATTTCCTCAAAGCCCGATCCAACACCGCATCCGAGATCACTTTATGCTGCATGAATATCTCGCTGAAGCCTCTTTGAAGTTGCTCTGCCCTAGAAAGGAGGCAGTTGAAAGACAGCCCGCGGGGGATGAAAGCAAAAACGCAGAGCATGAGAGATCCAGAATAATGGGGCTCGCTGAATAATTAATGAGAATTAGGGATCTCCACTTATTTCTTGATTTTCGCAATTTGATGTATGGGGGGTAATTTGCGAAGAAGTGGGAAATATTTGAATCATACATGCACGATGTATGAAAAATGAAATGAAACGAAAATGTTGGTCTTTCTTTCATCAGCTTTAAAAATGTCATCCCCCTTGATGCTGATATGTAAGGAAAACCTGGATGCTCATGTTTTTGTGTCCTTGAAAACATATGATTTGTGTCCTGATTTTCCTGTATGAATAAAAGAGATGATGAAAAGACATTGACAAGGAAGTGAAGACATTAACTAGGAGGATGAAGCTGCACAGTGTGCGCTGCTGTCCACTCCACAGTACATTAACTTCCCCCGAGGCTGTAAACTGACTGTCTGAGGTCACTGTTGAAGGTCGCGCTGCTGCTGACTGCGCTGTGCTCCGCTGCTGCTTACAGAGGCAGGATTTTTAAATCAGTGCCTATCTTCGTCTCAAAGTTCTGTACTTCATTGCTCAGCAGCTTCATGGGCACAGGTTTGGCACAAGTTTCTGATTGTTTGCCAGTGTGAGTGCCTGATATTGAAGGTTCCCCCCTGTTGCAGTGATAACAGTAATCATGAGATAATCCTTCGCATGCTAATATCCTCTGAGGGTTTAGCACGGTGAAATGCCAAGAATCTATTAATGGCATGTAAATCTTCATCTCTGATCTTAATTGGATGTTAAAGCTCTGCCACAACATTGTGATGGGTTAAACCTGTTATGATTATCTGATGGAGGAGCCAGTTGTTCATATTTGTTTGTCTCTTTCTCCTACGCAGGCCAACCTGTGCTTTGTGGACATTGACAGCCGCTGTGTCGAGGCCCCCGAGGACCTCCCCGTATTTCCAGACCAGACTGAGCTAATCCAGGAGTTGAGTGAGGTGGTGCTGCGTTTCGGGCTCCCTCCACAGGGCGGTGTGGTCACCAAGACTGCCACCGCGTCCCCTCGCCTGAGCAGCCTGGTGCTGGAGGATCTGATGGAGGACAGAAGGAACGGGAACCTCGGAGGTGAGGAGCTGGCGGTGCTGGAGAGGCTGCAGGCTCTGGCGCGGAGGTGTGGAGCAGAAAAAAAGATGTCAGATGGAGGGAAGACGCTGGTGTTTGAGGAGGAGGAGGAAGAGCTGAAGGCTGCGAAGCTGAACATTCAGCTGAGGGAGGTGTTCGCTGGACGTTTCGCTGCCATGTTTGGCAGGTATGACGAGTTTGTCATCCACAGCGCTCTTGATTTGGACTCCTGGTTGAGCAACCGAGAGGGGACGTTCAGCTTTGACAAGGTATGATTGATAGGTTTAATAAAACTACTGTATTTAAGCCACTTATTTATGTTGAGATTGCTTTTCTGTGTGTTTGAAACACTTTGGATTGTAGTAGCAGCATTATATCCTCGTCCATGTTATGTTTGATCGTGTTTGTGCTTTTCAGGGTTCCTTCCTCTCAGTCCAGCCTGCAGCACACTTGCACTTCTTGTCTCGCTTCCTGGAGACGTCCATGTTTTCTTCCTTCGTGGATGGGAAGGTGATAGCTCGCTGGGCGGACAGAGAGCCACTGCAGCAGCTGTTTGACAACCGTCTGGAGCGAGAACGACTGTACGACACAGACGAAGAGGAGTCCCGTAACTCTCACTACAGGAAATGCACCTCAGTCTTTGAGTCAGGTATGTTGAGGGTGCTCGTGAACAAATGAAGATGAATTAAATTAGTATTATGACATACATGTTGCAAGAGGAGTCAGAAAATAAATGCTGTAATCCTACAACATGGAACACAAGGCAAAATATGCAACAAAAACAGATGTGAAATGTTTCCATTGCTTTAAGTTGTCTCTCTAATCAGGAAAGACTTAATACTATACTATAATTTCGCTTAATTTACATAGATTATCATGTAAACTTGACAGTGATGAGCATGTGGAGAGATGAGTTAAGTTTACAGCTTTTGCAAACAGGAAATGACATCTATACAACTGAAAGGACTTTGGCACTTAATGTAGCTTAAAGCAGTGGTTCCCAACTGGTGGGTCGTGGTCCAAAAGTGGGTCGCTGGTCCATTCTGAATGGACCGCAAGTGACTCGCAAACTTGTCAAGTTTGTAAAAAAACACCCTTTATTTTGAAGTATGGTGAATTTCTGGCCCAGAGCTTTTATTTTGAATTGAATTGTTAGTGACCTAACAGAGACAGCAAACTAGCTCAAAGACATGGCCAAAGGCAAGTACGACGCTGAATATATTACACTATGTGGACCTTGAACTAATGGCAAAGGAGGAATATGGACCCTGTGGCTGGACCAGTTGGGAAACATTGGCTTAAAGAGTAACTTGGACCCTATTTTCCCATGTTTTTGTGTCTAAGTCATTGATGGAGACAACAGCTTTTTGAAATTAGTCCAGTATTGAGGGAGACTGCGGCAGTCGCAGCAGTTTTTGGCACTGACAGGCTCAGATTGTTATTCTAAGTGTCAGACAACATTATGGAAAGGACCTGACAGAGAAATGTTCTTTTTAATCTTTTTATTGTGACCAAGTCTTGCTCAAGAAGACGTCTCAGTACTAAATCTCGCGGACTTTTCCACATTGTCAAAATCATCTTAATATTCAACCATGACTCTGAAATCTTTTAGATAACACTGAGCCAGGATTTCTGTACTCCAACAAACTCTTCCCATACTCCATTTCCGCTGTTGTTTCTCCTGCAACAAGTCAACTCTCACGAGATTCCAGATGACTTTTCCTTGAGCCAGACTTGGTTACAATACCAAACAGATCAGTGAAAGTTAAGGAAGTGTTGTCAGACACTTATGATAATAATCTGAACCTGTCAGTGCCAAAAACAAGCGCTTTAAGTGGCAGTGGTTATACTGCAGCCTGTTTTGCCAATATGACTGGAGCGGTCTCTTTAAATACTGGACCAATGTCAAATATTGTAGTCTCCATTAGTCACTTGGACACAAAAACATGGGAAAATAAGGTCCAGGTTGAAAAAGTTTCCCATTAAGTTATTACACATATTATTAAAGAGACTGAACATTTTAATGTAAGCCTACGACAGACCAAGAGTCACATCAGGATGTTTCTGCAGCCGCTTTTCAGATAGTATATATTGAGAGCCCAGGATGAACCCTCCATTGGTAGATTGAGCAGAACGATGATTGAAGTGGATGCCAGATTGTCAAGAGGGAATCTGCAAATCTGTTGCCATCTGTCCTTTTGTTTGGGTTTATACTGTATGTTGATCATGTTGCCATCCCCTCTCTCTTTTGTGATAAGCACTGAGGATCTTCCAAAAAGGGGACTCGTGTGCCAGAATGTTTAACAATTCAAACACGATTCAAATGGCAGCTGATGGAAACGTTTCTTAAATGGAAATCAAATAATCTGATGAATTATTAAAACAAAAAAGGGATGGGTTATTATTTGAGGGGGATAGATGGGTAGAGTTAGGGAATTAAAGAATTAGAGAGGGGTGAGCTAGAGGATACGGGAGGGGATGAGCATTATGCGGTATAAACGGAGGACAGGGCTTTGAGTCCCATGAAAACTGCGGCTTCGGCTTTGAAGTTGTGCCAACCTCTCTGCTGCAAATTCACTGCTTGCATCCCAATCTGGCTGTATCATTGTTCACATTTAGACTCTGCTTCAGAGATGTCGCTCCATCTCTGCCTCCATCTTACTCACTCAGTTACACTGAATTACTCTGTGCTGTTGTACACTGTTTGTTCCCGTCCTCCTGTGAATCTCCGTGCAAATAAACAAACTGAGTAGCACACTTGAGTATAAGATGTTCAGACGCCGTTAAGTGTGAGGCACATGTCCTCACTTGTCGTTTCATGACTCATCTTATCTACAGCAGATAGCCCTGTTGGATCTTAACCGTCGCGGTGTTTGTGTCTGCAGCTCAGGCCGTGGAGCGCAGGCTGCTGAAGGCCGACCACACAGCCATACACCCCCACCTGCTGGACATGAGGATCGGACAGGGTCGTCACCAGCCAGGCTACTTCCCTAAGCTGCAGGCTGATGTGCTCGCACAGGGACAAAACACGAACAAGTGAGCTTTTGGTTACTGCTGTTATTCAGTGAGAATACATCAGAACAGTGATTCACAATTACGAGTACTCATAACCCAGGTCCAGCGGTTGTACAAGGCTGTATATGTAATTTCCAGTGGGGACAGGAGGAACATGTTGTCACCTCCCCTCAAAACCCCATTTGTATCTCCCCAATTTTCCAAAACGTCTCATTTTTTACACCCAGAATTTGTCTTTAATACACCACTGTTTGTCCAACTGTCAGATTCTGTCTGGGAATATGAATTGCACTGCTGATTTTGCTCTGATGTACTTACTTAAAAAGTGCCATAAAGGAGTAACATATTTTGCATATTTAGTATTATTGTGGCAGATTATGGTATGATGACCAACAACCGTAGCCCATAAATGTATGGAAAAATGTAATAAAAGTAATCAAATCACACATTTTATATCTGGGGTGGACCCCATACCCTCAGTTTTACTGTGTCCCCCATATTTCTCAAAACAAAGTTACGCCATTGAATTAAACCAAAATATCTACAAACTTTAGGAGGAAAATAAACATAAACATAAACAACTTTTTCTCACAATGAATCATTAAAGATAATCCAAAATTAATTTACAAATAATTCATAAAGTTAGCTTAAAGTAATGGATAAGTAGTTTTATAGTTAAACTCTTCCTCTTCCTCTTTTCTGTATCCTTTATTATGTTTTATATTTTATTCCTCTGTAAAGCACTTTGGATTGTCCTTCTGTATGAGATGCTCTACACAAATAAAGCTGCCTTGCCTTTAAGGTAATGAATAAATGCTCCTGCCACACCAAGGACAGGATAGTTGAGCTCATCTGATGGGGGCTGTGTGTACGTCAGACAATAAATGATGGAAACTACTGCATTATGATATCACTAGTTGTCAGGGTCTACTTTATTACTACCCACAAAAATACACACAGGCATGTATTTTAAATACAGCAACTCCATAGCACCAAGGTTTTTATAGTGAACTAAAGCTAAACTAAAAACTACAATTAACTATCGAAATACATTGTAAAAAAAACCATCTGAGCGATATTGTGTACTTAACAAATCTAACTAAAATAAAATAGAAATATACAGAAAATGTCTTCAGTTTTAGTCTTTGTCAATCTGGTCAAATTTGTCAACACAACAAGCATGAGGAGGCGTTGATGCATGTGTTCATTAGGACTGGGATGTGTGCATCACTGTGAGTCAACTGGCTTCACAAAGTGGTGGGTTTCTATTGTACTACCTTCTTTGAACCTCTTAAATCTGGCCTCTGAAAAATACCTCCCATGATGTAATAATAATAATAATAATAATAATAATAATAAAAACTAAACTAAAACTAAATATTACTAAATATATACTAAACTAGCTTAGCAAAGCCACTCTGGAAACTTACTGAAACCAAATTGAACTAAAAGCTAAAATTAAAAATCAAACAAAAATAAAAACTCGTAAATAATAATTAAGATGATACATTTCATTTTAAAACGTGCCTTACAAAATGCCAAAGATCACCGTACAGAGCATAAAATAATGTACAGAGCAAGATACATGAATTGGAGAAACACATACTGTTGTGTTGTAGTGAAATATTTTGCGATGTTGTCCTGGTGAACAGGTGGTCCGGTCGTGTTTCATCACGCAGGACTGACACCAAGAGATCAAAGGCTGAACACTCAGGAGTGGACAATGAACAGAGACAGGTACCTTTACATGTCCACACAGACACACACACACACACACACACACACACACACACACACACACTAAGATCTTTGGATGCCTGTGTCTGATTTATTACCATTTGTTTTTTCAACAGAAGCACACATTTGCGAGGAAGAACCTCCGCCAGTCTAAGCTTCTTGATCCATCGCCTCAAGCCGTCAGTGAGACTCACAGAGAGTTTGTTGACGGGCTGCTGAGCGAGTGTCGTCTGAAGGTGAGCGCTCTCTCTGCGTGGTGATGGAGGCACTGATGTCACTGATTTCTTAAATCCAGGTTCAAGGTTAATGGTACCAAATGTTCTCTCTTCTCTTTAGACCAAGCGGATGTTGATGGAGCGGATGGGGAAGGAGAGTGTGGAACTGGGTCAGGGAGAAGCCAACATCACAGGCCTGCAGGAAAACACACTCATCCACGGTCTGTGTGACCTGCTGGAGAGAACCTGGGGCCACGGTCTGCAGCTGAAACAGGTCAGACACATGATTTAACATGACTTATCGTCAGCTCAGATGACCTACATAAAAACATGTAAACAAATTCACATCATGCGTTAAAAGAGGTGACTGTACGAACAGGCTGGATATTGACAAGTGTGTTTATTGTGAACAGGGGAAGTCCGCTCTCTGGTCCCATCTGCTTCACTACCAGGCGGCCTGGGGGAAGACGGAGGCACCAGCTGAGTCTCCAGGTCAGAGCACAACCTGACCGACTTGTTTTTCTTATATAAATCACTGAGCTAAGAGTCGGATGATAACTGGGGTTTAACTTGCTGTCTGTTCAGGGTCTAATGGTTCAGACCAGAGGACGTTTGATGATGGCGCTCTGCTCCTGAGAGGAGCCACGTTAATACAGGACATGAGGTAACGAGGGCGAGCATACTTTGATGTTGGAAAGAGTGGTGCATCTGTGTGGGAGGCTTTGTGTGTGTTTAAAGTCTGTGTTTTATTAAAAAAGGCAGGAAAAAATCTTTCATTTCCTCTTTCAAATAACTGATATTCTGGCTGAAGTTTAGATGAAGACAAAATCTTTTTAAAAACTCATATGCTGCTCATGCATTATATCTCCAGGCTTTGTTCTGGATATTGTAGAAGCCAATTTCCACCAGTGAAGGAAAAAATAAGATTAAAACTTAGCTTTGTAATGGAAAAAAATAACTATGAGAAACTTACTCAAAATAATGAGTTAATAATTAGTTGTTGTTGTTTTTTAAATATTGATTATAATAATAATTAAAAGCTTTATTTTTAGATACTAAGTCGTTATTTTTGAGACACTAACTCATTGAGAGATACTGACTCATTATTTTGAGATACCAAGTCAGGAGATGCTAAGTCATTATTTTTGTGATACTACTTTACACCGAGTTGCAGTCATTTTGAAATACTGTGACATCATTTTGAGATACTATGTCATTATTTTGATAAAAAATAACATTATTTATTGAGCACTTTTCATACAAGGGATGCAGCTTTACAAAAAAGATGCAACACAAAAGCAAAAAGGACAAGAGCAGACAAAAAGACAGTCAGTGATAAACAAAATATAAAAGTTAAGGTAATGAAAACAGAGACCAGTAAGAATAGTAAAAAATAGCACAATAAATATAAAATAATAATAAGAATTACATGAATTAGTTAAAAGTCAGACTAGATAAATACAAAAAATATTTCAGCTGTCGTTTTAAAATGTTCACCAAGCCCACATCTCTCCATAGTTCTGAAGCATGGTTAACAAAAGCTGTGCTGCCTAATTTCTTGTGTGTATAATTGCATGTATTTAAAATCCAGCAGCAGAGGATCTGAGAGCTCCTGAAGGATTATAAAACAACAGTGAGCCTGCAATGTAGGCCGGTCCCAAACCATTAAGAGCTTTGAGAACAAGTAAAAAAAAAAACAACAAAAAACCCTTAAAATCTTTTCTAAAAGATACTGGGAGCCAGTGGAGTGAAGCTACAACTGGGGTAATGCGCTCTCTCTCGCCTTGTTTTGGTGAAAAGTCGAGCAGCACAATTCTGGATAAGTTGAAATTTTTCAATTGACTGTTTTGGAAGGCCAGTAAAAAGAGCATCGCAATAATCTAGTTTGTTTAAAATAAAAGCATCTTTATAGGATAGAAATGGCCGTACCTTGGTGATGTTTCTTGAGTGATAAAAAACTGTTTTGGTCTCCTGTCTTCTGTGAATTAAAGTTTAAATCTGAATCAAAAATAATGCCCAGGCATGTTATTTCAGATTTAATCTCAGGAGCCAGATGCACAAGTTTGCAGGAGAGTAGATCTCTTTTAGCTTTTAGCTTGGGGCTAACTAAAAGAATCTCGTTTTTCTTTAGTTTCAAAAAGTTATTGCTCATCTAGTTTTTTTCATCTAACTATTTTTTTCTCATTTTAAATACTGTGTCATTATTCTGAAAAACTTCTCATTATTCAAGATGTTAAATCTTTTTTTTTTGACATATTAACTCATTATTTTATTATTTTAGGATAGGTTTTTTAGAAAACTTCTCATTATTTAAAGTGGTTAGTCATTATTTTGAGACATTAACTTACTCACTTGTGTTTCTTATTATTTTGAGATACTAATTTATTATTTTGAGAAAGTGTCTCATAATAATGACTCACAGGATCTTTTTTCCACCATATTGGTGGAAATTGGCTTCCATAGTGTGTATATCTTGGTCACAGGCACATTTTTCTCGTAGATGCAAAATCAAACGTCTAAATCATCATTAGATACAATGTTCTGAGAAAAAGTTGAGCATTAAAGCTTGTTTTCCACTTTTGTTCTTCCAGGTTTATCCAGACCATGAGTGAGGGTCTGTCTGAGGTGGGTCAGGCTCGGGCCTGGATCCACCTGGCTCTGGAGAAGAAGATGCTATCACAGCACCTTAAGGAGCTGCTTACAAACCAGGAGCTGCTCAGGTCAGACATTACTCATGACTGACTTTTAAGACAAGTAGACACAAGTCTAATGTTTCTGGGTGTCATTTATGGTCAGTCTCAGGATTTTGACTGATCGTCTTCCCTTTCTTCTCGTCCCCCAACAGGCAGCTGTATAAACCTCATGCATTCCTGCTCTGTGAGGAAGAAAGGGAGCAGTTTCTGTTCCACCTGCTCTCTCTCAACACTGTGGACTACCTCTGCTTCACACGCGTCTTCACCTCCATCAGTGAGTCCTGTAAACTTTAACAACAAAATGCTGGAATTTACTGGCAGCTTTAAAGCTTTCAAGGACACTGAAGTTTTCCTTTGGGCTCCACCCACTGGCCTTTTGTACTTGAATTACATCCAGTATCCCATGGACTCACACAGAGCCTCAAACAATAGACACTGAAACTGCACCAATGCTGTGAAAATCCTTTTTACCCAGAGTATTGTGAGAAAGAAATGACATGAATGAATAACACTCTGCTCATGATCTCTTGTGTGTCTCCAGGTATTCCATACCGTGTGGTTATAATACCCATGAAGAAGCTGAGCATTGCAATGGCAACAGTTGACCCTTGGGTGTGCGTGTCAGGAGAGCTGGGTGATTCAGGGGTTAGACAGATCCCGAAGAATACGCAGGAGATTTTTTTCCAGGTTTGTGTGCGCTCTGCAGCAGTAAGGTCAACATCGTGTCTGACAGAGACGCATGCTTAGATGCACTCACTGTGGTTCATGCTTTTCATTTCAGTGTAAGAACCTGGGCAGGCTGAGCACTCTGCAGCTGGGACAGGAGAACTCGGGCCTACTGGCCAAGTGTCTGATCGACTGTGTGATGGTTTATAATGAGATCACTGGACACACCTACAAGTAAGCTTCTTAATTGACCCTGGTGTCATCGCCAAACACTCACAGTGGCAACAACAACAGCTCTCTGCTTGATAAAGATTTGATGACCTCTGAATGATCCACTGTCAAATACTTAAATGCAAAAGCAGCTTTCTCACACGATAACATAATGCAGACACAGGAAATAAGCAACTGCACATACAGTGGCACCCCAAAATTTTTTCTAGGGTTTACAGATGGGGCCACTAAAAATCTTGGGGTGGCACACTAAAACAGAAAGCCATGACTGAATTTCGGAAATTCTGTTGTGCTGTTGAAGTATGTAGGCTAGTTGTAAACAAGTAAACTATGTCAACATGGAGAGTTAAGGAATCGCATAATGTTATACTTTGATTTCTTATTTTACAGTTAATGTTACTAATTATTAGAGGTGTAATGATCCATCGATCTGGATTGATATATCGACTGAATGATCAACGATCCAGTATCATCATCTTTAGGATGCGCTTTTATTTTGAAATTCTCTGTCACCGTCAAACAGCAGCAGACAGATGGCAAGCAGTCAAGAGAAAGACGATGAGGATAACGTTATTTATTCAGGAATAAATCAGCAGTGTGGAAATATTATTTATTATGGAGAAAATACGGGACAACAGACGGAACACATGCCATATGTGAATAATGTCGTTACGAGATAAAACAAGACATACCTGCCTGGTTGAGCATCTCACTTCACTAACTTCTAAATACAGCAACATAAGCTGCTCTCTTTCGACAATGTTGGGCTGAAATAACGTGCATGCAGGCTGAAATTCAACCGAGCTGTTCTGTCAGGAGATGTAGCGACTTAATGTGCTCTTTTGTGTGTGTTAGTGAAGTCAGTGATTATTACTTATTAGTCACTTATTATTTCTGTGTCGTTATTATCTTTTATGGCCAAAAGTAAAAAAGAAAAGGGTAGCAGACAGATTGTGTTAAATGGGCTTATAATATTGTCTCGATGGTAGACCCCTGAATCACATTGAATTGAAATCGTATCATGGCAGCATTGTAATATCGGCAAATATTGTAGCGTTGTCCAAAGAATCGATATATCGTATCGTGATGAAACTGGTGATTTACATCCCTACTAATTATCTGATGCGCATAGACTAGTACTGGCACAGTTAGCATTTTGAGTTTCACAACCATCCTCTTTCAGGCCACAGATATACTTGCTTTTTAAGCACGTCTTCGCGAAGGCAGCCGGCTGCATCGTGAATGCAGTTATTCACAAACTTGCTTACATAATTCTGTGTTACTGGGGCATTCCACTAGAGGGCACGCAAGAGAACTCAGACGTATATAACTTCCAGATTTGCATTATGTAAACAACAAACGTGGTGACACTCGAGGAGACTACTATATTGTTATATCTGAGATCACAGCGGATCGCAACAGGCGGTGCCATCATAGATGGGATGTGTCAAACACGTGGTTACAGTAGCCAGTATATGTCTTTCTTTCTGCCAACACTGCCCCTGCCTTTCATTTGTGTACTGAATTTCACGGACATGTTGCATTAATTTCATAGAACGTGCACAACCAGCACTCCAAACAGCCGCAGGATACGTGAGGCTACATCATGAAAATGTGAACACGTAGTTAAAAGCAAGTATATCTGTGGCCTTAATGTGTCATTACTTTTCAGACAGCTTTAATTTGAGTGAGTATGTTGATTGTAATGCTTTATTCACACTACATGCGAAACAGCAACAAGCTACAATTCATCTGCAATGAAAATTGGTGACATGAAGCTACAAATTGACACCCGACACTTGGCTGCAGACGGATGTGATGAGCTACAGACAAAAGTTGAGCTGGCCTCAACTTTTTCAGCGCTCCAATGACTCAGTGAAGCATCAAGCACATCATATGTTTCTATTTCTAGCGGCGGTACTGTGCTATTCAGCTCGGTTAGCTGACACTATGCTAGCTTTATGTGCAATATGTGCACGTGGGATGCAATGAGGTGGCGAAATATGATGTTAAAATGAGGCTTCAGCTTTAATGCTTTAATGGCGTTCAGTTGAGGTTCTTTGTGGCAAGTAGGAGACACACACAAGCCCCTGACGATGTAATTATGTTAACGAGTGCTTGAGCAACACTTCAGCGGCAATTCAGCAATAACGTAGCTGGTCAAGTTTTAGCATTATGGTTCGTAGTGTAAACACAGCATGTGGAACAAAGCATTTCCTGGGGAACAAGCATGGGGGGGCCACCCCAGGCCACCCTTTTGTGGTGCTGCTGATCATGTACACTGTGATGGATACCCTATCTGGAGCGTATTTTTTTAAGTCTCTGCAGTTTATTTAACATCATGTTGTCATGAACTGAAAGCAGCTGCTGCCTCATAAAAAGCAAATTAGTCTAAAAATACATCATGTATCACCCTAGAAAACCTGTGTGAGTTATCTAAACTGAAATTATTCAATGCACACTCACTACACTATGCTAGCTGATTTGAACAGATGGCTCTTACCGACGTCATGTCCTTGTGTAATAAATGTTTTTAAAGTTGGACCTAATAAAACACTGTGTCTTCTTTCCTTCCAGGTTCCCATGCGGCCGGTGGCTGGGGAAAGGCGTGGGCGATGGCAGCTTGGAAAGAGTCCTCATTGGTCAGCTGGTGTCACCTGGTGGAGAGGAGGATGCTGGCAGGTGGACAGGGACGCCTCCGGAGCTGGCCTCTCCTTCTCAGAGTGTGCGGGCAGTGCTGGGATCGCTTGGCAGCCGAAGCAGTGCGTGCTCACAAAGAACACATTCTTTAGTACAATAGCTGACCTAGTTGTTGGTACAATAACAGATTCTGTTCCTGTATCACCTTTCTATTCAGCTCCTGTCCACTTCCCCTCCTGTTTGTCATCACTAATACTCATGTTTCAGTTTCTTTTTTGTCAACTATTCTGGATTTGTCTTGTCAGGAATGCTGTCTGTCGAAGTACAAGAGGACATGAGGGAGGCAGCAAATAACCTTGTTAAACACTTCCACAAACCCGAACAAGAGGTATGTGACTGTAAATAAAACATTCAACCAAATTCATTTAACGTGTTGGGTCATTTAGCTGAAATGGGGTTAAAATGTTTAGTGCAAAGCATCTCATGCAGCGATGGGTGAGACTGTGAAGCTCCTGCTTGTGTTATTTTTATCTCCAACATGGTTTGTTACCCCGGCGTCTCCAGCCCAGGCCTCATTTGTATCGCTTCATGTATCAGACTAGCCTCTCTCATCTCAACAGCAATTGGAAAGCACTGAAGAGACTTGATGAGTCACTTTAGTTTATCAGTAATGGGCCTCCCATTCACTGTAATAACATCTTTAGTGCATGGCCTTTAATGTACAAGCATGCTTTGCTCTGTTTACTTCCTCTCAGTAATAGAAAGAAGAGTCTTTTAGATTAGGAAATAAACAAATCTGCTGTGGAGGATTTTGGAAAATTGAATATGAGAGGATTTGCTGGAGCTGAAAAATGAGCCTCTTGCTTACAGGGCCTCTATTAACTCTGCCCCCATTTCTGTCATCCCAGAGGGGAAACCTGACATTCTTGTTATGTGGTGAAGGAGGGTTGGTGCTTTCCTTGGAGAAGTTCCTCCTGCATGGGCTCAAACCTAACCGTCTTTTCCAGAGGAATGTGTTTGTGTGGGACTTTGTGGGTAAGTACGGCGAGTGTGAGTCCATTAAACCTGATGTTTTACATCTCGTTGATGTCTGTGTCCTGTCTCCATCTAGTGGTGATAAATATGAATTTCACCTATCAAATTGCATCCAACAACGCATGATTGATGAGATTTTTAAACAACCAGTGTTAAACTCCCTATCCCCAGCCTTGTTTTCCCTTTATTGTCTGTAAATGAATAAGTCATGAACTGACAGTATGACCATCTCCCTCCCACAGAGAAGGCAGTCGTTTCCATGGAGACAGCTGATCAGATGGGTGACCTGCATGGATCCACACTGACAAAGGGTCCACCCTGCGACTCACTGTGCCACTACGTCAATGCCATCAATGCCTCGCCACGAAACATTGGAAAAGAGGGCAAGTTCCAGCTGTTTGTCTGCTTGGGAATCAGGTGAGTCATCGTTTTGTTTGTAATTCAACAATAGCAGTATAATGGGACTGATGCTTATGTGACTACTCCAATGTAGTAAGTCTAAAACACATATTTATGCCGAAATAGGGAGACGGTTTAAGAATATTATCCCCACTGGATTATGTGATTTAAAGCATCCTGGTTATTATAGTGTGTCAGGCAAATGTGATATAGTTTCCTTCCTGAGGCCCAGAGGAAGCAGCCTGCAGCATAACTGCACTCAGAGGTTTTCCCACACTGAACCATCTCACTAAAGTGAAAGGACTCTCTGTCTGTCTGTCTGTCTGTCTGTCCTTTGATTTTCTTGACAACCGTTCATCCAATTGACTTCACACTTGGTGGGTGTATTGCTGAGGACCAGAGGAAGTGCAGTGCTGAGTGTGAGCTCGACATCTACAGGACATACAGTATTTATTAGCTGTGGGTTATTTACACACTGTGTAGTGTATTGAGAGGGTACCCTTATTAACTGTCGCAACCCCATAAGGCATGCTGGGTACAGCTCACTCTCCATTGCTAGCTACAATCAGGCTCCCAAGAGGTGCACCAGTCTTTGAAGCCAATCCTCATAGTGGCCACACAGTGGAAAAACAACTGCAGCATCTGTCATGTGATGCCCTGCGGCCCAAACCATTTTCCCCATAGACTTATGATGTGAAAGAGACGTCTATAAATCAGTGGATACATTTTTTTTTTTTTTGAGCATTGCAACCCTGGCAAAATGACTTATTTCACTATCAAGATTTGATCCATTCAGTCTGATAACATTTAGAAAGTCTAGAAGACGCATCATTGAATCATTTTATCCCCATTCAGTTTAGTAGAGTGTCACACCGAAGTCTTGAGTGCGCTTGCTCCATGGGCCCAATGATGCGGAAGCAGCATGGATCATCCCGGTAATCTTATATGCAGCAGTTGAACGTTTCTAGCTTCATGCACAACTGCGCAACTTGCATAGGAATGAACAGGATACCGTCTCCAACGCTGTATCCAGGTCTCTTTATACATCCATGTATTACAGTACATTCAAGAACAGATGAAGAAAGAGAGACCAGTGTTGTTACATTGTAGCAAACTCAAACATTTCAAGCTTTGGTGATGTAACTTCCAGGATTAAAACTTGAGTCTCTGGAAATAGCTGCACTTTAACTTTGAGGCCATAAAATGTTTGTGTGAGCCTCTGCACCTGAATGTGGAGTATACTTTAGCATTGCAAGGGGATGCAATGATGTCATGGTGTAAATAATACTCAGGACCCAGGGAAGCCCACTTTCGAGGGGGAATTTGTTTGTGTTAGTTGTTCTTGCGAAAGCTGAAAGTAGCAATGCTGGAGGCCAACGGGCACTCCATTAGTTTATGTAACCTTCAGTTCAGAAAATGTAAAGTGTCGGCCTTTGTCTTCTAATGGTGTGACGAGAGATGCAGAAGAAGCATTCATATCTTTGTGTAAGATTAATACAGATTAACAAAAATAACATTTTGTTGCACTTAAAGGTCCAGTGTGTAGGATTTAGAGGCATCTATTGCCAGAAATGGTAAATAATATTTAGAACTATGTTTTAATTTGTGTATAATCACCTGAAAATTAGTCACATTTTCTGTTTCTCTCTTTATATGTTCTGTCACTAAAACTAAATATCTTTAAAAGAGTGAGATCAATCTAATATATTATATATATACAAGCATATATATATTATATATTATATATTATATATATATATATATATATATATATATATATATATATATATATATATATATATTATATTTTGGCGGGGTGTTGTGTGCAATGCCTGTGTGAACATTCAGGTTAATAAACACTGAAAGCATCTTGTGGTAGTTTCTTGTGGTTAAAAGCTGGTTCAAGAGAAGACACATGGTGCTCATTCTGTCTTGTCGTCAGTTAATTCACCTTTCGATGAACTACTAACTTAGACTGACCACTGACCCGTTCCTCTCGACAGGGACCGGCTTCTCTCTCAGTGGCTCCCCCTGCTGGCAGACTGTCCCTTGACAGTGCGGACATACGAGGAAGGTGCTCTGCTGCGGGACCGAGCTGCTGTACACTCCCTCTCCCGCATCCTGCACACACTCAACGAGTTTACCATCACCCTGGAGACTGCACTGGTCAAAGGAGTTGACCTCTGACCCTGACCGATAAGCCCCTGCTCTGTAACCTGCTGCAGAAATGCAGATGGGTTAAAATATTCATCTCTCCATCTGCGGGAAAAATGAGTACATTCACACACTTGAGAAATGTGACTTTATTGTAAAAGAGGACAGTGGACTAGATGACGTCGCTGGCAACTGGAGCTCCAAACATATTGCCTTGTTCACTGATGTAAATGTCTTATACACTGTATTTGCTTCAGGAAATAGTCAGATTTTTCCTATGCTTGTTTACACTGTGAAATTCTGTTCCCTCAAGGAGAAAGAGAGAGTCATTCATAATCCCACATCTAGATATTTTCACAGCTCACACCATTAACTGTACCCGACCCAACTATAACTCTCCTCCGACTGCTGTATTGCTTGCACTCGAACTTTAAACTAAGCACATGCATGGCCAAAATCTGTTTGTTTTATGTCTTAGTGTGTTGTGATCTGAAATATCAGGACTCAGGCCTTATTATATGAGCATTTTCTTGACTTCATTCATTGGATATCTTAGTAAGTATACTCCAGAAAGCTAATGTCCCCACTCTATGATATGTTACAAAATGTTATATTATTATGCTCTTGTTATACTGTGTAACATCTTGCCTGTTTCTCATTGTTTACTTCAGTTTGCGGTCACACACTGCAGAGTTGTGCTCCGTCGGTGAAACACTGAAACCAAACTAGTGTCCTAGTTGTGTCAGTTCAAATACCCCTCGTCACTTTGTCAGAAAGCTTTCCCCCCCTCTCTCATTGTAAATATTTTGCTTCATTAGACCTTTGATAGACTTGTGCCCATTTGTTATTATGTTGTAATGAATCTGTGGCATATTTTTCTGTACAAAGGCATCTTGTTTGTGTCTATGTGAAACAGTAGATCCCACTACGGACACACTTTACTGATTCTGTGGATATTAGTCATGCTGTTTGTTTCTCGACTGTTCAGTTGTCCTCAGACGACAAATAGAGCACAGTTTCTTAAAAAAACGCTAAGGATTATGTTGATGTCACGTTTAATTTAACATCTAAAGAATTATGAAGATGCTGTCTCCTGCACTGTCCTGCAAGCACTATGTAACCCACAATGACCAAGCCTCTATTATCATTTAAGATTAGAGAAAGCAATAATGAATTGTTATTTATGAAATGTGTTGTCAAAGATTAAAGTTAATATTGAAATAACTGGCTGGGAATTGTTTTTGTTTTTGTGCCATTCCCTCAAATCTATGATGGAAGAAAGACGATGAGATTCTTACATAGTAAAATGGCTTCAGTTGCAAAAAAGCTTGACCAATTACATCTGATAATCACAATGACTTTAATAGTTTGCCAAATGAAAACTGGACCAGCTACTGTGTGTGCACTGTGTTTGGCTGTGTCGTCTGACAGAAGCTCCTTAGATCAGTTTGAGGATGGTGTTGGCAGTGTCGCAGCCATTACACCATACAAACACAGCCTCATGCATGACTCAAACTACGTGTGAGTAGTGTAATGCAGTAAAGTTACTTTTGTGAAGCCTGTGGTGCTGTCTCTTAAGAATCAGAGAGCAAACTGAGGACAAACTCTGAGATTCAGAATGACCTTTATTGGCCAGTGTGTACACTTACAACAAATCTGACTACTTTTTTTTCATATTTCTGTACTTATACAGAAAATGACATAATAGAGAGGAACAAGGACAACAAAGCTGGACGAATGAAGATTAGACAGGACTATTATGTACACAAGTGTGGAAAATAGGTGTTTGTGTAAATGTTATATAACTATATGTCAGAACTGCCTTTGACAACAATAAAAATAAAATGTCTAGTCAAGTCAAGCTTTCTGTAAGTTGTGAACTATAAATAGTGCAAAGAATAAATACTGAATGGATGTACATGGACTGGATGATAATGTACAGTATGAGCATGTATACATGTCTATACACTGTATATACAGCATGTAGGACTTAGAATAGAATACTATCTATCTATCTATCTATCTATCTATCTATCTATCTATTGATGTTTATTTCTCCCTTCTAGTTTGATACGTGTATTACTGTGCTTCTGTGGAGTGGATAAACTCCATCCATCCATCCATCCATCCATATGTAATGTAACTTATTACATCTTATTATGTTTTGATTACTTTTTAACAAATGATTTAAACTGGGCAATAAACCTGAAAAATGTCCAGAAATGGACAATGCCACAAGAAAGTATTCCTGCACAGCATAAAGCTGCAAAGCAACAGAATGATTTTTATATTTTACATATAAACTCTTTTCCAAAAAGAATATATTCGGGTGTATCCCTCTTTAATTAGTAACTCAAATCTAATTGCATATCTTTTTTTCTCTCAGTAACTGCAAATGATTACAATTTTTCGGTAATTTATTTACATGTAACTAGGTACTTCCTAACACTGATGTACAGTATGTGCATGTATACATTTCTATGTACATGTAAGACAAATATTGACAGTGACAGATTATTATGGCATACTCTATAACATATGTGTCTATAGATATATATCTTAAATAACAGCTATACTTCTCTCTTCTGGTGTGATATGTGTATTAATGTGTTTTTAGTGCTCCTGTGCAATGCCCAGTTAACCTGCGGCTGTATGGTAATAATTTCCCAATTTGGGATGATTAAAGTCTATCTATCTATCTATCTATCTATCTATCTATCTATCTATCTATCTATTACTCCTTTTATTGGCATTAAGTCGTCCCCTCATGTTATCAGTGACAGCCCAGTCAGCAGCCTATACATTGAAGTAACTGTTATGAAACCGGTGCAGTGTTATGTGACAGCAGCATGTCTGGCTCGCTACTGGGAAAAAAACAGCGGATCCAAGTGGTTGTTCGCCCTGAGCTGTCCACTGGATGGAGGCCATGTTTCACTCACCTTTTATTTACCACTAATCTGCTCCGCTGTCACGCAATTCAAGTCAACAAAGCGCATCTCTCATGCTAGACGCCGAGCCCCCTAAAAACCGTAGGCCTCCAGACGGGCCATCTGGCGCTCTGTAGTAAAACGACAGGCCCCGCCCCCTTGCTTACACTCTCCAATGTGCCATAGCAACCGGGGCCGAGCCCCCTGTTCCCGCGCAATGTTCCCATCCTTATAAGGCCAGTAGAATGCAGACGCACGCACACGTCACACGTCGTTTATGTAAATGCTTTGATTGAAGAAAAGGAAAAAAACCTTCTGCCCTACTCTGAAATGGAGGTGTGGATACGACGCATGCGCAGTGCGTTCACAACTATCGAGTCCCGTCCACACAAACGCAGACATCAACAAGGGAGCGGGTTACTGATGCGGGTTGATTTTCATAATAGTCACATCGTAACGACGCGCTATAAGGACTATTACTTTGTACAAGCTCCACGCAACTCGCGACAAGGTAAGATAAGCAGCCATTTTCACTTGTTTTGTCGCGTGGTGGGAGCTTTGACGGGTTTTTAAAGTGTTAGCGGTGTGTTCAAGATGTGTCATTTAAAACAAGCCTCGAGTTGTCTCGGAACAATTGCGCTTTTTAGACCTGCTTGGTGGCCGAGTGGGTGTGTGGGTCACCTTTGAAACAGTTAAAGTAGCCAGGCAAAGTGTGAGGAAGGCGTGTGGATGTGTTTAATAGTGTCAGGATGGGCTTCATGTGCAGGCAGGAGATGGCTGTTGTTATTGTTGCAGGCTGTCGGAGGAAATCACTCCCATTTATCGCTGCTGGAATTACACTAAAGTCGGGTATTATGATAGTTAGGGTCATAAATATACACTTCTAAAAGGCACTGATGGTCAGATTGATTGTAGTGCGCCTGCAGTGTGCTCCACATTTACGCCTGCTGCTGCTAAATAAGCCAAGTTGGATGTCTCACGCCCACCCGGAGCAGAGATGCGTCTCAGCACGCGGGCGCTGCTGTCAACAAAACAGCCACCGCAAACACAAACTACACACACACGCCTTATCAAACTCAATTTGGGTGGGGAAATGTAGTGTAGTGTGAGATTATGGCACAAACACCCACTTTGAACTTCGTGCACATGTAGTTGAAGGTGGTGTGTTGCAGTGACGCGGCTGTGGAATAACAAAGAGTAAAGATCAAATTACACGATTGTCCCACAACTGCCCTGGAAACAACATGTTTGCTTAAAATGCGTGTTTGCCCGAGTTTAATCTCACTGCGCGAAGTTAAGGCAGGGAGGGGAAAGTCGGGCATCGTCGAGCAAGGGGACGGTCATCATAAAATGGGTGCGCATGAAGCAGGTCGTGTGGCATGCCATGCTTCCTCGCTGGAGTGGGCGGTGAATTTGGCGACTTGCACTTTTCTCTCGATAAAAACAAGTGTATTTCTCGGCGCCTGCTTTGGTTTTTAAAAGTGCACGTGCTGTACGCGCAGGTCGCCACTGCTTTCCGGAGGATTTTTACAGTTTACTTTTTAATATTGCAGCTTTTGCGGAAAATCGCATCACACCCCCTTCTCCACACTGCCTCCGCCTTTGAAGTGTGTTGCCATGTTGAGTTGCGTCACGTACTGTATTCTGCTGCAGAGATCGTCTACAGCCTACAGATGAGATACTCTGAGGTGGATATGTCGTCGGCCTTGTGTATCCTGAACTCCAGGATACAGGCAGAGCTGATACAGTGCTATACTATATTAAAAAAAATACACATTTACATTGATTTTAGGCCATAAACTACTTTACTGCATCATTTTAATACCATTCTGATAATATCTATTTGTGTTATCACTGATTATCTCGTCACACTGTATCTGTTACACACCTGTTATATAATTTGTGACCTCATGTGTTGCTTTGGCTTTAGTGAGGACACTCGTGTAAAATAGATTTTTATCAAAATTAAGCACTTTCCTGGTTTAACAGTTATAAGTCAGTGGCTTTATTTGCAAGCTTACTTTTAAGTTTCTGCAAATAAACTCTTTAACAGTTAAGTATTCATAAATACAGTGCCGTACACAGACATTTTTGGGGCCAGGTGCTTAAAAAAGGGCACCCCCTCATAATTATTTGTAAAACACACTTATCTTTTTTTTAAATTTAAATTTTAGAATAGAATAGAAAGTTTTATTGATATTAGCTAGTGAATATAGTATAGTAAAGTTTAATATAGTGCTTTTAAAAACAGGTGAAAAGACAACCAGCTAGAAATGACATAAACACACTTATATAATAGCTATAATAGCAATGGATAAAATAAATAAAAACCACAAAAAACAGTGGTTAAAAATATTGCAGTGTAGATATTGCATGTGATTATTGTTTGTTAAGTGTTCCTACAGAACAGGGAAAGAAACTGTTTACTACTACTTATTTACTTTATACTTTATTTTAATAAGCATTGTTAAAACAAAAATAAAAATTGTGAGGGTCCAAAGTACAGAGGGATGTTGTATGCTGTAAAACCCCCTGAGGCAAATTGTGATTTGTAATATCAGGCTTTATAAATAAAATTGATTGATTGAATACCCATACAGTCAGTAGCTTAATTTCACAAATTCAGCCAACAACAGCGAGGCTCAGGGCAAATGCTATCATTACCTGGCTGGTTGTCACTAATAAGAGCAGGTAAGAGACGTAGATGCTGCTCCGCAAGGCACTGGATTTGTGTTTATCAACTGTGGTGGCTGTGACAAGGGAAGTCGAAGAGGGAGAGGCAGGGGCAGAATTAGAGCTCAAATGCTCTTATCAGAGCATATCTTATCTTATCTTATAAGAAATGGAGGAAAAAGTCTTCCACAAAGGGCAAATATGTAGTCAGAGGCCAAAAGGGCAGGTGCTGGAGCACTATATGGGGTTAATCTGTGCATGTGCTTGCATAGATGCATTTCCATTAGTTTGTACATTTAAATCTGGCTTTGCAGGGCTAGAAATGTGCATTTAGTATTATTTACAGACTACAAATGATTTTTAAATAAATATGGTTCCACATATTTTGCATTTTTACAAAGAACTCCAGTGTGATTTTCTATTGTTGTTTTAGCTATATAGCCACATTGATATCTTCAGTCACCAGCAGAGTTTTCTAGTTCTCATATTTCCCCCCACACTGCCCAACATAAGTGGTGTGTGATAAATCCAGCAGAGTGAGAGCTCTTTGGTTTCAATGCTCTGTGTCTGCT
The DNA here is from genome assembly GCF_041903045.1 of Epinephelus lanceolatus. NCBI lineage: Eukaryota > Metazoa > Chordata > Actinopteri > Perciformes > Serranidae > Epinephelus > Epinephelus lanceolatus. Next base: position 26,756,995 of record NC_135738.1, read on the forward strand.
CTCAGAGGCACCGCACTGTTAGAGGACCCCGAGGACTGATGGCAAGGAAAAAAACCCAGTCTGGGGGGCGCGGCTCGCAGTTTTGCCGCAGTTCACTACATGTGCTGCTGAGATTTAATTTTGCCTAGCAACATAAATCATAATTCCTCTGCATAATCAGCGTGCTTATTGCATTGCCACTGATTTCCCCCAGACACGTTTATATTCCTGCATTTTTCTGGTGTTAAATATTTCTGTAGTGTGCACCTAACCGTGACAAATACTGTATCCTCGGCAGCCTGGAGGATCGGAGTAAGTGCGTGCTTATATTTTGAGTTTCCAAAATGCATCCTGTGAGCACAGCATGGTGACATGATCTGTCTGACACGCTGTCTGACTGTTGACCTACTTCCCCCCCCCCCCCCATGTGGGTCATAGCGGAGAGATGCTCCAGTGAAATCGCTCTGCCTGAAAAATTTTCGTGCAAAACACCAGCTCTGTTTGTGTTAAATCACAGAAACTGAAATGTTAAAATAAAACACCGCTTCTGATGTGAAGCAGAGGTGCACGGCTGCAGGGAGGTGCTGCAGTTACTACACCATGCACACTGATGCGAGCCTCACATGTTAATATTTTAATCGTTGGTTTTGTGTTTGCACGCAGATGTTTGGCTTTCATAAGCCAAAAATGTACAGGAGTTTGGACGGCTGCTGTATCTGCCGCGCAAAGTCCTCCAGCTCTCGTTTCACGGACAGTAAGCGGTACGAGAAAGACTTCAGGAGCTGTTTTGGGTAAGAGACACAGCTAAGTAGCAAAGCACGTGAGGTCTGGAGAGAGATCCGCCTGCATGTGTCATATCTTAATGGTCTGATACATTTCCCCTGTGTAATTTCCTCACAAATTATTTTGCAGACTGAGTGAAACACGATCTGGAGAAATCTGTAATGCCTGTGTGCTCCTGGTGAAACGGTGGAAAAAGCTACCTGTGGGAACCAAGAAGAACTGGAACCATGTGAGTTTGGATCACAGTATTACTGATATGTCTGAGCTACTGCTTGGTCATGATAAAAAAAATGTGCTAATTTCTCCTCTCCTGCTCACAGGTTGTGGACGCCAGAGGAGGTCCCAGCCTAAAGATAACCTCCAGGCCCAAGAAGATAAAATCCATCTCCAAGAAAGCACGGCCGAGCCAGATCAGCAGGCTCCAGAAGGAGCTCAAAAGAAACAGTGCGTCCTGCATTTTGGCTCCACTAACATGTCACTCATTCATTCCTTTAGAATAGCTTATTTTGCTGACGCTTTGTTCTGCCCATCAGACTCAGATGCTCACAGCACCACCTCCAGCGCTTCCCCTGCTCAGTCCCCCAGCTACAGCAACCTGTCAGATGATGGCTCAGACACTGAGCTCAGCCCGGGGTCCAGCCGCTCTCCTGTTTTCTCATTCCTGGACCTCACTTACTGGAAGAGGTATGTCAGACAGTGGAGCACCAGGGCTGACTCATTATTTAGGATTCAGAATGACGCATTGCTTTCACATGCTTAAAGGCTTTAAGGCAAGTGGTCAGTGTCTTGAAGCCCCTACACACCTACAGTCCACCCACACAGATGTTTCCACTTAAAGGAATACTTCACCCATAAAATGACCATTTGTATATCAGTTACTCACCTAGTGTTAGCTTGAATTTGTGAGAAAAACTGGTCCTTTCAAGGGACAGTTTACCCCCACAACAAAATACACATTTTTTTCTCTTACCTGTAGTGTTAGAGAGATTGCTTGCTTTTAGGTTTTTCAAAAAAAGAAAAAAAAGGCACTTTGAGCACCATAAGCCAAGGGACACGTGCTTCCATTATATCGGAGAGAAGGCAGACATCTCTACAACAACTCACAAAGCAATCTAGGTTGATAAATAGCACAACAGGTAAGAGGAAATGGACTGAAGTAAACAGGGTCCAACAGCAAAACTACATCAAAACGTGTGTTTACAAACTCCCACACAACACATGCAGTATAATCCAAGTCTCCTTTATCCACTTGTATGTTCTGAACTTTCCGAATGTACACTTTTTTTGGTTAAAAACCCCCCCACAACATTTCCACATACGAGTAGCACCCCCAGAACATATGTTGACATGGGCTTGAGCTCTGAGTTAAAACACACATCCGTGCCCAGGCGTGCTACTCAGCCATGCGTGAGACTGATTGTAGTGATGTGTTTTAGATCATAATGTTTTAGTGAAAATGCATGTGTTTGGTAAGTACTGAGCATATGACTGGATAACTAAGTCTCGGATTATATTGCACGAGTTGTGTGACAGTTTATAAATGGATGTTTTTACATAGTTTTGTTGATGCTAAGCGTGGACCCTGTACACCCCCGTATTGTGGTGCTCACAGTGGCAAAAAATACATTTGAAAAACTTAAAAGTAAGAAATGTCTCTAGCGCTACAGGCAAGAGGAAAAATATGTATTTAGTTGTGGGTGTGAACTGTCCCTTGAAAGGACAAGTTTAAGTTTTTTTAGCAAGCTTTGGCCATTACCTAAAAATCACATTTACATTTTACAGACAGCCAATGGTTTTGGTTGGTCTTCTTTTGTTTTTTTAAGATTTAAACAGTTAAATAATTAAATGTAGACACTTTTAACGCCTGACAAAGTTCTGTTGCCTTTTCAATAAATGTGAGAGCAGTGTTCTTGCGTGTGCAGGAGTTCAGTATCTTCTTTTGCATGACTCCATTCTCCTGTGTACCTGTATACCAAGTGTGCATTAAGCAAAGAAATTCATTCTGGCACTGACATATTTGTCAGAGTTTTACTTTGATTGCATTTTAAAGGTCCACTGTGTAGGATTTAGCGGTGAGGTTGCAAAAACTTCTCACATGTGTCTAGTGTGTAGAACTACAGTGGCAAATGCAAAAACGCAAGTGGCTCTACCTAGAGACAGTGCTTAGTTTGTCCATTATGGGCTACTGTAGAAACAACATGGCTGCGAGAACAAAAACACAAACCGTGCGATCCAATCCCCATACTACCATACTGTACAGTGTGCCAGAAAAAGTGTTAGTATGTTCCAATACATAGTACATCAAATGCAGTATGCCAAAAATACCAGGATGTCCTACTACATCCTGTCCAATTTTGCAGTATGCAAGCCAACATGCTTTTCTGGCTATTCTGACCCACAATTCTCTGTGCAGCGGACTATACGTCACATCGACTGAGCCGCAAATAGATGACAGCTGATTAACAGCTGTAGAACAGTCGAACAGTAATTACAGAAATATGAATTGTTTAAGTGAACAAAATAATCATACAGATTAAAAACAACAGTAGGACACAACAGTAAAAATAACAATGACAGAGAGCTGCAGATGTAATTTCACTGTGGTGAAAATAAAATATTAGAATCTACAATCTGTGCAGTGAGAATTTCATAGTTAAACCACACACATTGCATAGTTACAACTGCAGAGCTCTCTGGGTTGATCTCCGTCTCTGGTAAACTCGGTGAGTGGCGTTTTTCTTTTATATCCAAGGAAACGGATATAAAAGCAAGAGGGTCAAAGTTCAGGGTGCAATGTTATGCGAAAGTAGTGTGTCCTGATTGTGTACGTACTGCATGCAACAGTACGTACTTTTTAAGGGCAGCTGCAGTACATACTAAAAGTAAAAAGAAGAATTATGGGATTCAGAAAGCACCCAGAGATTCTTATGTTTAGCTGATTATGAACTAATGAAAACATAATTACGAATATTAGACATCATTTCTGCCTGTATATGCCCCTAAATCTTGCACACTGGAACTTAAATGTCATGCTATAAATGGCTTAGAGCATATGAAACACAGCCACAGACAGGCAATTATTTTTGCTTCATGCACTTCAATAAATACAATGTGTTGTGTTTTGTCCAGGCAAAAAGTATGCTGTGGAATAATCTACAAGGGCCGTTTCGGGGAGGTGCTCATCGACCCCCACTTGTTCAAACCGTGCTGCCGCAACAAACAACGGCAGCAGCAGCAGCAGCAGCAAGAGGAGGAAGAAGAAGAAGAGGAGGAGGAGGAAGACGAGGATGAAGAGGTGGAGATAGAGGAGGGCCAAGTCGGCGTGGATGTCAACGGGCACAAATCCCAGATGGAGGAGGAAGTGAAGGAGATGCCACGATGCAAGGAAAATGCAGAGCCTGCACAGCTATGTGTCACCATGACAACACCTCCAGCCAGGAGCATGGCGGCGATGGAGGACGGGTGGTAAAGTCGGAATTCCGCCTTGCACACATCTCTGAAGAAATCTTGGGGTGCTGTTTTGTTTTTTCTTTTCGAGCACTTACAGAAAAAAGTTGCCTCAGATTGCCTTCAATCATAACGCAGCTGAAAACCCTTCGGTCTCCTCCACACTGAGGTTGGAGCTTTGTTTATTTTGTTAAAATGGTAACTTATGAACTGTTGATTTTCCACTTCCTTGTCTCTTATTTTGTATTTAATATTCATACCATCCTGACGATGGACCGTTATCCGTGGTGTTTTTGATCTGCTTTAGATGAAATGCTGGAGCTCTAGTTTGCTGGTACATTCAAAAAGATTTTATTCCAAAACGCAATACATCCACTGACTCACAGGAAAAAAAAGGGTGCTACTTGAAATTCATGACTCAACACACAGCTGAAGCCGTTCTCAATGTGGATCTTTTATAAGCATATATGTTAAGATGACTAATATAAAGGCATTACTTTGTTTGTTCAGAGTAGATATCTCTTTTTTTGAAATGGTGGATATCTCGTTTTGGAATGAATGACACTTTACATTGACAGAGCACAGACCTGTACAGTCGCCCTTGTGTTTGTCTCTATTCACATTGACATCCATTCCTCTCAAAGAGTTTGTGTTTGTAGACTGTCTCCGTGCGCAAATACGTGTGTGGGTCCCATTGAAATGGCCTATTCACAGCTTCAACAGCAAATACACCAGCCTTAATTATGTGTCACAGACAGCGCTAGTGTTAATTCTGGATCGGTATTAAGGAACACAAAGGGACAGTAGCTATATTTATTGTGGCCTCAGCAACACATAGTGCATTTTGCATGAATGGCAAGCCCACTCATCCAAGAGACCTAATGATCTGATGCATGAGTCTACTAAAAATTGCATGGCCTTATATAAGCTGTAAATCTTACTTTTATTTTTTTGGATCCATTTCTCTGAAGTTTTAACTTATTTTTATATGTAAGAAAAAAAAGAAAAAGGAAAAATAGAAATGTCTTTGCATAACAATACCACACAACACAGCAGCAACAGCGAAACACTCAACCTATCTATAGTCATTCAGCAATATCAGCATCAGTGATTTCCCTCATTCCCGGGTCAGAATAGGTAAAAGACTTTATACAAGTTGAAATTCTATGCCATTGCCTCTTATATACCACAAATGTGTTGTGATATATAGCCTAATATTACTTTATTTATCAAACGAAAGCCAAAGCACATTGAAATTCACCCAATGTCAAATCTAAGCAGGTTTTCTATGGACACTTGTGCTTGTCCGAGGTCATTTGTATGTATGTTTATGGTATTCTAAACACTAATATGAAATTTCATACATGTGATGTTGTTGTCGGGAGCAGAGGGTGTGTTATGTACATACGGGGTTGGGCGAGCCGCAGGGCTCTTATTATGGGTTTCATTATTTATTTATTTCATATTTATTTGTATCACTGCATCCCCCGCTTAGACGTGTAATACTATGAATTCTTTTCATCTTTAGCTTATACATAGAACGGTTTTGTACTTCAGAAATCGAATGTAATTCTCACGCAGACTTTGTTTAATGTTGCGTTGAATTACTGGTTGTCAATATTTGTGAAATGTTGTTAAGTATTTATTTACTCATCAGTTCAGTTGCGTGCAACCTAACTTATTCTGTACCATCACTTTGGATCTGTATCATGTAGACTGAAACGAATGATAGATTGCAACCAAACTGTACTTTTTTCCCTTTTAGCCTGTAGCTTAAGAAATGTTACAGAATTGTAGGATACCTAACTCTAGACTTGCATGTACTGTTGCTATGCATTTATGTAGCTTACAAGTTAGACAAAGCGGTTTTGTATTTTTTATACATCATGTACTTTTTTTACTTGTCCCTTAATAAAAGTAATTTTGTGAGTTTTCTGGAAGTAATGAGTTTGTGAATTTATTGGTATAAGGTGGGTAGTAGGCTTGGGTGGTATCTTGTAGAAGTCATTCAGACATGTATGTCACTGTCTAGCCTACAATTCTAACATGCAATTTACCTACTTAGACAAGTCTTGCAGGGTTTAAATGCTTCAGGCTCATAGGATAGATGGAAAATAAGCACTCATTTTGCATTGGAGTGCCCATTGACACTTGTTGCCACTGCGGATACCGTCACATCAATGGCAGAGATAAACAGATAATGTGTTGAATAAAATCATGTGGCCAATTAACTACTTTTGTAGTTGGAAGAATTCAGCTTGAGATAAAGTTGTATTTACAATGCAATACTTGCAAACAGGAGCAGAAGCATTTTTCTTTTTTTACTACTCTTTAAACATTATTCCCACTATTTACAGTCACCATCTCTCACAGCTCAGCTGCCTGTTCCACAAGCAGAGACTGACCTCTGGTGGTGTGTGCTGTGCACTATATACAGCATTAATACAGCATCTTAATGTCAAGTTAACAAACCGAGGCACATCTGTGTTTTGACAGAATTGAAAATAATACCTTCGGGATCTCTACCATAATACTGTAATACCACCCAAGCCTTGTAGGTAGGATAAAAATGAGCTTGGCAGGATGATCCAAATCCAGCTGAACATAAAGTTAGATTCATAATGATTTACTTTATTTCCTCCACAAAAAAGCTACTTTCATGGCAGTGACGTATCATATAAGAATTAATGTGTGATTTAAGATAATGTAATATAAGGGAAAGGTAAAAGTAAATTTAAAAAGGGAGAATTTTTTTCTTCACATGTACCTCACACTACTTCTTTACTATAGTGCAAGTGGACTATAATAACTTTGCTTGAGATTTAGAGACAAAGAACTATAAGTTCCTAAACTTTGAGGGTAGCACTAAATTTTTATTTCATATATCTGACACCATCCCTGAAAAAAGTGCACCTTTGTGTGTGATGTCAGTTTGAAAAAAGGTTAGTAACTCTGAGTTAAAAAGTAGGAGACATGAGTTTGGTTTGACGGATACCAACTTTTAAACATTTTACATTTGAAAAGTCCCTGCTGGAACAAGGTGCTAGAGTACTTCACTCTCATACTACAGGTGAGACACCATGCCTGCACTAGCCAAGGCTTGGGGTATTATGTTTTTGGGTTGTCCATACGCTCGTCCCTTTCTTGTGAATGCAATATCTCAGGAACACCTTGAGAGAATTTCTTCAAATTTGGCACAAACATCCCCTCTACTCACTGATGAACGGATTAGATTTTGGTGGTCAAAGGTCACAGGTCAAAGTGACTGACTTCACAAAAACATGTTTTTGGGCATAACTCAAGACTTTATAGGCTAATTATGACAAAATTTCACTCAAATGTTTAATAAAAAATTACAAAGTGATGACATTTTGTATCCAAAAGATCAGCTTCACTGACATCATAATATTCTGCAAAAAAACTCTTTTCTGGCCATTACTCAACGTCATAACTCTGGAACAGAAGAGGAGAGACACTTGGTCAGATACTGACCTGGTGACACTAATCTTGGGTGTTCACCTTTAAACTGTGCTGACTGTATAGATCTTCTGTGCTGCTGGGGGGAAGATATGTGTGAAGCATCCATGTTTTTACAGACATGAATGTAATTCTAGTTCCTTTTATTATAACCAAGAGATTACAGGAAATGCACAGCAACCTTATGATTTTTTAAAAATAAGAAAAATACGATTATGAGAATGATTCAGACACAAAATATGCACAAGGATTAGTTTTGCCAGAATACTGGAATTTGAAACTTTGATACAATACCCTGAAAATATTGATATTTGTTAACATTTGCAATATCACGCGGAAAAATTGACATTGAGGGCATAAAATTAAAAAAATATATATAACATGCTGTAACATGAAGACTACAGCTTGTCTTTTCTTGGTTAGTAGCAGAGAGCAGCAAAATGACTGTATTAGCCTCAACATTAACAATAAGAGAGAGTGGGAAAGCACAGCTGGTACTGGTACATCAATACTGCTGAGAGTGGGTAGAGAAAGTGTTTCAAATATTCAGAATCAATATGCATTAATAAATCAGTATTTTTTGACAACACTAACAAGGACCAATTCCTGTACACACCAAGCAACTTGTTAACTATTGCAGTATTATAGTCTGTCCATCCTCTGTCCAGTGCAGTCCAAATACATTCAAAGCACCCCATTGATAACTTTGGAAAACTGATCTGCCTGTTTTTATGCCCCCTGTCTCTGAAGAAATATTGCTGTATTATGTTAATGCTTTTTCTGGGCTGATAATAGAAGCAGCCTCTTGACATTTACCGCAGACAGATGTTTTTTGGATAGTGCTGTAAAACTTAAGTGCCTCCATGGGATGATCCACTTTCATAAATCAAGGTTAACATACCCCAGAGGCTATTTTTGTTGTGTGATAATGTCAGTGTATTTTCAGTTACCTATAATAATTGTTTATATTTGAGTAGTAAGGGGACAAAAACATTATTTATTATAGGTAACATAGCATGCACTAAGAATCATATGCTTTTTAATTTTTTTCAGTCTTATCGTATACAATTGTTTTAATATTTTTTTTCTTTTTTACTGCTATTCATTCATGTACAGGTTTGTAACGTCAAACACTTTTCTATTTTTTATTATATCATTCTTCCACTAAAAACGATGATATAACCAGATTAGATGCGTTAATAATGTACACCTGTAAGTTGCGCAGTTTTAAATAAAGAAAAAAAAGGAAGAAAATTGCAGGGAGAAAAAAAGCACCGGAAACAGGGGTCCTATGACAGGAAGTTTAAACAAAACCCGGAAATGCTTTGTTTTTGTATTACAGCCAGCTGTCAGAAGCACCTTTAGGCTGCAGATGTCATTTTAAGTCTGCTATTCAAGCAGCCAGAGGTCGACACAAACATCCACCGAGGGAGCTGAGGTAGCTAATGTGATTTTTGTTGCTTCGCTCGTCAGATTGCTCAACAGCTAACAAGCTAATCAAAGATTCGTCCAGCAGCCTGCTAACACAGGACTCGGTTACTAAAGTTATTCATCGTTAAATATGCTTCATTAAAATATCACAGTGAAACATTGACTGCCCCTGTAGAGGATGATACGTGTATTTACGGTGGTGAATATAACGTTAGCTGTATCTGCACTGAATAACTGACTGTGTTAGCTTCTTAATGGGCTCCTGGTTTCAGTGCTTGTGTTGTGATAGGGCTGGGCGATATGGAAACATTAAAACTATCACAATATTTTGACCAAATACCTCTATATTGATATTGCAGCAGTATTTTATTGGCTATTGGTGCTTTCATAAAATACTGACAAATGTGGATATAATGACCAAGTGGGTAAAGGCAAATAATAGAGCAGCTTGAACAGACTGGTAAGCTCAGAAAATTTCATCACTTTGCTGTAATACTGCCTTTAAAACCAGGAAAATACAACACAATGTTAAAAATCCAAGGCGATACCTAGTCTGATATTAATAGACTGATATATTGCCCAGCCCTGATTGAGAATATAACATGATACTACTTGCATTTCTAAAAGAAAGTTCATATCTGCAGCTTCTTCGCCTTGACCTTCATCATGGTGGAGCCCACAGCATCTGGCGTGTTCTGTAACAGGATGCTGAGCATGGTCAACTCTGAGGATGTGAATGCCATCATCCAAGCTCAGAGACACATGTGAGTGTCATGGTGTGACTAGTCTGTTAAGCTTCATATGGCTTTTCTGCAACTATTAAATATATAATGGGTGTGCTGTTCAGCATAGGTCAATGATGCTGACATCTGCCCTGCTCTTTGTAAAGTGGCATCTGAAGGTAACTGTTGCTTCGCTGAATTATTGTGAAAAACAGGCTCGACCGCTTTGAGAAAACCAATGAGATGTTGATCAACTTCAACGGGCTGTCTAACGTGCGACTGCAGCAGATGAACGAGCGCTTCCTACTCCACACTCGCACCCTGGTGGAGATGAAGAAAGATCTGGACAGTGTCTTTAGGAGGATCAGGTAAGTCACTGCTCTCCCCAGTGCAAACACACGCACGCACGCACACTAGGGTTGGGCTGGTATAAAAATGTTCAAACTGGGTTGATAGTAGCCAAACACTGGACTGGATCACTAAACCAAATTTCACCAGGTGTCGCACTCAATTCAGAAGCTGCTCCTGAGTGGAACATAATGACAGCCTCAGACTATCGCGTTGCAACAGAGCTCTCTGCCCACACTGTATCCATGTACTTCTGTTACCTCATGTGATCAAACCACCTGAATATCAGCTGGATGCTAACCACTTAAAAGATAAGTGAGCAGCCCACTTGCTGTCTTTCTGCATTTGTAATGTTACTTTATAAACAGAAAACACATGTTTTATATTGTTATTTTTTTACTGGAAATGACATACAATACATCCAAAAGCAAGTAGCCTAGTGTGTTATTAACGATTGTCATTTACCAGAACCTTTCAGCTCCCAGGCAATCTCCCTCCAGCCAGCTGTCACTGTAGGCTATATAGGTTTTTGTAGTGAAATAATAAGGTAAAGTGTAGATGATTAATTAATAACTTCATGAATTAGCTGTTCCTCTGCCATTGCGGCGCTTTCAAAGCGAACTAAAGGTATAAACTATAAACAGGTCATCTGAGTTCAGCTTAAAAAGACACCACTGCACTGCCTGCAGCCAGTTAGGACACCTCTTTCTTCAGCTTTAAAGCTTTAAATTAAAAATGTTGTAATATAGGGGCAGTTTTAGTTTTCTTGAGAGACTGTCCTCCAAAATGTCTCATCTTGTTGCCCCAAAAAAACACAAACTTTCTAGTAAAAAACACAACATGTGCCACTTGTCCCCTTTTCACCTCTGCTGAATTTGATCTCTTCTATGTTACCACTGCTTGGCTCTGTAGTAAACTGGCACGGCCTGTATTGATAACATTGTCATACTGCTTATTACTAATGTTAAGAGTTGGATTTAGCACCCTGATGTTGTCTGCACAGTTAGCTGATGTAGGAAACTTTTTCATTTGCCAAAATTGACCCAGCTCTAACACACACATACAGCCTCTAATTATTGACCTCCTCTGCCTCTCCAGGACACTAAAAGGGAAGATTTCCAAGCAGTACCCTGAAGCTTTCAGCAGTGAGTTGGCATTTCTTTCCATTCATCCTTTTATAACCACAGACAATTCCCCAAATCAGCATGTCTAAAATATATTTGTTTCTCTGGCAGATATCCATGAATCACCGATCCTGGAGGACGATGATGACGAGTTTGACCCAGTTCCCCCCAGCGCTGCCACAACAATTATAGCAGCCACGTCAGAGCAGAGCACAGAGTCCTGTGACACGAGTCCGGATGTGATCTCACCCACTGTGAGCAGATGCTCTGAAGATCTGTCCCAAGAGGCGCCTGACACACCCACCTCTGATGTCCTAGAGACAGCTGTCCTACAGGACGAGGGTCCAGACTCTGTACCTGCAGAATAGAGCGAGCAGTGGATGGATTACAGCCTCTCGAGCTTCAACCTTAAAACTATTTTAGCAGGAGGTCATGTTGTATATTTAGGTTTGTGTTGGCCTCTGCAATATCTGCGGACTTCTCCAGTCATTAATCTGTTTGGAAGAGCGTCACAACCTTGATGTTAAATGTGGCTTTGAACTGTCAGAGGACGCTGGATTTTTGTTGGCATGCTTACTCTCCAGGTGTCCTATGCCTGCACAGCACTAAAATAATGCAGATAATACTTGAAGCTGTTTAGTGTCTCACTGTAGATGTAAATCTATAGTACTGATGTCAACCTGAACTGTTCTCACTCATTATGTGATTATAAGCATATATAATTTTGTTGTTGTCTGAAGAGATGTACACCTGACTGAAGGAAGAAATCTCTCATGATTACTTGAAAGACAAAAATTAATGATATTCTCAACCTGAATAATAGTAGTTAAGGTTTGCAGTAGTTGCCACTGTTGTTATCATCATACTGTTATTATATGGGCCCCTGCTGAAACCAGGAAACATGTTTGTTAATGCATCCATGAATGTTTTCAATAGCCTTTATGCTAATGGTTTACAGATCTCTGCCAGAAAATTCTCTCTACGTTTGCTGCCTTCGTCACAGAGAAGCCAGGGATATGTTTGTCAGTGATTCAGCAAACTATTCAAGGACACATCTTGTCAGCTGGGCAGAGGCTCTTTGTTACGCTTTGTGAGTCAAGGATCCAAACACTCCTTGCTCTCCAATAAAGAGAACAGTTTTGGTGTAAAAGGGAAAGTCCATCTTAAAATGTGCTTCATTTGTTATGTGATATTTTTAAATCTCAGTTTTTATCTGTTGATTAAAAAAATATATCTCCTTGAAAAGTAGAGACACCGAGTATCATGTAGTAGTGTTCATAATAACAACAATAACAATAATTGTATTGACTCTACTGTCCAAAATCAATGTCATTACATAAATTCATTTATGCAGTGAATTTTCCCTTTAAGTGTGTCTTGAAAATTGTTTTTGTCTCATGTATACAGACAATATCTATGGCAAATGGTTTCCTTTTATTTATTTATTTTTAAGTACAAGTTACAGCTCTGTTTTTACATTTTCTGAACTGAGTTTGTCTTTTTAGTCTGTAAATTTATTCATTCATTCATTCATTGTTCCTAAGCACTAATCCTGCCCAGGGCTGACACATAGAGACAGACAACCATTCACACTCACATTCACACCTATGGGCAATTTAAAGCTGCTAATTAACCTAACCTGGATGTCTTTGGACTGATGGAGGAAGCTGCAGAACCCAGAGAAAACCCACTCTGACACAGGGAGAACATGCAAACTCCACACAGAAGGGCTCCCATACCCTGGGGTTCGAACCTGGAATGCTCTTGTTGTCAGATGACAGTGCTAACCACTGCACAACCATGCAACACTCAGGTTAAATGACCAGTAAGAATTAGGCTGGGGGCGTCGGTGGCTTAGTGGTAGAGCAGGCACCCCATGTACAAGGCTGTTGCCGCAGCGGCCCGGGTTCAAATCCAGCCTGTGGCCCCCCACTGCATGCCACCCCCCACCCAAAAAATATCTTAAAAAAACGAATTAGGCTGGCATAGGCCCTTTGAAAATATATGTAGATAGGTAATAAGGAAGGTCAGGGTCAAAACACCAATGGGGTAATGCTGAAAACTGCTCTGGTACTTTAGTACCCAAAAGCCCATCACTGTGGGGCAATTGGTTTGTGGTAACATGAATAATTGTAACTTTCTTTGAAAATATGGGCGTCTAAAGTAAAATTTCAAAGAAGCTGAAAAGACTTAAAAGTCCTAAAGAACTGTCGGAAAACTGAGCATTCAGTCTGAGGTTGTCACCAGAAAATCAACATGACACCTTCATAGAGAGTGAATATCTGCTCAGGTTTTATGTAGCATGTTGAGGTCTGGTTCAGTGTGGACACAATACAATCGGGGCCTTTTGAATATGCTAAAGAATAAGACTCTTCTCTGCTTCATAGTATCTATACCACAGGGACCATCATCTCTTTCTCTATCCTTGGGGCCATTTAAAACATACACATACACTAATTTATTGACAAATATTCACTATATGCATAATATCATCTAAAATATTTAAGGTAGTAAAACTACATTTTGATATAAGGGCCTCTCCATGAGATGGGGCCTCAGCAGTGAGACTTAACAATTGTGTCTTGGTTCAAGTATACGAACCTTAGTGGTTATTAGCAGTGTTGTGGAGTAGTGGATTATGTTTAATTAAAATAGTAGTTAAACTACATTTTGCAGTGGTAGTTCAGCTACATTCATATTCGCATAGGGATTCAGGTAGTGAATTTACTTTTTATGCCTCGGTGCCAGCGATAGCTATAGCCCGAGGCATTATATTTTCGGGTTGATGGTCTGTTCATCTGTCTGTCCAATTCTATGTCAAGAACACCTTGAGGGAATTTCTTAAAATTTGGCACAAACGTTCACTTGGACTCAGCGATGACCTGATGAGATCATGGTGGTCATAGGTCAATGTGACCATGTCTGTCTCATTCTTGTAAACATAATATCTCAAGAATGCCTTTGGGGAATTTCTTTAAATTTGGCACAAACGTTCACTTGGGCTGAAAAATAAACTGATCAGAATTTGGTGGTCAAAGGTCAGTGTGACCTCGCAAATTACATTTTAGCCATAATTCAAGAGTTCTTACGCAAATTCTGACAAAACTTCACACAAATGTTTAACAGGTTATAATGACGAAGTGATGACATTTCATATACAAAAAGTCAAAGGTCAACTTCACCATGATATCATAATATTCTACATAAAACACATTTTTGGCCATGACTGCATGTCGTATCTCAGGAACAGAAGGGGAGACATTTGGTTAGATACTGAATTGGTGACACAAATCTTGGGACTGTGCTGATGAGACATGGATGTAAACAGTAAGAGACACTTGAGTTGTGTGTGGAGGCATACAACCACGAGGCCGTATTTCTAGTTTCTAGTTTATTTTTCCTGTAGTTAAGTACTGAAACTACATACGATGTTGGGCCATAAAGGGTGAGGTATGATTTTTTATTTGTATTTTACCATTGCTTCTCTACTATAATTGAAACCCCTCTGACAACTAGTAAGAAATATTGTGAGCTATTAATGCTCAGAAAAGTTGCTGCATGCTATTTCAGGAGTTACCTGGCTAACTGAGTAATCCTGCTTAATGCAATATCCCCATCTAGATACTGGTTTCTGGAAAGCAGGTGTCTAACTGATGGACATTGCATACAAAACCAAAACTGACATTCCTGCACTTTCCCGCGAATAGTGGGGTGTTTTATTTTTTTGTTTTATGTATCACCTGTAGACAAATGGGCACGTTTTGCAATAAGTTCAGTGAAGTGTCATTTTATTCTGGCATGTGATTTCTTCTCAGTGTATCTACACTGTCAAGATACTAGATTTCTCCCGAGAGGAGTTTTTCAACTTGTTCCAGTGTAAAATAATTGGTAGCTTTCAAAGAACCTTCCCAACACTGGTAATTCGCAAACAAACAAACAAAAAAACAAAAGCAATAACAATAACCAAGTAGCTCAATTTCTTGATAATAATTTTGGTAATATATTATCAACCTGGGGCTTTGGGGGATCATGGGGCAGGTGCCTGCTTTGCCCAGTTAGTAACCCAGTTGTGGCTAGATAAAAGGCTTTTACTCGCTAGTTTCACATTAGGTAGCACTGAAATATTCACATGTAATAGTAAACCACGACAATCAAGCGTTAGTTTCAAGTCTTATTTATATAATTTGAAACGTTTTAAACCACATTATAAACCACGAAATGTACATTTGTAACCTGTAACGCATCGACGGTTGGCAACATCAACCGCCAGAGGGCGCTGAGTCCAAATGTCGGCAGTTATTATTCAGACAATGGGGTCAAACCAACGACACCACAGCTAGCTAACTACTCCACAACACACCTACCACAGGTAACTTACTCCCTGTACGTGAAAGTTCTTGATGTTTCACAGTAAAAAGAAGCGTTTTAACCGTGGACTGAGCTGACATACATTAACGGTTTCTCTTTCACTCAGACCAGCCGCCCGTAGCCATGTTTTAGCCGGCTAAGTTAGTTAGCTAGCTAGCATTACCGTTGCTAACAGCTGTCATGTTCAACGTCAGCACAGAGAGGAAGAACCGCTGAGGACAAACTGAACATTACTCATCTCTCAGCGGTGGTCCCATTAAACAAGTGAAGGTAACCAGCTCCTGGGAAACATCCACTTTATGAGGGAGTCACCTGAAGCTACAGCCCCGCTGCTCCCAAGATGAGGAGGCTGACCAGGAAGAAGGCTCTGGGTCTGGTGAAGGAGTTGGACGCTTTCCCCAAAGTTCCCGAGAGCTATGTGGAGTCCTCAGCCAGCGGAGGGACAGGTAACCACACACACTACACAGCCACATGCAACCTTTAAATATTTCGTACATAAACTTAATTTAACTGTGACTCATCGTGTTGCTACTCTCTGCAGTGTCTCTGATAGCCTTCACTCTCATGGCCGCCCTCGCCTTCCTGGAGTTCTTCGTTTACAGAGACACCTGGATGAAGTATGAGTATGAGGTGGACAAAGACTTCAGCAGGTAACACTTAAAGAAGCTGCGATTATTGTGCTTCAGTCCTGTGTCCTGGCTGAGTGTGTGTCCTTACTACATCTGCTCTTCACTTACAGTAAACTGAGGATAAATGTAGACATCACAGTGGCCATGAGATGCCAATGTAAGTACAATAAAATGAGTTTGTATTTCAGCTATAGGAAAAGCATTATTCATATTGGGTGGAGAAAGGTGTGATGGATGTTTTTAATGTGATTACAGATATAGGTGCAGATGTCCTGGATCTAGCAGAGAACATGGTTGCTTCTGATGGCTTAAAGTATGAACCAGTGAGTATGAGTGCATTCAGTGTGCAGGTTATTTACTGTATTGCGAATATGGAATAAGAAACATGTTCTTTGTGTAAGAGTTCATGTATGCTCATCTGACAGTTGTGTTTTGTCACATTTTAGGTCAACTTTGAACTCTCTCCAGAGCAAAGACTATGGCAAATGTAAGATTCAGGAGTTTTTTTTCTTTTATACTTTATTTTCTAGGGATTTTTCCATTTGTCAGACAAGACCTTAACATAAGCTATCATCTCAAGGTACAAATATGTGCAGAAATATAAAGGAAAATGGAAAGAAAAGAAAGAGAAACAGACAGATCACAAAACATATCATAGTGTATTTAAGTATGTATTGGATAGACCACCTGTAGAGGTCAAGGAAATTATGTAAGAGGAAATGGTCGCAGTGATAGTGACAGGAGCCAGACTTTGGTGCCAATTCTAGTGGATTCAATGGGGTGGACACTGCAAATCACATTATAACCCATCATATATTTATTGATTTAACTTTGACTGAAAAAATCCTTCTAACAGAATAAAAATCATTGAAGTCTTTTAATCTAAGCTTTCCTAATTATAGGTCTCCAAACAGATCATGGCTCTCCGAACAGCTGCATCTCAGCCTCTGCTGGACAGAGCCGTGATCTGTTTGGAAACCTATAATCAGGAAAACAAACTTGCATATTACCATAAAAATGTTGGTAAGCATCACGTAATTTGCATTTTTAAATCTGGTGGAAGGCTTTTTCAGTCAAAGTTGAAACAACAAAGATATGATGGGCTGAAGTGTGATTTTCAGTGTCCGCCCTATTGACCCCAATAGAACTGACACCAAAGTCTGGCTCCTTGAATGCTGTCACTGTCACTTTGACCATATAAATTCATAGTTCCAGGCCAGGTAGACTATCCACATAGTTTAATAATGGGTGCCAGGTTTTATTTTTATAGATATTTTCATGGAGCTGTTGAGGGTGCATCTGATTTGTTCCAGCTTGATGTTCTGCATGACATCTGTGATCCATTGTCTGTGTGACAGGGGGGGGGTTATATCCTTCCATTTAAACAGAATTGAGCGTCCAGCTAATAGGTAGGAAAAGGCAACAGCATCTTGTAAATGTCCCCATACCGGTCCCACCAGTGGGAGGCCCCGGGGTATACCCAAAACACACTGGAGGGATTACGTATCTTGTCTGGCCTGGGAAAGCCTTGAGGTCCCCCAGGAGGAGCTGGAAAGTGTCGCTGGGGAGAGGGATGTCTGGGGTGCTTTGCTTGGCCTGCTGCCCCCGTGACCTGGCCCCGGATTAGTAGATGAAAATGGGTGGATGGATGGATTCTGTAAATGAGCAAGGAGATGGAAAAAAAATTAGCAGTTAGAGGAGAAGGCATAATATTACATATTACAGCCGTTTGTCTTGGAAATGGTGACAAAGAAGGATAACCAGAAAGGGACAAGTTTAAGCAAGACCAGAACATGTGATACATGGTCGCTGGGTCTGTTTACACGCGTCACATACAGGGTTTAGGTTCAGGAATATTCTCCCAAGTTCAGCTTTAGAGAAGTGTAGCCGATGTAGCACTTTAAAGAGTCACCTTTAACTTGGAATATAAATAAAACTTTTGACATCAACACTTCCCTAAAGGAATACAGTGGCATTTTAATCAGGCATTCAGCATTATTTAGCTGTGTCATTTACATTACATTTGAAATTCAGTGTCATTTAGTGGCAAACATTAGTCTCAGGTGTTCATACAGTATTTATACTTTAGCAGACTGCTGGTAGCATAGCAGATAGTACATTTTACCTGATTTATAGAAGGCAAACGAGCTGAATAACATGTTGAAACCTTTTTTCTCAAGTGTAAAATGATGTCTCACTCATTGAATTAGTTTTTGTGTCTGCCAGAGTGAGTCTTGTGTCTTTAATTGTTCTGTCCCTCACTGTCAGGACACTTCAGCACATCCAGGAGCGTCTGAGAGTGGAGCACGCTCTACAGGATGTAATCTTCAAGGCTGCAATAAAAGAAGCTCCTCCTGTTATGTCTCAAAGGTACACAGTCATCAATATAAGAAGTCCTTCTCTCTTTGGAGCTGAGAGATGGTTGAAAATATGATCAAGGTAGTTCTAAAACCTCGCATACATTGTGATAAATGAATTCCTTCCTCATTGTGTTGCTCCACAGTGAGAACAATCCCAGCACCCTTACCGCCTGCAGGATACATGGACACCTGTACGTCAACAAGGTAGCAGGAAACTTCCACGTCACTGTTGGCAAGTATGTATCTACACGGCTGTAAAACTTAAAGAGTCAAACATTCTGCAAAGGCTGACTTTTCATCCCTTCATCCCTGCACAGGTCCATCCCACATCCCAGAGGCCACGCCCATCTGGCTGCCCTCGTCAGTCATGACAGTGAGTTCCTCGTCTTTTTAAGCAAATCTTTTGTGACATGAAATACAGCAGTTGTAATCCCTAATAATTTTTGATTTGTGTCACAGGTTATAATTTCTCTCACCGGATCGACCACCTGTCCTTTGGAGAGGTGGTTCCTGGGATCATCAGCCCTCTGGACGGCACGGAGAAAATCTCTCCTGAATGTACGTCTGCGTTGTCAATGTCAAACAATCTATTATGATCTTAATTTACACCCCTTTCACTGAGCTAACATATTTTTGGATGTCCTCTCCAGCTAACCACATGTTCCAGTACTTCATCACTATCGTGCCCACCAAACTGAACACGTACAAGGTGTCTGCGGAAACACATCAGTACTCAGTCACTGAGCGGGTAGGTTTACATTTTGCACAGGTATGTATATTTGTGTCGTGTGCTGTGTATTGTTATGGTGAATGTATTTGTCTTCCTCTTCACGCTCTGCAGGAACGAGTGATTAACCATGCTGCAGGCAGCCACGGAGTCTCAGGGATCTTTATGAAATACGATATCAGCTCTCTGATGGTCAAAGTCACCGAGCAGCACATGCCTCTCTGGCAGTTTCTTGTCAGACTGTGTGGCATCATCGGAGGCATCTTCTCTACAACAGGTAGATACACACACACACAGAAACACAGCGGGCCAGATGCAACTTTGACGCTATAGTTGGTCACTTTTGTAAAAATATCTTGTCATTTTTGCTGAAACTGTCGCTATATATACTTGAACCAGTGACCCTCCAGTTCCCAACCCAAGTCCCTGTTTCTGTTAATGTTTGAGACAAGATAAAAGCAATGCAGTAACAGAATCTGTATTCATATCAGATCAGTGCTGCCTGGTTTGACAGTCTGATCGTAGTTCATGGGCAATGATTGACAGCTGGATTAGAGACTCCTCCACTCTGATAGGTTGTTTTCGGTGCGCTGTGGTAGATAAACACTGTGTGGATGCAGTGAAAGTTTCAGCAGATATGAGTGAAAGCAAACAGACGAGTTAGTTTCACCTCATATCAACCCTCACGAGCATCAGCGGCTGCAGTATGTTGGTATTTATTTCTGTCCTGCAGGAATGCTCCACGGTGCAGTAGGATTCTTAGTTGATGTTATTTGCTGCCGTTTCCAGATGGGAGTCTACAGACATCTGAAGGTAAGCCACTAACATGACCTTTAACCTTTTATAGATACTACTCTGTTTAATTGAAATGTAGCTCAAGGCTGTTTTATCTCATTTTCTTACTGTAACCCACACAGAGTTTTCTGTTCATCTCTCTCAGGAGCAGCCCAACAGTGAAACCTCGATTCCCACAGTGGATGACGTCCAACAATGAGAGTCCCTGCAACTCAGCTGCAGCCGCCTGTCAACTCACCATCTCTGCCTATCACATGAGACAGCCACCAGACGCTGTAAACATGTTTACAAGTCGTTTTGTTACAGAGTACATCCCCACTTTGTTCAAGAATGTGTAAATATTTGTATCATTTTTAAAGTTTTTATTGGGTGGGTGTAAGATTCATATATGACCATTAATCCGTCTGTGAAGGATCATAATCAATACCTCCACTAATCATCTGTCACTTTCACTGGAAAGCTGCACCAGGAGGACTGAGCAGCAGTCTGAGCACTAATTATTCACATCGTAAGCATGGATCTGACTTCATTAAAAAGACGGTACCTGGTGTTACAGATCCCACGCTACACCCACACAGGTGTTTTCACTTAGTTTGGCTAATTAGACCTGTGCTCGTGGCTATGTGTGACTGACAGTTACAAGATGTTTTAACATATTTAACGTGTGATTCGGAGTCTTTCATGTTGTTCGGTGACCTCAGGAAACTCCAGTATTGCTCAAATCAACCTGTAGCTGAGAAGAGGCCTCATCAGCCACAGTAAGAGACAGACCTGTGTAGGTGTGCGGGTCGGCTGATGAAGACTGTGTGAAAAGACGAGAAGGGTTTTAAATTGTTCCACAAGTGTGCCTGTGTGTAATTGATTGTTTAAAATATGAAGCTGATTTGTAAAATAAAATCCACTTTCAACTTGATGTGGACCCTTCATTGTTTGTGGTCTTAGGAGTGCAACCAATACTAATTTCATTTTTAGTTAATATGTTGTTTGTTTTTAAGTTAATTGTTGGGTCTAAAAATTATCCAAAAACGATGTGAAAAATGTGTCCATGGTAATGTCTTCAGATGTCCCTCACAGGGTGTCTACAGGTATCAGACAGTCAAATGTAATGCTGACCCTTCAAGACACCTTTTAACCAAATTTAGGACAGATTTTTGAACATATATTTTATGTACTTAAGCATTGATTTACATTTTGCAAACAAGTACAAGTATGGAGTAAAATGGCAGTATTAGTGTTTTTTTTAAAGATTTGTTACATAAATGTGGATTTTTACATAGAGAGGCTTCACTCATTCTCACAAAAAGGTGTATACATGAAATAAGATGTGATGTTTGCAGTAGTTAAGACCTCACAAATTCAAATTTAAGACTATTTAATGACTTTTAAGGCCCTTTAAGGAGCTGCAGACACCCTGCGTCAAACTAGGTTCCCCTGGATCCTAAAAAAGTTCTTAGGGACATTGAATTAATCTAAAAATAAGGCCTTCATAAGTATTGAAATATTTTAAATCAAACTTTCAAAATGCTAACATTTTGGGAGGAGACATGGAGGATATAGAAGATATGAGGGGTGACTGAAAAGTTTAAAGCCTCATGAAACAAACCAGTGTACAGACTTTTCAGTGCTTGTACTCTTCAACATACTGTAATCCCCCATAATGGCAACACACTCTTCAGGTTGGGACCCTACACACTCCCTGCCACGTTTGAATTCTTGTACCCAGCGTTTGACTGTGGCATATGCAGGGGCACTGTCATGTAAAGTACTGAGCATAACTTGGTGGATTTCAGATGGTGACATTTCTTTGAGATGAAGATATCTGATCACAGCCCGACACTCCAATTTCTCCTTTTTCAACAAATCACTGACCACTATTCACTTCAAGAATCTGCAAAGATAAAACAAACAGTTCAAAATATGAACATGGTTAATGATAATAAGGAGAGGTTTTAGATCATTAAAAATATCATTTGGCTTGCCTAGCTAACCATTGTCTGGGTTAGGCTCAAAACTTTTCAGTCACCCCTCGTATAGGAGCTTTTTATCTGACACTGCAGTGTAAAATCTCAATTGGTAACATCTAGTTTTTAAAAATAATCTACAGAATGCCTCTTAAAGTAAAGTCACACATCAGGATAGCAGATCCAACACCACTCATACATTTACCACAGCAGCATATTAACAAGTTTTTCAAGGTAAACTAAACAGATACATTTATGAGACTATACATCCATAGTTTTTTCCATATTCCACTCAAGAAAGTGTTTAATTTTTTTCATCATTTGCAGCATGTAGAGCATCTTACCTTTTTACACTGGACCAAAAAAGTCATGTTTTACATCATGATAAAGAGCAAGATTTTCCCTAACCCTAAGTAATTGATTCATCAATCAGTTTTAATTCTATGTTGCACTAAAAAGTCTTAAAAAGTCCCTTAGTTGTAGAAACCTTGTCCAAAATATTCGATTAAGAGATATATAAAACACAGAAAAGCAGCAAAAAAACCTCACATTTAAGAAGCTGGAACCTGAGAATATTTACCGTTTTTGCTTTTATAAACAACTCTTAACAATTAATTGTTGCTGATAAATCCATTGATAGCTCTGGTCTCACCACTGTGGCTACAAGTAAAACAATCTCTACAAAAAAAATATTTTACACCATGTCAAGAGTTTATTTGACAGTATTTCAGAATATCTTTCAGTAAACAAGTTTTTTGTTTTTTAGCAAAATGTAATATATCAGTACTGTCGCATTTCATAAAAATAGTTCACGTCTTTGAAACTACAGTATCAATGATACAGTAAACCATATTTGTAGGAATACAGCTGTACAAGGTGAATAATACACAATTAACACTACACAGTTATACTTGATCTCAATGGGGATTTATGAACGTGCCATCCTTCACAGGTTCCAATAAAGCAGGTTTTTTGTTTTTGTATACAAAATCACTCACAGCAGGCAGGGGGACGGCCTGGACGGAGACAGAGGGCTGGATGACATTATTCTTTCACCTTTTCTGAACTGTGACATTTGTACATACAGTAAACACATTTCTACAGCCTAACGGCATGTTGTCATGCTCCTCGCTAACATGGTCACCGGTTTATCACATGAACCACAGTCAACTTCTCGAGTCGGCTCAGAAACATCCAGACCACGTGTTTATACCCAGAAACCACTGTGGGTTAAAATCAGTCTTGGTGAAGCTTTATGCACGAGGTCATACTCGTGTCCCAGTCTGCAGGTGCATTGTCTTGCAAAAAGCAGTTAACCAGTAGGCCTGTACCAGTTTACATACGCACAGCTTGGATGTGCCATCGTGCTGCATTCAGTCAAATTGTCACAATGCAATGTGATTCTTTTTTTTAAACTCGTCTGATCCTCTGGTACTTAAAAGCTCTAGTGATTATTTTTTCAATGAGAGCAAACATCTTGTAGAGGGAGATGGATGATATCAAAATGGAGAAATGCAGGAGGATAGTGACTTCATCTTTCAGTTTAATAGCAGCATGCCTCGACTCTGCCGGTATCAAAACCCCGTGATCAAACACACGTCTAAATGACTTTGTGTTCCGCGGATCATTTTGGGTACAGATTCAGCGAGCAATAGTTCTGCCTGTGACAATACAAACTCGTTTTCTTTACAGAACAGACAAATAAAGCTGAAATGAGACTCATCTGAAGCGACAGAAACCACGGCCCACTGTGATAATGACCCTGTCTGGATAAACGTTCACAGCTCCGCTCTCCCAGATGACTCTTAGAAGAGGATGTAATGCTACAGGCTACATTGTATCCCCCCTTTTTAAGCACTAGGGGACAAGGGCAATCATTGACATTGATAAGAGTGCATCAAGATAACTGTATATATACTGCTTGGTGTTAAGTCCGAAGAAAACAGGCTCCACAACTCAACAGTTTGCTGATATGTGTGCATGGTCATTAACATCTGTTTTGCATTCAGTTCCCAAAACAAATCACAACGGCAACAGCTCTGCATTAGTTTGAGTTAAGGCACTCCGCCCCACCTCATAACCATCGGCCTCCTCTTCCCCACACCGATGCCCCTCTCCCACAGTGATGTGGTACACTTAGCACAGTAAAAGGCATAGAAATGGGAAATATAGACTGGACAAAATTCTTCCGTTGAGCATTAAATGAATACAACACGGCTTATAATTCTGCACAATGACTGCATGGTTGACTTGTGATCAAGTTGTGTACATAACTCAGAACAGTATTATGAGTTCTTACTAAGCCAACTGTTTTCAGTCACTCAAAAGTTCAATTTGATGAAAAAAAGGATTTTCTTTTTGTCTCACACGAGTACCAACTGGTCATCTCCACAGAGGATATCCTCTCTATGTTCTACCTCTAAAAGACATGTGAGTCCCTGTATAAGAACATGGTGGTTTTTATCCATGCGCACGACCGCTGCCTCCCTCAGCGGCCTGGGTTTGGTGACTTGCACAGTCTTTGATATGTAGTAATAGACGAGCCCATGGAAATAGTGATCCTAAAATACTGTCCTGGTGTTTTTTTTTCTTTTCTTTACAATGTATCTAACTACAACACTGCCTCAAAAACACCAACAGGTATGTTTTTGAGATTACCAAATGTACATATTTTTCACATCTTTACATTTACAGTATATGATATATTGGTAGGCATGTGAGATCTAACATATGTCGGGTTCGCCGGGCTGTCACTTGTTTCAGTGCCATGTCCTCCAGGAGCATCAGAGTCACTGCCTCCCTCTGACAGATTTGTTGTCTCACTCTTCCCGCTGCACGGAGAAAATGGAGCAAAAGTAAATCTCTTGGATGTACATATGTCTCTCTCCTGCGAGGAACCTTGTTCCATCTGAGGTTACGTTGCACAAACCAATCTGAGCCAGATACGGTCGAGCAGTTTAAAGGTACGCGTCGAAAGCACAGCTCCACTCAGAATCAGACATCGTTGCTCCATCTGTGATCAGAACATTAACTGTCACTTCTGAGGGTCCAAAACGCCTACTTATGGAGTTGTATCCATCAGTTTTACACTGTATGTTACAATAGCTGTGAAAGTTCCTCTGTTTTTTAAGGTGGTCGGTGTAATAATTATCTCGTAAGAACAAATGAAACATAAAAAATGATCTTAGAAGTAGATGGAGAAGAAAACAGGACAGAAAGAGAGGGTGAGGGAGATTTACTGCTTTTCTCACACATCCGATGGTGAACTGAATGAGGAGCCAGACAGTGTGATCCGGTCCAAACCAGCGAGATCCGTTCTACCTGCTGACTGTGGAGGTCCAGGACCTCAGGGTGCCAGGCAGTTTGTCAGACCCAGGGATGTTCCAGGGCCCAGGGGAGGCTGCTGCGCTCCTCGCAGGAGGCTCTTCCATGGTTTTAGAGGGGCAGCAGAGCCCACCATGGCCGCTGGCCCTATCATCCTCTCTGGGGAACAGACCTCTGGACACCAGCCTCTCCTGGAGGCTGACATGTCCATCTCCACTGCCTAGAGAGGCTCCATTCAAATTCACACTCACATATGGGTCCCAGGGCCAGACAGTGCTCATCGCCTGAGTGTGCAGGCCCTTTCTCTCACAGCAGGGGGAGCAAGTCTCCCTCTGCCTCTCTCTTCTTTCAACGGACCTCCCCACCAGGACAGCTTTGGGAGGCAAAGCCCGAGGCTGTCTGTCGCCTGGTCCACAGTCCACCTCTCCAGACCCCTGAGGGGTTCCCTGCCCCCTGATGATGCACTTCTGCTGGGTGGACCTGCCACCTGTAGCCCCTCTAATGGAGCTGTGGTCTGTCAGCTGTGGAGCTTTGTCTGCCATGCACACTGTGGCCTCTAGAGGGAGCTGATGAGGGGAGTCTGGGGCTGAGGCTGGATGGGATGAGAGCAATGGATTCGGGTAGGGTTCAAGGGTCACTTCCTGCAGGGCAGAGTGGGCTGTAGAAAAGGAATCCCAGGGGCCGGCACAGTCTGTCAGGGGAGAAGAAAACACACTCAGGTGGACTGAGATAAAGCAGAGTGGCACAGAGCAGCATGCACATGCACACAGAGAGAAAGAGGAGAGGAAACGATCAGAGAGAAAGAGACAGATGTACACAATAATACAACTAATCACCACATCCTAATGTATCATCAGGCAAACTTGCATGCAAATGTGTGTGAGCAGCACACACACCAGACCACGTAGGCCTCTACATGTCCAGGCTAATCTACACGACTTCTACAAAAACAGACGTGTGTGACAGGATTCATTTAGTGCCTGAAAACAATTACCATATTTGTAGTTGTGTGACAGACTGATCCTGAGCAGACTGATTTCACACAGTCTACTTCACAGCCCTCTTCAGGATGATACAATTTCATCTGGAGGGTCACTTCAAACCATATTGCTCTCTTACTACAACACGCAGAAGCACCCCCACACACACACACAGACGGCAGCTATTTTCCCATGCATAAACTCACGATCATGCATACACAAATGCATGCCGAGAGCACAGCTACACTGCACACAGATTAATCAGTATGGAGAGAGAGAGACATGCAGTTTTTTATTACAAACCGTGTCTTTAGAGTGGCCCATTAGGAAGAAATAGGGGGAGCTTAGTGTGTCACCTTTCATGCACATGGAGAGGTTGGAAGGTACCATTCCTGAGGGAAGGCAAGTAAAAGCCTATACCAATCATTAGACTTAAAGCAGAGGGGTTACAACACACGAAGGCTGTTATTCTACTGTCTGATCAAAATAGTTGAACACGTAAAGACAAGTGTAATTTCAGACGAGAGTAAAGAAGACTGCGGAGTGAGGAGTAAAATGCAGAGAGATATTAATGCATGTTAATATGTTCTTGAGTAAAACATATAGCATTTGCAGGAAAAAGCCATTCTGGTTGAAAAACAGTGATGTTGAACCTCAAACAATGAATCTCAAGTATGAAAATGAGAAAGAGATCAAGTCAGAGATTAAGGAGAGTTGGTCGTTAAGAGACTTTGTGCCGGGAAAACCCACCATATTCTGGCACCTGTCCTGTGCCTCGCTTTAGCAGCAGCCTGACCCGCCTGCCTCCCGCCTTGATGAGTTCAATGGCGCGGGCGTGAGTCATGTCCCGAGTGCTGTCCCCGTTTATCTCTATGATCTGATCCCCTACCTGGAGGAAACACACAGAGGACAGGGTCGATTTGTGTCAGCTTCTGTTTATCCACGGAAAGTTGACTCTTCTACACATCCACCGTCGTCTGCTGGTGGGAGCTCAACTGGAGCGACTGGGGAATAAGTGCCATTAAGTGCCTTGTTCAAGTGCACCTCAACAGGAAATGCTCAGGGTGAGCAGAGGGCTTCTCAGTCAGTGAGTTCACATGCACTTATACTTACTTACTTCCCCTCTTCCCCTAACCTTTAAGCTATTCCATGAAGACTACAGAGCAGACAGTAAAGTAAGATTTAAATTAACAGGAGTGATAGAAAATAAGCATGTTGCAGACAAAAAACAGCAGTGTTGTCGTCTCTGAAAAGGCGACAGTCTGTGCTTTATTAATTTTAACACCATCTTTAAATTCTGTGAAATAAATATATCACGCAACATGCTTGTTTTTAAATGGATGCCAAGATTTTGCTAATTCTTGCTGCACGTCTGTGACTGGATTAATTTCTCCAACAAAACAACATTTTTCACTGGCAGCAATCCCAATTATCTCCCAAAAAGCTTTTTCAACTTGGTCATCTCACCCTCATCCTTCCATTACGTATGGCAGGACCATCTTCAGCAAGGCGCAGCACAAATAGGTCCATCTTGTACTCTCTGCCGCCGCGGATGCTGAAGCCAAAACCCTTTGTACTTTTCTCCAGCTCCACCGTGAAGTAATCATAGTCCTGCAGAAAAAAAATAGGCAACTTGCAACAAACCCACCGCAAATAACAGTGTATGACCATTATGTTGAAAACAAAGATTACCAACAGCCTCTCCACAGTGTGGGGGCATGACTGTGTGCCGTGTCAGCACAGTGTTAAAGTGAGCAGATGGTTCTTGGTCTATCTGTACCTGTGGTCTGAAGTCAGGAGGCAACCCCAGAGGGAACTGTGCAGCTGCAGGGTGCTGTCTGAAGTCCAGCAGACCGGGTGGGTGTCTGTAGTCCAGCGTCGGCGGCTGCCGGTAATCAGTAACTGGTGGGTGACGATAGTCTACCGGAGGTTGCCTGTAATCAGTGAATGGAGGATGGCGGAAGTCAGGTTTGACGTCCTGTCTGGCTTTTACCTCTGACCTGTTCGGAGAGAGAAGGCAACATAATAAACGAGCAGTTTGTGCTGTGATGGGGAGAGCGTTGGTTTGAAGAAGCTTTAAAGACGGAGATGTCCTCACATGTCCACATGTGTCTTCTCTTCTGAAAGTGGACAGTTTCCCTACCTGTGTAGTATGGGTGTGCCGTATCATATAGTTCATGATGATACCAATATTATTTTTAATATGATAAAAAAAATATGATAATAGCAATATTCTGACTTGTTGACATGATGATGTCATACCATTACTTACAGCAACAGCAAACATGGCTGACAGAAAAACTGCCATTAGCCCCACCAAGCAGGAGTTAAGTTCAAAACGGGGAGTGGCTTCAGTAGTGTGGACATCCGAGACTACAGCCCGAACTTTTCAGACCCTTTTAGTGACAAGCTGCTCAGAGAAAGTTAGTGGCTCCTCTGGCAGCATCATGGCTTCGATCTTTCCCTCTCTCCCCATGTGCACGCAAGAAATGATGTCGCCAGGTCACTTAGTCATAAGCCTGTTTTAATGTAAGCCTACGTCAAGCTTCACAAAAAGGGTCAGTACCTGTGAATGTGCGATATTCTTCGTAATATCACAGCCTATCAAAAGTCTGTGTCTGATCCCCATGCTGAGTTAACAGCAGGAAGAATAGAGGAGAAGTAATATCATTATAGCATCACAGCTTCAGGTCCAGGTGGAAAAAAACAATTCAATTTTTGGGATTTTTCCAAAAGAGAAGAACGGGTAAAAAGAATGTGTAGTTTTATATGTCTGCGTTACGTTTACGCAGATTACACTTCAGTAGAAGCAGACAAGCAAAGATGTTCCCAGGATTAGATAAGACCTGTCCTCGCTGTCATCAGGATGAAGCCACTCTGTTCCATTCATTTTGGAGCTGCCCAAGTCTTGTACTATACTGGTCGGCCATCTTTGAAACATTCTCTACCATTTGTAGAAAGGAGATATGTCCAGATCCAGGAATCGCATTATTTGGAGTAATGCTTGGGAGTGTCTGCACTTAGAGGTGCACAGGGTGATGCTTTTCTGTCATTACTGGCACGATGTTTAGTGTTAATTCACTGGAAATCCACCAAACCACCATCTCACAGTAAATGGGTGGAAAGTGTTATGGCACATCTCAAGCTTGAAAAACTCAGATACTCCATCAGGCGCTCTGCACAAACATTTTTTAAGGTCTGGAAGCCTTTCCTCTCTTATTTTGAACATCATTTTAAACCCGAACATTAAGTTTGGGTTCTCCTGACCCCAGAGTGTCTGCTTTATTCTGTAACTGTATTTGTATGTATGTCCACTTTTGTACGGAGCTTCGTATACCCTGCTGAGTAGTGTTATATGTTGTTATGATGAGTGTATGAATATGTTTGAAAGGCTCAGTAAAAAGATTTTAAAAATAACTAAGTTTACGCAGTCATATAAAACTATAAAACTTATTTTCTTGCAATTATGTGTTCTTGAAATTAATAATAAAATATTTTGTAGTATTTTGTCAAATCATCAAAAATATAATTAATACAAAAATACTTTGAAATATCATTATACTATTTTAGGGACATATTGCCCAGCCCTGCAGTGTAGATTTATGTAGAGTAACATTTGAGTCCAGTTTGATGAAGTGTGTGCAGCACAAAAAGGATGGAAATATCACTCTCTGTTTTAAACTTTTATCAAGCTCCCACTTGTAAGATGGGCATAAATCCACAGCTCCGGGAGTGCTCCTCTTGATCTGAGACTCACATGCACACACCCATCCATGCACGCACGCATACTTCCATAGTTTTGAATGGGAGAGGGCCTGATCGCTGAGTTCCTGCATTATAGAGGAGATACCTTTCAGTAAATTATTCACTGACACTGTAAGAGCTAAGTGGTGTTACGCAACAAAGTAGAAACCAGCATGAGACTGAGAGTCTGACTGGGATAAAAGTTGTCTGCAGACACAGGTGTTCTCTTGAACTCACTGGCATGCAAGTAGGGGATGGCACGCACTCATCTGAAGACACCTTCTGATATCTGTCGCCTTTGAAAACTCCTTGCTCCGTCTTCTTCCAGTCACCAAGACACACTACGCTTAGGGATTTTACAAAACGCTCCTGCTGAGTACAAACAAGAACATCCCTCTTAGCGCCGTCTTACCTGCCGTCGTGGAGGTAGAGCTGTGGAGGGGGGCCAGTGGGCTGGGTGACTGGGCTCTGCTGGGTTCCAGCTGGTGCAGGCTGGGAGGCTGCTGGTGCAGGTGGGCCAGTCACTGTTTGGCTCGTCTGGGCTGGTGTCTGGCCAGGCTGGGCAGGTGTTTGACCTGTCTGAGTGGTGGTTTGGCTGGGCTGGGTGCCTCCTTGGCTGGGCTGGGCTACAGGGCTGGGTTGAGTCTGGGGGCTGTGTTTCTGGGTCATGGGGCTCTGCTTCTCTGAGCTGGGGCCAGAATGGGAACCTGTGATGGACAGAAGGGGAGACAAGTTTTCACCTGTGTGGAAGATGTCAAATTATACAGCAAGTACATCCGACCAAGCGATCTGATTTGTCAACGAGACATTTTGAATGAGATCAAACCAGCTGGAATGCAGACCTTTCTCATCACTTAAAATATTACTCTGCCATTTCCATGGCAATGTTGAAACTTTCAGAGCTGAATCAAAAACCATACGGCTTCAACATTGATACAAAGTGGATCATTATGTTGTTAATTTTGATTTAAATCAATTTTCTTTAATGAATATAATTTACAATGCTGTTAGACTGCTGCAAGCTGGAGAGCAAACAGTTTTGTGACTGCTGAGAAAATGTTTTTTAAAGCTACATACCAACAAATGCGGTTCGAAACTGAATATTTTATAAGATGGAAATATGTTGTGAGTTTTGGAAATGATAAGATCTATCTTTTTACAATAAAACTTAACTGTTGGAATTGACAACGCTCTGAACTGTTATGGGAAATGTTTGGCTCACGTGAGCTGTGCCGGTGACTCGATGATGAGTTGATGACATAGCGCTAACCTAAAGTTACCCTACATGTGTAGTTTGCTTAATTAGTAGCTAATTCTGACCATGGAAAATTATTTTTTTGCATATATCTTAGTTACAACAAGACTGAGCTAGCTAGGCAGTTGTGTCTTTATGTGTGTGGTATTTATCTCTACAAAGCATTAATGTTAGCTCAAGTCGGCTGGCTGACTCAACAGGGACTAGAAATCATCTCTGTTGCTAGGTCGTTACTAAGAGTCAGTCTACTTGCTGGAGTAATAAACTTGCTTTAATTACATAGGAGTCTACTGATATAACTGATTAGACAAACCCCATGTGTTTCCATGGAAACAGAGATAACACCAGCAAAAGAAGTGTTTTAATATGAGAGCGAATGGTCCCACAGTATGAATACATTTTAATTATATCTCTCATTCTGTTGGTGACTGTTGTATAATCGCAGCATTACACAAGAGGGTGAGCTTTACTGTCATGACTGGGGCAACGGTGATGCCGCAGAGCTGAGGCACTTGCACCAGTAAAGCACACCCTTTGTGTAATATTGCTTCACTCTGAGGGGAGGGATTAAGAACAGACTGACAAGGGAAACATACTCAAGATGCACAAGACTGCAATACTGGATTCACCTGAAATACATTTGAGAAATCTACTGAATTATCTGCTGTGTAACCTGAACGGGCCACCAACCTTTAGCCTTGTTATACTGCTTAAAATAGAAGACTAAAACGTCTCAGTGTCATCAGATAAGGCTGTGGTTCTGGCTGAAGTGTCAAGATCATAGTCACCATAACCAGAACATTTGAGGAACACCACTCCCCCTCACCTTGTGCTCCTCTCTGACTCACTGTATGTGAAACTGCCTTTTTACTTCACAAGACATTTTGTGTGTGAGGATTTCCTTGGCTGAGCAAAATAAAATACATCCATATACGCCAAGGCAGACTGACTTCAGAGAATTTTCTTCTATACGGGAAAAATAACAAGCTGCCACACAAAAACTGAAGAGCGAATTTGGTTTTCAGTCACACACGCAAACACTCACCCTCCTCTGGTATGATGTGCAGTGTGACTGTTAGCCCGGCATCTTTAATGAGCTTGACAATGTCTGCGTGCGGCATGCTGATGATGGACTGCCCATTCACAGCCAGGATCCGGTCGCCCACCTTCAGCTTCCCACATCGGTCCGCAGGGCTGCCCTCAATGATACGTCCTATTTTATGGGGCACAGCTGGAAACAGGCAATAACAAGGTGGCTGTCAGTGGCAATTTCAAAGAATGATGTCAAAACGGTACTGATAAAACTCAACGCTGAAGTGGGGGGAATATCATTCAGAGTTGTATTACAACATGAACCTCGCCTTTGATCAAACAGTTTCAAACAGCGCAGCCAGTTTTTAAACTTACACTTCCAAATTCCTTATGAGGCACTGTCACTGCACATAGGCACTTACATTGTTCAAACCTGAAGAGAAATGCGATTATAAAAGTGTTTATGACTATTTTATGACAAAAACATCTCAACAAAACTGTTTTTTAGTTTCAGCTTTTATCAACACTTTCCACACAGACAGAAAAATACAGAAAACTGAAAATTTCCACTTCAATATGAAACATTTCTGGACCCCCAAGCAGAGAAATCCCGAGGGAGTGTTGAACATGCACAGTTACATCCTGAACTAATGTTTGATATTATAATGACTACTGTATACCAGACCCAGTTCTGGGGTATGCATATTCTATATTCAGGTGTATGAAGAAACTTAGAGGAGGAAATATTTTTAAAAAACTCCTCAGTGTGCAATCAGACCACACTGAGTCAAGAATCCCACAATCTGTTAACAGATACCAGCTGTCGTTAGTGCAAACATATGTTTAAAAAAGCCAAATGTAGGACTTTTAAATGCTCTTAATACTACCTTGGCATGAAATAAAGATGAATTTAAGACTAAATTAAAAAAAAAGCTAAACTTAAAAAACAAGTCAATTTCAGTTTGACCTCAGCTAATAAAACTTCTGAGGATACTGGACGGGCTAAAAAACACCACTCAAGCAAATTAGTTAAGGAACATGAAGCCCAGTGGTTATTAGTAAATCAGATATAATGGATAATATACTTCTGACCCTGTTTCTTGAGTGGATATGCAGTACAAACACAGCTAGCATTGTGTGGTAAAAAAAACATTTAATATATTTTAAACACATTTAAAACAATCAATAAAATGTAAATTATACTTAAAGAAGTATTTCACTGCTGGAAATTTGGTCTTTTGAAAGAACTGGGCTGTCTATGCAGTGGAAGGACGCAAATACTTCTGAAATTGGTACTACATGACAGAAAACAGAGGAAAAGGGCTGTGGCACTCATTTTTGCTCAGCAGGTAGAAAACCTCCAACTTCCAGAACGCATTGCAACACACCGCACCAATAAACACTCACGCTGGTGGGTGACCGAATGCAGGCTTGTCCGTTTCGACATAGGAAACAATTTGGTTGCCGACTGGTAACAAATGATCTCTAGTTAAAGTGAAACAGTAAGCTAAAATATGTTTCTGAAAACATCTTGGGCTAAAAAACAGTAATAGAATCTTGGTTCATATTTGAATTGCCTCCATTTTTACAATCCAGGTAACAACATCTCACTTTCTGTTCACAAGTTCTCATAACACAGCCAAACAGTGCACTAAAATATGTTTCTGAAGACATTTTAGGAGTGAAATAGACAATGCAGTAACAGAATGTTGGTTTGTATTTGATCAGTGCTGCCTCATTTTTTATTTGAGCTGAGAGATGAGCAGGAAGATGTGGGCATTGGTAGGATGGAGGGAAATTAACCACAGTTCATTTACACATACTACCCGCATTGTTAGGATACAAAGCTGATTGAAAATCACTAAAGTATCCCTTTAAATTGAAATAGTAGCAAAACCCCATAAAAAAAATCACTCTAGGACTCTAGTCACTGCCTTCAGGATGTTTGGTCATCAGGATTTACAAATCACCATTTGCGTTCAGTGACAACCTTCAGGGCTCGAGACAGAAACAACTCACTGATGACGGTGGCATTCTCCGGTCTGTTCAGGGAGCTGATGATGACGAAGCCGAAGCCCTCATTCTCCTTGCGGTGAATGACCACATCACTGGTTTGCAGGGCGGATCCCTCTGGAGGAGAGGTGGCAGTCGGGACGGCGACTGCTGGCGGGCCTGAAGCCGAGGCCGCATCGCTGCGTGGAGAGCTGTGTTGTGTTGACACAGAGCCGGGGCTGCGGCCATTCACAGGACACAGCTCACCTGGAGGAGAGGAAGCAGGAGAGGAGATAGGATGAGTCAAAGCAGCATCTCTGTTACTGTACAATGTGACCAATTTACTCTCAGTTGCGATTCATTTTAAAGCTTGTTTTAAGAGTAAGCAGCTTCTGATGAAGCCGTTGGAGGAATTCCAGTTTAGCAGCGTGTTTTGCACGTTACAGTGCACTTCTCTACCTCCCACAGGAACTCTGTCAAAGTAATTTTTTTGCTTGTCTGTTTGTCACTGGGCAGGTAGGACTCTTGTGTAGGTATATGACCTTGCAACTGCACTGCACACAAACTGATTGTGCTGCAGTACTTATAGAGTAAACAAAGGATGGATCAATTATGTAATCACATTTATGATTACTGCTTGTTTTACTTTGTTCTCATAATTTGTGTTCATTTTCTCCGTTATCTTTTTGACTTATGACAACTCTAAGCCATATTAAATGAGTGTATGCTCTCACCCTGTTAATGATAGTGTTTGTGAATGCCTGCATGTATTATGAATAAATATTCTTGGTGTGAGTGTGTGCGTGTGAATGTGTGAGTGTCTTATGACTAACTCAATCATTGCGTAACAGATGGGGGTTTTGTTGTCAAGCACTGTGCTAAACTATGTTTTCTATTATTTTTTATGTCCAAAATTATTGACAGATAAATACAAATAGTGTATATTACATAGCTGTAATTATTTCCTGTGATATGCTGCCTGTCGAATGCTAATTTCCAAGGAGGGTTTTTAGGCATTTCTTATTTGCAAATTATTATGTTATTTTTTTAAAAAATAGATTAAAGATGGAAATTTGCCCTCCTCAATTTTTGTAATGATTCA
The DNA here is from genome assembly GCF_041903045.1 of Epinephelus lanceolatus. Classification (NCBI taxonomy): domain Eukaryota; kingdom Metazoa; phylum Chordata; class Actinopteri; order Perciformes; family Serranidae; genus Epinephelus; species Epinephelus lanceolatus. The sequence goes on from NC_135738.1 coordinate 26,792,575, forward strand.
TCAAATGACTGATCATCATCCCCTTAATATGCAGTGTGAACCGACTCACCAGATGCTCACTGAACATCTCCTTCCTCATGTTGTTTTACATGTCAACCAGCAACAGAGAACACAACAACACATACCAACGTTTTTGGCTGCTCTGAATCCACCGCGTATCGCGCACAGTTGATCACTTACAGGTCTACTACACAGGTAACACACAGTCTGCAGCATCAGTGACACACACGTTAAATATAGTATGTTACTGCTCTTCTTGAACACATCTGGTTCAGTGTTTGTCTTTGTACAATAACTGGCTGATTGCGAGTGGCACCGGTGCACACATTGTCTGTGGCACACTGAGTTAATACTGAAAATACAGAGAAACACTTAAGTGTCTGGTTTTTCCAAAACATGCCCATAAACAGACGGTGTGTCAGGTGTGTGCGCACTAGGATACAAATAGGAGCTCGTACAGACACAGCCTAATTTACCAGATCAGCAACCCTGACCATCACCCATTAGTGTTTTATTTTGAAGGTCCCATACAGTGAAAAGTCAGATGTACATGTCACAGTTTAATGTAAAGCAGGACTAGGTGCTATATTAACACTGCAACGTATCCACTCAATTAACAGAGAAATACTGCAGTCTGTATTCAGAAACTGTGCCTTTAAACGAGCTGTCAGGATTTCTGTGAAGCTGTGATGTCGCAATTATACACTATGAAGCCTTAGAGAGTAGAACGGACATTCCCATTCAAAACAACACAGCAGGATGTTCAGAACGGCGGCCATTTTTATGTGTAGCCTACTGTTGCCACTGTATATGCATGATATACTATCACAGAATAGATGTGTGGGTGAGTACACACTGATCCAGCACACAGATTGTCAGCATGTGTGTCCTGTCCAAACTGCCTTTTTTAATTTGCTGCCAGTGAAAAGTGCAGCTTGTTCTCCAGTCCTGGTAAAGTGCGAAAGAAACAAAAAAACAAAACATGTCCTCACCAGGCGTTTGCACTCTCCTTCTCACAGTCAAGCTGACTTGACCATTGCGAGCGGCTGCGTGCATCAAGTCTATTACGTATTTGTGTGGTTTCCCAGCAACCACATTTTTATCCACAGAAATGAGCTCATCCCCGGGTCGAAGCCGCCCATCGCGCTCAGCAGGAGTGTTCTCTATTATAGCGCCAATAACAATCTGTTCAAAGAAAATCAATATTAGCAGCATAGATGAAGGTGAGGGGGATGAGACAGGCACACAGTGGAATCACTCAGTAATTTCTTTATCCAGGCTGCAAACTAGTTTTGGGTCATGTTAACATTTTTCCACCTTCACTAATATTCTCCTGCCACATTCTTCTGTATCATAGTTTGCATGCTGGTTTACACGTGGACAAGTTAGCAAGGCGTTACTTCAGTATGGGAGGTACTGAGCAGTTAGGACAGTGTGAGAAAACCAAGTGCTTGTGTGTAAGTGTGTGTGTGTGTGTGTGGAGTGTATGTTGGTAAACGTGTGTGACTGGATGCAGAGTAAGATGAAGTTAGGTGCAGGTCAGACGAGGTTGGTGTGTATGAGGTTAGATATGTGTGTGGTCCAGCCCGTCCCATACGAGCCTTGTCACGGGCGTCCGGACTCACAGCCTGCACGGCCTCGTCTCCCCCCAGGATGCGGAAGCCAAACCCGGTCTTCTCCCTCAGCAGGTGCACCTCCACCTCCTCATACTCTGGACCTGAGACACAAATACAGACATTCATTTTAAATCATCATATTATGTAAAATTTATATCAACATTAATTAAGTTAAATTACTCACGTCGGCTCTCGTAGATAGCCCTTGACTTCTCATAAAGGTCGTAAGGATCAGGTTTGTTAAGATCGAAACCCTCGGTGGAGTCGGGCACAGATGTGCGGTGCTGTGGCTGATTTGGGAAAGGCGTGCCAGGTGGCAAAACTGGGCCAGACAGGTTTGCTTGGGGGCTGCCATGTGGGTCCCACTGATCAGGCAACTACGAGGAAAATACAAACAGATGTTTAATTTAAGATATGGAGCCATATGTTTGTGGCTATGCAATGACCAGCGCAGGCAACACTCCTGATCTTAAAGTGAGGTAATCTGGTGCCCAGAGCAAAGTGCACAGTGCACAGGTGGAAGAAGAGGTGCAAACAGGTGGGATGAATCATTTGAGGCAGTGCACAGCAAGTTTATGGTATTTTGGTCGAAAATAGTCTTGGTGCAGAGAAAAGATATCTGAGAACCATGTCGGTTTCTGACACAACGTCAAACTACTTACAGCAAATATGCAGTAATTACAGAATAATGCTAATAACAAAAAAAAGATAATTTAATTAACCACTCTTTGAAATTGAAATAAATAATATAATGTTTCTTGTGGTTATAGCAGGAACTTCAGTAAAGCAGCATATTTCTATAAATCAATATAAGTTATTTTCCCTGTCTTAGTATCTATGTGTTCACGTCGAGCTGCTCTGCACTATTCAGACAACTTGAGTTCTTAAAGAGTTGAGCTGCTGTTGTCATGTGTAGCTGTGACTGGCTCAGCTGTTTCAGAGCTATGACACCAGTAATATGTCTGACTCAGAGTGTTTTTATTAATCACCACATCCTCTGATCTATATTCAGCTTCACCCAGCCTGTTTGCACTTTGCGCTGCTGCACATACATGGACCAAAATGACAGGTGCACTTGGAGATGCCCACACAGTCTGTGTGCCTAAGGCCTGAAGCTTTACACTTGTTGTTGCCTGTGCGATAAAAATAGGGCCAATAGTGTCATTTAAATTTACAGCTCATTTACTGCATTATTCCTCTGTGTTACATTCCCCCAATCTAAAATCGTACGCTGCATGTGACCACGTTTGTTTTTTAAACATTTGCTTGATTCTCAAAGATCCCCTCCAGACATATTTTAAGACACAGAAGAAAACTTTGCTTGGATTAATAGCGTGTGTCTGATTTGTTTTTTCAAAAGGGAGTTAAATCACCCAGTTGAAAACACACTTAGATCTACTAGGCTACTTCTTCCTCATTGAAAATCCAGAATCTGTGAATATGCAAATCATTTTTACTTCAGAAGTCTGACTGCTTGACACAAGTTGTCTCCTACTTCAATGTAGAGTCCATGTGATTAGCTATGATTGGCTTCCAGACTATTTTGTGACCACCTGTGTCACATGCTCCTGCTCATACGCCCATGTGTTAAAGTCAGATTTTAAGGTGAGCACAGAGAAACTTTCTCCTCTCAGCAGATGAGTGTGAAAACAGCTTTCTAGTGTCAAACTCTGCACATCATTCTGCACAGTGAAGCTCAATCGTCTGAGTGAAGTTGCAATAAGCAGAACACATTTTAGAGTTGGACTTTATGATCTTAAATACAAAAGTGTCAAACTTATTTGGCTGCTCGTGTTTCTTGGGAGACACGTTACTGTAGGATCAATACCTGGTGGAAACGTGCATGTCCTTCTGTTGGCCTCTCATTGATTGATACATTAATTCATTTCATTATCTCAGAGGGAAATTGATTGTGTATATTGTGGTGTGGGCAACATGCACAACATTAACAAGTCACAGACATAGTCCATTTGTGACAGACATCCAATGCTGGCAGCAGCTCATGTGTTACTGCTCCATGCAGGCAGGAGGAAACAACACAGAAACAAACAGCTCAAATACTACACAGCACTGACCTGCAGTTTTTATGCAAGTACAAATATAAGAACTAATATTAGCATGTGTGCAGAAAACAACAACAACACAGCAATACTATACTGCAGCAGCTGTGGTGCCAGTAAAACTACTAAGAATTCAATGTGCAAACTAAAGTGTGGTAGTAAATAAATTCTGTCAGCTTTCGTGAAAACACTGCTTCATGTCTACAGAGATGAATTATCTCACTGAATGTTGTTTTCAAATCATACAAGGCTGACAAATGCAAGGCTAACTATGTGCAGAGAATGATGTCAGCTAACCTTGATGATGGAGGATGACTGTCAGACTTAAACAATTATAACAAATTCCAATCATGTAAGTATGTGAGTTAAATTAATCAATCAATCAATTTTATTTATAAAGTCCAATATCACAAATCACAATTTGCCTCACAGACATCCCTCTGTCCTTTGGACCCTCACAGCGTTAAATGTTTTGCTTCAACTACTCAATAATGCAATAAATAAAATGAGCTTTTTGCCCAGGGTCGGCTATGATAACGAGTTAAAATAAATATTCACAATTTAAACTTGAATGAGATAAAATTCATAATGTCTGAATATTTTGTCTAATACCACGAATGAGTGCTGATTATACAATCAGCAGCAGTAGCAGCTGCAGTTTAAGTATAAATCTGAGGAGCTCTTCCCCAGCTGGCGAGGTGTGAGATCTGATGTGATCAAACCAATAAGCGGGTCACGACAGGCTGGCTCATTTCACAATAAAGCAAAAGCCAAACATCTCTGAGGCAACACAGCGCCGACGACAAACGCTGATCCTACACGCTTCAATCATACCTCTCTGCCTCAGCAAACAAATCTGGTTCAGAGAAGCACATTCTCTCCCTGCTTCTCCTTTTTTTCTCTAAGTTGAACACACACACACACACACACACACACAGAAGCAGAAACACATTTGGTTCAATCATCGTACCTGTTTGGAGGCCTTCCACGGAGAGATGTGGCCTGAGGAAGAAAGAGAGAACACAGTTTACAGAGAGCAGACCTGGATAATCTGTCAGATTCTTGCAAAACAACAAAAACACAGATAATTACAACTATACAGACAAAAAGATAACTACAATGGAACCTACATACAGAGGTTTTTATATGTGACATACTGGGTAATCATCTCCCCCTTAACATGAGAAAGAAATCTCAGTTTGCTGATTTTATATTCCTCTGTTTTGACTTTGTTTGTGTAACTCTTCCTAAACGGGTTTGGTTGTTGCATTTGTTTTCAACATAATTACATCATTGGCTGTAGGCAAAAGCACAGACCCCCCTCCCCCCAACACACACACACTCACACACAGAGTTTTCTCTGCAAGTCATATTTTATCTGCATGTAGGAAGCAGGGAGCATTCACATCACAGCAACAATCTCATCAACACAGCTCCCCTGTGACTCCACTGCATTAAAGACATGCAGCACATTTATGCTGCTGAGACCCAAATACATACATTTACACATGGAGGGATTACATGCAATGGCTGCTTTGTATAAACATGCAGTTTCAATCTTTACACATGTGGACCGAAACACATAAACACACTCATGAAGCACACTCCACTCCTACAGCCTCACTGATGAATTCTTCAACAGACGTGGGCGCTTGTAAAATATTCTTGGGAGAAACCTGACATATTTAATATTTATTCAGTTTATGAGATTTCCTGAGAAATGTCAGAGAGCACTGGATGAAATATATTTATGGAATTACTCTCCAACCTGCTTTTTAGATGTGCGAGATGAAGGCCAGAGCACTTAGCAGCGAAGCAGAATGGCAGAACTTTCGATCAAAGTCAGTGAGCGAGGGGTGATTTGAGGGAAATGAAATACAATAGATCACTGCCAGTCCATGTGAAGACAAAATGAAATTTGAAATTCATTTCTACCATTCCCTACACTTTTATCTTTTATTTTTCTGCATTTTCCAACGCCAGCTCTTCTCCGTTCGCCCAAGTAAAGCATCATGTCTGCGTGGAAATCTTTCCCATTTTGAAAACAAATGTCCCTGCTGTGTCTTTGAGGGCGGAGGAGGACACGAAAATATTAGAAGAAAAAGAAAAACCCAGCTTGTGAACGAAGGTTTAAGATGAACTGTCCATGGTGCTGAAATGATTCAGCGCAGTGGCAGCAGCAGCAGAGGGACGGCTCTGTGGGAGGTTGGGACTAATAACCATGTTCAGGAGGGAATACAGGCCTTAAGGGAAGTCTTTAAGGAATTCTAATAACTCATTCTCAAGAAACTTTCCGTCATGACCCACTGAGGGAAATGAGCACTAGCTACAAGGCAATTGTCCACTCATATTAAAGCAGAGCGTCTTCCTCACCGAGGCATTTAAGCTTAATTTAAATGCTAATACAATTCATCGACATATGTGCCGGATGTGTGGTGGACTTGTATGAATGCTGATGAATTACAAATGAATGCTTGGTAGAGACGCTTCACGTGGCCTCTCTCTGGTGTCAGCAGTCGGGCAGTCTGGCAGGCCGACCTCACAGACTAGCCTGCTGAGTTCTGGATGGCCTTCAGATCAGCCTGATTGGCTTGTGCCACCTGACACCCCTTTTTTTTCACAGCCATGATCTGCATCCTCATTGGTGCTGCAAAATGTCTCTAGTCTGTGGTTGGCTCCGCTTCAAACTGGGATGTCAGGGGACGGAGCTGTGAACACGACCAGAGCTCAGTGGAACTCTGGCAGAGTGCCCACGCTACAGCAGTCAGACACAGAGACAAACACAAACACACACGCACTCGCACATGCAGCGGAAGTCTAACACCCTGTCTGTTACACACAAAGCACTGACGCTCTCTGTCTCACATCTGAAATCATGTGTGTAGGCTAAATTCCATTGATGTTCTGCACAGAAATCCTACGCCTGTGAACACAAACATGCTTAAACATTCCTGACATTTTGCACATCTGAGTCACTGTAAAGGACCTTGTCCTTTCTTTCACCCTGCAGTGAGGAGAGCGACACACAGAGAGTCAGAGAGGTTCCTGGTGTGTCAGGCTGATAGTCCCTGTGGGGCCGTTGTCTTGAGTTGTTTGATAGAAACTGGTGAGTGTGGAGGAGATGGCATCTTTGGGGGAAGGGAGATAATTTGGCACACTGAGCTCAGCATTTAGGGGAATATCTATTGTAAGCTGTGTGTAAATTTGAATACAGATCTGTGTATGCACATGTGATGACACATTAATCTGTGTGGGGCAATCTCATTTGTATACTGAATTACAGCACACTTTTTAAATGGCGAATCTGACAATGAAACGTGTGTTTGTGTGTCTTTGCAAAGGTTAACCACCAGGTGGCAGATGCTGGCTCTGCATGGTCATAAAATGCTCGACTGCTGAGCACCACAATTTGATCTCAGTTGCTCACGTACACATCCATGCATGCTGATGTACAGTCACACAACAGTTAGTGTGTTTCTGCTGAAAGCACAAGTCATTTGTGCTTTCAACAGTCCTGTTCAGACAACAGGACTGGCATAAAATCAGCAAACCACCCATTTACAACAGACAGATGTAGCAGGATCACTAAGCACTGATGTCTTCGATTGATTTTCAGGTCCGCAATAATAATTCCTGTCACACTTCCATTAATTAAACCTGAGATTCATCTGAGACTGATTGTTTTCATCCCTAATTAAATATAATCCATAAAAAAAGGAGCGATGCAAAAGAGCGCATCTGTAATTCTTCTTTATTGTTCTGTTATCATCTCAGAAACAATGCAAATTAACTCTTCACTCCTGGCAATTCATCTCACGACAAACCACAGACTTAATGGCTAAATGAGAGTCAAAATGTGAAGCTGCTGGGCGGCACATCAAAAGCAAACAGTGAACTTGTGAACTCTGTCTCTTTAAATAGCCAGTGGACAGTTTTCCTTGACTCTCTTAACTTTCATCCAGGCTGTTGAGTGGGGCTGTATGCTTAATCATTGTGGGGTTGAGTGTGTGTGTGTGTGTGTGTGTGTGTGTGTGTGCCTCAGATGGCCAAGGGCTCAGTGGTATAGGCAGCCCCAGGTAATTATCAAGTCAGATTTTGACCCTGTGACCAGAACACCTTTTAGAAAATCAGTGCAAGAGCACATGTCAAATAAATAAAGCTTTCACTGTGTAATTTAATTTTCTCACAGGTGGCCAATCTTGTAGAAAATAGCAGAAGAGGGAAACAGCCTCACTCCATGTCACACTTCAGACTTCTACACTATAAAACTCTCTCTCATTCCTCTTTTTCTGCTACATTATATGTCCCTTGATTTAGTTTTTCAGACTGAGGGCATGTGGTCGTCTCATTCCTTCACTTCAAGAGGAAGGTACAATGGTGAACATGTGCAGAAAATTAAAGGTGGTGTGGAGCAGCTCACAGTGCAGAGCTCCTTGCAAGTGTTGTGGAAAAACACCAGCCTGAATATTCAGACAGCCGACAATAAAACCAGTCAAAATGTAATGTGTGGTTAAAGCTAAAAGTGGGTGGACACATTGTGCCATTGTGAGAAAAATGCGGAAGAATAGTTTTCCAGACGGACACTCAGACAGGATGGTGGGTGGTCAATCACACACAGAGATAAGAAAAGTGTTTGGGTTGAAGCGCTTTCTCAACTCAATTTGAGTTTGTTTGAGGTGCTCTTTGGAGAAGGATACATGTAGACACAAAAATCACAAGAAAACTCAGAGGCACAATCTTCTGCACAAAATACTGCTTATACTGTCATGGCATGGTCATGTTGGACTTAAAAACAAAAACCTAAAAAACTTTCAAGTCTGATATGATCATAACAATAAAGCTTGTTCGTCATTTAAAAAAGTGCCTTGGAGTTTTCTTGTGATTTTTGTACACACACAAAGAAGAATCATATTTGATCAGTGAATAAAGATATAGTTGACATTCACAACATTGAAGATCACAAATAGGACTGTGTGTAGGAATGTCAATAATTAACCATTAACCCCTTAACTGACATGAGATTTTTGATTGATTATTACTATCTGATAAACCAATAAAAATACATATTAAAAATAATACATGAGCGCTACGGGGGGAAGATGAGGAGACAGCGGAGTCTTGGTGTCCCAGGTTGGAGTCGTACGAGCTGCCAGAGCAATGCCAAGACGTTACTTCTGGGAGACGACTAATGTTACAGCATCCCGCAACAAGCTAATGACCCAGAGGAAGAGGTGGACACCTACCTGAGAGACAACCCTCCCCTTCATTTGACATAACGTTAATCCTCTTCACTGATGGAGAGGATGAGCAAACTTTCTGTTGCTGCTGCTACACAGAATGGTCAGTTCAAGGTATGCCCTGTTAGCATGAGCTAACACAGCAGCAGCACCCAGCTGTTAAACTGTCCCAACAAACTCACATTGACACCAAAACCGCTCAACCCGTCAGGTAATATTAATTAAACAGTTAGTCCTGTCACTGCATGTGTGCAAGGTGGGAGAACTCTCAGTGTCCCCAGCATGGAGCTCACACACCCACAGCTGTAGTGTCATGATAAACAGAGAGAGAGCAAGAAAAAAAATTGTGCTGAGCAAAGCAATACGCTACACACGCCTCTACAATGAAATAAGATTTTACCCATTTTAAATAGTAAAATAATAAAATAAAATAAAATGAAATGAAAGTCATGTTCAGCCTCCCCCCAGCTAACAAGGATTAGCTGTAGGTCACAAAAGATGTCTAAATTAGCATCCCTGTGTGCATTTTATTCAGAGCTCTCTGGTTTCAATTTTCTCTTTCTTGCAATTGTCCTTTACCCAGCATCATTTATGAATCCAGAGCACAGTGAAAATGCTGTTGGTATAATCGAAACATCATCATTTGAGGGTTCAGTCAGTACAAATAGCCAAACAGCATCATGCCAACAAGTTCAGCTTGTTTGCCAGCTAGAATACACTCTCATTTCAGTCCAAAGCACATTACAGTAAAATAACTGCATTTATTTGACGATGAGTGGCCCCTGTGGGAATTAAACCACTTCCCCACAGCAGTGTTGGTGCCATCTCTACCCACAGAGCTGTAGCACACCTAATAGTGAGATAAACTCTCATCCCAGCTCTCCATGGCAAATTTTATCAGCTCCTGATTTGCTGTATCTTAAAACACCCCCCACCACCTCTTTTATTCTAATATGTCTGTGTATTCTTTACATGAGTTATCACATATGAAATACATTAAACTAAATATTGTTCATTTCATCTCTATGTTTCTTCTAGTGTCTTTTAATATGTCCTGTGCCTGTTTGCTCCTGCAATGGTCAATGTTTCTTTTTTTGTTTTTCTTAAACCACCACACAGAAATTATTGGCCTGCTATAAAATCCCAAATTATTACACCTTTTTCTCAGAGAAACACTGTTATTTAAAAAAATGATATGATAAGTTGCCCAGTTTTGCACCAGACAAAAATTATTCTCCTAGCATTTAAACTATTTAATATTCCAAAAATAAAATCTCATCTGGAGACTTGAATAAAATCCAAGTAAGGGGCCACTGTGATTTGAATGTGTTCAAAAATAGAACGAGTCTCAAAATTATCATAATCAAAATCTCTTGTGCTCTCTCAGCTCTCACTGTCAACTCTACTTGATTCCTCTCTTGCAAAGCTGCAGCTGGGGCTGAAGATGCACAGTAACATGATATTTGTGCATTTCAATCAGAAGACAGCTTAAATTTAGCTGGGCAGTTGCTCTTGCACTGGACCCTTCTTTATTTTTGCTAAAATTATCTTGGGCTTTGAAAGGTACCAAAGTGTCACTTGTGATTTGATACTAATTGTACTGTAATCATTTTTGCCACCACTGCGGACATAAATAGATCAAGGACAATCACCAGGTATTAAAGAGTTGAAAATTAATTGACTCTGATTACCTTGAAAAAGAAAATTACATTTTAACACCCCTAAACAAATGTTATTACAATCTATCAATCAAAAAGTACAATATAACTATCATTTACTATCAATTTGTACTATATCTGGTTTGCGTGGCACTAGTTGTGTTATTTACAAGTTTCTTTGTAGTCCTTATGAATAGACAACTGAAAGAGTTAAACTCTATTAGAAGCTTATAAACGAATTACCAAGCAGACAGGCAGAAAAGAAACAGGTCTGTCTCTCACCTGTTGCTCCTCTCTGTATGAGGAGAGTTGCCTCAGCTCCCACAGGACACTCTTTGAGCATCTCCACCACTCGTCCATGTCCAGCTGCAGCCACTGGCTGCTGGTTGACCTCCAGGATCAGGTCTCCCTCTATCAGCCCCGAAGCTCCCTGTGAGCCCGGCTCCAGCACCTGCACCACAACATCACATTTCATCCACCGTCACACAATTTAATTGGCTGAGGTTTGAGGTACCTTCCAATTAACACAAAGCTTCTTTGTCTACCATAATTAATAAACTCAAAATCAGGCTTTATTTTTGTATTGAAGGAGCTTAATTCCTCATCTTAACGCTGCTCTCACACTGCTGGGTGGTAACTCACTGCCTCCTGTCATTTCAACGAGGGGAAGACGACAGAGGGGAGGCGATTTCAAACACAGCCGTAGGGGTATGAAGCCGTCCCCGGCCTCGTAAACATGCACAGATTTTGCTCTGCCACACAGAGTTCACCATGTTGAATTTCTGGCGGTAGCTGCCTGGCTTTTGCCGACCAAATAGCAGGAGGCAGGCATTGGAGAAGCAGAAAGACGACAAGATGGAGGAGCTGGTAATATTGGTGTCTGAATAGCAACTAGCAGCCTATAAAGACAACCAGAAGAAAAACTGGGCCTGGGATAACATTCAACCAGACTTCAGATGACTGGTAAATTGTCCAATGTAGAAATCTTTGAATGTTTCACTGATTTCCATTGTCTTGCTACAGTATGCATATATTACACAACCCTAAGCTAGCTTGCAATTCTGCCAGTGATGTTCACCGAAGCATCTGCCTGTCTTGCAGCCTTGGACCATAGTAGCAGCAGCAGCAGCAGCAGCCACTTTTAAAAACACTTTGCTTTTTTGGGAGACGCTCTTGCAGGTAGGCGGTTGTCAGTGCTATTACCACACAGCTTCAATCCTGCAAAAAAAAAGTCCCCAAAGCATTCAGCTATTCATTAGTCCCTAAAATCATATCCATCTAAAAATTTACCTATGGGGTGAGATGATTTCAGCCTTTTCCAAAACCAGTTCATACATTTTCTAGCGTTTAAATGCGTAAAGGACTAGCCAATTGGACTATTTTGACTTATTACAAGATGCTGACATGAAGATTGTTTGTTGGAAATTCTTGAAACTGTGAAAAATGCACCAGAAACAAGTGCAATAACCTACACAGGCAGATATTTCTATTTGCTGAAGAAATAATTAGTCTCGTATGTTGAACATAAAACAAATGACTTGTTCAAACAGATGTTGTGTTTCTTGAAGCCCAGATGTTTTACTGTACAAATACAACAGGGATGAGAAATAGCATCTGTCATATCTTCGCAACTCATCTACTCTAATTTATCTGTTTCTTACAGCCAGGCTTCCAAGTCATCAGGTTGGGGTTTTTTATTCTATAGCTTCTTTAGGATAGTCTCGTCTTTCAATCATTCGTTATGTTAGTAGATAGAAAATCCTTCACAGGCTGAGCTTTGTTCTTATTATCTCGATCTTTTTTTACTTTGTGGTGTTGACTGAATTAAATTTACCTTGACCTGCTGTTTTAACTCTCCCTTAACTTTAATGTATAACTCAACTCGATCACTGAGTTTAGCTGACGACTGAGATTTCACTCCTGAAGGAACACATTTACTTCCCGAAACACAGATGATAAAATGTACATGAAATATCTGACAGGTCTGAATCCTTTCATTTCTGGACTGTTTATGGTCTACTGAGTTAATGAAGAGAAGTACATATGATTACGGTACATCACCTGTTTTACTCGCTGACCAGTGGGACTGTCAGCAATGGTGAACCCAAAGCCCTCTGCTCCTTTCACCATAGTAACTGTCAGAAGCTCTGCCCCCTGTGCTGTTGCCCCAGCAACCCCTGCAGTCCCAGAGGAAGCCATGGACACGTTGTCGTCATGAGGCGTGAGTGCTGATGCTGAACCAGGTGTGGTGGGCGGCAGGGATGAGCCATCTAGATGTGTGTCCCCAGGGTGAGGGGCTCCGGCCTGGGCCAGTGCCTGAGGAGGCAGCTGGGAGCTCAACGACAGATACTCTAGGTAGGGGTCATAGCTGCTGCGGCCGTTTACCACCAGGGGGCGGTGCTCCAGGCCAATTGGTGTCAGGGAGGTGCTCGCTGCGCCGCTTGGGTCCTCGGGGTCAAAGGGCAGAGGATAGCCTCGACAGAGCACGAGGGTCACGCTTTGACCGATCGGTACAGACTGGAAAAGTTTGACCACATCAGCATGTGTGGTGCCGAGCACACAGATGTCATTGATGTAGACAATGACATCACCTATGGAGAAAGGACACAACAGCTTCAGTCAGACTCACAGTAGTGTGTTACATTTTACACAGACCACGTGATCTGGTCTCAGTGGTTCATGTGTAAACATACTGTGCTGCAAAATCACAACTTGTCACCGTCTGTTGCCACAAATGTCATATCTCAGTGGCATTAGGACACGCTGTAGCAACACAGAAGAAGCACTCTGTCCCCCTCAAGTGTCACATAGGAACATAATATCAGTTCACTGCCACTGCAGGCAATCTACAAGTGTACGTGTGAGACAGCGAGGTGAGAGAGAGACAGGGGCAGTGTCTCAGTGTGTCTGTGAATATGATAACCATCTGGTGTACACTGGCATCTAGAGAGACTCTAATCATGAAAATCTCAAACATTTAAATAGATGCACACTCACCAGTAGTAACACTTTTGAGTCGTGGCTCATGCATGAAACATTATGATGCTGCATCTTCCTGTTGAGATGATGACCAAAATGCAAATGTGTACCATTGTTTATTATGTAGTGTGCAGGAAAAGTTGTCTTTGTCAGGTCACACCCGACCTGGCTGGCAGTGCTATGCTAACTAATTTCCTAGCTCAACTAAATTTTACATTCATGTTCACCTTACTAGGTTGGGTCGATGACATTTTTGCTGCAAACCACTAGCAAGGAGGTGAAACAATTTCACAAATGCGACAGCAGATACTCTGTCATCTCTGCTGTACTTTGAACGTGCGGAAAGTTATGGATTTCAGCTTTAAAGTCACAGCCCCATGACAAATGCAGCTGCCTCAAATCCTCTATTTCACACTTCTGGAAGCACTCTCTGTCACACATGCACACATGCGGACGCACACACACATTCAAGTGGGCATGTGCGCACACATAAACACACACCACACATGTCACATGCGCAATCATACACAATCCCTAAGAGCAATGCCGCACAGCTCAAATAGGCCAGCTAATCTCAGCCAGGGAGTGCCTGTGTGTGACTCTGTGACTGTGTGCATGCGTGAGTGTGAATGTGTGCGCGCATGCATGTGTGTGAGCAGTTCTGGCAATGTCACAGAGTGGAGAGGAGCAAGTTGGAGAGAGAGAGAGAGAGAGAGAGAGAAATCAGCACAGAGAGAGAGAGAGGAGAGGGCTGACAGACCAGGATGGAGGGATAAAGAGAGAAAAGCTAGAGAGGTAGAAAGAGAAAGGGGATGAAAATATACTCAGGCTGAAAGCAGAGGAGAAGTGTCAGATGACATGGTTAGATAAGGAAGCATAATAAAGGGTAAGCCAGAGAGACAAATAGAGAGATGGAGATAAAATAGAAAGAGATGGATTCCAGATAAAAGAGAAACTGATAGGCAGAGGGAGAGACATAAAAGCGGAGAGCAGGAGCTGAGAGTAGGAAGGAGGATTCCCAGCTCCGAAATGAGCTCTAAATGAGCAGTTTAGACACCAACTGTGCCAGGCATGGGTCCAGCTCACAGGTTCAGAGCAGAGCACACATGAAGCCTCATCATAGTAGCTCCTTCTCTGAGCCTATTACCGAAGCCCATTATGATTTTTATCAACATCACCTCTTTAAGGTTAGATCTAAGCAAAGGTCTGTTTCTGTAGAAGCTTAAAAATCAATCTTTGTTACCTTAAGGACCCTGCAAATTGACCGATGGAACACTTTGTAGGTGTTTATTCTCACCATGTAAGAGTGTAAACTGATGCCTCTATTCAAAACAACACATCGTAAATGAGCAGGTTGGGATTTAGTGTCTACTGAAGGACACTGCAAACAAAAACACTCTGATTATTAACCTTTCACATAAGCAGGGCCTCTCTTTCCATTAAGTAAGCCATGTGAGACCGCATTACAGCTCATGTTGATGTTACTGATTCTTGGTTTTATGAATACACAAACACAAGTATGAGATCATTTCATGGCAGTGGTGTACCTGTATACGACTGATTTGTGATAATACCTTGACCACTGGTGCTTGTGTAGTGATATTGCACCTGCATTGCCGCTGCAAAGGCAGAAATGAATCTGCTAATGGAAGTAGGTGTTGTGTGGGCTGGTGTCAGTTATAGCCAATCAAATCAGTTCCTCTCATTCCCATTAAAAGCAGAACGTTATAGTGCACTCACAGAGGACGGAGAGTGTGCTGAGAGGAAACTGAAGTCCTTGTCTGGGACACACAGTGCTACAGGCACAAATATAGGGCACCCCAAATATGCCACCGAGGGCCAATGATGTCCCCTTTTAAAATGAATTGATATTTCTGGGGATATGGAAACCTCAATGACTGAGTTAGGCCTTGTTCAGGCTGCCGGCCCATACCAGTTTTTTGGGTATACCCAGATTGCATCCAGACTGATTCTAGAAAGTCTGGACAGCAAAGAACAAAAACAAAAACACATAATAAGGATGAGAATTAATAAGATTTTATTGAAACCAATCGTTTCTGTTTGGCTGATTCTTCAGTCCAATTCTTTATCGATTCCCTTATTGATAATTTTCTGTGTCTGAACACAGTGTAGCAATAGTCTGACTTCCATCATCTAAAATGGATGAAATGAGCAAATGTTTGAAGAGCATTCGTTTTCTTTTTTTTTTTGGTCAAAGAAAAAATCTGCTGGGGCGTCAGCAGCATAGTGGATAGTGCCGGCGCCCCATGTATAGAGGCAATGCCTTGCTGCAGCGGTCGCAGGTTCGACTCTGGCTTGTAACCCTTTGCTGCATGTCAACCCCCACTCTCTCTCTCTCTCTCTCTCTCTCACCCCATTTCACTCTGTCCTGTTCATTAAAGGCAAAAAGCCCAAAAAATTATCTTTAAAAAAAAAAAAAAAGAAAAAATCTGCTGAGCCCAATAAATGGCAGTTTTATATGCAGACATTACACACACACTGTTGTCATCTTTCTTTGTAAAATGGAGCTGTGCTTTGGACTATTTCTCCCTCTTTGCCATCACTCCTTCTTGTTGCAAGCTTCCAGCAGCGTAGACTCATGAATTTGACGTCATTATCAGAAATCATGTCGGTACTAATAAAAGGAATTGATATGCGCAATGGCAAGTGATTCCAATGGATCGGACAATTTGGAACCAGTTCTCAACTGGAACAGGTTCTTGATTCTCATTTGTACCACATAAGCTGTGACGTGCAAATCAGATCCGAACCACATTTGGAGGTGGTCTGAAATAAGATTACAATTGGATTTCTTCAAATGTGTTTTAGTCCAGATGCTCTGGCTGCTAAGGTTGGATCTTAAAGTGTCTTTTACGTCACTAACAACACACAGCAATGACGTCAAATCCAGAGTGACGGAAACTGCATGGAGTGTGATGGAGGAGTTCTGCATCACGACTTGGCAGCACGATTATTTGGAGGACAAAATGATGGACTTCCATTGCTTTCATGTTGAAAAGCTGCGTCATCACCGTAGTTACGTCGTTACTGATGCCTACGTCTTTACCACAGCAATCCATGCAGAAAGGTTGGTGCTGTCTGGACACACATATCACACAAATCTGATTTGCCTGCAGTCTAACCATAGTCATATTCATTTTTAAAACATGCTTTAACATTTCTTGGAGTATCACTGCAATTTTGTTTACATAACTAATATGATTGAAAAATGTTGACTTGTTAGCACTTAAACAGACAAAGTCCTGGCAACAAAAATGGACCATAAGGAGGAAGAAAAGGAGCATGGTGCCTCATGAAGCAGGGCCATGGCCCAAATTTCAGGCCTTATAAATAAAAAGCTGCTATTTTTTCTATAGAGCAGCAGAGTGTTGTGTCTCCTTTTGTATGTTGCATATGTCCAACATTGTGTGTCCATCTCTTGGTCGGTGAAGGTTTAAGTGAAGAGTAGCCTGTGTTGTGCTTAGTTTGAATGAAAACAACCATTTCTTTTGGTTGAAAAAATCTGCATATGAGATCAGGACCACAAAGCATCATCCAGTGGTTATGAATGCTGTTTGTCAGTCTTCAGAACTACAAAATCTGAGGCTGCACAAACAATCATGGATAAAAACTGGAATACCTGTCAATCAAGCAAAACATACTTGACGTTAAGCCTTAATATCTTCTTAATGGGAGAGAGAGATTAATTGCTGAGACACTCACGTCTCATGGAAAAATACTGACATTTTGAGTTTAATTCATCACTAAATCACTGAAGACAAAATCTCAAATATACAAACACAGACTGTGTGGAGGTGATTTTGGAGGTCCATGTGGGTGGCCTTTGCCAGCAGAGGCATAAAATTAACCAAAGCACTAGTGCTGATGCCAAGACATGTTCTGAGTCGGCAAAGGCAAAATTACACTGCAGCACCAAATTTACTGGATACTGACACCCTACTGCGCTCCCCTGGCCTTCCAGGTACACGAAATGTTGACAGAAATGAAATTGAAACTCTGCCAGCAAAAGGTCTTCGCACTTGATCTGCTTTGGCAGCAAATTAAGGTCCATAATGTTGAGGTGTCAGAGTAATGGGACTGTGCTTAAGCATTTCTATAAACACAGTAATACTGTATCAGCGATGACAGCGATGACAGCTTGTAGTTTGTTTAAACCTCAATTTACTGCTCAACCAGTTGTCAAAATCCTGCATTGGTACACAAATTACCTGTGTCCATTTTTCCGTCCTGAGCAGCGGGTCCGTCTGGTATTACACTCTTCACTTGCAGGAACTCATCGGGCTCGTCGCCTCCGATGATCGTGAAGCCAAATCCCATGTTGCTCTTCTGCAGCGCTGTCGACAGGAAGTTCCCCTTCAGTTGGGTTGGGTCCCTCGTAAACAATGGCTTCTCTGCAGGGACAGAAGTGTTGAAGTATGATATTTTAGATATCCTTGATACTTCAAAACCATGTACATTTGGTTTGTCACATTATTTTGCTGAAGAATTAAAGGGCCAGTGTATAGGATTTAATGGCATCTAGAACTGAGGTTGCAGAACTGAAACTTTTCCCATGTGCCAAGCGTGTGGGAGAACTACAGTGGCCAATGCAAAAATGCAAATGGCCCTTATAGAGCCAGTGTTTGCTTTGTCTGCTCTGAGCTACTGTAGAACAACATGGCGGACTCCCTAGAAGAGGACCCGCTCCGTATAAACAGGTAATGAAAACACAGAATTTCCTATTTTTAGATGACGATAAACTAATAAAAACGCAGATATGAATATTACATACCATTTCTGCCTATGGATGCCCCTAAATCCTGCACACTGAACCTTTGGAGTTTGACATGATCTTTTCAGTGCTGAATGAACATCTTGTACATTTCTTTCTGAATACAAAAGCAGCAATAAAGACACATTTGCCTTAATTCCTGATAAGCTGACTCATCTGAGATATGCAGTCTTCACTCAGATGAAACGGTACATTATGTACTGGTCTAGTACATCCTCAAACTCAGATTAGCCCACTAGGGGCCTCAGGGCGAGCATGTTCTCTGTCCCCCGCACTGCCAGCAATCTCCATTCGACCCTGTATATTGTGACATTGTGCATCTGCCCCAACTAATACTCATGAAACTGCCCGTTCTATGAGATGGGTCGGGAAAATTCAGAAAAACAACCACAATGTTCGATATAAAGAATCCGTAAATATGGGAGAATTTACAGTTAATTAAAAACATCTGTCAGCACCTGGGTTTCGGGGGCTCCTGATGGCTTGAAGATCAAGACCATGTGCCCGTGTGTCTTTCCTGCTGTCCTTGTATTTTCATGTAACTGTGAGTATGTTAGCATGGTTTGATTTGAGTACTGCACATACTATAGTATTCCCTGTGTACCTCTGTATATAGTGGGCAGTGGGAGAGCAGAGAGTCCCTGGCTCTGCATCTGCCTCTGCTGCTCCAGGCGTCTCTTGGCTTCCAGGACTGGATTCTCAAACTGTGTCCTTCGATTGATATGACTGAAAATACAATGCATCAATACAGTTAATGGAAAAGGGATCATTAAGAGCTTCAAGCCAGAAATACCAATACCACAAAGTAGTTCATTGCGTTACATCATTGACACATTCAAACTGCACTGAGCAATATTTTTGATTCACTATGAGTCCAATGACTCCCCATTAGGAGAAAGTGTTGTTCGTCCTGCCGATCCCACTGAGAACCAATAGTCCAGCTCTACAGCTCTCTGTCCAAATCTCTACTGCTTTCAGCTCATTGTTTTGGTGTACGCTGTTGTGTTTATAAGAGTCCCTTCAGTTCTTATCTTCTAACTATGTAAGATGGTGTGGGGTAGCTGCTCTGGCTCAACAAGCCATGCGTAAGCTATCCAGCCAACATGAACTTGCAGTGACCTGAAATTAAGTCCTGGTGAAAAGTTATGAACAATTAGTAATCTATCTTAAGACCCAGATATTTTTTTTCAGGAGTTGGGAAACAAAAGATATAATGCCAGTAAATATTGGACTAGCATTCATCAGCTAATGCTTCTGCTGGATGTTTAAAACTGTTTTCACACTACACAGCAACAGTGTGGCCGGCTCGGGCCAGTGACATGTTGTCTGAGTCTGTGTTGAAGTGTGCTCAAAGGGCTCCTTAACGTAGTTATGTTGTCATGGGCTTGTGTATGTGTGCTACTTGAAACATAGCATCTCGACTGAATTACATCTAAAATTTGTGTTTAGTGTTGGGAATAGAATGATGTTATGTGTTTTACTATAAGTTGTGATTCACTATATAAGTTTTAGATGTGTGAAAAATGAGAATACTGAGATGATTTCAGCTGATCTGAATGTGTTTGCTTTGCAGAAGTGGAGAAGTACAGGAGAGGAAGAGACATGAAGTCTGAGGAGCACATACCGCAATGCTTAGATAATTAGTTTCATATATGGTAAAAAGAATAGAAAGTGATATACAGATAGTAAGGTACAGCACGTGTAGGGAGTTGTGTTGTTCTCTTGTCTTTCAAAACAGGAACCATGCCCCCACCGCCAGCGGGAAGGAGTCAGATTAACAGGAGGCAGGGGCGTGGTGTGGTGAAGGAGGAAGTGGAACTGCCAATGAGAAGAGGACAACGCCTTGCGTGCACAATGACACT
Source organism: Epinephelus lanceolatus (assembly GCF_041903045.1). Lineage (NCBI taxonomy): Eukaryota > Metazoa > Chordata > Actinopteri > Perciformes > Serranidae > Epinephelus > Epinephelus lanceolatus. The sequence goes on from NC_135738.1 coordinate 26,812,779, forward strand.
CTGTTACGCTCAAATATACTGGGTCAGGGAAAGGACAGGAGGTCAGACTTCGTGAACTGACACACCTTTGTTGTTCGTCAGGGACGTGAAGTTGAGACCCAGAGCTCTGTAATTTTATTCCTTTACTGCTTAATAACCTACATTAACTGAGACCGAATATCTTCTCCTATTGCTTCATTAAATAACACGCAGGACTGAGCTCACACATAGCACATTAGAGAGTAGGATGAGATTCTTAGTGCATCATTAGTCAAGTAAGTGATCTATGCTTTTGATCATCGGTTCTGCTATCCTGACCTGTGAGACATTAATGTGAAAGGCATTCAGTAATTTATTTTATTTTTTTTTAATTTTACCAGTTATTTTAAGATTTCACAATGCGACGTCATTAAAAAAGATTCATAAACACTTTTAAGATTTTTAAATTTTAATACCAATTAAGGCCTAATTTTTTATTTTAATGAATTCAATGCCTTTTAAGACTTTTTTTAAGATAATTTTTTGGGGCTTTTTTTTTTTTTTTGCCTTTGGAGGGTGTGGTGGGGGATCGTGGTGGGAGGCCGCAGGCCGGATTTGGGCCCAGGCCACTGCAGCAAGGACAGGGCCTTTGCACATGGGGTGTCTACTCTAACCACTAAGCTACCGACGCCCCCTTTTAAGACATTTTTTTAAGGATCTATGGGAATCCTGTGAACAACACAGCACAATGGCTAGAAACAAAAACATATGATTGCTTAATGATTCACCACGTTATGGAGTGCGTCAGTTATTAGTTTCATGCAACCGGCTTTCGTCTGTTGAAATTGACTGGTAGTCTGTCACTGTGTTGCTCATAGTGTGAACATAGCACAATAAGGCATATCAGGCAAGTGTGTTTGCTAACATGATAGCCATAATAAGTAGTAAAGCAAGGACAGTTGCTCTGATCTAAAGCGGAGTCTATATGCTGCCTCAATCTAAAAAATGTAATGTAACACAGCTCCTCGTGTTTTAATGTTGTAGTGGGTCCAGACGTTTTCAGATCTAACTACCACATACTGCTGGTTTATTAGAAATATATCAATACATCATATCCTATGGTTTTTCCTATGTCTTGCATGTAAAATGTTATTCCCAAATTAAATAATAACTACAAGCAAATGCTGCTAGGAATACAGCGGCAAGATTCCAAACCTGTCCTCACAGTAACTGTTCTTTACCTTTCAGCTTCAATTACAGCAAAGTTGGTTAAGACAAGAACAAATCTGAATGTACTTCCAAATTAAATAAAACCTGGACACACATACAGTATGTTTGTAAAACAACACACTAAATCATTTTGACCAGGTGAGCAGGTTTTATCAGCAGCGTTCTCGGACAGATGAGCATTTTACTGTTAAAATTAAATGAGCAGTGAGACATAAAAAAGAAATGAGAGTTTACTCGTTTATAATTCATAAACGAGGCGCTGTAAACCATAGAAATGCATTTTCTGTTTTACTACAGAGCAGCTGAGTTAAGCCAAGTCAACAGGGGGACTTACTCTACATAGTAGCTGCCGTAGATGGGGTCATCTATCTTCTCCCAGCCATAGGGCAGCTCTGAGAGGAAGGAGAAAGCAGACGAGGGAAATGAAGTCAGTTTATGCTGAGAGCAGGAGAAGGAATGTAGACACCAAATTGAACCACTGAGGGGAGACAACATGAATCTCAGGGCTCACAGCTAGACGCTCCCAAAGTGCTCTTTTAATAGACAGACAACACTTCGATCTGCAGCAGTGGCTTCTTCATGGAGACACGAATCACAACACAGACATCAATACAAAGCAGGGCAGGAGGAAAAAAACATTTAAATCGTCTGACAAATCTCATCCCGCCCTCTCTTTCTTTCAGTCACTTCCTTTTGTCGTGTGCACAAATCCTTCAAGGCCCAATACCTTCACCATACTACTTTGTGTTTGTCTCTTTTTTATTTCACCCACCCACTCGCTTTCGCCTTGGATGGCTTCCATGGCTGTTGAGTTAATTGTCTCTTCCCCTCCCTCCCCTGGTCCTCTGTTCCCTCCTTGCTTTATCCATCCCTGCTGATTTATCTCTCCTTTCTCCATCGTAAAAGATCTGGGTCACGGCAATACTAAAATTCACATACTCTATGCCTTATTCTTTGAACTTTTCTCGCTTACACACCATATGCACATCACTATAATGAGCTCCCTCTGTCGGTGTATGCAAAATTGAGGATGTTTTGGTTTTCAGTTTTAAGATTCAGCTTTCACAAAAGCACACAACAAGAAAACTGACCTCGCACTGCAAGCTCAGCTTACATACAAAAATATACACACACCCACATTAACAGTCCATCTGCCTGAGCTGTTCCCCTCCCACTCAGACATATATTAGAAATACAGCACTTTTGATCAGCATTCATCAGCAAACGTTCTTGAAAGGTTGATCTTCCTCTTGCATATTAATTCATCCTCATGTCTTGTGTTGAGGAGTCTAATTCATGAAATTCATGTCAGTGGATGGGCATTTTCCACAGGGAAATAAAGCAAACCTGACAAAAGTAGAAGAATACTAGTGTCATCATACATGCTGGAAAAGATGACAAATACACTAACAACGGGGGACTTGGCTGACCCTGAGCTTATTACTAAAACACAAATACACACACGCACATAGCATACACACAAAGACACTCAAGAGCTGACAACCTTGGTGGTTGAGGAGGTGGTGTAAGTGAGGGGAATAAAGGGAAGTGAGTGGGAATAAGATGTGGGTGTAAGGCTGTGTTGGGTGTTGAATTTGTGTGGAAAGGTGTGTGAAAGTGGTGGCAGGTGGGGAGTTTTACTGAAATTTAGGTGTGACACTTCTGTTTCGAAGCACCAGCTTGCACAACTCAGAATCATCACAGGGCATCACCATCATCAATGGCAACACTACTAGAGCGAGGCATCAAACCACAGTACCAACCCAAATGTGTTTGAGGTAAGGTTGAGTACCAAACTCAGTACTTTCAAGGGTGCTGACTGAATTACGCCGGCACTACCAAACAGCAATTCATGTCAAATCCATCAGTAGCAAGAATGGAGAGAATGCTGGGTTCAGACAAAAATGTCGCGAAGTCTGGAAGCCAGCAACAAAGCTCTACAGAGCTGCCAGGTTGCTCTTCAGACAGAAGGAGGAAGCAACCTGAAGTCAGGAAGCCTGCCACGGAACTCCACAGCTGCTTCCCAGCCAGCCAAAACCATTACTGCAGCGCCAATCTGCCATGGTAGTTTTGGCATGTAGTCTATTTTCTTTTCTATTTTGTTTTAACAATAGCCTGGTATCACTGCTAGATGAGCAGACACAGATACACACGTATGTACACACACATGCACAAACAGCAGAGGAGGGAGCAGAATTGTGTTTTAGTCTACCACGTGCTGCAGCTTGTTCAAAAATAAAATTTTTGTTACTACAGAGAAAGTAAAGTACTGAAAAAAGGTCCTCTTGGTATGAGCACCGAATTACAGTAACCGAAAACCAGTATCAATATCGGTTCATATGTAAAGGGTACTCAACCCTAGTTTGTAGCACTGAGTATCAAAAATTGTCAAAAACCGAGTGCTTGCACTAAATGCCCCGACAAATTTATAGTCTAGTTTACTTATGTTTTTCTTTTTTGTTAGTTTCACAGAGTTGGTCTTTAACAAATATATATATATATATAGTATATATATACAGTACAGGCCAAAAGTTTGGACACACCTTCTCATTCAATGCGTTTTCTTTATTTTCATGACTATTTACATTGTAGATTCTCACTGAAGGCATCAAAACTATGAATGAACACATGTGGAGTTATGTACTTAACAAAAAAAGGTGAAATAACTGAAAACATGTTTTATATTCTAGTTTCTTCAAAATAGCCACCCTTTGCTCTGATTACTGCTTTGCACACTCTTGGCATTCTCTCCATGAGCTTCAAGAGGTAGTCACCTGAAATGGTTTCCACTTCACAGGTGTGCCTTATCAGGGTTAATTAGTGGAATTTCTTGCTTTATCAATGGGGTTGGGACCATCAGTTGTGTTGTGCAGAAGTCAGGTTAATACACAGCCGACAGCCCTATTGGACAACTGTTAAAACTCATATTATGGCAAGAACCAATCAGCTAACTAAATAAAAATGAGTGGCCATCATTACTTTAAGAAATGAAGGTCAGTCAGTCTGGAAAATTGCAAAAACTTTAAATGTGTCCCCAAGTGGAGTCGCAAAAACCATCAAGCGCTACAACCAAACTGGCACACATGAGGACCGACCCAGGAAAGGAAGACCAAGAGTCACCTCTGCTTCTGAGGATAAGTTCATCCGAGTCACCAGCCTCAGAAATTGCAAGTTAACAGCAGCTCAGATCAGAGACCAGATGAATGCCACACAGAGTTCTAGCAGCAGACCCATCTCTAGAACAACTGTTAAGAGGAGACTGCGCGAATCAGGCCTTCATGGTCAAATAGCTGCTAGGAAACCACTGCTAAGGAGAGGCAACAAGCAGAAGAGATTTGTTTGGGCCAAGAAACACAAGGAATGGACATTAGACCAGTGGAAATCTGTGCTTTGGTCTGATGAGTCCAAATTTGAGATCTTTGGTTCCAACCGCCGTGTCTTTGTGAGACGCAGAAAAGGTGAACGGATGGATTCCACATGCCTGGTTCCCACTGTGAAGCATGGAGGAGGAGGTGTGATGGTGTGGGGGTGTTTTGCTGGTGACACTGTTGGGGATTTATTCAAAATTGAAGGCACACTGAACCAGCATGGCTACCACAGCATCCTGCAGCGACATGCCATCCCATCCGGTTTGCGTTTAGTTGGACGATCATTTATTTTTCAACAGGACAATGACCCCAAACACACCTCCAGGCTGTGTAAGGGCTATTTGACCAAGAAGGAGAGTGATGGAGTGCTGCGGCAGATGACCTGGCCTCCACAGTCACCGGACCTGAACCCAATCGAGATGGTTTGGGGTGAGCTGGACCGCAGAGTGAAGGCAAAGGGGCCAACAAGTGCTAAACACCTCTGGGAACTCCTTCAAGACTGTTGGAAAACCATTTCAGGTGACTACCTCTTGAAGCTCATGGAGAGAATGCCCAGAGTGTGCAAAGCAGTAATCAGAGCAAAGGGTGGCTATTTTGAAGAAACTAGAATATAAAACATGTTTTCAGTTATTTCACCTTTTTTTGTTAAGTACATAACTCCACATGTGTTCATTCATAGTTTTGATGCCTTCAGTGAGAATCTACAATGTAAATAGTCATGAAAATAAAGAAAACGCATTGAATGAGAAGGTGTGTCCAAACTTTTGGCCTGTACTGTATATGTACAGTACAGGCCAAAAGTTTGGACACACCTTCACATTCAATGCGTTTTCTTTAGAAGGTGTGTCCAAACTTTTGGCCTGTACTGTATATGTACAGTACAGGCCAAAAGTTTGGACACACCTTCACATTCAATGCGTTTTCTTTATTTTCATGACTATTTACATTGTAGATTCTCACTGAAGGCATCAAAACTATGAATGAACACATGTGGAGTTATGTACTCAACAAAAAAAGGTGAAATAACTGAAAACATGTTTTATATTCTAGTTTCTTCAAAATAGCCACCCTTTGCTCTGATTACTGCTTTGCACACTCTTGGCATTCTCTCCATGAGCTTCAAGAGGTAGTCACCTGAAATGGCTTCCACTTCACAGGTGTGCCTTATCAGGGTTAATTAGTGGAATTTCTCGCTTTATCAATGGGGTTGGGACCATCAGTTGTGTTGTGCAGAAGTCAGGTTAATACACAGCCGACAGCCCTATTGGACAACTGTTAAAATTCATATTATGGCAAGAACCAATCAGCTAACTAAAGAAAAACGAGTGGCCATCATTACTTTAAGAAATAAAGGTCAGTCAGTCCGGAAAATTGCAAAAACTTTAAATGTGTCCCCAAGTGGAGTCGCAAAAACCATCAAGCGCTACAACAAAACTGGCACACATGAGGACCGACCCAGGAAAGGAAGACCAAGAGTCACCTCTGCTTCTGAGGATAAGTTCATCCGAGTCACCAGCCTCAGAAATCGCAAGTTAACAGCAGCTCAGATCAGAGACCAGATGAATGCCACACAGAGTTCTAGCAGCAGACCCATCTCTAGAACAACTGTTAAGAGGAGACTGCGCCAATCAGGCCTTCATGGTCAAATAGTTGCTAGGAAACCACTGCTAAGGAGAGGCAACAAGCAGAAGAGATTTGTTTGGGCCATGAAACACAAGGAATGGACATTAGACCAGTGGAAATCTGTGCTTTGGTCTGATGAGTCCAAATTTGAGATCTTTGGTTCCAACCGCCGTGTCTTTGTGAGACGCAGAAAAGGTGAACGGATGGATTCCACATGCCTGGTTCCCACTGTGAAGCATGGAGGAGGAGGTGTGATGGTGTGGGGGTGTTTTGCTGGTGACACTGTTGGGGATTTATTCAAAATTGAAGGCACACTGAACCAGCATGGCTACCACAGCATTCTGCAGCGACATGCCATCCCATCCGGTTTGCGTTTAGTTGGACGATCATTTATTTTTCAACAGGACAATGACCCCAAACACACCTCCAGGCTGTGTAAGGGCTATTTGACCAAGAAGGAGAGTGATGGAGTGCTGCGGCAGATGACCTGGCCTCCACAGTCACCGGACCTGAACCCAATCGAGATGGTTTGGGGTAAGCTGGACCGCAGAGTGAAGGCAAAGGGGCCAACAAGTGCTAAACACCTCTGGGAACTCCTTCAAGACTGTTGGAAAACCATTTCAGGTGACTACCTCTTGAAGCTCATGGAGAGAATGCCAAGAGTGTGCAAAGCAGTAATCAGAGCAAAGGGTGGCTATTTTGAAGAAACTAGAATATAAAACATGTTTTCAGTTATTTCACCTTTTTTTGTTAAGTACATAACTCCACATGTGTTCATTCATAGTTTTGATGCCTTCAGTGAGAATCTACAATGTAAATAGTCATGAAAATAAAGAAAACGCATTGAATGAGAAGGTGTGTCCAAACTTTTGGCCTGTACTGTATATAGACCAAACCACATCACATCATGCCCTTAACCCCACCCACACAAACCCTCCAATCCAACACCCCTGGAGAAAAAAACATACAAAGTACTGGTAATAATAACGATTACTTTTTCATTTATTTTTCATTTAGACAAAGTTCTTGTTCGGCTGCTTGAGCTTAGATAACATTTAATATTTTAGACTTCTGGCTTCTTCTTCTGAAGTGAAGTAGAAAGATATGTTGATAACAGTTTCTTAACAATCTAATAAATAACGTATCCTGAAAAGAACTATCTAACTTGGTTCTAATTATCCTCGAGACACACTTGGAAATTACAGATCCGAAAAGTAAAGCATCACCAACATCTTTACATTTCTCCAAGAATAGTTTTGAAAATAATATTGTTTTGGTATCCGTACCGAACCCAGGTATTGTATGAGCAATCGTGCAGAGAACTTTTGAGTCTTTGTCTTGTCTTTTGTCTTTTCAGATTCACTGTCACACTCTGACACACACCGACACAAAAATCCTCACCTCTATTATTTTTACAATTATTTGGTCTGTGTGACGCTGATACTGTGGCATTATCCTCTCACACTGTAATGCAATTATGAACAGATTTGTGATCTTGATATCAATAATCCATGTGTGAATGTGTGTGTGTGTGTGTGAGTGTGTGTGTCTGGCTGCTGAGCATGCTGACTGTGCAGCCCAAGGTGAAAGAGGTGCACGCCACAATTATCTTTGGTCTGCTTTTCCGTTTGCTCAAACCGCCTGCACTGCACTGCCATTACCTCAAACGACCCGTCTCATCCTGGAGGCACAAAAGTCAGATGGATTCACACTTCAAACCACCTTAAATTCCCTCCCACCCTGTCCATGAGCCACCTTAAATGTCGGCCTAACTCATCCACTAGTCGCTTGCCCTCCCCCTAAAGTGAAGGGGAGACAGTTTCCATGGAAACCACCAGTGGAAGTCTTTTTTTTTCTCGCCTGAGCTGAGGGCTCTGTCTTGTCTCTATTTCCTGCTGCTGAAATACAGAGAGAGAGAGAGTGTGTTTGTGTGTGTGATTTTATGCATTCATGAGTCTATATTTGCAATGTGTGTGTTTGTGTTTGTGTGATATGTGTGCATGTGTGTGTGTGTGTGTGTGTGTGTATAAGATGGCTGAACCATGATTGCATGTCTGAATGAATGTCTTCTGTGACAGTAAATCAAACACCTCATCATGTGTCTGTATGTAGTATGAGCACTGAGGGGCTTGTTCGGGTGCTTGTTTATGTGTATCTGTATTGGTGTCTCTGTTGACATGAAGTCTAATTGTGATTCCTCTGCATTAGATGACTCATCTTTCCTCTCACACAAAGTCTCCCTGACCAAGAGGCAGCCAGGAACACTATGAACTCATTTGACTCACAGAAAAAAAAACCTCAAAAAACTTCTAAACTTCTGATAAAAAAAACAGACCTCATGTTTTTGTGTAAGGCTAATGGTTATTTCATTTCATTATAAATCCGTCTATCAATTATTTTCTCAGTAAATTGAGAAATCATGTCAGAAAATAGTAAAAAAAAAAAATCACATGTTTCTAAAGCCAGTTGACATAATGTTAGACCAATAATCAGAACTCTTCATATGTTTAGCTTCAGAATCGTATAAAACTAAGGAAACCAGAACATACTCACACAACATGCTGGAACACATTAATTTCTGGCATTTTAGCTCAAAGGGATAGTTCGGATCTTTCTAAGTGGTGTTGTATGAGGTACTTACCCACAGTTAGTGGTTTATCTATGGCAGGTGGTGGTGGACACACCCCTAGTTTGGAGAAACAGACAACAGTACAGACATGGAAGCTAAGTAATGTACTGCTGTGGACAGGAACAGCAGAAAAAAATGTATCTTAGCCACCTAAAAAAGCCCTACCTAAAAGAATCAATTACAGTTTAAGTGTACTCTATATTTAGAATATTTTCAACATTTTACCTTGCTATCAGAAAGCGATATATCGCTCTCTTCAAAGCCAGACACCAATGAAACAACAGCAATTTAACATTATATTATTGTGTGACTTTGGTGTTTTAAAGGGTCCGTTAGGCTTCACCAAAGTCATACAATAAAGCAAGCTATCTAACTGATAGATGCAGCTGTAGACCAGCAGCTCCTGTCCACTCCTGTTTTGTAAATGGATTTTGACGAGAGCACAGACAGCTTCCCATCAAGAGAGGCTGCTTGCATTAAGATAAAACGTAAAAATATTCTCGATATTGCTATTCTCAATATAGGTGGGACATTTTTTAGGTGGCTGGAATACATTTTGTTGCTGTCCATATTTACAGCAGTACAGTGCTTAGCCTCCACAGTGGTACTCCTGCCTGCTTCTCCAAACTGGGGACATGCCAAATGCCATCTGTAGTACGTAATACACTGACTATGGATATTACCTCATATAAACCCACTTCGTAAGATCCAAACTATCTCCTCAACAAAGACTAACAGTCTACGCTAGCTGCTCTTTGAAACTCTACTAAATGCTTGCAGCGACAATGCTAATATGCTAATGTTTAGCAGGTGTCAGGTTCACCATGTTCGCCATCTCAGTTAAGCATGTTAGTATGTTAACATTTGCTACTTAGCACTAACAGAGTATAGCTGAGGCTGATGACAATGTCATTAATTTAAAGAGTATTTAGTCATAAAGCACCATTAAGATTTTGACCTGTTGATGGTGCAAGAACAAAATACATTTTTATTGACTGAATAAATCGACTAATTGTTGCAGCTCTAATTTTAGAAACTGCAACTCTGTGTTGTGTTTTTGTTTTGTTTTTATGGCATAATTGCCTTTATTAGACAGGACAGCTTTAAGCGTGAAGGTGGGAGAGCAGCAAAGGGCCGCAGGCTGGAATGAAACCCACAGCCACTGCTTCAAGGACAATGCCTTAGTACATGGCGTGTCTGCTCAAGCCACTGAGCTAGTGTGCACCTCAGTTTTTGTGATTGCTTTGAGTCTAGATTTAGAGAGCACTGATTAGCCAATACAACACAAACAAAAAGAAAGAGAGACCAGGAAGATGAAAGTAATGGGGTGAGAAAAAATACAGACCGAAGAATGGCCCTCGCCCAGCCCAGACGTGACGGAGTGTAATGACAGTGATGTAACTCAGCGGTAACATTTTAGCAGGAGTCCATCACTGTCTGACAGTGGATGAGTGTGCCTCAGCTCTCCTCATATGCAATCCTCTCTACATCTGCATCTGTCTCTTTCTTCCTCTTTTCAAGAAGAAACACTGGCAGGGCATCCCTCTACTCATCATCACTTCTAACTCCATCATTTTTCACACTTCTTTTCTTTTCACTATCTCCGTCTCGTCTCACTTCCTAATTCTCTGTATTTCTTTCTTTGTTGGTCACAGACGGGGTTTCGACATCGTGACTTCATCCTCGGTGAGAATTCCCGCCTCTAAATGAGCATGAGCGGCATATTTTCGTCAACAGCACGGAGATTACTTTGAAACCGGCATTGGGATTGAGTGCGTATCAAAGGCAGAATTGAAACCAACAGTTGCTGTGTTTTGAAGCTTGTCCCACTCTGTTCTTGCCTCTTCTGAGCGGGAGAGGAGATACGGGCTTGTGTTACGTAACAAAAGACTTGCCTGACAAAAAGACTGCAAGCGAACCAGATCTGTGGTGACAAGCCTTTGAACTCTGGGAGTCAGCCTCAGCATATAGATACAACACAATGCACACAAAAGTTGCACATTTGCGCAAACACATCAACACAAACAAGCTTCTCCTTAAATTCACCCAAAACGCAGCGTGGGAGCGGGGGAAAAGGGAATAGTCAATGAGGATATGAAATGCTAAAGGAAAGTGGAGCAAAAAGACCAGACATGCATGAGATGGAAGCCACGGAAAGGGAATAACAAGAGGGAAGATGCAGAAACAGCATCGATGAGAGTATGTCTGAATGTTTGTCTGCTTCCTGCCTGAGGCTGTGAGACTGTGAGACTCTGGGAAATCCTTCAAGCAGATGGGCAGTTAAAAACAGCACCACCTCTTCCTGCTGTTCCCTCCCCACATTTATTGTTTATTCACTCTCTGTGCAGAATCTGACATCCTTGCTTCCATGCATATTTCATCATTCAAAGACTGCATGTCCATTAACGTGGGAAAAAATGGAAAATTGCCTTTAAATAGTCACCTTCTGCACAGCAAGCACACAGAAAGCTTAAACACCAGAAAACAGGCAGAAGAGCACATCAGAAAAGAGCTACAGGACACCAGGGTGATCATTAAAAGAAAATAAAAACAGGGTGAGTAATGTAGAGTAGCACGCTGGATTAAACTACTGTATATCCTTCTGTCATCCGTGTGGCTGCTGAGCTGTTGATACTGAAAAAAAGAAGAAGGAAAAAAAAATCCTGGCAACTAAACCTGTTTCTGGAAGGCATCAATTTAAAGGTGCTGCGAGAGGATGTGATGTGTCATCCAGGACCCGTACAAATGTTTTGCTAACAGCCTTTGATTCAAAATCCTCTAGCTGTGGTGATCGCTTCAGCATTAACTTCCTTTAACCACTGTATCCCCAAAGATATGAGACGGAGAAAAAAGCCCAATTCAACTTCAAACAGTGAATAAAGTGCAGATAAATGAATAAAAACAAAGCGTGAAAGAAAGAAAAAGACAGAAGCAGGGCACAGATCTGCATTGCAAGGCAAAAAACAAGAAAAAAACATCATGTCCAATCCCACAATAAAGGTGTTGTAATTGACGTAGCTCACTTTCTTCAGGCAGGAATACCAGGGTCTGATCTAGGGTTTCAAAATGCTAACTGGCTAAGTAAGGCAAATTGCTGTTTATAGAGCGCCAAAGCACAACTTTTGGGCAAAAAACCTAATTCACAATCACACTGACATTTGTAATAGTGCAAATACAGTGGAAATCGCTTAAAGAGATCACGTTACAGTGATCAATAACTTACATGGATCAAAAAGTTTTGGATATAATCGTTTCTTAACAGTACCAATGCTGTTTAAATAATTTGCTTCTAATCTAGTAGTCCGCTTACAGTGTTCATTTTGGGTCTTTTCATGATATGGCAACATACACTACAGTAATTCTATTTGTTTTAAAAACTGAATTCCCATTTTACTTTGTCTCATGGTAACCTGTCTGCTTTTAGCTGGCAACCTCAGGCTGGTTCTCTGTGCACACTGACATCATGATGGGAAAAATAAAGTCATTTTCTTCCAATGAAAAATTTCCTCAGAGCTCCTGACAAACTGCCAAAAATGAGTCAACCATGTGCATCAGCGGAAGTGTTTCTCAGACTACCTTGTTTAGTCTACTTAAACAACAAAAAAACAGTCCTGGCTGATAGTGATGGAGACAGAAAATATGTGCAACAGAGAAAGCATCTGTGGTTGAAGCCGCCCTCGTCAAGTGGGTTAATATTGCCGTTAATGACACAGCTGTTCTGTATTTTGAAACAGGCAGTAAAATTCAGTTAACAGTGAAACTGTCCATTTCAGTTCTTCAGATTCATAAATGAATATACACATGTCAATAATATATATAGTTATAGTTATAAAAATCATCCGCTTATAGTGATCAATTTGACCCTGACAGACATGATCACTTTACAGTATCCTCTGTACAATCAAACACTGGAACATAACTCTCAACTTTATGTCACATGGCTCACTCCATAGGTCTAAACAGAGATGGTGACTAAATAACAATGTTTTATTTTTATTTATCTAATATTTTATTAATATTTTAAATTAACAAAATTCATCAAAAACAGACTCATGTGGTATAAATGTCTGTTACAGGTTGTCATTTGTTATTTTCTATGGATATGACTGCGGTGATGTCATGATTTCTGCTCTCTCTAGATCTGATACCCATCAACACTCAAGTATTGGTTTAAAACCTATAAACGCAGAAACACAGAGGTGATCACAGACAGAAGCAGCAGCAAGTTGTTGCATTAGAACACAAAATAAGTGATCACAGAGCATCGCAGCTGACAGAATCTTGGCGTCTGAATATTGCTGGCGTTGGTGAAAACCGATCTTTGCTCTGCCAAGGCAAAGCTGAAGTATGTCAGCCATGTTTGTGAAAAGGGTTTGTGAACTGACAACAGTAGTGGGTGTGTGTGTGCGGGTGTGTATGTGTGTAGAGAGTGAGAACCAGTTTGTGCAGAGCTGAGCGGTGTTATTAGAATTCCTGTCACATTTCGGCCCTTTACTGGGCAGAGGAAGAGAGGGAGAGACGGAGAATGAAGGAGGGAGAGAAAAAGAGAGGGAGGAGGAAAACTGAGGAGAGGGAGACTGAAAGGGAGAGAGAGAGGCAGATGTGAGGTGAAGGAGTGTAGGGGGAGAGAGGAGAAGGAAGAAAATTGAAGGGATGGAGGACAGAGGAGAGGTAGAGAAGGTATTGATTCAGATCTCGCTCTGTTGAATCACATCACAACCTAATTCGCTGAACAAAGGCTGTGACAGCAGCAGAGATGTAAGATCACTTCATTGTTATAAATCTGATCACACTGGCCCGCCGCATAAACCCTATTTTATTTACATGCCTGGCCTCAGCACTGGACTTTCATTGTATTAAACCAATGCTCTCAATTTTTAGTCAATGACATTGATTGTTCTCGCCTTTGCTTCCCCTGATTCCTACTGCATTAAAACAAACAAGGCTGGTGACACTCTATATAATCTTTTCTTGTCAACAAATCCCGAACAGACAAACGACCAATGAATTCATCCTACATGCAAGTACTGCGTGCATACAGTTTTCTCCCCCTGACATAGCTTCCTCCCCTGTGCCATAGGCCGACCTTGTTGTCTAACTATTTAAAACCCATGAATGAGTCACTCAGTCCCACATACATCATTCTGCTGATGTAAATGCTCACTAGAGCGAGTGGGACCCTGTTTGAGGGCCACAGGATAAATCTACGGGGGCCATGACATGATGAACAGCTTAGAGAAGAAAAAACTATTTCTCCTACACAAAATGGCACAATTTTTCAGAATGTTGTTTCTCTAATCTTTGTTTTTTAGATTTACCTCTTCAGGCCATTACAGTTATTCAACTTAAAAAATGTGAGATGACTCTTCAACACTTCACTGCTAATAAACAGGCAAGCTAAGAAACAAACAAAACACCGGCACTCACAGATAATTAACTTATTTAATGTGGGCAAAATAAATGAAACAGATGCATTTCAACTACAAAGCCATCATCAGCGATGTCCAACCATGTAGAACACGTCTGTTTCTGATCAGTTTATTCAAATTAAATAAGTTAATGTGTTCTGTTTGTTTTTGGATCTTTTTTTTTGGAGTTGCAAAAACTTCCAGGTTGTGAACCAATACACTACAGTGTTAAAAATGTAATAATTCACAACTGAAATTATTCCCCAACAAATGCACTTTTTGCTCCAGTTTGAGCAATGGTTGTTAAAAACTACAGTGTCCAGCTGTTTTAGGACGTTAAAGCTGAGGTAGGCAGTTTCATTTTGGCTTCATTGGGCAAAAACCGTAATAAACTTTGACCATATTGTAATTCAAGTGGACTGAGAGAACACCAGACTTCTGCATCTCTTCTTGGCTCTGTTGTCAGGCTTTAGAAAATCTAACCCAGGGGTTGGCAACCTTAGGCGTGTGTGCCACCATTGGGGTGCCACCATTAGCGTGCCATTATCTTAACTAATGGCATGCTAGCAATAAGTATGCAAGTGAGTTTTTTGAAATTTCTAAGTGCAGGTTTCCAACACTTATTTATTTGTGATGGCCTGTCACGATAACAACATCTGCCACCATATACTGATTTTCAATTATCGCAGTTGGACTGTTCGTTAGGAGCGTTGTTAGAATATAGAAAGTCTACCATTTGGTCATTCTTTGTATGTGTGCTCTGGACTAAGATGGAGCAGCAGGATGCCAGGGGCAGTGAAATTGAAAGTTAGCTGTTCATTGTGTTGGGTCTAAAAGTTTGTTTTCACCACACACAGCTGCTCCTCTCATCCATCGGCCTGATCTGTTCAGCTCTGATTGCACTGACTGATCAATTATCCACCCTCGGACTCAAACTCCACAAACTGCTGGCAAGGGGAAAAAAAAAACTCATGAAGGGTTCTGTGCTGCGAATTTAGAGAATAGAATTAGAATGATACAAGAGGACAAACACACACACACATACACACACACACACACACACACACAGAAAGTTTGCAACTTTAGCATTGCACTTGATGAGAGTGTGGATGTGAATGACATACCACATTTGGCGGTCATAGCAAGATACTGTGACTTAACTGCCAGAGAGGAGCTCTGGTGCTTATTGAAACAAAGCCTCAAACAATAAGAGGTAAGGACAAAGCACAAGTTTTTATGGAGCATGTTGAGGAGCAAGAGATTAACATTATATTTCTATTACACTCACTAACAAGAAAATTTAAAAATGGCACCTATTATCAAAAAGGTTACCAACCCCTGATGTAACCCGTGATGATAGACTTTAGCTAATTACAGGTCTTTTTAAAGCAAGGCCACACCTATTGGCTTTTCTACAAATACAGATGTGTGTTCATATCCCTTTAGTTAAAGTCTGATTTAATGGAATCCTGCAGAGAAAGATGCTATACAAGCATTAGCAACAACTGCCTACACTGCAAAGTAACCCAAAAAAGGACAACAGACTTAACAAAAAGAAGAGAGTCTGACAAACAAAATAAAACACTTGTCAATATCAGTAAAGCTCTTCAGAGATGATAACAGTTTAGCCTTCTGCTAACCACTGCTAAGGGTTTATGGCTGCAGTTGACTTGAGTTTATGTAGCTAATGGTAGCTTGAGCCTCACTCCTGGCTGCTCATCAGACCACTTCGCTAGGAGGAGAGCTGGCAGCAGCTCCAGAGACAGACCCCCAATCAGTGGCCACAGAAACTCGAATCCAGCCAGCACAATCCCCTGCTCCAGGCGACTGGACAGCTCAAGCTCACTGCTGGATCAGCAAACTTTCTGCTGCTGCTGCTACAAATTTTAGACCTGGCACTGCTGCTGGTCACCAGTCTACTGTGACACCCGACACTGGGGGGATATTGCTACAGTCGCACATTGAAGGTGCGTCTCCTGAGCTAATGCCTGCTCTCCTCGAGATGAAGCAGTCCACAGTGGCCAGGACAAGGTGCAGGGACCGTGGGGTGGCTAGCTCATTCTTGTCTCGTTTTTGGTCTGATAAACAGAGAGAGAGAGAAACGGAGAGAGAGCAGGGCAAGCAGGGCCTGAGCGAATTTGCTGTGTGCAGCTCTACAGTGAAATAAGATTAAGTAAATCAATAGTGGTAAACACTGGGTTACTGTATGAAGCGTGTGCATATTCCTGTGGTCGTCTGGTGGCAGGGGCATAGGACAGAGGGGAAACTGCAGGAGGAGGGTGTCATTTAAAATTCTATTGTTTTTTTTACCTCTTCTAGATTTCTGCCTGTCCCAGATTTAATTAGCCATTAGGAAAAACAACTCTATAATTGAGACTCATTTTAAAGGTTTACATCATTAGCAGGACAAATGTGCTTCCAGCTTAATTTAACAGACAGGAAAGGATAGCCATAAAGCATTAAGTCATGGACTAACACACTGTTTTTAGTTATTCATGAGATTTATTGACAACTAGACAAATATCTAATGCCAACATTATCTTGTTCTGGAGTGATGAGGTCTGGAGCACACGGTTATAATTAGAGCTTTTTAATAAGGTGTAACAACTAACGCCATGATTTGAAGCATTTCCTTATCAGAGTGCCAGTGTAGGTGTTAAATTGTCTGCATCCAGCTAATAGCTGTCTTTCACAGGATGGACAGGTTTTGGGTGTTGCTTGTGTCTAGCCAAAGGTTTTTTGTTGTTGTGATTTTTGTCAGTAATGTCTTACTGAATGTTTAATAAATTACTTCTGTAGATAATTGGTTATGAGGCATAACAATGAATCCTCTCTGCATATCTTGCAAGGTGCTTCTATGCTAATAATCACCTCTCTACAACAAACCTAAAGAAGTAAATTTATTTGTCAAGCTTATTCTTTCTGGATTTAAAAAGCCTCCTTTGTATGTGTGAGTACCCCTCCCAAAACCTATGGAGAACGGCGAGACCAGCTGCAGACTAACAAACACCTCAAACAACAGAGTATTTTTGTGCTCTTTTTCTTGAGGAGGGAAAACACGCTGGAACAGTGAGTCAGGAACAGACAACACGGGTACACAAACAGCAGGAAATGCAGAGATGACATGCTCCCACAAACGGTGAAAGATGAGCTTGACTCAAGTGAACACAAACTAAAGCTTACAAAACAATAGAGCAAACAGGTATGCAGGTCGTTCACACTCACCGTCTTCCCTGCATTCTTCAGGTGGCTTTGCTTTCTTCGCGAGCCGGGGATCCAGCCATGATGTAGTTTTGGTGTTGTGACTGGCGATAAGAGGAGAGGGGGCAAACAGAGGTCAGAGCGAGACTGACAGAAAGGATCAGAGAAAGAGATGAGTGCGAAGTAACACTAATGACCTGTACGAGAAGAGTGTGTGTGTATGTGTGTGTGCAGGGGCAAAGAGAAAAAAGGGGATTTCTAAGGTAAACTAAATGGCCATTAATCCACTAATTAGCCCTCAGCCACTAATTAGTAAGGGTGAGAGCAGAGGGCACAAGTTTATATGGCTGTGCATGTACGTGTGTGTGTGTGTGTGTGTGTGTGTGTGTTTATCCAGTATGTCTGATTAGTAGCTTTAAGTTACATCAATTATTCAACACAGAGGGCAGTGCTATAAAGTTTACACACACAGCCATACATAAACTAAGTAGGTGCACTTTGTGAGGTGCATTACATTGGATTTGTTTTAAAGCATTTTTATTATTTACAAGGGTAATGTTTTTCATTATAACTATAAACACTTGACTTAACCCCCTGTAACACTAAAAGTAAAATTCTTTCTTTGTATTTTAAACATGTCAAAATGTATTTAAATAGGATATGTTTCTCTTACTCTATGAAGTAGACCTCCCCCTTCTCAGTGTAGGCCATCTCCCAGTTGTCAGGCAGAGGACCCAGCTCTTCCTCATCTATGTCTGGAACTTTGGCGGGGGATTTAGAGGGGGATTTTGGGGCCTCCTCTCCCTCGGTGGGGGGCTCAGCAGAGGCCGGGGCCTGGCTGGATGTTTCAACAGCAACTTCCCCAGAGGCATCTGTGCTCTTGTCCTCATGTTCACTGGACTCTGTGGAGCACAACACACACACACACACACACACACATAGAGTTATTCTCACATACACTCTGTGCACACATGCAGACCTGGATGCACACTACACACGTCATGCATGATGAGTCAGAGCCAGGCCACTGCAGAGCTATGAACCCCCAGGAGAGAGAGAGAGAGAGAGTGAGAGAGATGTGGTCTGAGGACAATGAACATGAGGAGAAAACAACATGGGAATGTCAGAAATGGAGGAACAGGGAAAGACAGAGACTTTAGGGGTCAGAGACTGAGTCAGAAACACAAGGAAAAGAATTTTAGAGTGACAAGAAAAGCTGGTGGCATCTAAGTCAGCGCATGAGGAGCACACGATAGAGAAGTAACAAACTATATAGTCCTATAATATTCCAGTAGACCAAATCACTGTGATGTTGCCCTACCTACAGCTATCACTTCCTTGGTATACAACCGGCAATTGATATGAATTAAGGTTATATGTGAAATCAGTAAAAAAAAAAAAAAGAAAAAAAATTCTGTTGTCAGATTCAGCTGCAACTATAATGTTTTAAGAAACACAGTTAATCACGGCGGTCTGACCTATCTGACATTTCTGCTGTACTTTTTTTGTGTAATGTGTTGCTTTGCTAGCATCTTTAATAAATGAAATCTACTGTAATGCAAGCTAAGCAATGTACTCCCATAGACAGGGGCCGCAGTAGAATGTATTCTAGCCTAGAGATAAACCAATCCAGCTTTTTCAGTTTCCATACCGATCGCGATGCTGTTGCTTTGAGTATCAGCCAATACCCGATACCGATCCGATACCATGGTTGACCTAAAAAGCTATATACCTTTACATGTAGAACAGAAAAGACTAAAGACATCAGGCATTGATGACTAAACAGTTTTTTCCTAAGATAAAATGAAACAGATCAGGTATAGGTTGCATTTTCCGATACCTGATCCATCTATTTTGATGATATCAAGACCGATATTCGATCCAGATATCGGATCGGTGCATCCCTATTCTAGCCACCGAAAAAGACCCAATCAACAAAATCGCTATATTTTCATTGCTTCACCTTACACACCAATCCAGGCAGTGGTAGACCAGCAACGCACGTGTACTGCGAAGTAAAATCACTGTTTTTGGTAAAGGAGACTGGTGATTTTGAGATACTGGCCTCAGTTCCCCATCAGAGAAGGTTGCCTGGTAAAAATATTCTCAACATAGTATACATTAAACTGATATTGATATTTTTTAGGTGGCTAAAAACAAACCAATTGAGGTAGTGTTTGCTGTTTCATTTTATGTACATGACATGGGGCGGTATCTACCCAGAAGTTGTTGTAAACAAAGTGATCAAGTCTATTGGAACTTTTAATGTAAGAGCAACAGGAAACTCTCTTGAGGCGTTCTTGAGATATCATGCTCATAAGGATGGGATGGATGTCTATCTGTCAGTCTGTATGTATGGACAACCCAAAAACATAATATTTTTCACCATGAGTAGGATGGGAAATAATCTCAAATGGAATCTAATTGACATCCCCAGCCTTTGCATTGTGTTTAGATGTGAGGTGTCAGACTTTAGTCTCTTAAAAGTCTTCTAGTGTATGGGAGGCATAAGTCACACTGAACTTTTCACCACAACGGGTTCTATAGCTATTTTTTGTTGTTGTTTTTGTTACAGGTGTAGTAAGGAACTCATTTTGTCACTGTTTAAAATCAGGCAAGCAGATAAGTCTTTCATGTGTCAAGTCTTTCATTAAATTACAGAGATTTATAGTTTTGTTGTGAAGGCTGAACCAGCATGTCAAAAAAGGGATTACTGTATTTTTTTCTGTTACAGTCTAAGTAAGTATAAATAGAGAACACATGACAGTAAGTAGTAGTGGAAAATATATGACATGTTACAACAACACAGACTACAAAGAGAGTTGGGGGAGGGAGAAGGAAGAGGAGAGGGCAGAAGGGACAGGACCACAGAGACGAAGGAAAAGCAAGCGAGGTCAGAAGGAAGGAGATGGTAGAGGAGAGGAAGAGAGAGAGGAGAGTTGGGGTATTAATAGAAACAAGGACAAAGGCCAGTGGCGGGAGAGAAAAGACAGCAGGAGAGACGGAGAAATGAGAGGACAGAGGGACGAGAGCTGAAACCAAAATGAGACTCTGGACAGTAATAATAGTGGAGACATTAAGGTGCCCTTGTGCATTCTGTTATATAAGGTTATTGAGAACCTGTGCAGTTCACACTCTTGCCAACAGAGTCTGTTAATGTCTATAATGACTGGTCAGGGTACAGTTTGTTGTCAGATTTGTGGCCATTTGCATAGGCTGGACTGTGTAAACTGCAGAGAGAAGAGACTCTTGATATACCCATAAAGGACAATAAAAAAGAAAGGTAACAATTGCTATGACAACTGACTTGTTTCTATGGTTTTACTTTATCATATCAGTGAGACAGCAATAAATAACCCTGGGGACAGTTCAGGCCTTCCAGACAGATTTTCTCCTAAACAAAACATGATGTTTTAAAATGTCATCACGGTCACAACACATGGGAAACAGACCGTGTTTGAATCAAATTTCATTCACAAGAAGAAGAAAAATGTGTTACAAAACATCAACAGGAAATTGATGTTTTTCTCCTTCATCCTACTGTACCTGGTGTGATGGCCACCCCGTTGCCATTGACAACCGGGCTCTCCTCTTCCTCCTCCTCAGGCGGCTCCAGGCTGGCACGCTGCTCCATGTTGCTGACTGACTGGTTCCTCTTCCTTTTGCCCTGGGCGCTGGGCCGGGCTCCGGGCAGCAGGGCCTCACTTACATTCAGAGGAGGTGCTGCGGGAGACGGCTCCGCTGGAGGTTTCGGTGTGCCGTAGAAGTTATCTGAGGGCATTGAGGCACAGCGGCATTTGTGTTAGAGGCTACATGTACAACTAGAGAGAGATCTCAGGTGATGTAACACACCGTCTGGCAGGCAGAGTGGAGGTCTACTGCTCATGGGCAACTCTGACTTTGAACAGATGATTGCCTTTCAAAATGTAAGACTTAGCAGTCTCAACGGAGGACAGCAGAGATATCTGTGTTTTTGCCTGGAAACTAAGTATTACTAATAAATCTGATCAATTTTATGCATCTAGACGGTGGCTTATGTTTCAGGAAGAAAATAGTGTTAGCGATGAGGCAGCAGAGAACCTGCCGGCCTGAAAACATGGACTGACCCAAACAAATATTTTATTATGACTTGTAATATATTGAATAGAACAGGGCCACCAATGTAAATCAGAAACATCAGACTCAAACTTCCTCAGTTACCCATTCAGACCCCACTAAAACACAAATGTAGAAACAAGAGGAGTCAAAATAAGGCGCTTTCTCATGAATAAAGAGGAATAAAACAACAACAAAAAACAACACAATACTGAGAGCAAATGCCAACCCCACACATGGAAGTCAATGTCATTAATGTGTTTCCATCTCCTCCTTTCACCTGTGAAAGTTTTCTGCCTTCTCACAAACCAAAGACTCACCCAATCTAGAAAAGAAGGAAATTCGGGCATCTACAGTCAATTTATCATCTAATCATCATTGTCATCTGGACCAACTTACTGAATGACTGTGGAAAAACAGATAATACCTTCAAGTCTTTTAAAATACAACATTTTATAGACACAATATAAACAAACCTATGGCATCCACAGTGCAACATTCAGTATGTTCCATGCACACTAATATTCCACTATCATTCAGAATATGACAACATTATCCTGCAAACACCATATTCTGTTTGGATATTTCAAGTTAGGCTTTTTTTCAGACTGTAGCATTTTGCAGTTAAAACACGCAGGATATGCCAATGTTACTTGGGTTTTAGGAGCATTGTGTGGACATGTATACAGTGCTTTCGGAAAATGCATCTCATTTGGGGTTTTTACCACAGTTTGTGACACATAGCATTCTGCTTGTTTACACTCAACTCTGTGCATTGTACACAGATCAGCTAGTCAACAGCTGGGGTAGAGATGCATGCCCAAAAGAAAGGCCCACAATTCTGGTCGGAAGGAGAAACACACTTTAAACATTATGAAAGACTTGGTTATTAACCGGTTTTTGGGTATGCACAAATATCGCAATGTTTTCAAGAAGGTGGCTGAGGGAATGAAAGAGGGAGGCTGCGTTCACATGGTAGAACATATCCGAGTAGAAAACATCTTATTTTGATCTTATTTTCCATATTTTGACGTGATAAACGACTTGTAAGGGCACGTTAATCAGAGCATTCAGGGCTGCATTGAGTGGAATACTCTTTAACCATGTAAACAGCTCAGTAAGAATATTGTCTTTTTTTGGAGTAAGGGAAAAAACTGAATATTCTGTGCATGTACAGACAGTCTGTGACTCTTCATCCAGAATTGTTTCCTTAGTTTGTAGCGTACCCTCATCTGCCCTTCGTACATTTCAGACTACAGAATCTATTAAAGTCAGGATAGAACTGAGGTCTAGATTTTCTAATCTAGTCAATTTGGCCATGTGCGTTGGGTCAGTGTAGATGTAAGAGTGGACCCAACAACACATGCTGCTGCTCATGTAGCCTGTGTTCTTAGACACTGTCTCTCTGTGTAACCTTCATACAAAATCTCAGCACATAAGCAAATTAGCAAACAAAAGCGTTTATCTGTGTTTTATTGAACTGGAAGAAGACAACTAAGTCACGCAGGTTCTTTCAGATTTGGTCAAGGTGTGGTTTGGGTTTTGTTTTAATGGACAAGTCCACATTAAGGTATGGTGGTAAAATAGTCTCTCTTTCCACTTTTTGGGTTTGATACAAGTTGTGTTCTGCTCATTAGTCGACTCACTAGTTTACTGGCTCTCAAAGCCCAAACCAGCTGTCCGTTCTTCTTCATAATTAAGCTGACTTTTCCTGAACTACACCTGTTGCAGACAGGGGACAGTATGTTTGGAGGAAGATTATTATAGTGTTAGCAGGAAATGTAACATATTAGTGAGAGTTGGGAGTTTCAATTATACCCAGTTGTATCCTCAACAGCAGACAGTGTCCTTAATGGGTTGGGAGAAGATTTTACTTTCTCCTGAGGAAAGAAAGTTGGTGCAGAATCTTAAAGCACAAAAATACATAATTCTAAATATAAATATAGCACTCTAAATACATCCCCAAGGGAAGACGATGTCCCTTTTTATGATAAATTAAAGTTTTGGAAGCCAAGAAATGCCTGTCACTGTGTTTTCTCTGCTTAATGATGCACACAAACCTATTTCAGAACATAATGATAGCTGTGCAGTCAGGCTATAACTACAGTGTCTTAGGACAATATGTCTCTATATTCATTTAGTGTTGTGTGTGTATAGTTTTGTTTGATTAAAGTTTTTAAAGTGTGCAGTCAGTAAGTCATATTTGGGTGAATTTATATGTGTACAATACAGCTATGAACACAACTTCAGGTACAGTGAGTAAAGCAACTGTTTTTGTTTTCCTTACAGCATTCCTCCATGTAAATATCCCACTTACATAACAGAAAATTATATTATCTCATTTCAATTATCCGTCATTGGATCATATTAGGCTATACTTCCTGTGTGCATAAGCTCAGCAGGTAGAAACAGGAACAATGTTGTGATAAAATGGTAACAAAACTGTACAGAACCACCTGATCTGTACAAACATAACCTGAGCTGTGTAATTCCACTCATGTAGGTGCAAAGCAGCTCTGTTTAGAAGTGCAAGTACAAGAATACAAGCAAAATACAAATATAGCATTGGGCGTCTGTCATTTCACACCCACTGTACTTTGTACTGGTACTGCTGGTAGAAACACATCTAAGAATGGCTGAAGTTCAGTACAATGAAGAGAAGAAGAGTACATGAAGGTCCTCAGGGTATCTTACTGGAGATAGAAACATCCTCAATATATCAAAAGTATACATGTATACTTCTTTTTTTGGACTGACATTAAACCTTCTGTGATTTCAGTGCTGTGCTATACATATGTGAATAACCTTCTTTCTCTGTGCTATTTTCTCTTAAACAACACTAAAGCTCTACTTTGAAATTCAAGATCCTCGCTGTTAGGGAAATATATTTTGTGATTAAATATTGAGTGTGAGTGAGAGGAAGAGATGTCTTATTTTATAATCCCTCAAAGTGGAGAGGAGTGGGGGTTCCACAAAGAAGAAACAAAGAGAAAGGACAGGGGCAATGGGAGGAGAACAACAGCTGAGCAAAGACGAGGGAAGGAGGCCGCAATAAAGGACAAAAGGAGGATCAGCAGAAAAGAGTCCACAGACATCAGTTTACTTTCATCCCAGCAGCAGGCAGATAGATATTAGCAAAGGGCTCTATCAGAGCCACTTCTTCAGTGAGTGCACTTATCCTGCTGGCTACCAAACAGAATTATAACATCATAACAAAATATAAATGCGCACACACTGGTGCATGTAAACAAAGACATGAATATGAAACTGTATAGGCAGCAAGCGCCTACCTGTGAAAGCTTAAGGACAACCTGAAGGGATGCTTTGCAGAACATAAAGCTTACTGAGACAAGTTTAGGCCACGGTTCCTCCTTATGCACCACACTGGTTTTAAAAATGCAATGTTCCCTTGATCCTGAATGCTTCTGGTTTCGCCTGAAGGCATTTTGGCTTTATGCACAGTTCAATATCCACCTTCAGCTGTGACTCATCTCACATCATCATATACGTAAGCTCTTATGTGTACCAAGCCTTGCACACACACACACACACACACGCGCGCACACACAAGCATTGCAATTACTTTGAGGAGTTTCCTGATGATGCTCCTTGTCAGATTTTCGCTAACATCTATACATGTATCTTTCTACGCCTTTTTGCTGCCTTACCTACCATCTCTCTCATTCCTTCTTTTCCTCTCTCTTATTTTAATGTCCATTACAAAATGAGTTGCAGCACCTCCAGTGCAGCAACCCAGAAAGAGACAGCTTCCCCCAGTGGGCATAAATAAACTCTGTGTTAAGGGAAACATACACTGTACACATGCAACACACACTGTTATGAAAGGAACACGTAGAAAGGAAACACACACGCAAGCGTACATGTGCCTGTAAACCCTGCCCCTACCACACACACGCACACACACGCGTGCACACACACACACACACACACACACACACACACACACACACACACACACAAATGCATTCACACACATCATTTGCGTGAGTGTGTTCAGCCGCACATGCTCACAAAAATCGCTACTGGGCAAATGAACCAGCAAATCCCCCATCTGTAGATGTATCCCTGACAGTGTAGCAAAGCAGATGCACGGACTTGACATGACTTGGAAATGGCATTCATCCAGCTCACACACACATACACAAGCACGCACACACAAGTCAACCAGCCGTTTAACAACCACCAGAGGAAGCTGTAATACATGACTCAGTGCATAAGACTCATTTTGTTTACTTAAGCTGTGTGTAAGAGCATCACCTGACACACCTGATCCATCATGGAAAGATATTTACTGAGTAGCACAAGATGACAGACTGAATTCTAAAATAGCAAAATAGCTCCACTAAAACATATGTTCCCATTTCTGCTCCCTGAGCACCCGCACTTGTCTCGCAGATGCAAAATGTTCCCTGCACAGCGGCCACGACGCTACCAACACTCACCTTCATAGGTTCCACTCTCTAGCAGGGCTCCACTTTGCTCCAGTTCCATAAAACGCTCCACACTCACAAAGTTGTAGTCCACCCCCGGCACCTCCCCCTCCTTAGGCTGCCTGGTGGTACCTGCAGAGAAAGAGCGACAGAGGAAGAGAAAGGGAGAGAGGTCATCAGAGCCAAATAGGGCACTTGAGAAGAAAAGGCAGGAAGGCAGAGAAAGAGCCCAGAGAAAAAGGCTGGACAGAAAAAGACGAGAGATTTGAGGCTACAAAGTGTATCGGAGGAAGTGGGAGGGGAAAGGAAATGGAACAGAAGAGGCTGAGTGAGGAGTCATCACTTGTGATAGCCAAATCCATTCACACAATTGTGTGTGAGTGACAGTGAGAGACAGAGAGAGAGAGACTGCTAGAGAGGATATGGGAAAGCATGCTCAAACAGCAAACCACCATCATTCAGGTCCCACGAGCCAACCCAGTGCTGTTTTTGTAATGAGTTCATCAATACGGCACTTTTACCAAGCATAACTCAAACGTCCTTACACAGCATACAATATTGTGCCGATTGGATTATTGTCCAAACAGCAGGAATGCAGAGGCACCACATCACCACGCTGCAATTAGAGCCTCCCTACATCAACGCTCTAGAGCTCTCCATCAGTGCTGCACCGCAGAGGCTCAGCTGTGTGATGGCAGCCATGGGAGTTTTGAGTTTAATGAGGTGCTGTGTTTGTGTCTCTGCCAACTGGACTTTTCAGCTTAGGGCTCAGTGAAGTCTGCTGGTGTTGATTCCTGCTCTCCATTGATCATGCCTGAAAACAGTCATTGGCCCAGCGTGGAGAGGGAGTACACTCTCCGAGCTTTTCCCAGGACTCGCATGGTAAAAGCTAAGTCGGATTGATCTCGCCGTGGCTTCAACCAGATCTGACATTCTGGCCGTGCAGTTGCCAGATTATCAGATCTGGCTGAAGAGGATGAATTGTGCTCTAACGCTCAAAGTGTGCAGGTCTGAAAGGTGATCTGCAGTTTTGACAAGGCTGTAGGAAGCCAAAAACACACAACATGTGCTCTGGTATTAATGGAGGGTAAAAAACATTTACTAGTAATGTAATTTAAGTGTGAGCAGTGGGATATGAAAACAGCAGGTGGTGGATGTGTTGTAGACACATTTTGCACACATACAACCATGTACAAACACTGAGTGAGTGAGGGGTTAGTCATCTCATGGAGTGCGGGATCCTCTAACTCTCCCGGAGTGTGATATCTTAATCATTAGATCTCTATTGATCGTCTGTCACCACTTTGCTCCTGTAGTGCATCTACTGAACATTCTTTGCTGTATTTACTTCACCACTGGGAGCACAAATGGCAGCTTAGCAACACCTAATGAGTAAGAAAGAAGTGATACCAGCACATTAGACATCTATAGTTGGTCTATAAGGCTGTGCAACACTGCCATACTGTGTAGAAAGCTGTGTTTGTTTGCACTAATCTCTGCCAGTGTGTTTATATGTGTGTACTAGAGTTATCATGATACAGAAGATTTGATACCAGTGTGAAAAAAATGGTAATCAATACATCTTTCGACACCATGGCAAAAAGAAAAACTAGAATTACCACCTCATGGTTGTATGCCTCTGCCAACAAGTCAAGTTGTAGTTTACATTTAATACATATAATACATGTAGTGAAGACTTTGAGGGCGTATTTTCTGATGAAACATGGAGGCTCAGGCTTCACACACATCTTCAACCAAGCAGCACAAAAGATCAATACAATTGGCACAGGTTCAAGACAGGCATTTAAGATTAGTGTCACCAATTCAGTATCTGACCAAATGTTTCCACTTCTGTTCCTGAAGTGGTTTTGCAAAGCATTATGATGTCATCGTGACCTTGATCTCGACCTTTGACCATCAAAATCTAATCAGTTTAACCCTGAGTCTAAGTGGACGTTTGTGCCAGATGTAATGACATTTCTGCAAGGTGTTCTTGAGATATCATCAAAAGAATGGGACAGACGTAAGGTCAATGTGACCTTGACTTTACCCTAACCCTAACCCAAAATCTAATTACTTTATTTTTTAGACCAAGTGGATGCTCGTGACAAATTTGAAAATATTCCCTCAAGGCATTGCTGGGATATCGTGTTAATGAGAATGGGACGGACGGATGAATGGACAACTTGAAAACATAATGCCTCCGGCCACGGCTGTCACCAGCGCAGAGGCATACAAAATCCTAGGCACACAAAAACGGATACTTTTTTATTCTTCTGTTGTAAACAACCTGCACACAGTGCTGGAACACAAAAAGTCACTGAACACATGTCTGCAGTCACGTAGCTCTTTGTTGCTGGAGAGAATGCTGTTACAGCCACAGATTGAGGACCAGTTGAATATCCTCCACTCTGTTTCATCTGTGCAGCCTCGGGTTGAAAATCTGACTGCAGATCTGTTTTTCTATACTTTATACTTTTCTATAGTTTTTTTTCTGTACTTTAGATCCTATCACATTTATAACTAACAGAGGTCATATCATTTTAAGCTTGTGGTATCAAAAAAGTATTTAAGTGTCGATACTTTTGACAACCTTAGTATACGCTTAACTGTGTTTTCTTTGTAGCTCTAAATGGTGGTGAAGTACCCACTGTGCCAACAGTAATCCCATCTCCAAGCTGATCACAGCTCAGCAGGACACCATAAATCCAAAACACCACAGGTAGGATTGTGAGAGAATGTGTGTGTCTCTGAGTGTGTGCAACAATCCACAATGTATGATGTACTCCAACTCTGATCAACACTTAAAATCAGTTGACTATATTGTGAATGCAATGCTTATAAAGAGCCATATACTGCACAGCGTGACTATGGTGTTAATTCATTAGCTTTACACTGCTGTCAGACAGGTGTTACTAAGAGATGTGACTGTGTGTGATATCCCATGTGGTAACAGGATGGTTTAATATTTCAGTAACTCTCACAGCCCATTCTGTGACATCTCTACAGCTGCAGATATTGTTTTTGTACATGTAGGCAAATCTATTATTCCTACAGATGGGCTGTGTTTCTGAACTGCACAGCAACCAATCAATCAATCGATGAAATAATCATTTATTTGTCACATGTAGTCATACATGGTTTAACTCCTGTGAAATGAGATCCTGTCAGCTCCATCAACGTGTACACTGCAATTTAGTCCTTTTTTGTTTCTTCTTACACGGTTGGCTGCTGCTTTATAATTGTCCATGTTTCCAGATGGTTCTGGTAATCCATGGCTTCTGGATGTGGAATGATTTAACTGTAGTTTCTCCTGTTGTTTCACAAATTAAATTCACCACAGACTCAGTGAATTCAGTCTCAAGACTGGCTAGTTAATGTACAAGGATTGATTATTGATATATTGCAATTTGAATTTGTTTTTCAGAACAAAGTTTATATATTTGGATGAATTTGTAACAGGCAAGATTTTTAATATAACCCAGGCTGTGGCCCACCCCCAATACCTCTGCATCCCACCAGGGGGCCACAGCCCACACTTGGGAGAGCACTGCTCTAAACTATAGTTTACATATACAACATGGTTGTACATGAATGTACATTAGTAATACTTATATTTGGCAACCTCAAGCCACAACAAACAAACGAAACAGAACAAACAAATGCTAGACAGCAGTTTTATCTCAGCTGTAATACGTAGTCTGGCTGTCTTTTCTTTAGAGATGAAACATTCAACCAAGTAATCAATTATTGGAGAAGACAACAAGAAAATAAATGGCAACTTTTTTATTAACTGGCAATCATTTGTGTCATTTATCAAGCATGAATACCTTTTTTTGAGACCAAACAATAACCAAATTATAGTAAATTAAGTTTCTAATTCTTATGGTTTTATTTGTCTTTTCAAAAATTTAAATATGTCTAAAAATACACATAAACATCAATCCAACATTCCACGTGCTACATTGCAGGCAACTGGACTTGCTTGAGTTTCTTGGAGATGTTTCACCTCTAAACCAAGAGGGTTTTTCACCTGTAGCTGACTGGTGAGGAGTCAGGACTGACAAGGCCTCTTGGATTAGAGATGAAAATGCATTATATCACAAGGTATAATAAATATCTACCCCACCCCCTGAGTTGACTCATCATTTCTCTGACTCAGTTACATACTAACATTTTACAGTATGAGCTTCATACATATAGTCTATATTTGGTGGGTGTTTTATTGAATTGCATTATATTATCAGGCGTTTCTGGTATTTTGTCCCCACTTCATATACACACAGTGCCTGGCAAAGTGCCACCATAGGGTACCAAGGATACTATCATCTTACATTTACTGAAATTAAAAAACTACATGAAGAAGCTTCACCGTCCAGCACAATGGGGCCCATTACATGAACTGTACTGCATGTTAAAATAAAACATAAGTCTTAAGGGGACCATTCATCTCGTGTGTAGTGCTACTCTGAATACCGTAGCAGCTCAGCCAGCCAGGCGGGGCTGGTCGCCTTCCACTGGGTACAGCTATTGATCTGTAAGATCAGAATGAAATTATTCTGCTGCCCACACCAGAGTAGGCAGAGCCTGCTGGAATACTGATGACCTGCCAATGGCCCTCTCCCACAGCTTCCTTCACTGGACACACCAACAGAGCAGAAAGAGAGAGGGAGAGAGAGCATCTTGTTGGATCTGAGCTGGGAATATTGATCGACTATCTGGCCTTGAGATAGGCATATAGGCCGACTGTTCCTCTTTTCTTTCTTCCGTCCTTTTCATACATTGCTACTCATAGCGGCTGAAGACATTACCTGTTTTTCTCCCTCGCTCTCTGCTCTTACTTCTCCCTTTCCCTTGGCAACACCAACAAAATAACTGTAAAGTAGACCTTTTTTATTAAAACGAACACTGTCCCCAGAAAAATCCATACTCTGTTCCTTCTGCCCCCATTGCTACCTTCCTTTCTCTGTATCTATCTTTAACCTTACCAACTTCTCTTTTCTTATCCTCAAAACACCCAGGTAGAGGCCGAATTGATGCAAATACAATCCATAATTTAAGAAGCCCTGTAGATGAAGGCTGAAATGTCTTCAGGTCAGTACAGCAGATTTTCTCATTATATTTTTTTGCACATACATAGTAGGGCTGGGGGATATGGAGAAAATCAAATATCACAATATTTTTGACAAAATACCTCTACATCAATACAACAATATCAATATGGTATTGTAGGGTTGGCAATTAGTGCTTTCACAATATATTTACACAAAAATATTTTTGATAAATTCTCATCAGTAGTGTGAATATAATGACTAAGTTGGTAAAAGCAAATAATAGAACAGCTAGAATAGTCTGGTAAGTTCAGAAAATTACATCACTTCACTGTAATGGAGACTTTAAAACCAGGAAAAGACAACACTTAGGACATTACTATATCCAAAATCTAGGACTATATCTAGTCTTGTATCATGATTTCGATATAATATCAATATATTGCCTAGCTCTAATACCGAGCCACAAAAACTCATCAGCAGAGCTTTAATAAATAAGCTGAATAAAGAAGGACATGCTGCACAGGTGCTCAAATTAAAAAATGGCAGCAGACTGTACTGAGAGGAGGCAGCGACGCTTCCCCTGAGCCAAAACACTGCTGCTGACTATTGATTGGATGTCGTGCTCTTGCTAATAAAGGATAAAGTTGGCTGTGAGCCAAAAATGGTCTTTGCATTGCAATCAGCCAGTGTAGACAAACCTCTCAGAGGTGACACTGCGAGTAGGAGTATGAGTGCCATAGAGATTTATGGCTTAAATTACTTAAATCCATAATAGCACAGAAAAGCTTCGGAGCTGCCACTTTAGGGGTTGAAGACATTCTCTGCCTCAAACCATGACGACTGAGCGCTACAGAATATTTTCATGTTGGTGGGAGTGTGTGTGAGAGGGGAAAAAAAGGGAAAGAGATTACGTAGAACCATAACAAGGAAATTCCATTTGGAGGAAAAGCTAAAATAGCTGATATACTGAAATAACTCAGCTGGGTGTCAGACGATAAGAGGACAAAGACCTTTACTAAATAATAGAGTGGCAGAAGAGTGGCAAGCAGAGAAAAACAAAAAGAGGCAGTGAGAAGAGAAAAGGCACAATTGGTTAACCTCACTGTGTATCCACAGAGGCCAGCGAGTGAGTTGGAGAATGCGCACGAGTATTCATACGTATGTTTGTATAATTAGACAGGAAGTCACCAAGTGGGAGAAGCAGAGCGGGGGAGATTCAGAGCTAAAAATAGACTATCGATGGACTGATTATCATAATAAAGCGTGGGGGAAGGTGGTCTCTGCCGTCTCAGTGAGTATGTGTGGGAACAGGGAGGAGGATGTGTGGAGGACCAAGTGTGTCTTTCATATTAACAGTTAATAGTTAATCTGTAGACACAGAGTCATAGGTATCATTGTGTCTTCTAGAGTTTTGAGATTCACAGTTGACAAAATGACTCCTACAGTATTTGTACTTATAATAGCTGAACAACTGTACATTAATTGGACTGAGTAACTAACCCAGATAAGAAAAACTGGATACACATGGTCCCACCTGAGCTTCCAGTTCTGTGTCTCAATACGCTCATATATGAATTGTGTTTGTCTCACAAACCCCTCTTGGTTTCAGCGTATCATCCATCAGAGCCATCAGGCTGCTTTCGGAGTTTGAGGGAATTTGTTACAGAGACAGAGGTAACACCAAATCTAAGAGTAACTAAAAATATTCTCTAAAAGGTGAACAAGCATCACACTCTTTCACAATAATCCCCAGGTGGACTAGATGAGGAGGAACACACCGCTGCTACAGATTTGATAGCACACCTGTCCTCTGGGCTTAATGTATGTAACCTAAAATGCTGCACATGGTAGAAAGAGACGCATTTATCTTCTGAATGCATGTCTTGTGTCTACATGTTGCAACTCTTTAACTGTGCTGGATGCTTTGGTAGGTCCATCACTACATGTGCCTTAAAACACAAATTTGTATTGAACTGAAGGCTTTCAGTTTGGTATGCATTACACACTGAACAATTTGTTAAAAATACTATTACATTTGGAAAATAAATTATACAGCTTAACCTGTGTAAGATATAATGCTCTCAGTGTCACTGCGCTCAACAAGGCAGTCCATGCTGTCTGCCCCTCCCACTCCAAAACCAGAACATTCTACTCCAGTGAGACTCACTGGAAGCCATGCTATGCTAAAGGCCCGAACATACTTGGGCAGAAAGTACGCAGAACGGACTCCGCGGAGGTCCGCGCGGACTGAAAGCAGACGTCCGCAAGCCCTGTGCGCGCAAAGCTCGGGATTTTACGACCGCGCAGACTCCGCGCCCAACAGCACTACCAGAGCCAGAATAAGGGATTCTTCAATAACCTACAGATGTGGTGTTTAACGCCACCTTGGTTTTGCTGTGAATTATAAGGGCAATAGCAATAGACTGGTGGATAAAAAAAACAAAGATATGTCGCATCTACTACATGACAGTAGATTACAACAGTGGGAATACTTCAAACATGTCAACCTATATATGGTGACATCACCCCAGTGTGTCAACCCTAAACAAAACCAAGGAGCAACAGGAACAACACAGATGCCACAAGCTAACGTTATCCCAGCAGCATTAAGGCAGCCATTCCCATCTGATTCAAACAGGGAAAAAGAAACCACTGCGGTGATTGGTAATGTCACATTTATCACCGCAGATATGAAACCCTACTCTCTATATAAGCTTTACAAACATGTTTAATGTCTAATTGAGTCCCATTACAAAATTCCTTCACTAGCCCATTTCAGCCAGACCATAATTACTGCTTTCGACAAAAAACAGAAGCCCAACTCATGATGAAGACACCCCAGAAGATGGGTCACTCAGGTACTTTAAGATATTAGCTTTTAGAAATTAAACATTTTAAAAATAAAGGACATTTCTACTTTATTGCTGTATCGAAATCATATCGAACCATGACACCACTGTGTCATGTCACATCGAACTGAACTGTGAATCCTGTGGGCCATCACATCCCTAATGTGCATGTTGTGCAGCTGAGTCCAAACCATTCTTAATTTCCAGTAAAGATCCCAAGGTGTCAAACTAGTCCCCATATTTCATTATAAAATCTATAACAACAGGTATAAAATGATGCACAGGACATTAAAATCTTCCTATTCAATCTAATTGTGCATTGTCCGTACAAAACTGTTATCCGATATTGAAACTACCCAAGGGGGAATACTAAGGGAACATTAGCTTTCAAGGCACAATCCTGCAACCATAGAGGAAAAAAATACAGAGACAGAATACACTGTCCTCAAAACCCTGAACTTGTTTACCCAGAATCCTTTTCAGCACAGAGCAAGCAGAGCACCACGGCAGCAAGAGAGCAGAAAGGAATGTGAGGATTGTCTGTGTTTGTTTCTCACACGACACGCATACACACACTGCTGCTTTCTTATTCATTAACTGTCTCAGTCTCACACCTATCTATCTATGTATCTATCTATCTATCTATCTATCTTGTCTTCTCAAATTCCCCTCTATTATCCTTTCTCTTTCTCTCGTTCCTCTTGTTTCCAATTTACCTCATTGCTCTTCCATCCATTTGTTCCACTGTTGGTGCTCTTTGTCCCCATTACTCCCTCTCTGTCTTTTTTAATCCGCTCCCTCTTCCCCTCGTTATCCTCCTCTCTTCCTTTGTCTCTCCTTCAAGCTCCGTCTCGCACTTTGGTCTCACGTCTCATTCACTCTCACCGTTCACCCTCCCTCTTCCTTTTCCTTCTTCCCGGTTCGCAGATGTGAAGTGTGACAGCGGGTCTATAGGAGAAGTATGATCGAGCACACACACACAGTCATCCTTATTTACACTACAAAGCCTGGGCTACAGATGCAGCAACGCAACATGGCAACACTCTGACAGGAGCGTCTGCTGCCACGACAACACGTCAGTGCCTGGCAACGCTGCCTTGCCATGGTAACAAGCGAACATCTACATTAGCTCTGGAAAAATAATATTTATGTCAGATGTGACACTCGGCCGTTTTGCATACACAGCCATTTTACTAGTTACAGTCTCAGGGGTCCTCAGCCTGAGACCTTTTACTCTGCAGAGCTGCAGGTCTGTGCTTCCTCGCACTTCATCCATCAATTACTGTCACAGCTTGGCCACTGAGACTCGCACCTGGTTACCTCAGAGTAATTCAGCTGGAGTTTAAGCGGACAGGTTTGACTCCAATGGGGGCTGCAGGCTGCGAGGACTGGGGGACTTGGATTTCGCTCTCTAGTGTAAATCACTCTCGGGACAGATGTAAGATTGGGCTGCTCCCTCAGTTACAGATGCACCGAGCTTTGGAGTTAAAAGCAGATTGTTGTGCTACCCACAGTGTTCCAGTGTACTCATAATCAGAGACAGAGTTTCAAAGCTTTGAACACTGATGAGCTTGATGAAGGCCTACTGTAAGATCTGGTCATCCAGTTTACATAAAGTCATTTCTATTAAAGCCTGTATAATATGTCAGTGTATATTAGGTTTAATTTATATTTGCTTGTTAAATACAAAGTTTTGAGATATATGCTTATTTGCCGTGAGTTCAATAAGAAGATTCACACCACTCTCATGTCTGTGTGGTAAGTGTAAGTGCTTACTATAACAGTGGAGACAAGGGGACAGCTGGATTGTCTCTGTCCAAAGGTCACAAAATCTGCTTAGAAACTCCTCTAAAACTCACTAATTAACACAGATCTCATTTGTTTAATCCATACAAAGTAAAATGAAAAAAGAACAAGTCCTAGTGTCATAGGGGGTTATGTACCAGGCTATTTCTTGGCTGGGAACAGTTGCCAGGCAACCAACAAAGACTCCAGCACTGGGTTGTATGTGTAAGTTCTAGGGTGTAAAGTTGACACTAGAGGCTTAGTGACTACCAGTTAGTTCAATCAGCTGCTAAAGTTAGCTGCATCCTGACTTCTTGGGCATAACCTCACTAGTTTAGACATGAAGTCAAACAGTTTCATTGTCATGGTTACCGTGCAGATTAGCTCTCTGGTTGGCATGAACACCGTAGCACATTGCAGTAAGCTAGATCGATACTGAAATATCATGTCAATAAATTAGGTCTCTACTGGGTTAAGGGCCGTCCATACCAAGAATCATAACTACACTGATAACAATGGCGATACGAGCATCCACACTAATGAACAATAACGTCCTGTAAAGACGATCCTTTACTGTGTGGCAGAAAACCTGCTGTTTTACCATTACTGACTTTTCTGTGACATTTTATGATTTACACCTACCCTTGGGGCATGTACAACTATTTAGATGTTATTTAGAGTTATGTTGTAAATTATCTCTGTGGTGCAACTACATTAATTTTAGTAATGCATAAATCCCAATTTAGTAATAATTTACATTATAACTAGGCTAAGTTTGACATACACACAGCTGGTGAGACAGGCTACATGAAGTGACTGGTGTCGGCCAAGGACTAGACCGGCACATAACCCTCGTAACAAGGCAAGTGAGCTTTAGATGTGTTGGTAGGTGGATTTTGTTACCATCGATGTTTTCCCGTCTCTATGTAAAATCTTGAACTATCCCTATAACTGCAATGTTCAACCAATGGTGAAGCATTACGAGTGCTGGGCCATTTATCAAACCTTAGTAATTCAGTACAGAATTAATTGTGTCTGTTGCACCAAGCACTGAAAACTGTCAAGTAGTCTTTAGTCATTCTTTAATCAAGTGCTAAAATGTTTAGTTGGCTGATTGATTAGTTGATTGACAGAAAATAATTACCAACAGCATT
This sequence comes from Epinephelus lanceolatus, assembly GCF_041903045.1. NCBI lineage: Eukaryota > Metazoa > Chordata > Actinopteri > Perciformes > Serranidae > Epinephelus > Epinephelus lanceolatus. The sequence continues at coordinate 26,849,584 of NC_135738.1, forward strand.
GACAACTGGTGTTAATTATTTTACTCATTTATCAACCAAAGGTGCCATTTAAACATTTGCTGACTTCAGTTTTTCAAATGTGAGTAAATGATGCACGACAACTTTTGAACATTTGGTAACACAAAACAAGCAATTACAAGATGTCCGCTGGGAAATTGTGTCAGGCATTTTTTTCAGTTTTCTTAGATTTTGTTGACTAATTGCTTAACAAATTATTTATTTAACAAATATTTGAAATCATATTTCTGCAATGTAGTGTACTGATGTATGTTTTGAAATGCTGTATGTCCTGGTATCTGCACTCAGACTAAACCATAAAGATATTATGGTAGACACTGTGTCAGAAGTTTTCAAACTACATCTGGCTAAACAAATCAGACAAGTTATTATACAATCTCCTTGAATCTCAGTATTTCAGGTGAATTAACCCCACATTTTCAAATTCTTGAATATCATTTTTTTGTATTTTTACAACTAGGGCTGGGCAATGAATTGATATTTTATTGATATAGTGAAATGAGACTAGATGTCTCAGATTTTGGACACTGTTATATTGTAAGTGTTGTCTTTTCCTCATTTTAAAGGCTTATTTACAGCAAAGTGACATCATTTTCTGAACTAACTTCTAATTAAATTTTTCTAGCTGTTCTATTATTTGCCTTTACTCAGTCATTATCCTTATACTGATAATTATTTATCAAAAATGTGAATCAACCCTACAATGGTGTCGCAACATCATTATCTGGGCATTCAGTCAAAAATATCATTTTCTCCATATCGCCCAGCTTAATGTAACATTTTCCACTAAATTCAGCATATTTGGTAGTTGTTAATTTTTTGTGTTCTGCGTATTTAAGCTTGCCAACACAACCTATTGCTGTAGTGATGGCCCTGTCAATGGTTCCAGCAAAGTAATGAAATGATTAAGATAAAATATGAAGTCACTGCTTATTTACGAGGAAATGAAACATTCAGTCAACAGGAAACTTCTCCACAGAAATGAGACCTGCTAAGCACAGAGTTAATTGAGGTTATAAAAACAGCTGCATCAAGTCTGGAGTTTCTTCCATAAAATGTCTGTCTGTCAGGTTCACTAACGGCAGTAAAGACAACTGTGTTGCTCAGTGGATCAGCATCTAGCGGAGCTGGTGCCTGGGTGACATTGAGGAATTACTCCTGTACTGATGTGCATCCTGTGGTGATGGAAATCAGCCCTGATAGGCTGAAAAGCACCTTTATTAGTCCGCAAAGCTGACTGACACAGGACGACAGTGGGGGTCATGATGATGTACACACACACAGAGCTGGTGTGTGGTGTTTGGTATGCAGTGTGTACAGCTGTGTGTGTGCATGTGTGTGTTTGTGTGGCGAGGTAGAGTAAACAGTCGAGCTCTCTGAGGTGTCAGCGCTTACTGACCATCACAGGACAAGCCGCTCACTGAGCACCTGGCTCATCGCTGTGCATTACTCTGATCTTTGAAGTAGCGCAGACAGAGACATGCAGCAAGCAGGGTGAGGAGGTAAAACTAGAGACGGTAACACAGATATAAAAGGCTTCAGAAGAACCTCATTTTGTCATTAGCTGCTGAGTGAGAGGATCACACGGAGGACGAGAGGGGAAAGAGATGAGACGACACCTGTCCAGAGCTTAACACGGAAAGCGCTTTGCAAACATAACCAATTCATTAATCACATTCAATATTTGCTATTTTCATTTCATAAAATTCATATCATTCCCTTGCAGTTTCTTTCATCTGTGGAACAACATTAATCCAGTGTGCCAATCAAACTGCAGGGAGCACAGAACTACATCAAAGCATGTCAGCCAGCCCTTTAACAAGAGCAAGCCAGCAGGCAAATCACCCCTTTAAGGAGAGAGTCCCTGGGGGATGATGTACTTCTCTCTCGCTTTCTCATATAGAGGCAAGCACACACAATCTCAACAAAGATGGTGTATAACACTCATTATTTATCAGTTCAGCTGATTAAATCTAAAAAAACAAAGAAAAGAACAGCAGTGTAAAAAAAAAACACATACATACATGTACATCCATACATGAACATAGTGTGTTTTTGTGCTTTCACACAGACATACAATCAGTCTGCCACAGGAACACACACATGAGAATTTAATATTTTCTTTGTCACCACATCCAACTTCACTGTAATCATCATGACAAACATCCTCAAATAACTGCCATCACTCCTCTTCCACCCCCATCATCATCAGTCACAGTACCAATTTAGGGTTAAAGCCCACTCACGTCCATATTAGTAACTCCAAAAAATGATACAGTCAGCAATCTAAAAGAGGATTTAACACATAACCAATGTGAACGAGTTCCAACTACAAAAACTACACTGAACCTACACTCTTGGTTAAACTTCAGAACACATTTTTGGATGTAAAATTCATATATTTTTCTTCAGCCAGTCAAACTGAAAATCAAACACAGATGGAGGTGGGAGAATTTGGTAGCTCACTGCAGAGACAGCTCCCTTTGCTGAGGAAATCATCACACATGAATGGACTGAATGTTCACTTGGAGGTGCAAATTTTGTCCCTGTGTATTTATAGATACATTTAAGTAGCATAATGAATGAAGTCTAACTTTGCTACAACAGCGCATCAGTAACCACATTGTCCGAGCCAAGAGGACATACAAGAGTGGATTTACAATCACCTGTGAGGAATGCAAAGAACACTACAAGGCATACATTGACCAGTCATACTTGTGTTCCTTTGTTTTTAAATATCTGACTGCTTGGTGACCACTTTTATTATTTCAACTATTGAAAGCAATTTACCTATAAAGAATGAAAGTAAATGATTTACAACAAACTATGAATATTTTTTTTTTATTGCTAGGAAGCATTTTTTCAAATACCAGTTCACACTTTCAAAGCTCTTCACACAAATGCACAACAGCACACTAATGGCCAATCCATGAGGGGATTTTTCAAAAACAAATGTACTAACAGAGCAAAAGTTTTAAAATTATTCAATTAATTATAACTAAAGCTCAAGCATCAGCATCAGTGCCATCTGTGCATCTGTGCAATGTTCGTTTCATTTAAAAAAGGCTCAGACAGATCACAACTAATATATTTTAAAAGTATTTACAGAGAGACACAGCTCATTGATGCTGCTGTATATACATAAATTAACCAATCACAGTAGATAACAATCTCAGATTAAAATCCTAAAGGTTTATAATAACCTTAATTTTCCTGACCATCAGGGAAGATCTCGGAAATAATTTGTGAGCAAGACCCCACAGGAAATAGATGATGAATCAGACAGATAAAGAGCTCCTCACTTGGAAAACAGGAAGAGAAGAAGTCATGTTGGTGAAAGCCAACTGAAGTACACCTGTATCTGTGACTTACTGTATTAGGTATACATACTACAGCACTACTGCGCACCCCAACCCCCCCCCCCCCCAGATTGAGATGCATTTATGGATCTATATAGGGTATATACCTGTTGGTACAACCTTTCTTTAGGTTGTGGTATTAATGGGAATAAAACCCTCTAAAACACGTTTACAGCGGCTGGTGGCTTTTGATTATTTGTGGCTTGAATTGAGCCATTTTGTCAAGCTGTATGATGGTGCAAAGATGTGTGTGAAGCATTTTGCAAAGGAGAATTCAACAAGTCTTTTTAGCATTTGCAAAGCTAAACTGCATCTATTCAACAGACAGAACTGTGCATCAAAATTTCTGCATGCATCAAGGTTAAAATGTGTCATTTTCCACAAATCTCCTCCCATCATCATGATAGCCATCCTCATTACTGCTATCATTATCAGCAGCGTCTGTCAGCCCTATCACCATCCTAAGCATCTTGGCCATGTTCCTCATCAACATCTTTATCTGCTCCACCTCTGTTGTCTCCAGAGGAGGATTCCCTGTCAGAGGCTGCAAAGCTGCAGGGCAGCATGCGTCCAGAGCAGTGGATGTGAAGTGACAGAAGCTGCATGTATTTATAGGCTATCTGAGCAGAGAAACATGCTGCTCACTGTTGAAGCTATTTATAGAGCCTTTTACTGATGCCTCTGAGTGGTGTGTAGGGGAGGAGATGGTTCTCTGGGGAATGACTTACGAGGCTCCCTCATATCTCCCAATACCCCCATTCAGTGCACGTCCGCCCTTTTACTCCCCATGTCTCTGCTCTGCTCATCCCTCCATCCTCTTGCATCGACTCTCACCTTTCTCAATTTCCACCCTCTGCCCGCTCTCTTCTTCCTTCCCCATCTCTCCCCTGCTGATCTCCTCTTCTTAACCACCTCTCTTCCTGTCTTCTCCCCTTTTTCCATTCTCTCGTAGAGCCTTTTTGCTCATGTCCACATCCATCATCTTTCCTCCCCTCTCTCTCTTTACTGTAATACCCCCTCGCTGCTTCTCCCTTTTCCAGATCTTCTCACTATGTTATCCTCATTTCATTGTCTTGCACTCTCAGATACACTCATCAAAGAGGCACTCACTCTGTTCATATGCAGAGAGCAGAGCCATCTAAAACTCTTCTCTAAATTCCTCAACAGCAGGTGCTCTGGCAAAAGCTGAAGGCGTTTTTCACACCTGCCTTGTTAAGTTCAGGTGAATCGAACCCTGGAGCGTTTACCCCCCTTCGGTGCAGTTCGTTTGGGCAGGTGTGAACATAGCAATCACACTCGGGTAAAGACCAAAACAATCGGACTGAGACCTTGTTGAAGAGATGGTCTCAATCCGGTTATGAAAAAAATCTTGTGGAAACATAATCCCATCCAACTGGAGGACATATTGTGTCTTCTTTGGATTAACCAGCTCCCGTAGCCATCACTGTGCTTGTGTGTACTTCGGCTACAAAGTGCCTACGTTTGCCCTCTATTCACATCAGTGCTAAACAGGTGTAAGCTGTGTTGAAGACTACAGGTATACCTGATGGATGTTTGGAAATATTTTCGGCTGATGAACACATCAGAGTTCAGGAGAATTAATGCATGCCTCATCCTAAACTCTCTTCATGTGCATCTTTTGCAACTCCAGCGCATCAACACATTATTTTCCAGCTGTAGCCACAACTCATTTTAAAACTAACGTTTTTCTGAAGTGATAAAAGCGAACAATGTAAAAGATGACTAGGGCTGAGATTAACTCACTAAGTTGTCCCTCCATTTTGAAACTGGAAAGTGCCGCTTTAATCTATTTCTGGAATAGAACCAGAGTCTGCTCTTCTTTAACTCTTTGTCTACTTCTGGTAGTTTGGAAATTCAGACCAATTGGAGAACAGTTTCCTAATGCATCACAAATTTTGGTGTACTTGTAAACGCTGCCATGTGAACACAAACCACACTCATGCAACATTGTCACAAATTGGTGCCTGATTAGGACCAGAGCAAACAAACTATAGGTGTGAAAATGTCCTTAGACCTATCTTCTGAGGTGGTTGCATGATCCCTGTGAATGACTTGAAACTGTTCTGGCAAATTTCTTATCTCAAAGGCTTGAGAAGACAGACCATCAAACTGTGACAATCTTATAAAATGTTTCAACCTGTAAACTGATGTCTATCTGCAGTTTTATTCCACTCACGTACCTCCCAAATTCTCCTTCTCTACCTGTCTGTTTTCTTTTGCTTGACACTTTTTGCAACTATTGATTCACTCTTACACAATCTGGTTTATCTCTTTAACTTTCATATCAGTCTGCAATCACTGTTCGTCCATATCCCAGTGAAAATGTGTGTATGTCCTCAAAGTGGCGGTCCTGCTAGTCTTGGGCATGTATGCTTGCTGAAGTGTAAATGCATGTAAAAAAAAAAAAAAAAAAAGACGTAAACATTCACATGTAAACACAACAGCAAACACACAGTAGACAGTCTGGAGGCAATGATACAACATGTGAATAAAGTTATTAATATCAGACGGCAAATTATCACATTCACTATTTTGGGGTGGGGGACAGCCAATCCTTGAGCCAAGTGATGTAACAGGATGCAGGAGTTGATGTCAGCATGTGAGCCTTCTAGCTGTATGCACACACACACACACACACACACACACCTCCTCCTACGTCCTTCAGTGTGACAGCATGTTGTGATGCAGAGTGGCGTCTGCTTGTCAAGCTGACAGACTCGCACTGACAGCATGGTCAGAGCGCTGCAGACACGGGAGAAAAACACTGATTTTATAACGCTCCAAACCACAACAACAAACAGCCTGCCGGGCACGAGCAGCACAGCTCTCAAGATTATCATCCCTGTTTTTTAAACCGTCTGATGCTTTGTCACTCTGATGGTTGAGCATCGCCTGCTTCTGTGTGTCTCAGACTGCCAGAAAGTGATGCAGTGAATGTATATAAGACACCCTCATATGCAGCGGAGTTGACCTGCTGACCAAAGGCAAATTAAATCAGGTCGGTGAGATTAAGACAAATCTGGGGAATCACTGTAATACCACATGTATTGAAATGTAATTCAAATATTCAGTGTCTGATTTAAAGCTGCCATGCAGGAGGTCTATGAATTGGAATTTCTATAATCTTCATTACACTGTATCAGCTTTGTTAAGTGATAGGCAGTTAATTATGGGGATGTCATTACCGCACACACATCACACAGAGTAACTGTCTTTCCGCTCTCATAAGGGGCTGGAAGGCGGCTATAATTGAAACATGGTGACAAAACTATGGTTCATGCTACCAAAAGGGGCCTGTGCCATAACAGGGCTGAGGTGTGTGAGGACCTGCAGTGTTGAACCTCAGCCAGTCCCCATCACCTCAGCTGTCACCCTGTCAGTCTGCCCTCGCTGCACTATTACACAGCCAACAGGCTGAGAAAGGTAGAAAAAAGTAGAGGGAAGGGGAAGGAGAGTGGGCCATCTGGAGTTAAAATTGAAAGAGAGTGAAAATGTGATAGAGAGAGGTGGTGACCAAAAGAAATCAAAGAGGCAGAGAAGGAGGGAGAGGCAGGGGGAACATGAGAGAGAGCAAAGAGTGAAAGCAAAGAGATGAAGACGACAGGAGAGAGGGAGGGAGGAGAGGAAAAAGAGGGAGAGAGAGGCTCAGGAACTGTGCAGCTGTGGGAGCGTATTAAACAATCACTTCTGTGTCAGCGGCTCAACACACCGGCAGAGGACATCTAGTGTAGTAGAAGCGCTCAGCCAATGCAAAAACAACTATCACTGACGTCAAATCCTAGCGCTGCTTTCTCATAGTTCTGCACCAGAATCTGTCTGCTCACAAACAGCCAAAAGGCCAGTTGATTCAACTCAACCACATTTGCTTGCAAAACACCCAGACAGCATGACTGAAGTTATTAACCGAGGATACTACTGAAACATGTCAGACAAGCACAAAGCCCTTCAACAAACATCAAATCACAGTGCACCAATCCACATGCTGCATGAAAGGAGTAACATGTGTAGTCTGCAGAGTCAAGCATCAGAGCCGCTTCAGTCTCCAGAGAAGCTGATTCACAAGCTGCTTGGTGTATTGACAGCAGGCAGAGCTGCTGGGGACGGCATCCCTTCAATGTCAATCACAGCAATGACACAGTCCCCCAATAGGCAACAGGCACACACACTGACAACACAATGTAAGCACACACACACACGACCACATGCAGCCGACAGGCATGAAGTGTCTGTGTGAGGATTTGTGTAAAATTTCTCACATGCAGATAAAAGAAACATCTTCCTCGTGTATCCAAGAGAGTGACGTGTTATTATCTTTGTATATTTGCGTGTGTGTTGTGCATGTCTAGCGTGTGCTGAAGGGGGTAGGGCGTCAAGGCAACGCAGGCCTCGAGACAAGAGGGTGGTTGCCGTGGAAACCTCAGGCTGAGAGCTCAGCAGCCGGACGATTGAAGGAAAAGAAGGAGCAATAGACGGCGAGAGACGGAGAGAAAGAGCGTGTGTGTGTGATGTAAAAACACGAGGGCAACATCCCGAGGGCAATGAGGGAAAACTACAACAGAGAAAGAGAACGAAATAGAGCTGGAGGAGGAGGAGGGAGGGTGAAATGATATCTAAGAAAGAGAGAAAGACAATGAAGAAGACAACAACAGACACACTGTGAGGCAAAGGAGAGGAGGAGATCAAAGAGCAGCAAATGAAAGATTGAAGAAGTGAGAGAAGCCAGAAGGAAGGAGAGAGGTGGGTGATGTGGACTCACAGGGAATGGTGCGGAGGTAGAGGTTGTCTCTGATGATCTGCTGGTGGTCGTGGTCCACTGAGCCCTTGGAGAAACGCAGGTTGAGGTAGTGTCGCAAATCCTTGTCAACCACCCCCCCTGAACACAAACACAGGAAGAGAGAGATTAGAGCTTGCTCTCATTTGATGAGATGACACGCCACATGAGCCTGGAATGTGACAATTTGCTGGAGTGATAATGATATACAAATATCTTATTGGTTTTTGTTTCGAGATTGGCAATTGATCAATGATGCAGAGTAACACTGTATTGGAAACAACTGAAAGGATTTTCCTCCACTGGAGGAACATGCAGCCTGCCCAGTAGGCCAGTCATTACACACTCAGACAAATATAACACAATCCCAAAGTTTCCAAACATACCAAACAGGTCAGTGAAAATTTGAGGCTCCAATACAATATTATCACGATACTTTACCATACAATATTATTGCTGAAACGTGCTGTGATATGCTGAGTATTGCGATAAAATACATTGCGATATATTGCTATTTATTACCTTTTTTCATCTGTAAATTATGTCTCTGAAGGAAAACTTTGTCAACATCTGAATTATCTAATAAGATAAAGTTTTTAGTCTGTTCATCTTCATCATTTTCGATGTAGCACAATGTATGTAGTGGACTGAAAAAGCAATTGATTTTATTATTCAAGTAGGCTACCTAAAGTTTAATTTGTATTTGTAATATTAATAATTTATATAGTAAAAAAAATCGATATTTGGCAGCGTGTGACACTACGATACTGCCAAAAATATTGCGATACTATGCTGTATCGATTTTTTTCCCCAACCCCTAATGTCTATAATATTTCAGTTTGGTGAAAGGGTGCAGCTACAGAAAATTAAATCCTTTATCTCAAGTTCTGTGCAAACATTATACTGCTTCAACAGAGAGTTGGAACAGGCTGATACAGAATGTACAGCTTATCACAACTGTCAGACAGTGAACACAAAGACTGGAGATGATTTCTAAGAACCTCAAACCTCCTAAATGAGAAGTAAAGCAGGAAGAAATGTATGCTGAGGGTGTAAAAATACAAGCTTTTAGGATTCAATATGAGGCAAAATGGCTTAATCAGGTTGAAAGCTTGCACTGATTTCAAGCAATCAGCAGAGGCTACTACACATGCTGAAGTAAACACACACACACACACACACACACACACACACACACACACACACACAGCACACACACAGATCATGGTAATTGTATAAACCAGCGATCCCCTTGGGGCTAAATGTGTGGTGTCAGCAGGTTGGGTGACAAAGGCCTACAGAGGACAGAAGCTCACACCACCTCATCTCTGCCTGCCTCTGCTTATTATTTTCTGTACAAGCTGTCTTGCCCCTCATTAAGTCACTGAACTGAAACACAGTAAAATAATGGCAAACATAAGTGAAGGCAGAGGGCTAAGAGCAGGCCGACATATCTGTGCTGCACACAAACTGCATGATAATGTCCATGAATTGTTTCTCCTCCCTTCATCCCAAACCAAAGAAGCCCAGGAGGATGAGAGGAGGAGAAGTTATTCTCCACACAACATTCAGTATGCAAGACTATCACATCAGACAGCGGGAGGGATGAGGTTACATGCCATGCATTTACAAATGAAAAACATGTCTTCTCACTCATGCATATTCTAGCAACCTCCTGCCAAATTGACTTGACAGCGTTCGGCCTACCGGTTGAGATTAATGCAGTGCCTACCCGTCAAAGAGAACATACAGTGTACCGTCGGGGAGGCAATTCTTTATGCTGCACAGACTTTGCTGATACCTGTACCTATGTCGCTGACACAGGTGACTCTGTGATTTTGCAATAATGAAGCATTTTAGAATTGCATCTTATGTAAACTGACACCATTTTAGCGCGGCTGTAAACCACTGTGGATTGCTTCACAAACAGCAAAGCGAGGAGGAAAGGAGAAGAGAGGATAGGAGAGGAGAGTAGAGGAGAGGAAAGGAGAGGAGAGGAGAAAGGAGGAGAGGAGAGGAGCCGGAAAACAAAGGAAGACAGGATGAAATCTTGATTAACATAATTATTACTGTCACAGTTCTCAGATTGGCAAACACTACATCATATATAGCTATGTATTTAGGCATAGGCCATATCTTTGACACGTACAGATACCAACACACACATATCTATACATGCACACCAACACACACAGATGTATGTGCAGGAAGAGATGGAGAGACAGACAGACAGACAGAGTGAGGAGAAAGGCAGTGCAGACCGGCACCTCATCAGCAGCTAGCCCAGATGTTGATAAAAGCAGTCCTTTCTCCACAGGTATACATCCACAGACAGTCTGTCCTCCGAGACGTCCTCTAGCCTTGCAACCAACCAGCGCACATCTTCTGCCGCCTTGGTGAAACCTCACTGTCCTCCCTCCTGCCTCTGCTTCTCCACCGCTGCTTCACCACAGACACACACACACACACACACACACAGCACCTGGCTGCAGCCAATTTTAATCCCAGAAAGGACGACGAGGATGAGGGGGAAGGGAGATGCAGAGAGACGCGGAGAGATGGAGAGAGACGACGACCGTCGGGAGAAAAGAGAGGAGAAGGAGATGTGCCAGTGGGAAGCCGGGCTCCAAACCTGCCAGCGGATTGGCCAGAGAGCTTCCACAGTCCTGCAGCGGCCCCTATCTGCAGCTGCTATTACTGCACTGGAGTGTTTGTGCATTTGTATGATGAATGTTTGTGTGTGGGCAAGAGACTGAGAGAGAGAGACATTGAGTTAGAGTAGAAAATAAATGTTTATGTGTGTGAAAGCATTTGTAGATGTGTGCCTGTGTCTCTGAGTGTGTGTGTTTGAGTGAGCGCCCCCAGATGCTCCCTGACATTCCTCAAATACTCTGCGTCTCGCCCACCAGATGCTCTCCCTGTTTGACCTTGTGTAAACGTCACTGACTAGAGAGAAATACTGTGAAACGCAGCAGCAGCATATGTCACACTGAGGTTACACACACTCATAAGCACACGAACAAAAGATGAGCTCACACAGCTGCACGCCAGTGATGATGATGCCTTGAGCGCCGTCTTGGTCAAGGTTTGGTCTAAATATAAGGAATAAACAAACACCAACAAGGAAACACATGCTCATGATATGAATACTCAGCTCAGGGCACAGCTGAGTGTGAGGGAAGATGGCTGTTTTCAAAGCGGCGTTATTGGTATAGCTCTTCAAGTAAGAAAATTTTGTAACTCCATGTTAGACTTGAAACTGTAAACACCACAGTCAACTTGTTTTGTGGCTGGCTGCTTCAACAAAGCAGGAACAATTCTGGGAATGACTATTCTACAGATGTTGAAAAATTGTAGCACATCAGAGGGAAAAAGATGACAGCCACGATCAATCACAAATTCATCAAGGCAGGCAGCAATCAGTGCAGCTCAGTGAAGCATTACATCAGTTCATGCAGGTCACATAGTCTCTTGCTCCATCAACTGACCGTCAGCTGATCAAAAAAAAAACAAAAAACACTTAAACATGGTGTCCCATTTAAGCTGTCAGCTCCACATCTCTCCCTGCAGCAGCTGCTAAACACAAATTGCTATTACTGGTGGAGCTGCTGGTGCCCCCTCCCTCCACTACAGCAGCCTTCACCTTATCAATCAACACACAATGCAATGGTACAAAGTGGGTCTCCGTGGGCTTGTCTGTTGAATTTATATGTTCAATATCTCAGAGTACATGTCTGCTCTGTACCTGCTGGGTGAGTTAACCGTGCTCCCACTGACTGTTGAGCATGCTGCTTGGATACAGATGTGGAGAAAGCAGAGTCTGTGCAATACAAACAACTGTGTAAACACTCGGGCAATAAATGGCCCTGTCTGCAGGACGGTAAACTCCAGGCCACATCAACTGAGTATGTTCAACCAGGCACAGCTTTCTCTTTTGCTATAAAAAGGACCAAGAAATTGGTTTTACAGAGAGAGAAGTACAGATGTTTGTTGGCATACTTTATATAATCTAATGCCTTTGTTTGTTGCCTATAGCAACAAAAAAGATGAAGACTTGTTAACACAGCTCTTGAATTATTGTCTATTATCAGACAGAACTGTCAACTGTCTTCAGTCTGATATTGCGTCCACTCTAACTGGTCACCACTATTGTCATTACTCCTCATTGGTTTAGGTGCACCGCCTGACAACACTTGACAACACCTGACAACGTCTTGATAACTGCCTTAGTCCCACCCTTTGTGCTGATTGGCTTATAGAGTCCCAATGCAGCGCTCAGTAGTTGCTTTATATTTTAATAGAGAAACCGCTGTTCTGTGTCACAATGCCAGACAAATCAGTCAGCTCGGTGGAGAAGGGGGGACACAGGCAACTTGACTGACCTAAATACACCACTATACTAATGAGGAACACTGGTTCTGTGTTTCAAAGTAAATTATTTCATCCTAAATATCTTTCATAACTGTGATTTGAGTATATTTACAAGAACAATGTACTAATGTACTTTAAAATGCCAACATATTATAATTATTTGATTTTTGAGGACATTTTTGCTCTTAGTTGACAGTACACAGTATAGCTTGGAGGCAGTCAGGGAATTTAGGGCAGAAAAGCAAGAGATGGGCTATTCATATAATTAAATCCTAGCTCACAAAAGCAACTCTACCATTTGAAATGAGAGCATATCAATAAATAAATAAATAAATACACAAATCTATCCTTAACAATAGCTATTTGGTAAGGACAACAAAGTGGTGGTTAATTTCTTGCTCACTAACACTCATAATAGTGCATTATAAAGACATGCTTTATGGCTGGAACACCCTAGTAAGTCAATCTAAGACATTAGTTTGACTAGACTGACTGGTTACTCTCCTCAGTCTTAACAGTAATCACATGCTCATGTGAGATCACCAGCAAGACCTCTAATAACAGTGCAGTTCTTCCACTAATGCCAGAAAACTGAAACCAGGAATCCACAGGCTTGTTCTGGTATTAACAACACATCAGTCAAGAGGCTGTGGTTGATTTCAATTATGATTAACAGAAACAAGTAGATCTGACATGACCTCCATCACTGTTACTTACTGCTGCTGTGGAGCTCAGGCTCTCTCTGAGCAGTCAGGCTAACAGTGCTTCCATCCCTCCACAGAGAATCTCACTTCTTTCCTCATTAATAGTCAGAAATTAGACATTAACTTTTCTTTCAACTGTATTTTTTATATTAAGGTTTTCCAAATATGGAAGGAAATGCAGCTTGTACTTCACCTCACAGTAACCACATATTGAGGAGAGTTCCTTCATTTTAATTTGTTTGATTTTGCTTGTTTCATCTTGTTTCATGGTGTGGATGTGTTTCTTCACATTTTTTCCAGTGTTAAATATCTGTCTATGATTAACTCAGGTGTGCCTTTTACCTTGTTAATGATGTCACTGATCTTACAGTTCCAACCGGGGGTGTATGGTTATTCAAATCTGCACTGAAACTTATGTGACAAAACAAAATCATTTGAGCTTAGCTGCAGCCATCTTATAATCAAAATTCATATGAACTGCAAAGATACACATAAAATTCAAACTTAACAAATATTACCCTTCACCAAATCTTAAATATCTAATCCTAAATTAACCAAATCCAAACTAATGTAAAGATCTTCCTCATTATTCCTCTCCTCTTTTTAACAATAAACACCTTTGCAAGGTGCTGTTCATCTTTCCAGCTTTGTGAAGACATTCACATAGATAAAGCTACAGTGCAAGAACAAGAGTGTTAAAGATGCAACATAGCAGGCCTGATAATAATACAATTTTCCTCCTGCAGGTAGATAAGTAAATTGTTAATCATGCCCTCAACACCCTCAGCAGGTCAAGATCGCACTCCAACACCTGTCACTTATCTTGATAAGCCGTGTTCCTTGAAACTGCACCTAGCCCAAGGCCATGCTAACCAGCATGCACACGCTCAGGTGGAGATGAGAGAGGAGATATTCTTTAAATCACAACAGAAATACAAGGTTCACCGGAGTCTCACCTGCCATACATATAGCTCTGCTTTTCCTTCTATTATAACCCCATACTAGGACTGTAGGATATGCAAAAAAAATAAGAAAATCACATTGTAATTCTGTTGATGGACATTGCAAATGCAAAATGAGTCGTAACTTTTGTGGGAATGGCAATTTCTGCATTTCATGGTCATTGAATTTTTTTTTTTTTTTTAAATGATGATGTCATTTTTACTGGGGTCTGTACCAAACAACCATGTTCCCTTACATTTGAAATATAATTTGTGGGCCTGGGCATCTCTGTAGCACCACAATGCTTGCATATTGCGATTTGGATAATATTTCCATTACTTGTGCAGCTCTACCCCATACTGACTTTTTCTGTCCTGCTTTGTACCTGTTTATTACATTAGACATAGGTATGGGTGATGTTTACTTATAATACTTTGGCATATACAGCTTTGATCTTCTTGATTCTGCACTGTATTTAGGTTTATACTTTACCTGGGTCTCAAGCCTACACTTTTAGCTGAGATATGCTTTGATGTTTGGCTTAATCTGCTATTTTTTCTTATATTATTCTATATTTTTATCTATTCTTAATAACACTCATTATTGCTCATTTATATTTTATACTGCTCTTTTGTTTTAGACTGTGGATTTTTGTAGTTTGATGTAACTGATGCATCTCTGTGACCTATGAGTTTAACGCCTGGCTGCAAAGCAAATTTCCTTTGAGACAATAATAATGTTGACGTTTTTGGATCCAAAACGAATAATTACTTTTATTATAAAGTCATTCGACAGTTGTGTCACTGGACTGGGATATGATTTGGAAATGTATAGCTGACAGCAGATCAAACCTCAAAGTCTTACATCAAACCTATGTCACTCCCAAGAAAACTCACTCTATACCAATATGTACTCTTTGTATGGACAGACAGTCTTCCTATTTTGCTACGTTCTAGAAGTTTCCAGGAACAACACACCAGTGATGTTGAGACCAGATGCCAGACCATAAGCACGGCACCGATAAAAACGTTAATACAAGAGTGAATCTTGGGGGTGGGTGTCTGTTTTGTTTTTTTATTAATGTTATGTTTACTAGTAATGTAATTCTGTCATTAGCTTCAATGCATAGCCTAAATCTCAATAAAAAATTTGTCTTTTGTCCAACCCCAAGTCAAAAACCATACGACACATGAAAGCAGCAACTACTTGTATTTGAGAACCTAAAAACCAGTGAATGTTTAGTGTGTATGCTTGGAAAAATTACCCAAACAATAAAGTGAATCAAAATAATATTGTATTGACTAGATGCTTAACTGACTATTCATTTCCAGTCTATAAGGGTTTTAGCCTTACTGCAATGGTAACAGCTAGCCCAACACTGGCCAAATATAACTGAAAAGCCAATATCAAGGAAATAGTTAGATGTAGGCTCACAGACATGTAACATGCAGCGCATATACTGTCAAGCACTACAGTCTTCTAACAAGGCAGAGCTGAATGCATTACATTGTTTGTATTTACACCAACTTGAGGCTTAGAGGAGGAGCAGAAAGCTGTAGAAACCAACAGGAGCCATTTTGTTTGATTTGGGAAGGCATAATTAGGTCCGACATACCCACTCTCCCAGGAGGCTGAGAGAGGAGGGAAGCACAGTTGTGCCACATTGATTCTCTAAGTTTCTCTCCTCACAAAGTTTAACTGCTCAACTCTTAAGTGCAAACAACCCTGCAGTCACGGTTCAGGAGCACATGCTGGCGTGCAAACTCTTACTGTACATGCACACACACACACAAGGTAACATTTTCACACATATGCAAATAAAACCTCATAACCAGAAGAACACAAGAAAACAGTGAGACGCAAACATGGTGCAACATCATGTCACTCAACACTTTCCTGCACACAGTCCCTGTCTTTGTCGCTTGGCACACACGAAACACTCCCTCCATTACCTTACCTTGAGCACAGATACACCTGACACATACCCGAAACAAAGACCTGATTGAGTGAAAGCAACAAAGACGTACACACACTGCCACTTGAGTAAACTGCAGAGCTGTCTTGCCAGTTAAAGGCCGAGATTTGAGCTGATGGACGGGGCGTCTGGGGAGAGCTGAGGTGAAGTGGTGCTGTGCTGTACCCGAGTGGTTGTCATGGAGAACAAAACCCTGAGACAGACTTGGTGATCGATAGCTTGCCTGCACTCCCACAAGAGGTCACACAGGCTACAGGGGAGTACAAAACTGCAGGGCAGGAGTCAGCGCATCACCTCTGGAACACAAACACACTTATATACACACACACACACACACACACACACACACACACACACACACACACAAGGAAAAGAAAAATATATCTTCGCTCGCTTTCTCATCCAAGCTACTGGACATCCTAGACAGTACTTCTCACTCCCTTCATGCCTCAGTGTGGTGTGCAAACAAAGCATCTTCAGCTAATAGCAGCAGGGTCAACAACTGAACACACAGCTGGATACTGACATAACTAAATACTCCATGTACATTCTATTTTCCTATGCGTACTGTTTTTTTGTTTATTTGTTTTGGGGGTTTTTGGGAGGTATGACCTGGGGGCAAAATGAAACTAAAACTGAATGAACCGTTGACAGTTTGACTTGTCAAAAACACAGGTGTAGCTAATAGCATTATCATTTGTTACACCATATTGCAGTAATTACTGGAGCCATCATCAGTGTTATTAGTTGCACCTGTGATTTTTCTGCAACAACAAATCAAAATGGCTGCCGAGAAAAATTGGATTCACCTGAGAGCCTTAAAGAAACTAGTCTGATACTAGCAAGGCTAATATTCAAGCTGTCAAGTTTTGCTTAACGTTAATTAAAAAAAATGTCACGTTAACCCAAAGTATCATTTGTTTTTAATGTTGTAGCATCACAGTCTAATAAAGGAAAGCCTTAACTGATGGTCCAGTGCTGTTTTGTGTGTGTTCCGTGCACTTCATCAAGCCAACAGAGAAGCTAACTACCTTAAACAGAAAAGTAACCGTTAAGTTACATTACTTAGCTATTAGCAACACAAACTGAGCTAACAAGGAGTATAAAAATTAACCCTAAAATACAATATAAACACATAAATTAATTAAACATACCTTGTTGCCACTTTCGACTGGTACTTATTTCTAATAATACTCTCCAATAGATTCTCAGTTTAGCTAATTACCGCAAATGTCCGAGCCTAATTTTATTTTACCGTTACCTGTTGAAACCATCATAATCCGGTTGTCACGTCTAACTTTCAAAATAAGAGAATGACAAAATAAAAGCCACAAAACAAAATAAGCCGAAGACCGGAAACGTTACCTCATTTAAAATATTCTTATTGTATTTAAATATAAATATACTTAGTTTATTACGTTTTTTATGGACACTGTCTCTCTACAGTTTATTTTACTGCTTATTTAACTATTTCACTATATTCTTTTTATTATTATTCTTTATTGAACGTTATGTCCTGTTCATAAGGTAGCTTCAGCCTCAGGTTGATCAAAGAAATATAAAACTGCATAAAAAAAATGAAAAAGGAACAAAAATTAAAAGAAAATAAACATAGAATACATACTAATACAACAAAAACAGGGCTACCCCAAATTAACTTTAAAATATCTAATAAAAAAGTAAATTAAGAGCTTTCTTTGCTTTAATAAGTTTCAGTGACTTACTCAAGATTTTTTAACTCATTCTTCGAATGATTTTCCAATGGGTTTAGTCTTACAATATCCACATTGGTGTATAAAAACCTCCCCAGTAACAAGACAATATTAACAACAAAGTCCATGTCCTTATTTGACTGTCTTCACTGTCAAGGTGACAGCTCAATCTCCCTGGATTGTAGCCAGCATTGCATATCACTCCAGAGGGACTGCACTGACTCACAATAGAAAAACACTTTCAATTTCCCTTTCACAAAATGTGCAATTATTCACATCAAAATTAAATCTCATTTAAAATTTAAAGTTTACCTTGTTTTACCTTTTGAGGTAGTGGAAATGAAATATATCTTTGCCTTATTTACTTAACCACTTCATCATCAAATTCCATGAGAACATAATTTCATTTTACTTGGTTAGGGAAACATGCCATAATCAAAAGTTTTTTAATAACTCTGTTATTAAATTTTTGTCACAAAAGTCGATTCCTTCGATGCAGAGCTGTCTCAGCCCAGGAGAGTCCTTGGAGTACAAAATGTTTAACCACTGTTCACAGAGAGATTGGTATGGCTTTTATCTGTCTATTATAGTTCTTAACCGCACACTGGGGTTGGAATTTCTCACAAAAACTCCTTGTTTCACTGGAATTGCATGGGCAACAGCTTGGGTTCATATTTACTTCCTGTGAGCTGATGTCATTCACTGCAAAACTTTAAAAAAAAAATCAGTTTACAAACTCATGTAGGGAACAGCAGCTTGCATATTATTAAACAATAGACAGAAGATATAGCCTACATATACACACAGACCTACATAAAGATCCTCCATCAGTTGGTGCATATATACATAGGCTCACATATGCAGTGTATGACAAGTAAATGGTAGTAAACGGGGGGAGCAAGAACATTTAAACATTTGGGTAAACTGACAGTATACAAAAATGTAAAGAACTATAATTTAATTTTTATAATTTAAAATAAAAGAGACTTAGATATGACTTCATATACACTCATCAGCCACAACATTAAAACCACTGACAGATGAAGTGAATAACATTGATCATCTTGTTAAAGTACAATGTTCTGCTGGGAAACCTTTGCTCCTGGCATTAATGTGGATGCCACTTGACGTACTCCACCCACCCACACACTATTGCAGATCATGGCAACAGCACTCCCCAGTGACAGTGGCCCCCGCAGCAGGACAATGCACTATGCAACATCCCAAAAGCTGCTAAGGAATGGCCTGAGACATGACAAAGAGCCTCAACCTGGCCTCAAAATTCCCCGGATCCCAGTCTGATCAAGCATCTGAAGGACATGCTGGTACCCCACCTCACACCCCACAGGATTCAAAGGATCTGCAGTGTCAGATACCCCCCAGGGGTCCTGCGTCCATGCCTCAACAGGGCAGAGCCAAGTCTGATTCATGGATCAGGGGTACCTCTGGGGTACCAGCATGTCTCATGGATGCTTAATCAGATTGGGATGTGGGAAATTTGGAGTTCAGGTCAACACCTTGAGCTCTTTGACACCTTCCTTCGTTTCCTCAACAGTTTTTACAGTGTGGCATGGAGCATTGTAACACTGGTGCCATCAGGGAGTCCCGTTGCCATGAACAGGGGTACTTAGTCTGCAACAGAGTATGGTTGGATGGTGCGTGTCACATGGCATCCACATAAATGCCAGGAATTAAGGTTTCCCAGCAGAACATTGCATTGTAACAAGATGATCAATGTTATCACTTAATCTGTCAGTGGTTTTAATTATTTTGCTGATCGGTGTAAATTAATTAGGAACGGTATGGAAGGAATGATAAATAGCTTTTACAATCATTGTTGAAACATTCATTATTGGTTTACTGCTTTTCCATTTATATTTATGATCTTTACCCATAATGATAATAATATCTATCATATCAGACACCTTCTTTATGAGACCATCCATATAAATCAAAACCTGAAATTAATAAAATGATGGATTTCCGGTTCTGATATTTAACCAGCTGTAAAGATCCGGCCAAAACTGCTATGCAAGGATTTTAAAACAAAATCCACAAGAATCAGCTGGACAAACATTGTTTATGATTTTAAACTAAATATTTTCTTTTTGGGTGAGATTGGCCAGTTAAGATAATTGCAATATCTGTATATTAACGTTGTCCCACATACACTACATAACATCCAAAAAGGAAATACAAAGGGACCCATTTATACAAAAAAGCAACAATTTTGTTTTTGCTCCCATTTTCAAAGGTTTAAGATTAAGATCTAAATTTTTTTTTAATGAACTCAATATATATATTTATCTCAAATTTTGGTCGCAAATTCGTTAAATTTTGTGTTAGGGAGCACTTCTCCTTTTCCAAGATAATCTATTCACCTGACAGGTGCTGCATATCAAGATGCTTATTAAACAGCTTCATTACTACACAGGTGTTCCTTGGGATGGTCGTAATAACAGGCCACTCTAAAATGTGCAGTTTGATCACACAACACAATGACACAGATGTTCCAAATTTGAAGGAGTGATCCCCCAGCTGGTGCGGTTATCAGTAAGTCTTCAGAAAGACGTTGGACTCTTACGTGAGGCAGACGTTGCTCTGGTTGGAATGAAAATTGGGTTGACGATACTTTAAATGTCTAACAACATCAGAATGTCACACTGTGTGGACATTAGCATAATGATGTTTGCAGATGATGGGTTTTGTTGGTGAAGATTCTCAGTCATCCAGGTCATGGTAATCTTAAGTGCTATATCGTAGGCAACTGTTTCACCTCTCACCTCTTTTACCTCTCGCCTCTTGGATGAGAGGTGAAAAGTCTTCAAGAAACTCAAGCAAGTCCAGTTGCCATAACTAAGCCATAGACATACAGCCATAACTGAATGTCATCATTTTACATCAAGATGATGTTGGCATGAGACGTTTAAAAGATGTTGGAGTTTGGTTACTTAACAACACAACATAAAACCAAAATATGCCTTGGCCAAAATATCAACATCATCTGTCATCAGCATTCTACATGAAACTGATGTTGGCATTAGACATTGTCCTGACAATGAAATTTCGGTCACCTGCCGTCACGACTTAAATTCAACCAATTATCAATGTCTAATGACATAGGTGGGCAGCTGGGCTAGTTTGCTATCTGCAGGAAAGTCCACCAGAACTGTTGCCCGTGAACTAAATGTTGAATTCACTACCATAAGCTGTCTCCAATGTCGTTTCCTTTAATTTGGCAGTACATCCATCCAACCTCACAACCGCAGACCACATGTAACCACACTGGCTCAGGACCTCCACAGCCAGCGTCTTCATCTGCAAGATCGTCTGAGACCAGCCACTCGCACAGCTGATGCAATACTTGGTTTGCACAACTGAAGAATTTCTGCACGAACCTTGAGAAACTGTCTCAAGGAAGCTCATCTGCATGCTCATCATCTATAGCAGGGTCTTGACCTGACAGCAGTTTGTCGTGGGAGGCCGGTTGGATGTACTGCTAAATTCGAGGAAATTATATTGGAGACGTCTCTTGGTAGTGAAATGAACATTCAGTGTTTAGGCAACAGCTCTGGTGGACATTCCTGCAGTCAGCATGCCAATGAGATCACTCCTTCAAAACGTCCGACATCAGTAGCACTGTGTTGTGTGATCAAACTGCACATTTTAGAGTGACCTTTTATGGTGACCATCCCAAGGCATACCTGGGTAGTAATGAAGCTGTTTAATAATATATGCCACACCTGTCAGGTGAATGGATTATACTGGAAAAGAGGAAGTGCTCACTGACATTGATTTTAACACATTTGCAACCAATATTTGAGAGAAATGTATCTATTGAGTGCATCAAAAAGTCTTAGTTTAGTGTAGAATATTTATGTTGTCATGGTCGTAACAGTTTACAACTAGAACCCTGCACCATCATTAAGACTTTGCACTTTGCACTTAGTTTTATTCTTTTTCTCTCTTTCTTGTGTCTTATCTTTCATTGTATTTTATTTTACTATGTTTCAGTGCTCTTAAATTGAGCACCTGGAGCACACAAAAAATCCTTATGGATGAATACAGTCCTGTCTTATCTTAAATTGATTTTTTTTTTTTAACTTAGACTTGTTCCTTATGGCTTCCTCTCTAAAGACCTTGTTTTTCTAATTTCCCCTCATTTCTCCTCTTTGTCCCTCCTTTGTCCCATCTGACATTTTAGTTGCCCAATTTCTCTCCCTTTGTCTCCTCATCCACCTCTCCAGTGGTGCCGTTAAGGCTATCCTGATCTGACCTATTCCACTTTTTCTTGTTTTACAGTCCCAATTAGGCACAGGTAGTTTGTGCTGGCCTCAGAAGGCCTCTGTGTGTATGTAAGAGGGAGCGGGAGAGGGTGCGTGTGTGTGTGTGTGTGTGTGTGTGTGTGTGTGTGTGTGTGTGTGTGTGTGTGTGTGTGTGAATTATACTGTATATGTCCTGATGGTTTCTACATGTGGGTGTATGGTGAAGGCCATTTAGCTGTGGATGAAGTATCTGTTTCCAGTACTCCTAATGGCATTATTACAGCAGGCGGCAGGGCCCATTATTAATAGTAAATGACAGAGCCTCTCTCCTAAAGGTCTTAATATTGATCCCCCCCCATCCTCAGACTAGTCTTAATGATGATGTTCCTCCATGTCTTTCTCTACAGCACCGTAATCAAGGCCAGACACACATTTACAACCTCAGAGTCACTATAAAGAGAAACAAGCCCACACTACAAATGAGACTTTAAAATTAAAAGAGGAAGGTTATAGGAATTGCCAACCCTTATATTCCTTGTACCTTCCTCCTCCTCCTCCTCCTCCCACCGCAAGGAAATGAATTCCTCTTCTCACCTCGCCTTACACGTCTATGCTGATGAGATAAACACTGATGGACATGAGGAAGTGCATGTTTTTGTATATGTGGCAGCTCCTGTTTTAAATGCGACTATATGGAGATGTTTGTCACTCCTGATTGCACTCTACAGTTCAAGCTGCGCTCCTTGCACAACAAGCAGGATGCATCTTAATGAGAATCAAAGCAACAGACTGACTGAGAGCTGCAGAGGAAGAGGAGAGAGGAATAAAACTCTGGTGGAGTTGCAAAGGTGTGTGTGTGTGTGTGCCATCAAACACCTCTGTTCTACAGCACTGAGTAACAGTAATGGGGTAAAAACGGAGAGAAATAAGAAGGAGCCTTAGAGGCAACAGAGAGTAATAAGACACTCATTGGTTTCGGGGAGCAGCGGTCAATAACCTGAGGGGTTAAAACCAGCAGGGGTGTGTTTCTGGTCAATACAGAAATTAATAAATGTGGCTGTGGCTGCGAGAAGGCCGCACCTCTGCGCATCATAATGATTCCCCCTTCAAATTCTTCATTTGGCTGCTATGGTCTGATAGTCTAATAAAGCCTGTCTGTATCACTGCAGGGGCCCTTCACGCTGCTAAATCCAAACCAAAATGAACTGAATTCAGCTCAGCTGTAACCGACCTGACTCCTCCTTTTTTTCATCATTACATGTAAGGATGAGCTATATGAACAGAAATATTACACACACCCAGCACATAAAGCCAGCGAGAGGGGGCCATAACTCACATCCTAACAAGTCAGATGGAAAACTACTTAAGAGCTCCTCACAAAGGGAACATTTTCCTCATTTTATTCTGACCATCATTGTGCCAAATATTCTTATTGTTATCAGAGAAGCTCAAATACATAACGTACTACATGATGTAAATATTAAAAATAATATCAAAATGCATATCTCAATCTGACGATGCTCAGTCTAAGTTCAACACATATTGCATCATTCTTTTATAGAGGAGTTCAAACTTGACAACAAACATTTTAAATGGGTCTCTTTGTATTTCCTGTTGGATGTTTGGTAATGCAGTACCTGATCATGAAACTATTTTTAGAAAATCTTTTATAGTTTCCTGGGTAGCTGACAGGAAGTAAACAAGGACCAACAATGTTGCCCTTGCAACAGAATGGCAATGAAAGGATCTATAGCCCTGCACATTACCTACCTACTTCGGGGAAATACATAAAAAACAATCACAAATCCATCTTTATGCTACAGAAGAAAACTATAAGAACTGCAAACAGATCTGATTATCATGAACCAACCAAGAAAGTATTTATTGACACAAATGCTATCAAATTAAGAGATTTAGTGGACTTAAAAACTGCACAATTAATGTATAAAGTGAAAAATAAGATGCTTCCAGACTGTATCCAGAAGTTGCTCCCAATAAGGGTGTCAGAAGGAACTATGAGGAATTCGTATGTTCACAAAAACAAAGACTAGAACAAATGTAAAACCAATGTATAAGAGTCAAATAAGTTTATTTGTGGAATAGTTTTGAAGAGGAAATGAAACTCAGCATAAGTTCTGATTATGGGCATTGGCTTTCTTGGTTAGCCAATCCAACTTTGCCACAATCTCTTCTAGCCATTCACGTTGCTACTGTCAAACTCTAAATCTGTTCTCCTCTCTGGTCCTGTCAGATGTCATTTTAGGAAGAATCGTCACACCCTCCTCTACCACATTCACCTTCAGTCACCTTATCCAGAGTCAAGCTCATCAAAAGCCCACTCCTCTTCACATCCAGACCCTCAGCTCCCTCTTCATCTCATCTCATCACCACCAGCGTCTACACTCCATAGTGGGGTTCCCTACCACGTCTTTACCACCCTCCTGAAATATATGACATCATGATGGGATCTAATCACCAAAGACTTCCCATTTTTCATACTTATGGGCACATGTACATGAATACTGTTCTCTCAGAATGAGTCTCTCCTGAAGGAAATAGTGATATCTAAGAAAATAGTTTAGAGTTTGTTGGCCTTACAGCAGCAACAAAAAAAAGATAGCAGTTCACTGGCAGTCTTTTCATTCTCTCTCCCAGAATTATTGGCTACAATCCCTATTGGATATGGAGATGTCAGTGGCAACAATGCATAATGCCAAACAGTCAACCACTGGGGCCTGGGCTTCCCTTATTGAAAGAGTGAAAGATTTTCTTTGCACATCCACTGGGTCATAGTCCTTATACCATATGTATATATATGTATTTTCTTTTTAACCGAGTTCTGAACTGAATTTTTGTTTGGGACTTTTAGGAAATATATAATGTACATATATTCTCTTTAGCTAGTTTCACTTTCATCTAATTACTATAAAGGTAACAGTACAAACCATTAGTGTAAACATGGCAGGTGCAATAACCTGATGTTTCAGCCTACACCTTTGCCTTTAGCAAAACTTGCTTTAGTTTGTCAATGATCCAAAAGATACCAGAAGACATATTATTATTTATTTATTATTTTTCTTGTGTGTATTTAAGTTGTATAAGTTGTAAAATGATCAAAATAAATAACCCTAACAACGTACCGATGTCGACACTAAAATGGAAGCATTATAACACATCTGAATCCAGTGTGGTTTGTTAATCTGTGTCACACAATTACTTTGTTACTCAGCTAGTAGTGAGCATTGTTTTCAGCTTGTTTAAACTTAGAAGAGTTTTGGGGAGCAAGACCCAACCTTGGGAATAAAAACATGCATAATATTAAAGAGGATTGTGTAATCAAAATTCAAAAAACACATTTTCTCATGTACTCTTAGTAAAAGCTGGCCATGACAACAGCTTTGGTTTTATTTTCCAAGGTTTCAGATATTTGTCTAGAAGAGCTCAGTCTCTACGCTGTTATTACAATGGAGATGAGCAGATTATGTGTGAGCTGCTAATAGCATTGGATTTTTGCATTTAAAACATTCAACAGTAAAGTTTGTTTTATCTCATAAAGTGCCCTTGCTCCAGGGAATACAGTGTGGACTATTCTCATTGGAGCTAAAAAAAAAAAAAAAAGTGGTCCTGGTTGACAGTTCAATTATCTACAAGAGCTGAATCCCTGAATCTGGGAAGACAAGTTCACAAGTCCATGAGTTAATGGGCAAATCAAATCAAAACTACCAGTGTGGACAGATACCACTGTGCCACTAAAATGTTTATCATTTAAGTGAATTTACTGTGAAATGTATACCATGCCTATAGCTTAAAGGAACATGATTTAGTCATGATTTGCTGCATAAGACGCAAACAAAAAAACATTAACATACAACCTCCATTAGGTCATTCCAGCTGGATGTTATTGCTATGAAGCCCCAGCCTCCCTGTGACACCAGAAACAGCTTTTATAGAGAGTAACTGGGCATTTCAGTGTCAGATGAGAGAATGACCACTAAAGACCTTTACCATATTGATACAAAATAGTGATCAGCCAAGCAAACATCATCCCCTCTGAAGTTTCAGTGCAGTGAGTGAAGCTGCATAAAACTCATCAGACAGCTACTGTCCTCTACTGGTGCAAAGCCTCAACTGCACTGATGAAATGATCCTGAATGCAAATGAAGCACTTAAAAACATCAGCGTCTTCCAGTGAGAGCTGCTGCAATGGACAAAATTATCATATCAAAACAGTCCAGCGATGAAATCCTTATCTTTCATGAACTGATGTATTACCACTAAAGCACTTATATGGGGGACAATGATGAGGTACATTCAGGTAAAATCCATTATCTCTTTATTTTCCTCCTAAAAATGTAAAAACAAAGGTTGACATACAGATAAAAAGAAGCAAACAAATTAGAGGATTTTGAAACACTTGAGGTGTGAATGTATAAAATGGGCTTTGACTCAATACCCTGACAATGTCCCTTATGTTCAGTATACTCAGTGTATATAATACGTGTATACGAGTTGGCTCTGGTTCAAGAAATTCAGCTCAGGAGTGACGGTGAGCCTCTTTAGAAAGTCACAGAATCGCAGAACATTGTTGGTAGCCATCCACCAGTTTCAGTTCTGCAGCTGGAGCGGCTCCTGATGCCAGCTTTTATAATCCTTCTCATTCAGATCTGAAACCCACAGCAAAGCTATCAGATTAGCGTCGCTGGCTAATCTACACTATGTCAATGAATGAAAACCATCCGCTGCCTTCTGTGCCGCCATGCCTGACTGAATAAGATATGATTCTGTGAAACTGCAGGGGGGACTCTTGTTTCAGCACAGAACTGAGTCCCATGTTAGCTACATACAGTACATACCATTTTGAAGGCATGTCTCATACTGGGAGTGTGTGTGTGTTTGTGTGTGTGTGTGCCAGCAGACACACAGATCCATACAGACTGAATAACTTTCTGTTCACGTTGCTGCAGCAGTTGTGAAGAGCCAGATGTCCCGGCTGTCTCCATCTCTGGAGGTGAGAGATGGTTGTGTCTCTCAGACTGAGGCCAGGAGGGGGGAACAGGCACGATGCCAGGACCTCACATAGTCTGATGAGGTCGGCAGTGACAACTTGCCAGCGGAGAAATGTTACTGAGTACATTTAGTCAGGGCGACAAAAGGGGCCATTTTTCTGCATCAAACCATTTTACTTTCAATACTTTAAAGGTTCATATAGCGGTGAGGGTTGTTGCACCAAGCTAAAACTTCTCTCAGGTAGCATTCCTTCAGTGTTCACTGCTCAGGAGGTTTTTACCAGGTGATGAATTACCCGCAGAGGTCTCCTCCTCTCCAAAACAAACAGATCAGGTGATTTAAACCGGTAACATCACTGAATACAGCAGTTTCACATCACAAATTAGTGTTTCTCCAGCGCTGCTTGACGCAGATGGGCTTCTAACTATGATGGCTGATGGGAAAACGTGACAACACAAATGCCCCTCTCTAGATCCAGTGACTGGTTTGTCCACTCTGGGCTACAATAGAAACATTGTGGTGAACATGGCAATCTGCAACAACCCCCTCCCTATGTAGATATATGCTGCTTATTCTACGGTAAGGAAAACACAACAATTTTTATTTTCAGGTGATTATAAAGTATAGAAAACATACTTATTATATTATATTTCTGGCAATATTTCCTCCTAAATTCTTCACACTGGACCTTTAAAGGTTCACTGTGTAGGATTTATTGCCATCTAGTGGTGAAGTTGCAGACAACTTCTCCAATGTACCAAGCATGAATGGAAAACTAAGGTGGTCAACACAAAAATATGCACAAATGGCAAAATGCGAATATGCAAAAATGCAAGCCAGTGTTTGGTTTGTTCATTCTGGGCTACTGTAGAAACATGGGGCCCTCTGTGGAGGAGGACTGGCTCCCTATGTAGATACAGTATATACAGCTCATTCAGCAATTGTTATTTTCAGGTGACTATAAACTAATGAAAACATATTTATGAATATCATATACCATATCTGCCAATAGATGCTCCTAAACCCTACACACTGGACCTTTAACTTGCACTTATGTAAACATTTTGAATGCAGGACTTTTACTTGTTTTAATAGTGAGGCATTGCTACTGCTCACCCACAAAATGGCCTTTTGTATGTCAGTGAGTGCTTTAGATTTATTATACAACCAAGGTTACTTAAGCAGTGTACACTGACTCCTTTTCATTCTAGATAAACTAAAACATTCCACAAAAGTATAAAACTACAGGTATGGTTAAAAACTGAGTGTGTCTTTCATTAACCGGAAGCACCTGAACTTGATTATGTGACCTTCAGGTAAGTAAAACTGCTTTCTGCACATATGCCTTGTAAAATTATAACTCCTGAGTTAAATGTAAAATGACAGAAGTGTGCTGATCATTTCTGTTGGTTCACCTTTGATGAATATATGTACTGTGGCCAAAAAAAACAGCTAGCCAAAAGAATTTAATAGGATTTGAGTTATATCAAATAGTCAGTCAATCCATTGATTTATTTGGGGCGGCTGTGGCTCAGGAGGGACAGAGTCATCCTCTAATTGGAAGATCAGCTCTTCGATCCCTGGCTCCTCCAGTCTGCATGTCGAAGTATTTTTGGGAAAGATACTGAACCCCAGATTGCTCCCTGGCACCTGGCATTGCTGGCACATTTTATGGCAGCCTCGGCCACCAGCGCTTTTACTCTGTGTGAAAGCGCTCTGAGTGGACGGAAGACTAGAAATACAAGTACCAGTCCTTTCACCATCCATTTACCATTTGTCACATGAAACAGAATTTCAGTGAAAAGGCAGCAGGCGTAGGCACATAAACACCACATATAATTTAGAGCTTTCTGCTTGAAAGACTAATGACCAATTATTTTTGATAAACCTCTGTCCACCCGTCTCTGATCATGTCATTACACCTAAACAGCTGATATGATGCTGAAATGTCAGAGACACATAAACAGCCTAATCATTTCTTGTTGTTCCCACAATAAACATCTCACACACACACACACACACACACACACACACACACACACTCACTCACACAAACATCATGAATAATCATACGAATATGGTGTTTCATCTCAGCCAGATGAACTGCTCTTCATGGCGACATCCTACTGCTTTATATAGTCATATCGCCATGGTGATCCATCGGTATACGTCTGTGCTTGTTATTCTGGAAAACTCTTAAACCTGACTCTTTTCTCTTGTCTTGAAAACAAGAGCTATGTTGTTGAAGCAAAAATCTCCAGCTGAGACTCATGATGGCAGGACACTGAGACCAATCATAGGTCATTATTACTAAGAGAAGTATCGGATTTCACATCATTGTGGTTGGTAGAAACTCTGATCCTGTTACAACTGAAGGGTAGCAAAACGTTCTGACAAAACCTCCTTTCAGTCATGTCTTAAACACACAAACTCAGCTTCTACATTTCCCAAACACATGCAGCAACGTAGTCCCAGATTGTCCCATGCAGTGTGTCCACGGTGAGGAGAATTACATTGACCTAATTCACTTAACTGGACCAGTTAGATATTTGATCATTGGCTGGCTCAGCTTGAGTTTGATCCTCTGAGCTGAGCTCCAGCAGCTTCTAGCCTCAATAAAATCATCCTCTGCCTCTGACAGAACTCATGTCTTAGTGAGTTATTAATACCAACAGAGCAGACAGGATGTTATGCACTGATTCTTCAAGCTTCTCATCAACAAAGCGACATGAGAAGAGAAGAAGGTCGCCTTCTCTCCCTCTGCTCCATCTGTCCCTCCATACTTTACCCACATCAAGAGGACTGGCAAGACTCGGACAGTCGAGTCAGAAAACTTGACAACCTCAAACAGTTCTTGAAGGTCCACATTGTAGAAACATTAAAATGCTAATTATACACCAATTAATTCACACTGCACAGAAAGTGAATATGAGATTGGTGCTGACATTTATCTAATCATAGCTTAAAAACCATACAGTAGCTATACGTACAAGGCCTGTTAAGCTTTGGAATTCTCCGCGTCAACACTTTATGCAAGCAATACTTAGTCCCTCAAGAATATAGACGATTGTGTTGTTGTTTTTTAGCAAAATATACCAGACACAAGCATAAAGAACAATTTTAACTGCAAACATGGGCATATCCAACTAACTAGATACACCTATAACTTACAGTGGTCATCCACTTCCACTGGCAGGCACCTGTTCTTAGCCAAGTGCATAATTTTGTAGGGTAACACAAAAGAGAAAGGGGAGGTCAGCCAATATATCGGAGAGTTTAGAATAAATATAGCAGCTCTGTTCTGCACTTTATTCAGTTTTTGGGAGCTTACAACCCACCAACTCCCACCAAAACCTGTATGAGATAGCCTTACATGTACCAGACTCATCAATTATTCCTTACCCTAAATTTTCTTTCCTGTATAAAAGTAAGGCTTAAAAACAACAATTAACTTAAAAATAAATCTGTGTTGGTTTTTAAAGTATATTTTAGGGTTGTAAGGATGCAAACAGTGAAGATCGAATAACACTATAATGACTAACAGCTTTAGCCTCATTCTAGAATTATTGTTTAGCATGATATCGTCTATGCAGCAACCAGGTGATGCATATCTGAGACCTTTTTTCCTGGTTCTCATTTTCTCTTCTTTTCATGGTTCTCTTCATGGTTTTCATTATAAAAAGAGTCATTTGGAAGCATTAAAACTAGAGACAGAGTTCTCATCCAACAATGGATGTATAAAGAGAACTGGATAAAGCAGCGGAGACGGAACCCTGTTCATTCCTATGAAAGTTGCTCAGTGGCACATGAGGCCAAAAAAGTTCAGCTGCCACATATATAATCACTGCGATGATTGGCACTGCTTCTGCACTGTGTGGCCCGTAGAGCAGGCACACTAGAGACTTCCACCTGCCAACTGGCTACTTCTGGTTTAGCGCTCCGCTAACTTGAACAGGATAAAGTGATTCAATTGTGCAGCTCTTCTAGACTTTCCAAATGTTATCAGATTAAATGGATCAAATCCTGACACTGAATAGAGTCATTTTGCAGGGGTTGTGGTGTGCAATTCCTTGTCTCCCCAGTTGCTCATCTTTACAGTGTCTGTCAGGTTTGCGTTTCCCTCTTGCTACTAGCTGCTCGCTAATTCCTGCTATCAGCTATTTCCTGTTTATCCACCGCCAGTGGGTCGCACGTGCTGCGTCATCAATAGCTCCTCCTACAAGTCTTCAACAGTCCCTCCCCTTGCAGAAGGCCGCCTTGGTCTGTTTAAACTAAAAGGGTTCCACTAATATGACTACCCTGCGAGGCGGAAAACTGGGCACCTCAGATCAACTCGCCTATCCAGCTCTGTGTCTAAACGCTCGCAGCTTGCCGACAAAACAGCCCAACATTCGCCGAAAATCTGGCAGTGTGAAAGGGGCTTATGGGAAAGAATCTTTGTGGGCCACACAGCATCATGTGACAGATGTAATTCCACTGTTTGGCCACTATGATGATATGATGAATTGACCTCAAACCCTGGGGCACTTCCTGGGGGCTGCTTCCGACTTGCAGGGTTTTAGCATTAGCTTACTCTAGCTAGTTGCAGCTGATAAAATCTGCTGGCAACAGTCGTCATTCCAGCGGGAAGCGATGACTGTCTTTCGCTAGAAATAAGGCCTGTTTTTGTTTTATTCTGTCTGAAATCAGGGACCTGTTGTTTCGTCAGTTAATACAAATTTTAAGCGGTAAATCTGCCACCGTTATCAGTGTGAGCTGCATATTTGCCATGTGGAAATACTTGACAGGTGTTGCCACAGTAACTAAGGAGACGAGGCATCAACTGTATGCAGGAAGTTACAGTGAAAATTTAATTTACCGATATATTTAAAGATATACTGTGCAGGATTTTCTTAAAAGAACAATGTATAAAACTCATACAGAAGTAATCCCTTTTAATCATCACTTTGACCCACTAGAACTGTGTGGTGCTGTATTTTCTTAAATGATTCTTATTTTCTGTGTATGGGATGTTTATGGGTGTGTACCCCCACAGCGCTCAGGTGAGGTTGGAGCACAAGCAGTAGTCATCCAGATGACACAGTGCCAAAAAAATGCAAATATAGTGAAGCAAAATGCCAAACTAAAGTGGATCTGGGGTTGGCTTTTACTTTTACTTTCACTGGTGAGTGTGTCTACAAATCCTTCATAGTATTCCTTTAATATTTAATACTTCATCCGCTGAATTTGTGTTTACAGTTATTAGTATATAAGAGCTCCCTGGCCTGGCCCGCCCTATATAGGCTGTGGCCGAGAGCTGCAGCACAGTGTGACGGAGGCTGGCTGTGCTCCACTTTTGATGTTAAAGGGCATGTTAACATTTTGAATTCATGTTGTTTTTCCTCAAAAACCACCACATGTTGTTCTCATAAACCCGAGTGGATGAAACGTCCTGGGGTCTTTCTCCTCCACACTCCTCTCTGAGAGGCAAAAACACAATTTGGAAGGAAGAAAATTAGATTTCAAACAGGCAGTATATATATCAGCAGGCGGTGACATGTTTCTGGCTTTATGTCTGCATTTCTTATCCACAGCTAAGTACCTTCAGGTGGGAAAATAGCATTTTTGATTTTCTTTTTATTCTTATGTAAATAGGAACAACATTTGTTGTGGATTCAGCCTGGGATGATGGCTCTAGTGTAATCTGAATAAAAAAAAATTCAAGACTAAAAATAGCTGACATTAATATTATTTATATCACTGTATTTGCACCATAGCTATTTATGACAAGAGATTAATGCCAATTAAAGGCAACTGAAAAGAGAGCTGGGTTATTTATAGGTGGATACATATTTCAATTTGTTAAACATCTTTCCTTGTTTTCACAACCGGAGAATAAACAGGAAAAACAAACTGATGAGCAGCACTGAAAAGGAACCAACAAACCAAAAACCATGCAGCTATACAAGCTTGTAAACAGAAATCTGTAGCTACATTGATTGATTAGGGAGAAAGGAAAGACAAAGACAAGACTATCACTGTAATACTTAGCCCATTGTGCATTAGTCATCATGACAAGTTAGCACAACAAAGACTCATCATAAATATAGAAAAAATCAATTCATTTTGTTGAGTTTTTCTTTAAATGACGCATGTGCTAAAAATAATCTGAAAAATCACAAGATGGAATTTTCTCTGTTTCCGAAAGTGTGTATTCTCACACCTTCACCATACTCTTCTCTTAAAACTCCACCTCTCTTTCTCACTTACACACACACACACACACTCACACACACACACACACACACACACACACACACACACACACACGTTCACACTTCCCGCCATACTGTTCTAACACCTCTCCATGGTTATGATCTTCATGGCACTTTTAGAAATCTGCCTCACTGAACCGAGCAGCCGTTTGCACTTCACTCCTGCTTGGATGGTGCTGATGGGGAGATGAACACGGATGAGAGATGTTTATCAGATAATTACATGCAGATGGACACAGCCGGTACCTCATTTGCAAACTGGCATTTAAAAGAAAATCTATAACTATGTATTTTTCATTTGACTTAAAATGGTGGCGTTAGGAAGCATATTTATCATGCACGTTCAGAAACAATAGGAGGTGCATGTAAGATGAATTATTGATTACACTAACTGTGGCAGTGGCTTTTTTCTCACCAGATATTTTGATAGTAGGACAAACACAGGTGTTACTACTGTAATAACATTACCAATGGCTCTGTCCTGTTCAAGTGTCCCAGTGAGTCATGACAGTGTGACAGTAGGATACCAGGAACCTGAAACTGAAGCAGCTAAACGTAATTCAGCCCTCGTTCATTTTATTATTCACACATGTGATCCAGAAAATACATAAAAGGTGGTTTGTAAAGGCTGCAGAGTGTGACTTACATAAATGTAAAAATCCCTCTGTTTTGTTTTGATTTCGCTGCCCAAGGTTGGTGTTGTTATGTTGTTATGCTGCCATTAGTTGATATTTATTTACAGCGCATCCATTTACATGACAGAGAACTGAGACCCTTGAAGCAGTCTGACACACACACACACACACACACACACACACACGCACAGCAGGAGAATAAATAACAACCCTCTTGAGATGCACACTCAAACCACGCTTCTTTCCAGGCAATTCTACTATCACATTTAAATCATTTCTCTGCAAAACAAAACTGACAAATTGATTATTAATTTCATAGCTAGTTGACAAAGTTCAAAAGTTTGGAATCACCTGTTAACCTGTCATTAATGGCTAATTTAACACAGCTAAAAATGCTATAATTCAGACCCCAAACACACATATGAAACAGCTTTGACCTCTACAGACGAAGTAATAAATGATTAAAACTTTCATTTAGTTGATGTCGTCATTTTCAAGCAGAGGAAAAAAGGCACTTTGTTGATCAAACCATCTGGGACTTGTAAATGTATGCACTGTCCTCCCTGCGACAACGCTGTGCAAACTGAATAATACAGTTAATACAGACAGAACTTACAAACAAAATAATGTAACTGATTGCAATACCACTGCTACCGTCTGAACTGTCCATGTGTGGAGGGCTTTTTCTAAATAGGCCGCACAAAAGACACCTGAGGGATCGCCTTCCTGACAATAAATATGCCATTAGAACAAGAACTCAACCCCATGGCGAGACACTTTAGTGAACTTCATAACGCTAATGATTCCTTATTACACATAGAGGGCATTGAGCACATTTAACCTCTGGTTACAGAAACTCTATTAAAGGGAAGGTTTTTAGATCCATCAGCAGGATGCTTTCAAGTCTCCTGGTCTTAATGAGGACATGGACTTCACATGTTTTCTGTGATGTCTCTGGCATCACCAGCTTTTCTATCTAAGGTCTGTATATAGATTTTTTTTCTTCTATCTTATCTCATGTTACGTAGTGTTTTTAAAAACTATTTTCTATTTGTTTCACCTGTCATGTCCTTATCTGGGTCATGTCATGACAGTCTCCTCTTAGTTCCTGGTACTATATAGGTGGGTCCACAGTGTTGTTGTCTGTTTTTAAAGCCATGGTGAAGCCCTGCAGTAGTCGAAACATATTTGCTCTAATATTTCCTTCCTCGTTTCTATATTTTCAGAGTGCCTGGACTGCCTTCCTGTGACGCCCCCACAGTGTTGCATGACTTGGGAGAATGCTGTTGGAACAATTTCTTTCCCTCCAAATACCTTTCAATTTGGACTTTGTTTTCCAGTCCAGAAAAGTGTGACTGACCCTCAATCATTATTGAACCACAACAGCACACATGGGCTCTAAATCCTCAGGAAACATGTTTAACTTTGGGCACTCTTTGGTCTCCTCAGTGGTTAGATTGAATAGGTTTAAACTGTGATTTGTCAGTCTTGATGTCGTAGTGCTGACCCTTGTGTTTCTATTGTGAAGTCTTAAGAGTGGTTCTGCTAAAGCAACATGCTTATTAACATAATCTTATGTTATGGTTTGGCTCATATGACGTTATTCTCAGGGCTTGCCCCACTCTCACTCTCTGTTTATCATGAGAACTCTTTGGTACTTCTGCCCCCGCTAAGAGGCTAACTGTTGCGGGAGTATGAGCTCCACAACAGGGACACAGTCAGCTTGCACCAAGTGGCAACCTCCAGGGCTGAAAAATGAAGCCACTGCCTAAATGCCAGTTCCCCAAATGGCCACTTGAGGCTGACTCCAGAAATTACTCAATCTCCATAGACCCCCATTTTAAAACCCCAAATTCACAGCAGAAACAAACATATTTACAGCCTGGTGCAAAAAATGGATTTGGACTCGATCAATCATTTCAACACTCATGAATACTATACGGGGGCTGAATTTTTATATAAATCTTCAATTAACATTTTGCTTAGGTTTGAAGTTACACAAAATGAAGGGCAGGGCCACTCTGACTGACAGGCTGTCTGCAAAGCTTCACTACCCCCTCGCTCCTTTACAGCTCGCCCCTCTCATCCAAATAGGCTCACTTCTGGCTCAAAAAAATAACAAACAAGCAAACAAAAACAAGATGGCAACAGCTGAAATGTCATCCCTCTGTATCGAAACAAGAGTCCACAAACCAATAGATGACATGACAGTAGCAGTA
This sequence comes from Epinephelus lanceolatus, assembly GCF_041903045.1. Taxonomy (NCBI): domain Eukaryota; kingdom Metazoa; phylum Chordata; class Actinopteri; order Perciformes; family Serranidae; genus Epinephelus; species Epinephelus lanceolatus. Next base: position 26,885,837 of record NC_135738.1, read on the forward strand.
TGTCCATCATTTTATACAGTCCATGGCTCACACACACACACACACACACACACACACACACACACACACAATGACAGGGCTAACTGTTAGCATCACATGGCTAACGTCACCTGATGGTTATTAACTGGTTTAACAACAGAATTGAGTTGTCGGTGTCAGTAGTTTGTTGAGACTGTTAGTATAGCTAAGTGTTGGATGTTAGCCGCTGCTGTTGTGCATCCCACCCCCTTGATCGCTGAACACACGGGGTATCCACATGATGCTGACCTCGCTGTACTTTTAACTCAAAAGCCTTGTTAACCAAACATCAGACATCTTACACAGAGGTAAACAAATCTTTTAAATCTGCAAACATTTTGATGCTAAGCTTCCAGTTCCTTTTACCAATGACTGGTGATTTCCTCTGTTGTCATTGAACTGTTGTTCAGAGATATCTTTGTCTCTTTTTGCCCTTTCAATTGTCAGTCTAGTCAAATTATTGACTATTATTATGACTATTATTATTGTCTTTTGTTCTCTATGCACAAAACAAATCCCTCATACAAAATAACATCTATTTGTACAGAGGACATTGTACAACCTAAAGCATAAAGACCATTCAGATGTACAGAGTGGTCCTCTCAGCCATGTGACTGTACCCAGTCAAGCTTCTGTGGCAGGGTTATTCCAGGATGGTATATATAGCACAGGATATCTATGGATACTATCGAGGGGGGAGTGACTTGATACACCCTCATGGCAAATCACACCTGCATGTTGTGACGTGCACGAAAAGTTGCCAGCACAGGACTTGTGAAAGCAATATCGTCTCAGTCCATATTTCACGTATAACTATATCGAGGTTGGGAATGCAGCAGGACCACAAATAAACCAGGTTTTACAAAGCAGCGTCCAGTCCTTTGTAATTGGATGTGCATGTTTCCTGAAGTCTGTGATGAATGCAGATGGAACAGTGTGTGAGAGGAGGTCAGTGCACAGTCAGGCTGAGAGCTCACTGTCACGGCTGCACTCCCTCAGGGACAGGAGGAAGGTTTCTACATGGCTGATATAAGTCTGTTAAAGTGTGTAAGTGTGTTTGCATGTTCTCACGGGCAGTCAGACAAGATTTTGCACGCAGACAAGTCATCCATCTCTGATTCTGGTCGTGTGTGGCCTCTGAGCAGAGCGACTGGACTGATGATTCCTCAGCGGGCCGTGAGTGTCTCAGCAACTGTCTGCAAGCACACTGCCATAAATACACTCCGGTCTGCACTGGATGGAAGTCAAACGGTAATATGACAGCAAGGGAGAGGGAGACAGAGCAAAAACTATACAGTGGAGGGGACAACAAGCTGTGCAGAAACAGCAGAGAGCTCAAGGACGAAACCACATTCAAGCTGGAGAACAGTGCAAGGTGTTAAGTTCAATAAACAGATTCATGTTTAAATGGATAAGATAGGGAGGCAGAGAATAGACCTGTCTCTGATACATTAGCATTTAACCCCTCACACATCACAGGACAGTGCTCTCACAGCGTCAGCAGCTCTAACTCAATAATCAATCACATTGACGCAACCCACAGAAACACTGAGATTGAGAGCGAGCAGTCAGGCGAGGAGTGTGAAGACAAATCCTCTGTGAGCAAACTTGGCAATGTCAAAAAATAAAAAAACTGCCTTGATTTTTTTTTTTTTTTTTGCTGTACTCATGTCCCAGAAACAAGCCACTGTAATGCTCATTTCATGGCTGAGAACGCAGCCCTCTTAGCCACTTATAAGGACTTAAACCAAGCCTCAGAGGGTGTGATGATAACTATCTCCTCCGCTGTTCCTTCAATCCAATGTTCTAGTCGTATAGAGACCCTGTCTGCTTTTACGCTGGCTGACAGAAGCAGGTCACTCAGTCAACACTGTTGCTATAAATCCACTGCCATGCTCGGAAACATTCAAACAAGCCTTCAGCTTCAGAGGACACAATAATCACACACAGCACTGCAGGGGCTGACAATAACAAAACACTCAGAAGCTCCTCAAAGCATGACTGGAAGAGACCTGCACAATTATTTTCCACTTCTGAGCTCAGGAACATTTCATAAACAAAATATGTTTGTGAAAGTGTGTGTGTGAAATTTGGGGGCGGGAGTTAAAGCAAACCACTATAGAGCTGATCAATATGAAAGCAGGCTCAACAGTAATTAGGCTACTCAGGTTTAATTTTTCATCAGTGCGTAATTACACTGCAATAACAGTGATAGTGAGGACTGGCAGCCAGCAGCTTGTCTGTGTGTGTGTATGTGTGTGTGTGTGTGTGTGTGTGTCTGTCTGTCTGTCTGCTCAGACTGAACAGCAGCAAAGAGGAAAAACATTTCATCCACGGCGCAGGCCTGTTTGGTGAAACGAGCCCTGTCCTCGACCAAAATAAGGAGAAAACCGCAGGCTGTGGCATGACGCCTAAACGGACACACCCCCTCCAGGCTGTGGCATCGAACCAATGACACTGTGATAAACAAACGGCGGCGGCTCCCGGCTGCCATATAATCATTATAGTTACTGATCCTGCTGGACTGAACCCATCATTACGGCACGTAATTACATTTCACCAACAAACAGGCCCTGCGCGTGGCTCTGCGCTTTGTCCACCTAAACACACGGCTTCCCCCTTCAGTGCAGACTGACAGATGACTGCACAAATGACATCTTAATCAAAGCAGCGACACACACAAACACAGCACACACACATACGCACGCCTCCCCGCCTCTTAAATCCGCGCGGCGGTGCGCTCCTGGCCCCTCTCGTGTTTACCGTATCTCACCTTGCTTGACACATTTGAGGCGGACCGGGTCTTTGCAGTGTTTAATCACGGCCAGCACGTCCCGGGTGGTGAGCCCGGCCACTGGCATGTTGTTGACCTCCAGCAGCAGCTCATCCTGGGCCAGTTTGCCGCTCTGGATCAGTCCCTTCCCCTGCTTCACCTCGCCGAAGTAGGGGAACTGGCCGTTCTCCGCGCCCCCCTTCAACTCGAACCCCAGCTCCCCTTCCTTCCCCCGGGTTATCACCGCTTCGTGGACTTTGTTGGTCCAGTGGTTTTTCTTCTTGAGGCTCTTAGACATCGTTAGGGCGAGTTAATCACCGCGGGCTGGCCCATACAAAAGCCTCCTACCGTCTCATCCCTGCCTTTGTGCGACCGGCTGCAGCTTCACAGCGCCCGTGGCTCCATCATCACCGGTGCACGCCAGGCGCAGTGTCCGCTCGGCGAGCCGCGCAGTCGGGCAGAGGGCTGCAGTACAGCACGGCGGCGGATGAAATAATTATTACTCTGTCAGACACACAGACGCAAGAGACAGATACTGGCGGATGACCCGGATGTGAAGCCTGAAGGAGGGGAGAGATGAATGGTTCTGGTTCGGCGTAAAAGGATGGAGAGGAGGGGAAATAACACAGGAGGCGCTTCACTCCCACTACACTGCCAGGGGCGCTTCCTCAGGCTCACTGTGATCACACACAGGCGGTGACATGTAGGAGGAACATTAGTTTACACATTACATACGAACCTCATCTCACCTTGTATGATCTACCTGCATGCATGTTTGTAATTTACGGAAATAAAATAGCTTTAAGACTTACTTTTTTTTTAATATATACTTTTGCTTAGTCCTAGCATGCCCCATCTTATCTAATATATGCATTTTTTATAGAGAGTTTATGAGAGTAATACCTTTCAGATAATATGAATCATGCACTGCAGATTTTTACATATCCAAAGCTGGATTACTAACAGGGCTAAATGGTCAACTGCCCGGGGCCCCAGACACCTTAGGGAGCCCAAAGGCTCCAGGTTCAGTTTGTGGTAGCCTAATTACTTTAAATTGAAGGTTGCAAGTTTGTTGTTAAAACTGCATGGACCACTTAGGCCGTTATAAACTCAAATGATATAGGAGGCTTAAGGCAACACTGAAATTACTACTTAAAGTCCCATCTTGTAGAAGGTCCCCTAGTTAAAATCTTAAAGCCTTTTAATATTTCAGTTTTCATTTACATTGTGTATTCTGCTAAATAAATTAGAAGACAATACATACACATGAACTTCTGACTCCTACATGAAATTCAGATGTGCCCATCCTCCTTTATGGCTCACTACATATAGGGCACATTACTTCCTGCACTGGTACTAAATGTTCATGAAATATAAATCATGAGTTGAATATTTAGAGATACTGTACTACGCAAAGAGTGGAGGAAATGGGGGTCAAATGGGGCCAACTCAGGCAGCTTGCTTGCTAATGTTGTTAGCATCTGACTTCAGTACAACACAGCGAGATTAGCTTAGTCTCTAGCCTTGCCAACACGGATATCTAAAGGCCCAGACATCAAAGAGCTAGTGATGATTATCACAATTCTTGGCCAAAAAGCTACCCTGAATTCTACACTACAGCAAATAGCCAGTTAGCATGTGCGTTCTGCCCCTGCATGAGAAGAAATAACTCTCTGTACCAGCAGGCGGCAGTAGGCTGTGTTCGTTATTCAAAAAGGGAAACTGGAAGACTGACAAGATGGATTCAAGACACTTAGCCTGTTAGCACTTTGATAACACAGCCTGAATTTGAAAGAACAAGGGATATTTACTGTGCACCAGCGAACAATACCACAAAAAATAAGAACCATTTCTGCCTAAAGGCTCAGTGGCTAAAAAAATAATCACAGCCTCTTAACTTAACTAGAGAAAATTATAAGAAAAGTATCAAAAAACTAGGGAAAGATGTCCAAAAAATAATATTTATTATAGATTTTAATTTTACATTTAAAATTATGTTCCAGGGGTTAGGTTTATTTGAGGTTACAGTTTCTTTTATTGAAGCCATTTTTTCATTTATAGTTCATAAATTAAATGTGTAACAACAAAAGTATGGTTCTGTACAAAATATCAGACCTACATGCATAAGCCTGTGCACAAGTACTGTTCAGGTCTGCATATTCTTTGTATACGTTTTTTTGTTTATGCTGATATGTGTTTCTCAAAAACTACTAAATAAACATAAAAATAATAAATATGTTTAGGATTTTTTTGCTCTTTTCACTTTTAGCACTACTTATTTGATTTGTTTTTAACTATTCTTTTTTGCTGATTTTTCAGTAATTGCCTTTAAACTTTTTTTCTAATGTCTTGCTTGTTATTGGGCTATTTCTTCTTTTCGTGTTTTGAAAGAAAGAAATCAAGCCGATTTGCTCAGGTTTCAGATGGTTAACCATTTGTTTACTGTCCTCAATTCTGTTTCTCTTCTTGTGCACTGAGCTGATCTGCCAATCGGAGTGACACTCACCGACGGGCGCCACTATCTCTGACAGCAATTCAGCGTGCTAAATTGGTCAAACAGCAGGGAACCAGGGGCCATCAAGAGCCAACTCCCGCCAATGGTGCCGGACACACTGCAAAAACTGGGGCAACAGAAGCTGACCAATGGCCTGACATTGAGCGATGGCTGACCGTCGGCCCAGTGTGTCAGCACCCTAATGCGTTAGCTAACATGCTAGCTTCAGTTAAGCACATAAAATATCATGTGCACATCCATGCCAGTTGAGTTTTTACATAATTAAAATGTGACTTTCACGTAACTTTACTTAAAAGTGCTCTGATGCTTTACTGGACAAGTGTCAGTGTGGTTTGCTGCAGGCTGGAGAAACAGGTGTCAAGTGCAGTGTTGCCAGAACTCGACCACTTTCTTTAAAAAAATTCCCCAAAACATTAAAACCTCACAATATATTACATATACTCCACAAAATGTTGCAACAAAAACAGCTTGTAAAAATGTGATTTGTCCTTGATTCAGTTATCCTCATGGAGATTTCAATAGCGAAGTCTTTTACTCTGTGATTTCTGGGCCTGATCTGACAAGTCATGATATGACCTGATCTGGCCCCTATCGTCCTCTCACTAATTCGTCCAGGTCCATCTATGCTTGCAGGAGAGCCACGGTACATTTTTGCCCTGAGGCCTCTCTATAGTGGGCTAATCCAGCCCTGTGTGTACCTCTGCATGTTAGGTCTTTTCACTGTGTCTTGACACGTGCAGCACCAGCAGCTCTATCAGTCCTGTTTACAGAAGTATCCTTGCTCACATGCATGACAAGCTCCTGAAACTCTAATGGTTAGCTCACCTTTACTCCTCTGTGGTCACGAATCACTGGTCTGTTATAAATGTAAGACAGGAGTAGTCTACCTCAATTCATCATCTCACGTCAACATGAAACAGGCTGTGTGAGCAGTCAGTGAGTTAGGAAATAGTGCAATAATTCAGAGAGTTGAAATGTGAGGGGAAAAAGAAGCAACATCAAACATCTGCACGTCTGGTTTTAAATTTGACCTGTTTAAGATGGTCACCATTACATAATTGCTCTGATGACATAGATCCAAGTCCAACAGGAAATGACAAATCCTTTTGTTGCCATTACTTTTTCATGGCTGCATGACTTTCTGAAGCGGGTGAAGTAAAGTTTCATTCAATATTTAACACAAAAGTCAAGAGCTGCAGAAATCTACTGAGGATGACTGTCCCTCTTACTGCCACTCTCAGCAGTGCCTCTGTGAGTGTGTGTGAGTCTTTTAAGGACATGCATGTGCTTCTGTAATGTTTGTATCCTCCCTACAAAACAACATTACTGTACACAACCCCTTGTGCATTTGCAAACAGTAAATAATATATGAAGAGTGGTGGATTCACTTCGACTGTCCCTTTACTTACTTCACTGTCTTGGCATTTAGGTCAAAGTGTGCACTCTGGTCACAGCAGATGCTTTCGACACTAATGCTAAGCAGATGATGATGATGCAGACTAGATGGTTATTAAAGACGAACCACCACGGTGCAGAAAGAGTATTGGTACAGTCCAGAAAACTGGCTGGATTAACAGATTATACCCTCAGAGGGGAAATGAATCCCTGCTTTGATTTATTTGAGCCTCTGCTGGCGGATGTCAGAACTGCAGCTTTAAGAGGCCTCGACTGAGAACTACAGGTCAGGGCTGAGAGATCATGTGCAGGGGACAGTGGGGTCAGTTGTGACGTTGTTGTATTGACATGAAATAACCTCCCATTACTCACAGATTACTTGAACCGCAATGAAAATAGTTTGATCCCTGAACAGATAAAGGTGTCTGCTAACAGTTTATCAAGTCTTTTAGAGCCTAACCCAAACATGAGAGGCACAACTTTGTAAAATGTAAAAGGAGTGCATTTTTTCCACATTTCCCTGGTATGGATGTGATAGAGGGTAGGGTCAGTAAGGACACCTTATTCTGGAATAAAAAAAACTATATCATTTAAATTGAAAGCAAAAAAAGTAGTTTAAAGTTGAACATTTTGTATTTACAATGTCACATGTTCACACATTTCTTTAAGAAAAACAACAACATTTGTAAAATTATTATATTTTCATGAGAGACTGAGATATGGTGTTTGGCTGACTTTCATGTCTTCATTTCAGTGGGATCTATTAGCTCAATGTTTTTACCATGAGCTACATGCAAGGGTATAGGTTTAATTTAAACCTTGGAAAGGGCGCATATGAAAAGGGAAGTTTTGGGGTTCCTCTGCCCGAAATTTTTGAGTGTCTGGTGAATGTTTATGCACCAATTTGTGTCTTTTCTTCCTAAATTTAGGGCGTAAATGTCTTTAATTTTGTTGAAATGAAAGTCCTCTGCAACTTCATGTTTTTATTGGGGGGGAAAATGCACATGCTAAATACCGAAGGGGACATGTCCTCTGTGTTCCCCCCGAAATCTACGCCCATGGCTACATGTAGCCTATGGGTTTATGTAGGCTGTATTTTTTTGCAAAAAAAAGTAAATGACAACAAAATGAGAGCTAAAAAGGTTTGAACTCTGCACATTCAAAATATGCAGGGGGGTTGAAATGCAAGTCTGTATGACGTTCATGTAATAAAACTTCACTTAGTGACTTCACAGCGGGTCTCATTCGATTAGGAAAAACCTTTGTCTTGTTTATTTGTCTACCTTTTGTCAATTTCTAACAAGGTAGAAACAATAAACAGTACGGTCCCAACCATGGGTGGATTATGAGACGATTGGCCCCTGGGCACAGATATGTGAAGAGCCTTACCATCTCTCCCACACAGAAGCAACACACACAGACTCTCTGATGGATTTGCATTTCTTTGTAGATGTTGTCATGTTGTTGTTGTTTTTTGTGGTTCTGGGTCTTTTTGTACTCATTTGGGTCTCTTTGAGATAATTTTGTGTCCTGTTGAGGCAATCTTTGTCAGTCATTTTGTCTGGCCTTATAGTCATTTTGTGACTCCTTGTGGTTGTTTTTTTGTCTCTCTGTAGTTGTTTTGTGTCTGATTGTGGTTGTTGTGCCCATTTCTATAGTCATTTTTATCTCCTTGAGGTCTTTTTGTGTCTCTTTGTGCTTATTTTGAGTCTCTTCCTGGTTGCTCTGTGTTAATTTGACATCTGACATTTTGCATGTGAAGGCCAAGGGGCCCCCTGACACTCTGGGCCCCTGAGCCTGTGCCCAGTAGGCCCGTTCAGTAATCCATCTGTCCTTAGGAGAGCAGACACATTTTGGACTTCTGTGCTTGCTCCCAGCAATAATTCACACTAACACTAACTGAAATCAGCTTTCCAACTATATGTTTTTTGTATGTTACATAACTAAAAACAGTGTGGTAGAAGAACAAAAAACAAGAGAGCCCCAGATTTAGTTGCATGCTGCAGATTTTCTGTAATGTGAGGAACAGTCAGAAGGTCTCCACTTTGAGGTTGAAAGTGAAGAGCATTTGGCTGAGAATGAGCATGGTGAATGACATCAGCACAGTTGCTTTCTAACCTGCTAAAAAGGCACTATCCCAACCGACCCCACTCTCCTCTGCTATTAAGGACTGAGACTCTGCAGGTTTTTCACTCCAACACCTGCGCATGTAAATTACTGCTGCACTGAATCATGAAATCAGATGACGCTTCCTTCAAATAGATTTTTTTTTTGGTAACATAAATGGTGTTTTTGTGTGTACAGGACACTAAATTCTTATCTTGTGCTCATCTATCTATATCTGGATCAGAGTATTTCACTGTTTTGGACCTTCCTTTGTAAAGAGGAATGCGATAGAAGAACAGAAAGAAAAGCCATCAGCTGTCGAAGCTTTGAGCTGGAGCGTCTAAATTTGGAGTCACTTCAAGCAACTCGTTGCCACTCAGAGATTTTTTTTCTCTTGACAGAATACAGTACAGCAGAAGCTCTCAGTGTCTTTGGAGCCACTCACATGTGGACACAGGCTCAGTAATGGGAGGTGGCGTGCTTACATGAGCTCCTAACAGCATTGTAATGACGTCCTGTGGTCTGGGTGTCATTGTGGTGTGTGGGGAGACAAACAGCTTCGAAAACAAAGCATTATGTATCAGTTATTTTCCCGAAAAGGCTGCAAAACCTCCATCAGATCTCTCACTTTGTGCCAGAATATTAATGATCCAAATAAAACAGTTATATTAGGTGTGATTGTGCACACCATAGGCATCCATAGAGGCTTCCTCAGACTGTCTGTGAATATATTTGTGACTGTGTCTGTGCACACTGGGTGGGGGGGAGGAAGAAGAAAGAAAAGGATATTACTTTATATCATCTTTATATCATCATTATAGACAGAAAGTAATGAGCATCCTAAAGCAGACTGCCAACAACAGAAGGCAAAAATACAATAACACGAGGCAGTCTGTGCACTCAGAGGGGGAATTTCAATAGAGCTTATATGGATTTAGCTCCCTGCCTCCCTCATTGACTCTCTGCTTTGTGCATTTGCTGTTAGGGAAGAAATGCACACTAAGTTGTTTTTATTGCTCGTCAAAGACGGAGGGGGAGTGGGGTCACCTTCACACAGACACCAATACACTTTAAACAGGGTGAACCGCCTCCTCCCGTCTTTATCATCTTTATTTTACCCACAGATGTGCCAGAGCCTTAAACACACTGCAGACAAACATATTAACCATCATCTAATGTCTACTGAGACAGTAACAATGTTTGGAAGACATTTTAAACTTTAAAATCAAAAAGACAGCACACAGTGGCAGCGTGGAGAGACCCAGGGGTGTGCTGGACTGGAGCAGCAGTTAAAAATCAGTCTCAAACATGCTCCCCCTCACCCACACACACGCGCGCACACACACACAAATGCAACACACATAGAGAATAAGTTAATTAGACTGAATGGCTTTAGGGAATTGGCAACTAAATCACGTTGGCTTTTTCTCCAAGCTCACAATGAGATTTAATTAGGTAGTGAAACTTGTGATGGCAGAGTACACCTGTAGAAAGTTGAGACTGACTCCAAACCACACAGACTCCCTCACCAGAGCCTGACTGGAAAATAACCTGATGTCAGGTGATGTTAACTCATCACAGACATACCTGGGTATCAGTGTATGTGTCGGCCGATAAGTAACAAGGAATTGAAGTAGAGAAATGCAGAAGATGCGTCTGAGGAAATTTAGAAGCACTGACATCATTACTTTGTCCACCAGAGAGCATGTTTATTTTTCAGCTGTAAAATGTCCTGCTCAGTAGATATCGTGGTTACATAAGGAACCGAGTCCCTATTTCTGCTGTAATGGTGTGATGCAGTGATTTCGGACACAGCGCTTGACTGTGGTGACCAGGCCCCAAGGTAGTGTGCCAAACTTTGAAGCTACTGTGACTGTGACACTTTTCCACATAGACTTACACCACAAAGAGTCATCTATAAATCAGTGGATACATTTCTATAAGCGTCACAGCCCCGACAAAATGACCGAATTATTTAAGTCACTACCTGGATTTTATTCATTCTGTCTGATAATATTTTGAAAGTCTATCAGAGCCTCACAATTAAATCATTTAATCACCATTCAAGTTAGCAGAGTGCTAAACTGACTGTAGCCGGCTCAGTTACCTGCTCAGCAAACAAAGTCTCGAGTGTGGCTGCTCTACAAGCCCCATGTTGCTGGAGATCCTAGTAATTATACACCCAGGAAGTCAACAATTTCAGCTTCAATTGCCACTGAGCAACTTTCATAGGAATGAGTGCCCCACCTCCAACATTGCATTGATTTTCTTTAAATACATCCATGGTGGTGATGCCTTGCAGACAGCTTGTCAGTCAGAGCGGTTAAATGTGTGTAACTTAAAGCCTTCTTCTGAGTAGATGACCTGCGCTACCTCCTGAGCCACAGCCATGGGTATCTATTGACTCACTTTTGGAGCCAGCCTCCAGTGGCCATTTGAGGAACTGCATGTTTTTTGGGAAATTCTGGGAAATAGCCAGCCTGAACCCATACAAGGGCAAGAGGGAATCTACAGCACCACTAAAGCTTGCTGACTAACCTGTATATCTAATCTGTTTAATCCAAACAAAACCCAAACTATATAAATCTGGTGTACATGGATGCCATGTACCAGACTGTTTCTTGGTGTGGCACAGTAACCTGGAGTCTTATTGTTTTTATCTTCCATAGTGTTGCTAGGCGGATTTTGTTACCTCTGGACAGAGCTAGGCTAGTTGTTTCCCCCTGTTTCCAGTCTTTGTGCTAAACAAAGCTAACTCACAGCAAGAAAACCCATGAACGTGCTGCCCAAAATGTTGCATTAGTCCTTTTACCCTTTAATTTCCACACCAAGAAAAAAACAATGGAGAATATTTGTCTTTGCTTTTATTCCTCTACATATTTGGGCCAATATTAACAAAAATCAATTCATTTATTTATTCATTTTTACCTGACCTCATAGTTTTTTAAATGCAGACCTCTGTCAAATGATTGAGATGTCCCTTCATGGTAATTGCAAAACAGAATAAAAGAAATTGGCACAACATGTTCTGTTATGATGCTAGTAATATTTTAGTATACCAACATATATCAATTTGTTACCATGGAATTAGTAGTAAATCAGCACTAGTATTACTAAACTACTAATTTATTCTAGACAATTATCATTACAGTACTTACAGGACTCAAAAATTGTGAAAAATCATACTGATATAATGGAATAATATTAAATATATGATATTAACATTAGTTAATATTCATCTTTTTTTAAACTCATAAAAATTCTTAATCCATTATTTTAGTATCACTACCTTTACCATAAAATGACAATTCAACCATTTGGTTGTGCATGGCTTTAGACAGTATAAAATCATACACATAAATTTATTTCAGCATATATGTATTAGACAACATTGAATGTATTATTTAACAACGATGAATGACAGGATTTTTTTTATTTTTTTATTTTTTTTGCTGAATATAGTCAGTTTTAATTAGATTAGCTTCATCACATTTGCCATAAGGCCAAATGAACTGTCTAGTAGAGCATGTTTTCAAAAAATTATCCGAATCTTATTAGACTTTTATTTTTGTATAAAGTTACATAAATCTGTTTAGTAAGAACTCTGAAACTCTAACATGTTGTATAAAAAATCCCACCACACACAGCCCTCATGTCTGGAGGGACTTTGTTTGTTACCTACTTCCTGTAGGAGGTGAACGAAAAAGGGGCACTATTTAAAGACACGGCGACATCTAGTGGATTTTTCTTGCATAACATACTTGAACCAAATGGTAGAGATGGCTCACTCATGTTGAGTTAAGTTAAACATATTTTTAATCAAGATATGGTGACTGAAAATGTGCTCTACCAAACTACTGGCATTAAAGGATTAAAGGATCCTTAATTAAAAAATTATGTTACATGTTTATGTAAAGAATATATACAGATGAAGAGTTTTTTTGATCTCCCAAACATCAATATCGGCCTCAGGCTATAATCAGTGCCTATATGTACACATTATTATCACATAAAACACATAACTTATAAATGCTATCTCCTCTGGTCTCCTCAGATGTTAACTCTTTTAAGTGTCAGATATGGAGTCGATTAATCCACGCATCAAATAAATGAGCTGGTTATCACACACAGTTTTCAAAGAGCGTCTTTAAACAAGACATACGGTTTGAATTGGATTCCTTTTTGCTTTGACTGTCTGGTCAGCTGCAGTCTGCCATGACGTACTGTTTGATCACAATCATTAGCATCATCATCCTCCTCTCTTTCCTCTTTCCTCAACTACACCTTGGTTTTGAAGAAGCTTCATATCCACACTCTTTGATCTCCCTGGGAGGGCTTTGGGGATTAGCTAAATGACTCTGCAGTTAGCTTTTAAATCGCACAATGTCTCCCAAAAATAGTGTCCTCTCAGCTAATGCCTGATCATTGTGCTTGAGCGGTGATGGCTTAGCTAAGACTGCAAGACAGGAGTCAGCCCTGGCACCGCTGTGACCCATTTGTGGGATGTTAGTTGCCATCATCGTGGTGTGTTCATGAGATATATATAAATAGGAAATGGAATAGGACAGTTGTTCTGATAATCCTATCACTATCTCTAAACTAATTCCTTTAACGGTTGATCGGCTCATGAATACTGGAAAGGATTCTGGGCCACAGTTCTTGCTTTAAATCACCACAGCTTGGAAGAAAATCACTCTCTCATTCTCGTTCAGGATTAATTAGTCCTAATCTTGGGGCGTTTCCAATGGAGATTTTATATAAAAGACCAATACATCTTTGTCAGGAACAATCTGTGTTAATTATATTAAAACTGGTGATTAGATTTTCCTCAGTTGTCTCCTTTATGACCATAAAGGAGCCATCAGTCTCAGTCGTGCAGTTACACGATGTGGCCACTAGAGGGAACTGTTTACTGTTAGTTTTAGTTCATTTAAGGATAAACATTAAAGTATCTCCCCACTAAAAATATGGTCACTGTGTTGAATGAGTTTATGTACAGAGTTTTAGATTAGAAGGCTGTTTTCACATTACCTGCAGAGAAACTTCCCTCCTCCTGCACATGAATGTGAAAACAGCCTTCTAGTCTAAGTTTCTGTGTGATCACTTTACAAATACTTGTCCCTACAAGATGATTTTATGACATCACACTCGTCTAGAAACCAGTTGTGCACTTTTCAGTGAAGAAGGAGACATCTTGTGAATAGCACTTAAACCTTAATAAAAAATAAAGCATATTTGCATATTCACAGGTTCTGCACTTGGCAGACAGGAGGAGTGTCTTTTCTTTTAGGAATATATAAGTAGTTTGTTGAACTTATTTGTCTTATATCATATACATATCAGAAGCAGTGGTGGGACCTAGTCATTGTTTTGCAAGACACAAGTAAGTCTCAAGTCTTTGCACTCAAGTCCCAAGTTTTAAACTTTTGAGTTTCTAGTCCTAAACAAGTTATAATGCACTCTTAACTACATGTATCACTGTTTCACTAACAGAGTAATAATATATAAAATATACAAAAATAATTTATGCTTTTTAAAATTTGTTTTTATTTATTAAAAAAGTTTGGAATTTTCAACCTGCATGTTTTACAGACTGCTTATTTTTGTTGACCACCGCATAATTTTTGTACACAAATGAAATTATCCTTGGTATTATTTTTTCAAACTGGTGTTCACTAAGGTAATGTTAGTTGTGCTTGATGCTTCAGACAAAGTGGATCCCCCTGGGGATTACAGTAAATGTCACCTTGCTGGTAATTAATAGTGATTAATTAATGTTATTTTATTTGGGAAATGAGGGAATATGAATCAATCACACTTTAAAAATACTTTTTAACCTTTGGGCTTGGGGGAAAGTAAAATACTTTTAACATGTCTGAAAAAGACCTTTAAGATTTTTTATAGATGTATTCACAAACTTTCACAAACTCACCAAAAACTGAGACAAAGGCCTTCAGTGAAGCTTCACCCAAACTGTGAAAATGAACACCTTTGAATCTGAGTAGAGCAACATCAATTCATCGAAACATTATAGTACATTTTTAACAAATGTAACTTTTAAATCTATTATCATATCTCTATAATCATCAATAAGAAGATGTGAGACAATCAAATTAAGTTTTCACAAGTGATTTAAGAGGAAGTAACCATGTTGTAGGCCAGAACTGTTCATTAACCTGACCATTACTTTCTTTATTAATCATTTTGTCCAGCGGAAAACACATATTCGTGAAAAATGTACCCCACAGCTGAGTGTGACGTCCAACCAACAGTTTAAACCCCAAATATATAAAATTAACAAACACACAAAACAGAAAAAATTATAAATTCTCACACTGGATAAGCTGGAGCCAGTGACTTTTTTTTTTTTTTTTTTTGCTGATTTCAACTATTAATTGATCATGAAAACAGTTGGCATTTAAAAGGATTTTTTTACAACTTGGACCCTATTCCCATATCAGCATGTTTTTGTGTCGAAGTGACTAATTGGAGCAACAGTTTTTGAAACTGGTCCAGTACTGGGCAGAAGAGGCAACAATATAATTCCTGCGGGCAACTGAGTATCATCATTGTACCTCCACTAAAACTGCTTGTTTTTGCCACAGACAGGTTCAGGTTGTTATTATATGTGCCTGACAACATTATTTAATAACCCCTACAGAGACAGGCCTCTTTGTTGAAGACGCAGATCCTTTTTCATTAACCAGAGACAGACCCGAAATCACTACTGCCAATCCCCCCAGGCTCCATTTAAATAGACAGTAAGTTTACCATTGTAATATACACATCATCCAAAGTCATGAGAGACAAAACGAAACTCATGAAAACCATCTTGGTTTGTCTCTCTTCTGCTCCAACAACCACCAACTCTGGTTTGGTTGAAATAAACCTTTAATTAACCCAGGTAGATGTGAAAATATTCTGGCTTTATACATCCTAAAATGTCAATTTATTTAAATAGTCTGGTAGGATTAACCCAAATGCTTCAAAGCTTCAATCCTTGCCATTGTAATCAATATCCAAATCAGTATTCAAATGCTTACATTTTGTTTTGTTTTAACCACCCATATGATGGAGACAACTGAAAAAGGTGGCAAATGACACAAATGAACCCAGTGTTCTCAGCGCAGTCATCGACCCCTGCTTCAAGCATTAAATTGACAGTCTAATGAGGAGAGGAACAGGTGAGATGATTAGCAGATGGTTAGTGAGGTACTTGCTTTGCATTAAGTGGTGAGGTCCGGGCCATGGTGTTCCGAGTTATTAATAACTTATAGAAACATTGCTTGCAATAGTCCACTTTCCGCCTTCTTCTCCTTCTCTCTCTATCACACACACAGTGGTGCTAAGTCCTACTAAAGTTGGCCCTCCCCGATCCCGTTGAAGCTTCAAATATTTGCGGCTAATTGTTACTGAAGTTTCAAAGCCCCTGAAATGGTATATGAGAAAGCCCTTGAATCTGGTGAGGTTGGCAATGGCGATTTCGGGGCTGCTTCTGGTTAAACAAACAGGATTTTACTCTTAAATTAAAATGTCTATCACTGTAGGGATCCTTTCCATTAGTTGTCAGACACTTACACAATCTGAGCCTTTCTGTGTAATATTAAGTACTGTTTTAAAAGTTGTTTGATGGTGCTAAGTCGTCCACAGGGTTCACACTGCAGCCTGTTTTGCTGCTGCAGTCTCCCTAAATACTGGACCAATTTCAAAAAGTGTCTGTGTCGATTACTTAAATGCAAAAACTTGTAAAATTTGGGCCCAAGTTGAAAAATACAGACGTTTTAACTGATTACTTGATCAACACAAAAACCTCTGTTTCCTTTTTGTGTTCTCAGTGATTAACATTAAAATATTGCTCCATCAGTCAAATGTTTTCCTGTTCAAAAAATACAAATATCACACACAATAACAGATGAGAGAAACAATTGTTTGTTGCATAAGTTGCCATGGTTTCACCACAGCAGCTCTTTTATTAGCAAAATCATGGAGATTAGTCCACTAATGTGCCCATCCAATGGAAACAGAGGGTTGGGGGTCCAGGGGGGATATGTAACTTGAAACCATCACACATCGTGATCAGTAACAGTGCACCCAGCCCTGTCTGTCTGTCTACGCACTGAACACAGATCTACATATGGTCCTACTGTCTGCTACAAGGCCGCCATTGGCATCCTCTTTTCAAAGCTTCTCTTTGCTTCATGAATCAATCAGGAATGTTACAATTTGTGGCGGCGCACCAACAACGTGCACTCGTTAATTACTGAAGGTAGCTTCTTTTTGGTCGCTTAGAAAAATAAAAACTTTGAAAGAGGATGACAAGTAGAGGAATAAAGTCCCTTTGTTTTATATTGTGCACACATTCTCTCTCTCTCTCGCTCTCTCTCTCGCTCTCTCTCTCGCTCTCTCTCTCTCACACACACACACACACACACACACACACACACACACACACACAAATCACTCACGCTAGCTTTTGGCCTCAATCAAAACAAAGCTCCCACTCGCAGCACACATGCAAACCACACATCCGAAAAGGTTTACACACAGCTCTCACAGTATGTCAGAGTCAGAGTGAATTGGTCTACAGAGTGACTTGGTCTTGCTTGGTTTGTCCAAGGAGGCAAAAAATAATGACACAATAAAATAATCAGGCAAAATAAAAAAGATAATATGGACTCGGGGGCGGCGTGGGAAGAGTTCAATGGTAACGTCTACATAAACCTAACATCTAACTCAACAGAAAGAAAACACAGCAACTAAGGCATGCAAGGCACAACCACCTACAAAGAAAAAGACATAAGTGTTCATTTATGGACAAAAAAAAGTCAAGGCCCCCTTTTTTTATATAAAAATTTGAAATAATGATAATAAGGTAAAACAAGCACATTTTAAAAACCGTGAAAAATCCCCCGCCACAGACAGTTGTACAAATATTTTACACAAAATGTTTTTTTCTACACACCGTCTTTAAAACTTTTAGAGATGAACATAAGTTAATAAGAGGTTAAAAGTGACATTCTCAGCAGGGTCCACAAAGTTCCCTCCAGTCAGAGTCCCCTTGAATAAAGTCACTCCGTACACCGGCCACACAGCTGCCTGGAACAAGGAGGAGAAAACAAAGACACTGTGATGAGGAGAGAAATGAGACAGAGCACACTGTGTCCAGCTCGCTCTTGAAGCAGCAGGTGTTACCTTTAGAAAAGGCCACAATCCTTCAGGTTGTTCTTGATGATGACATCAGTGACGGCATCGAACACAAACTGCACGTTTTTGGTGTCGGTGGCACAGGTGAAGTGGGTGTAGATCTCCTTGGTGTCCTTTCTCTTGTTCAGGTCCTCAAACTGGCACTGAATGTATGCTGCTGCCTCTTCATAGGTGTTGGAGCCTCAAGAAGCAGCGGATGGAGACAATGAGGAGAGAAAAAGAGCAACAACAGGGTCACAAAGAGTCTCAGCAAATCACATTTAAAACACTTTCATTGTAAAACTGACAAATAAAACTTATCTACTGTCAAATAAATCACCAAAACCATCCAGTATTGACTGATATGGGACTTTTATGTCTAATACGATGAGTTAACCCGTTATTTGATGATAAATTGTTTGAATATGTGAATATGTTTTTGTAAATTGGTTGGACAAAATATTAGAAACACCTTTCAATTCGATGCAGTCTAGTACGAAACCACCTCATCTATAAGCTCAATAACAAACATAATGTATAATTATCCACTTTCTTACTAGGGCTGCAACTTTAATTTTTTTTAACTGTTGAATTATCTGTCATCTGTATATTTTCTCAATTAATTGATTAATTTTTTTGGTCCATAAAATGTCAGAAAACTGTAAAAATTTCTATCAGTGTTTCCCCAAAGCCCACGATGACATCAAACATCTTGTTTTGTCCACCACCCAAAGATATTCAGTTACCTGCCACAGAGGAGCAGGGTTGGAAATTATTTTTTTTGTCCCCCTGCCATTGTGGCTGGTGGGCTTTTTTAGCCTAAAAGCCACTCAACACATTACCATTGTTCTCTGGCTGGTGAATGAAGCACATCTATCAGCCACTCACATATTTTACCAGTATCTGGCTGGTGCCTGGATCTAATTTCCAACCCCGGAGAAGAGTAAAAAGACCACAAAGTGTTCATATTTAAGGCCTGGAATCAGAGAATTTCAGAGAATTTTTTATCTTAAAGAATTACTCAAACTAAGTATTTGATAATCAATTTCAATCAATTTATCAATTAATCGTTATAGCTCTATTTCTGAAAGTGACAAACAAAACTTTGAACAAGTAAAATTCAAGGCAGAGCTATGCATTTGAGTGCACGGTGAGTGTAATAGTGTGTCTGTGTTTGTTTTGTCTTAACATAGCAGCGTAAGTATTTACAAATGGACTTGCTAAATTGACGGTTAAATGACTGGTTGGTATCAGCAGTTCGATCGGCATGCTACAAAGCAGCTTTGTTGCTTTGCTCCATTTCATCTGAGATTTTTTTGCTGTGTTGAGGAATAACTGAAGGGAAGGCTGGATGCCTTTAGCATTTGCTGCATCAACACTTAGAGTTTTACAGAAGTTTGCACTCTGAAACTGAATCACATGGGGAGTCTGATGATTGTGGGCTCTCTACATCAGAGCTTAAAAAGGTTAGTTTGGTATTTTCCCATTGTTTTGTGTCTAAGTGTCTGATGGCAGCAAAAATGTTATACTTTTATATGGTTCAGTATTGAGCAATACTGCTGCAGAAGGCAGCGGCAGACAGGCTGTGATGTAACCACTCAGGGCATCTGTGTACCATCAACCACCATCCACTAAAAGTGCTTGTTTTTGCTACTGACATATATGTCGGACAACTTTTTGTTAAGGAGCAAGATCCTTTTTGTTAAACCAGAAACAGCCCCTATATCGCCATCACCAAACCAACCAGACCCCATTCAAATAAATACTATTTTTATTACTATAAACACACGTTCACACTAACTGACAGAAACAAAATAAAACTAACAGAAAACATCTTGGTTTGTCTTTCTACTAGGGCTGCCACGATTGGTCAACTAATCGATGACGAATCGACTATTAAAATAATCAGTGACTATTTTAGGAGTCAACTAATCAGTTTGAGTCATTTTTCATAGAAAAGTACTATAAAAGTACCCCAAAATACTCTTACTGCAGCTTCTTAAGTTCAGATATTGGCAGCTTTACACACTCTCCCATGACAGTGAACTAAAACCCTTCGGCGTGAGCATGAAACAAGACATTAGATGACGTAATTTTGGGGTTTGGGCGAGACAGACCGACATTTTAACACATTTTTCGAGAAAATGATTAGTCGACTAATTGAAGAAATAATTGACAGATTAGTTGACAATGAAAATAATCGTTAGTGGCAGCCCTACTTTCTACTGTTCCAACAATCAACCAGCTCTCAATTCACACAGATGTGAAAACATGCTGGCTCTGTAGACACTAAAATCAATGTTTATTTGAATGGAGTCTGGTGAGTTTGACAATGGCAATTTCAGGGCTGTTTCTTGTTGAACAACAAGGATCCTACTCTTTAAGAAAAAGGCCTGTCTCTGTATGGATCCATTTTATTATGTTGTCAAACACGTAGAAAAACAACCTGATGTAAATTGACATCACCCACACACCCCGAGTGGTTACATAGCAGCCCGTTTTGCCTTAATATTGGACAAATGTCAAAAACGGTTGTTCCCATTAATGACTTAGATAGAAAATAGAGTCCAAGTTGGAAAATACTGACCTTCCCCCTTAACAAGAAAACAAGTTCTTGACAGCTTACACAACGGTAAACTACATAGACTCCAAATGTGGAGAGGGTGCTTGGGTTGCTTTTACTCGTACAGAATTTGAGTCAACTTTAGATTTTGATGATATTATGGACACATCTGTGAAATCTGAACATCATATGAATAATCATCGGTGAATCCGACAAGGACACATTGTTATATAAAGCAGCCCACACAGTTCAAAAGCCAAGCAGAGAGAATAAAGAAGTATCTTTCTGTCATCTGTAGAGACCACCACACCTCTGAGTGAAAACAACGGGCCGACAGACTGTGTTTAAAAAAATGGATGACTGAATGTAAGCATTTCTGGACCTCAGTTCAGAGTCTGAAAACCACTCATCATTCAAAAGAGACAGTTTTAAAACCCCTCTGTGTAAAATTGTGTGTATTTATGGGATAATTAAAGAGATTATCACGACATTAGTTTGTAGAAAAATGATATTAAACTACGGATTATTCATTGTCGGGCTCCCTGATTCAAACCCAGCGGAGGCTTTAAGACCTGTGAAACATAATTTATACTTTTAATCACCTCATTTAATTTCTTAAACCTTTCAAGGCATTTAGTTTGTATGACTGAGGACATCTTTAAGATTTAAGCACCTGCAGACAGCCTTACTACTAAACCCAATGCTGTCACCTAAAAACTCCAAGTATGTTCGGATGGACTTTGAAGGTTTATGTGCGACAGTAAAATGCAGTGTACAGTATTTGCATGTACAACACCCCTGCTGTGCGTACGAGTGTTTCTGTACGTCTGTGTGTGTCTCTCTCTTACCTGCATATTCTGGGTAGCAGATTGTGAGAGGGCTCTTTTTGATCTTCTCCTCAAACAGGTCTTTCTTGTTGAGGAAGAGGATGATGGAGGTGTCTGTGAACCACTTGTTGTTGCAGATGGAGTCGAACAGCTTCATGCTCTCATGCATTCGATTCTGAATGAGAGGTTGGTGGGAAGACAATGATTAACAACCAGAGAAGCTCAACAAACTGAAATTATAAAGGACAAAGATGAATCAGGGTGTGTAGAGGTTTAGAAGGGTCTCACCATCTCTTCGTCCTCAGCCAGCACCAGGTCATAGTCACTCAGAGCCACGCAGAAGATGATGGCGGTGACTCCCTCGAAACAATGGATCCACTTCTTCCTCTCTGATCTCTGTCCGCCTACATCAAACATCCTGCAGAAAGATCACAGATAAACACTGTTAAACAATGAACCACACAAACACATATTACATGTCACGTCAAGATGCCTCTCGACTGTGACTCCTCATCCTGTCAGTCATTTATTGTAACTCCATGTTTCTGTGTAGTCATTGTGTTTTATCACCACGTTTATTGTCACTTTACTGAAGTGTAGACCACTTCATGACAAAAACATGACAACTTGGTGATCTTTGTTTGATTAAAGACGTGGGAATGTTTCTGCCCTGGTGTCAGTAGCTGACTAGCTGTGTTTAGAAATGCAAATAAAAACAATTATGTTTTGAAAGCACAATGAAGAGAAGTAGCCAGACTTATGTTACACTTTGTTTCACTTAATTCAGGGGTGTCCACACTTTTTGAATGCCAGGGGGCCAGCTGCTTCTCGTATCAAAAACAAAAAAATCACAAACAAACGAGATGCAACTGTTTCATCTTTCAGTTAAAAAGCATTCAACTTTCCACCGCTCCTTAAAGTGGCGGTCGATTTTACGCTTCTTTGCTGTGGCCATGTCTGCTGCCGAGCAGGAAATGTCTGCTGTTAGGCAACTGTTGTGTTTTCTTATTAACTGTCTGATTATGAAAACACATTAGTTCTGCTTGTGTAATTCCTACTTGGTGCATGTCTACAAACTGTAGGACAGTCCTGCCATCGTGAGATGAACAGAAAAAATGCTGACACGTCTGTTGCTCGGACTTGCTAGTTTTCTAGAAAAAAAAGTAGATTTAATATTTATATCTGTACAAGCAAATAGCTCATGTCATCCAGGCCTGTCTAGGCATTTGGTGGTGAGGAAATTTCCTCCTCCGATGATTAAGGGTGTCTCAACAGCACAACATGAGGTAGTACCAATTTTTATGTTTTTGCAAAATACTTCATTTATCCCGATATAAGTGCTTTATAAAAAAGTTCTATTGTTAGGTTTTTATTGGGTAAATTGTTGTTTTTAAACAACAAAGATGACAAACAAATTTAAAATGAACTGAATACTTCTTCACTGGTAAATGTAGAACAGAGAATGCATGAGGCACAATAAGGGGCGCTGTGTTTTTCAGCTGAGACGCTTTGGTTGCGTCTGGTTGCTATGATACAGAACATCCGTGCATGTAAAAGTGTCAGCACAGGGTAGAGTATTTTGCTCTGGATGCAGGGAAGGCTGAAGCACGTAAAGAGAAAGGGGACGGTTCGGTATTAATTTGTCCTCGTTGCTGTACAGCGATGTGACAGTTGGTCTTTGAGGTATTTGTTCTTCCTCTGCTCCACTGTGATTGGACGGCTGGGTAAAAAGTGACACTGATGAGCAACTCCAGCATTTTACCCAAAGCTTAACATTTTTCAACTCTCAGCAGCCATGCCACACTCCCATGAAAAACCAGAAAAAACATGAACATAGCCGTAGTGGTGGTTGGTGACCATCCCCTGCAGGTGGCTTGTCAATAGTGCAATACTGCAATATTGCGTTTATCCCCACAGCCCCTATGCCTGTCGACATTTTTCTGATATTTCTCATGACTGTAGCAACTTAACTCTGCCATCAATGAGAACACCACCAGACCTCTTTGAATCACTGGAAAATTCTGATATGTGGGTGGCGATTCAGAGATCAGGAACCAGACTAAAGAGAGCACCCCTGGTCATCATGTAAATACAGTTAAGTGACTGGACAACCTGTGGTGGACGTACTCACTTGAAGTGCAGGTCCTTGAAAGTGAAGTGAGTTTCCACAATACCAGTAGTTTTGACTCTGGTCCTCAGCACATCCTGTTGGGTGGGCACATAAGCACCGTGGGATATCCTGTCCAAGTCGTTCAGGTAGCTATGGGAGGAGAAAAGAGACACAAGGGGAGAGAAAGATTCAAAAATAAGCCAGATGTTTGCAGACTACGAGTTGAGAATGGTTACTTATTCAGCCAAACACAGCCCAACACTAGTTCCTGTGTATGTGTCAGTGCAGCCAACTTACTATGCTGCAGAGTCGTTGAGCTGGTACTCTCGGGAGCGGCTGAAACAAGCCTGAACGCCTCCGTCCTTCCACAGCCGCTGGATGACCCCAGCCAGCTCTCCTGTCATGAATCCCTCTTCTGCTGAACCCGCCAGGACGAACAGCTGCCGCGCATCATCCTAAAAACACAAAGCCCCCCCAATTAAAGTCCATTTTTTTCATGCAATGGTAAGACAGTTTTGCTGGGAAATGGTTTGTGTATTTTCCCAGTTACATGATTGTTTAGAAAATGTGGAAACTCTGCAGATGAAAAATGCTTACAGAGTGTTAAATGTCAAAAGAAACAAATATTTAGAGGCACTGTTTTGGACATTTGTTGTATCATCAGTTTGATTTAATAAGGATTAATCCTGATTGACTGCATTTGGATTAAATAAGAGGCAGTCACTTCTCATGAAATCGCAGAAAGAGCTCTCTGTCACTGCCTGTTTAGAGGTGATGGATTAAGAATGATAAATTACTTGTCAGTTTCAGCCCTTTTAGTCATGATGCTTTTAATAAAATAAGATTTCATAAGCTATGCAGCATCTTAAGCAGGTCAGTGGCCAAAAAAATGAATATCTGTGAGAGCATAAAATCAAGAAAGAAAAGCTCTGGGTGTAAAATTGGTCACGATGACAGAGCCAGGCCAGTCACGCTGAAGCAATGACTAAGCCTCTTGTTATGCCAGGGAAAAAACAGATTTTTAAAAAGAAACAGGAGTCTGTTTAGAAAAAGGAATAAATAAAATAAAAAAAAACTCTGTGGTCTGCGCTGTGTTTATTTGCAGCATGCAATTACACAAAACACCAACCCAATGAGCACAAACTCTCCAAAAATCAAGTTAAACATGTTGCTGATTATTACTGGAAAACTCAGCAGCTCTTCTGACCATGAACATGTACTTCAAAATGTCCTGA
Source organism: Epinephelus lanceolatus (assembly GCF_041903045.1). NCBI lineage: Eukaryota > Metazoa > Chordata > Actinopteri > Perciformes > Serranidae > Epinephelus > Epinephelus lanceolatus. The sequence goes on from NC_135738.1 coordinate 26,910,562, forward strand.
TCAGCAGCACAACAGGGTGACATATCAGGTGAAGGACCCACAGACTGTTATCAGATATCAGTAAGCCTCTGCTCTAACGAAGCGTTTTCAGTGTGATACCAAACCCCTACCAGCTCTCTCTGACCTGCTGCACAGGAGGAAGTGAAAAGAAAATTGCCCAGTGGGGAAGGGTGACATATGACTAACTAGCTGTTGCCCTCACCGCACTGGGCTATAATGTTTCCCCAGAAATACAACCTGGGATCTTCCAAGAACAGTGTAAATGCCAGCTTTGTTTTCACTCACCGCTCTCGCCGGATCAGCAAAGTCGATCTTGAGGCGTCCCATAGCTCTGATGATGGCGATAATGGACTGGATGGTGTTGCTGTAGACCACGGCCTTGTACTGCTTACACTCCTCCTCTGAGTAACCTGCCTCATGGATGATCCTGACACACAAAGAGAGGACGTTAGCACTTTGTCTCCAAGTGGCTTTTACATGAATTTGATCATAAACTAGATTATTATGATCAACACACAGTTATTGGCTGAGAATGGCAGACTGTGTTTTAAGACATCCCAATAAACAATAAACTTTATTTGCATAGCATTTTTAAAAACACAGTCACAAAGTGCTTTACGGGCCATCATAACACAGTATACATCATCAAGATAAAAACAGCAATAACATAAATAAAAACAAATTAAAAAGAAAATCAGACCAGATAAAACACAGTGTAATAAAAAAAATAATAAAATTGATAAAAGAGGGATATAAACTAGACAATCAACAGATTTACTATAAATAAAAAGTCTTCCTGTAAAAGTATGTTTTGAGGAGTGTTTTAAAAAAAGATACTGAGTTTGCTAACCTAAATGTTTTACATCCACAAATTATTATTATTATTTTTTTTAAGATTCTTGTTATCTTCTGAAAGATGACTTGTTTGATTATTTACCATTTTAGATGGCTTTTAGTAATGTAAGAGACAGAGGTTAATATTAACAATCTGTTTTCTCAGGATTTCGACATTTTTTATTCTGATTCGTCATCAGTTTGAAATGTTTGAATCATGTTTAAACAAGTTGTTTCTAATTATACCTAGTAAGACTGAAAAAAACTTCTCATTGAACTTCGATTGATCTAAAGGCCTTCTAACAAAGGGGATGAAATGTAAAAAAAACAACAAAAAAAGCATAATTAAATGTTTTGCTTCAAAAATGAAACAAAAATATAGATTATTCACAAGCAAGCTCAGCTGCTAGACTTCCCTTGATGGTCTCTTAATATTTGTTGTCTTTGTAATCTTTATTTGTCAAAGATGACACTACTTTGCAAGATCGATATCCATATTGTTGTGTAATAGTTTAAACAGAATTTTGACACTGGCATGGGAAAAAAGCTGTTGATTGTGTGAGCAAGAGTCATTATTTTATTGGTCTGCATCTGAAATTCCCAGAAATTTAAACAGCTGCCGAAAAAAAGCTGCAGAGCAGAAAACAAAGTTTTAGATTTGGTGTGGATAGGCTTGTAGAGATAAATGGGCTCCACTGTTGTGTGGTTTATTCGCACCAATTATTTGCTTTTGGTGGGAAAAGATCTTAACATGGAAGCTTCTGGTGACTTCTATGTAAGGAATTTTGGCTGTGTTAAAAAATACTCCCTATTTAATAATTGGTGCACTATATACTGTGTACTGACTGCCATCTTTGTGTGTCCAAATTCTAAAATAAATGAAACTTAAATGACAAATGTCTGTATATTGCCCTCATGCTTCCCACAATGGAGCTAAAAAAATCTAGTATAAAGCATCTATGTTACATTTTGCTAGAAATCTGACAACACAGCGCCTCACCTTTAAAAGACGACAGAAAATTACAGTTATGCAACATAACACTTGCCAGTTACAATCCACAACAACAATGATGATGATTAGGTGTCTGATATCTCAATTTGTGGC